>NC_051184.2:47882186-48505087 GCF_013339695.2 Rhipicephalus sanguineus
CAATGTCTGCTGCACACCGACATGACAACTCTACGGAACGTAATAAAGTCTGACCATGAAGCCCAAAAAGCTCTCGCAATATACGGTAGTCAAAGTGACCTGTTTCGAGTGGTGTAGGAGAGGTCGACTGACTCGTGCGAAGGCGTGACGTGAAGATGCTCATTACCATTTAATCACCTTACCCCTTTCCCACCTTATCCCGAGCAGCGACCAAGAGTCGTCCTTTTATTTCAATAAAGGTCACATTCATTTTAACATGTTCATTAAACGAGGCTTCACAGTAGTACTTGCGAACGGCAAAGGTGAACTCGTCAACTCGGCTTCCGCCTACACAACAGAATCAGAAATAGTTGAGCAAGTAGCCACTGCAATGGCACTTTTAGACACAAATAGATCGAGCATCCACGGCGATTCTAGGGCAGCCGTCCGAGCATTTGCAAAGGACTCATTTCCAGACAGGCTCTGGAAATTCTCAAAGGAAAGGTAATCCAACCACACACGATCATCTGGTTTCCTGTTCACATGGGAAAAATCTACGGTGCTCCCGCGAACCCCAACGAATCTGCCCACAATGCCGCACGAGGGCTTGCCAACCGTGCAGCCACAAGGAAAGAAGATGCTCAGATCTCAGACTGCAGGGATCCCCTCCTCTCTTACAATGAGCTAGCCAAGCGCTTTTACCTAGGAAGCAGGATCTTACCCATTCCGCACAGTAAACTAAATAGAGCTCCGGCCACTATGCTAAGGTTCTTACAAACAAGAACCTATCCGAACCCGCTGGTAATTAACAAGATTTATCCCGAGTTCTGTGCTCCTACAAAAGTGTGATAAATAGATCTCACTCATATGCTCTGGCGTTGCTCCTCGTTACGCAGTGACAAGGAAAACACTGAAGAGCGGTGGGACGCAGCTCTACGCAGTCCGACATTAGAGGCACAGTTATGGGCAGTCCGATGGGCGCGCTAAAAAAAGACTAGGTCTTTCGGTCCCAACGTGGGAGCGTCCCACTTCGGGCTAAGGAAACTAGCGCGACCCATTGGACCTTAATAAAAGGTTTTCATCCATCCATTCATTTCAAGTAAACATGCGCCCCGAGTTCAGAATGCCGTTACAACCAACAATGCCAAACACGGCAGCGCTACGAGCCGGCAGCGCCCCACGAAACAGAAAAACAATCCCACGCTCTACTCCGGGCCTTTCCGTTTCCCCAGTGTTGGCGTGACGTCAGCACGCGCATCGCGTCATGTCACCACCAGCAAAAGCCTGTTCGTCTGCAGCAGACATACTCGCGCTCCCTGCTCTTCGTCCTCGCACGGCGAGGAGGCGTACACTGCGAGAAGGAGAGACAAACCGACAAACGGAGCGTAGCGAAGGAAAAAGCGAAACGAGCGAGGGCTGCGCTTCGATCATCAAACGTATGTTACTCCATTATTACAACATCGTTTCAAAAAATGCACACGGCTACGTGTTCGTTCTAGACTCGTGCACAACTGCAGCACTAACTAAATTTTCCCCTCTGGGTGGTGGTTTAGGTGCCCTTAACGATCGGCTTTCCGAGTAGGCTGTCGTGAATGTATGTGAGCCATAGAGTGCATAGTTTTGCTCAATTAAATAACCTAAAACAAAGGCCCACTATGCCAGATGTGAAACAGTAATACTATCTTTTGTGTTGAGCGAAGACACCACACCATCCCGCTCACCTCACAGACGAAGGCAACGCATGCTCCTTGGCAGTAATATAGATTATGGATCGCTATAATGAATTTATGCCTAAAGCTGTAGAGTACATTTTTTAAACGAATTTCGATTTCGATGATACAGGAAATGAAGTACTCTAACGAACGGATGGGCATGGCCTGCTGTATTTGAAAGGAGTAGCATTTTGGGCTTGTTGGCATAGCATCTTGACTAGGCTTAATGCGCAAAAAAAAACGCACAAAAGAAGACACGCGACCGTATTGCCTGTCGTGGCACGTATTATTTTGTCCAGGCTTTTACTCGCGCTAAGAAAACTAAGTGAACGCGTATCCTAAAGTGCAAAATGAACTGCTTTTTCAGTCTCCCTAGTATCGTGTTCATTATGCAAGTGTTTACGTACTCTTTTCCTACAGTTCCGGAGGCAGCTCCTCAAGGTCTCACTGTGACTGGTCAGAGAGAACGGTCAGCCGTAGCGTCTTGGCAACCTCCGGACTGCACGAAGGTGAACGGTCAGGTTACCTACTACCAAATTAATTGGACTTCCACGGCGGAGTGGGCGTCGAACGAACACTCAAGAAGACAGCTTGAGAACGTACTGGAAATGTCCGACCTTGTCCCATTCACGGAATACAAGATCACCGTGTCGGCTGAGAACAGTGTGGGCATGGGCCCCACCGCTGAATTCTCATTTAGGACGGCACCCAGTGGTACGTTAAGAAACTTTCTGCAAGCGCTTCAGAATCGACAGCTGACGGTAATACAAAGGCCTAGATGTTGCTTATAGAAGCATGGCCTTAATGAATATACTACATTTCTAAATACTCCAGCGCGCTTACGCTATAAACTCCTCAATGTGTGTGCATGTGTGTGCGCTTTTTCACGCCGTTTCTGTGTACTCATGAGACAATCAAATCTTGTGAAGAAGCTAGAGAAAAAAAATTGCGAAGATTTCGCATATCAATCAATCAATCAATCAATCAATCAATCAATCAATCAATCAATCAATCAATCAATCAATCAATCAATCAATCAATCAATCAATCAATCAATCAATCAATCAATCAATCAATCATCAATCATAATCAATCAATCAGTGAGCTTGAGTACAAAGCCGTATGTGAAAGGTAGTAGACCACACATTTCTTTTTGTTTGGCTGCACAGTTAACGGCAACACTGCCCTTAGTGTTCAAGGCGTCTACACTTGTCATCCACGCAAGCGCATACATACCATCCGCTTGTAGCTATATGCGTAGGTTGTCGCTAATTCAATGTTTCTCGACAGCTTCCTTCCACAAAAATACGTTCCGTTTTCCTGGTGCACGTAATGTTTGAACAGCGCGACTGGATGCGGACAGAGAAGAAACGGCCACACAAACACAGCGCTCTGTATGCGTGTGCGTTTCTTCTCTGTCTGCGTCCAGTGGCGCTGTTCAAACATTATGATCATTAACCAACTAGCCCGCCAACGCACTCTGACCTAGTCCTGGTGTAATTATTGTATGCTTTTCCGGCACCTAATTGCTGTGGCAAAGCGGGCTAAGAAACTTCACTATATGCTTTCAATCAATACTTCAACCAATAAGAAAAATCACATACACTGTCAACGAAAACCCTATAGGGTTTTCGGAAGTTTGAGTCACCATCCTTCCGTCTTTTTGATGTCAACAAAAGTTCCTATCGACACCGTCATCATCACGAAGGATACCTTTTGCCTGTCACATGAGGGCCAATGTTATATATTTTGTGGTGGGCTCTGAGAAGGTTACGTGACAGTCCCTGCTAGGCGCTCTCTTCCTTGCTCCTTGCCTTCCATTAAAGCCTGGTTACTGCATTCCCGAAGCAGCCGGAGACGCGCCGATCAGGTGGTTTCAACTGCCATAAACCCACTGGCTTCAATGTGACAACGCTAATACGACATAAAAGGGTTATGGGTGGTTTTATATCGGACTTGAAGCACACGATGAAAACTATGATTTTTGTACCGTTGGGTCAACACTCTCTCTCTCTCTCTCTCTTTTGTTTCATTTTAGAACTGTCTGTCAGCATTCATTAGTAACGTTCATTTAAGTAAACCTCAATTAGAAGTTTGCGCTTGTGCCCGTTTCATCTTTCTGTGCCCTTCTGCACTTTGATATGGCTCGAAAACCATCGTTATGGATAACAGACAACAATTAGGCCAAAGCCATGCCCCAGTGACAGCTTCGATAATGGCCGACTATTTTAAACCTGGAGGTGGGGTTGACACGAGCCTTCTTTTAATCTTTTCCACGCAGTGCCTCCAGCCCCCACTAACCTGACTGCGTACAGCGCAAGCAGCGAACTCTTGGCCCTCAGCTGGCTACCACCGTATCCGCCGTTCGGAATCCTGGAGCGCTACACCGTTCACTACAAGCCTGCGCGAGAGTCGGTTTTCCGGGAGGCCCTTGCACTGACTCCCGAACAAGCGACCTGCGACGGTGACGCCGATGCCAGAACCGGCCACCACTGCGCCACCCTAGCGCCTTTAATCCCAAAGATGGAATACCACGTGGTGGTAAGCGTTACAGAACCGATGACCTATTTTAAGGAAGTCAGTCAATCAAACAATCAAGTCTGCAAATCAGTTTTGCGAAATCCCGAAAGGTGGCGAAATGGTTAAGAAGGGAAAATGGTGGACCATCTGTTGGTAGCACGAAGCTGCAGGGAAATCAATAAGGTTTTCTCAGAAGCAAATCTTTTTAGTTGCCAAAAAATTCATCCTAGTCCGGGGGTCGGAACCGGGACCAACGCATTTCTGGGGTGGTTGCTCTACCTAGAAAGAGAGACCGCCCCGGGAAGGCGTTGGTTCCGGGTCTCATGCCCGAACCGGGATAAGCATGTCTCGGGATGACAAGGATAACCAGGATAAGGATGTCTCAGAAAGAAAGCTTCTTAGCTGCCGAAAAATTCATCCTGGTCCGGGGATCGGACCCAGGACCAAGACCCTTTCCGGGGCGGTCGCTCCACCTAGCGTCCTGGTCCAGGGATCGAAACCAGGACCAAGACGAATTTTTCGGCAACTAAGAAGCTTTCTTTCTGAGACATCCTTTTATGGATTTCCCTGTGGCTTCGTGCTACGAACGGGTGGTTCTCAATTTTTTTTCTTAAACAATCAAGTCTATTCTGAACACTTTTAGGAATGTCCACAAGCGTGCGCAGAGTTCGCCATTAGAGGCAACTCTCTCCTGCCCCCCCCCCCCCCCAAACGATTTGTCGAGTGCCAAAGAAACCAAGAGTGAAGCAATGACATGATTATCACAGTGAACTGCCTTTGATCCAATGCTTTCAGCGGCGAAGGCGGGAGGTAGACCGTTCTTTCAATGCAACGTCAGGGGTCCCAGGCCACCATTTTCGTCAAAAGCCTGCATGCCCATTACCCTGCACCTTAAATAACGTCGGGAACGCTCCGACTGAGTAATGGCAGAGAGAAGACTTGGCACACACCCCGCTCCCCTTTGATGCGCAACCCCCCCCCCCCCCTTTAGCATCAACAGCCAACCGTCACAATACTTCCGCGGAGACCATGCATATTAACCGCCACTAGAGGACAAAAAATGTTCTACTAACAGTTGTATTTATAGTCATGCCTTTGCAGAATTAGAAAGCCCGTACTCCATCAGAATATCACGTGTAACAAAAATCCACTGAAAAGGAAATGTTGGTGGAAACAAAAATAAACAGTACTAGAAGACGTGCGTACTCATGTATGGGAAATGCAAATAAATAAGTAATAGCAGAAAAATAGTGACAGTGGATATGCACTTGGTTTAGAAAAGTGGTTAGCGAATATAACAAAACAAAAGCAAACGTAGAGATTAACCCACAAGTTTAGAAGCACGCCGGTAACCATCACACCTTCATGAAACATAGATAACTGTCTTAGTGAGATTAGGTCTAGGACGTGTTTCAACAACTCCGTCTTCATTCAAATACAAGATATCTAAAAATTGGCAAGCCTGTCTTTTTTCTTCTCTACAAAATACGTTCCGCTACCTGCATGGAGCTAGCTTACCTGAAACTGAGTAATGTGGAGATGGCTTGAAGGTTGTTACGTTTCAAGTAGTGTGAAAAAAAAAAAAAAACCGGAATATTCTAGCCTCAGTTCTACTATAGCTTTAACTTGAAGCGGTAGGATTTGGTTCATTCTCTTCGGTAAAGCTGATCAAGTAAATACTGTGCAAACGCGCTATGATGAAATGTTTTGTTCCGTTTAGAATTAGTCTTTGCTTGCAGGTTTAGACATACCCATGCCGATCAGTCGAGGCGATCGCCCAAAACTAGGGCTACCAAGCTGCCTGACTATCCGCGTTTCCGCGGCTTGGAATGAAATGCAAATCATGATGGCAGCCGCCTTCTTCCTACGGACGTCTGTGTCAGGAATCTCAGTGACCGTTCTGTTGCCAATACCATTTTGTGATTTGTTAACTTTATAATGTACCCTTGAATAATGTATGTTTTTGGGCGAGTCGGTCGTACATCATTAAACGACGTGCTGCGCAAAAGAAAATGTACGAGAAGAGAACGGAGACGGGCGCAGATATTTTTTCTCGCGTATTTGTACCATACAAACTGAAACTTCATCTACGCGCATCGGAGAAACCTGCTTACATTGTGATAAAATCTGAGTGATGTACGACTGACACAAACATCCCTCTCATTCGTCATGATGAAAGTCACAGAAAGCTTACGTGCCAACTGATCACGAATGCGTCTCAACAAATTTTTGTTCTCGCCAGTAAAGGCTGTCACAGTTTACCACAAGCAGCCAACTGGCGCGCGCCTGCAGTGCCGGGCAGATTAGACGCTCGTCCGGTCTGCGCCCGTGCGCGTTCTCTTCTCGTCTATGCTTTTTTACGCAGCACCTTTTTTAATAGTATACCTTTGCTTCGTTTCAAACGTTGTCATTTCGTTAGCTAATATAGTAACTGCCCGGCATGCAATTGAAGGAGACAGTGGCACACGATGTAAGGTTACGGAAGTACTGCACTGGATAGCAAATTCAAAACTTTGTTAGAATGGAAGGACACCGCTGCGCGGCGGTGTCCTTCCGATTTTCTAAAGAATGAACAAATTTTCTAATGAATTTTCTTTTTGTCTCACGTTTCACTAATATCCGAGGTCGTTGCCAAGAACAAAGACGTGGAAATGTGGAGCGAGCGAAGCAACTTGGTCACTGCTGAGACACGGGAGTCAAGTAAGTACAGCTGGTGAAGACATTCGCATGCTTTTTGTGATCTCGCTAATGTGCGGCGTGCTTACGACATCCACACCACAAAACGATCAGGAGCGAAGCGCTCAAAGTACATGACCAGTTTGTCCTTAGTTTACTTTAATGTCTAGAGCTTGAACACATTGGCCTTTTCCATTATTACGACGTGGGTAATTTCTGACAAAATTCGTCTCGTCTCGGACAGTGGGCTTCCTTAGCTGGACGCCCTAATCAGAGGTGAAGTCCAAGCGACCGGAGGTGCGCACTCGAAAGTCACGTGACAGACCGGAAGTGGCACTATGGATGTTGGACATGACGCTGAAGGCGCATGACGAATGAGGGTAGTGATGGCAAAGAAGACAGGGAAGGGCGACGTAGGTGCGACATTGCATTAAACCTTAATACATTGGTTGAATTACAATAGGATAGGGTCTCCAGTGAACTCATATGAAATATGGTTCGGTCATTGTCTGTTGATTCTTTCAAAACGGAAGAATTCACTGTGAAACGCGGAAAAGTCCAAAAGAGACACCAAAAAGTAGTATTACTGGTGTGGACGCCGGCCTTGAAGTTTCCGCTCTATTTATAAGGTTTATAGGAGGTTATAATCACATTTTTCTACAAATCCGAACTACATTCTGTTGTGCAAGAACTAAAACACTAAATTCGGCAATCTTGGATTGGTTGCATAAGCTGTACACGTTCAGTTACCGAAATAACTTCGAAATATATCGTCACATGGGCGTACTGCTGCGAGAGAATTCAAGAAAAGGATTATAGTTCTTTTGTTTCTTCTACTCTTGAAGTTCTTGCTATGAAATAACCACAAGTAGACATTTGAAATAAAGAAACAAGGGGAAAATTAGTTTAAACAGACTCAGTGTTTCTATAGCATTTTTAAGGTTTACAAGTATGGAGGTCAACGTAGCTTGAGTTAGCAATTTTCTTTCAATGTCCTTCTAAACGCGCTCAGCAAAGCTCGCCCAGAGTGTATACCTTGTTGATTAGCGCTATCATTATGTGTTATTTCAAGAACCCGGCCCGCGTCCCACGTCACGAGAGCGAGCGAGATGAGACGGCAGTGATCATCTCCTGGAAAGAACCGAGCCTTCCCAACGGGGTTATTCTAGGGTACAGGGTAAGTCGCAATCTTTTTCACAACAAGTCAGCTTCTAACCTGATCGATGAAGCTCCATCACAATATGTAGCCACGGATCTATCCATTCTTGAACGCTCTGCAAACAAGACGATGGCATTTACTTCCCTTCTGACCTTACCTAATACATTTTAAAACAAATGTTGTAAGCTCTACTCGAATAAAAGATATGCCAAGCAAAAAAGAATTAACATGCGCATCGACGAAGTTTCCGAACTACACAGGTTTTAGTAACCAAATGAGTCGACGCGAGCCTGGGATGAAGCAGGGCGCGCTGTATGATGTCTGCATATCTCTTTCCCACTTTTCATCCGCTAGCCTCGTTCCTCCTGTGTGGGGTAGCAAACCGGGAGCTCACCTTAATATCTGGTTGACCTTTCTGTCCTCTCTTTTTTCGCTGTCTTCAACAACTCGTTCTTATTCTAATTTTTTTTTTAAAATCATGACCACCTGTTGTACTGTAGTGGAGGCAAAACAACGGAACCTAAGTGTAGCACATTGTTGCCTTAATACAACATACACGTAGCCTATGAGGAAGCAACGCTGTGCTAGTGCAATTTTTACAGGGCACCACTGTCAGACCTTCGCTGTAATGTTTTCGTTTACGTCCCTAAGATCATACCTTTGCCGCTATATTTGATATCGTGTTCCGTTTCAACGTGTTAGTTCATTGTAGGCGCTGTCATAATAGTTGTCAACTTTCGTGTCGTTTTCCTGCTATGTATGTCCACAGGAGGACGGAAGACCGTCCCATCGATATTCGATTACGTTCAGTTTTCGGCAAACTGGCACCGTCTTATATGTCTACAACTTCCAAAAGCCATCACACGAGCTAAAATCTGCTGCCGTAAATTACGCTTCCCTTGCAATAAAATGAATACTGTATCCTAACTAAGACAGCCACCTGGCATAAGGACTACATGGTTTCTCCACCTTCCCTTAATTAATGTTAACCACAACATGTGCTATATCGAATCTCGAGTAGCATCCGCCCCAATAACTTCCTGAGCGCCTTCTAACGTTTAGTCTATCATTTTTGGTCGATTGCTCTTTCTGTTTCATTAACGATCGCACGGCTCAAAACTATAGACGGTAAAAAACATTGGCGCTATTTGTTAACTTGTGCTAGGTTACGTTGAAGAGCCATCAACTACTCTCCACTGAAAACAACGTCTCGATGGCGGTGCCTGCCGAAGGAAGGCAGGCGAAGTTCATCAACCTCACACCTGGCACCACCTACGTCGCTCACGTGGAGGCAAGAACATCGGCGGGATACGGGAAACCGGTGGAAATCTCCGTCCACACAAGGCCTAGCCGTAAGGAAACAGTCTCGCTCACTCTCTTTCTCGCTCTTGGGCGGTCTTTTAGTCCTAGCCTTTTTTTTTGTTACAATACCCTTAGCACCCTGCTAAAATAATTCTTCTTGTATTAGAGTTGCTGTTCCCTCATGCTACTGCTGGTGATGCCTGCTATATGCTTGTACTTGTAATTTCCTGTATTGTGCATTATTGTTCATACAATTATGCTTTTATATCTATAGTACACTTCATTGTTAAATTATTTATATGTATGTTTGTGTACTTTTAATCTTGTTTCTTTATTTCTTGTTTGCACAATGATTCACTATGGTGCACTATAGTGTACGCTATTGATGTTCCTGTATATGTATTTATGTATGTTCCCTTGATGCTCCTATAGATTGCTACCAACTGTATGCTTTGAATTTTTATTTGCTTCCCCCCCCCCCCCCCCCACTGTAATGCCATGTGGCGCTGTGGGTATGGCATAAACAAATAAATAAATAAATAAATAAATAAATAAATAAATAAATAAATAAATAAATAAATAAATAAATAAATAAATAAATAACACATTTGATACATATCGTTGTCGTAATCACGCTACGCTCATTAAGGTTACGTGCGGGAAAATAACCATTACTCAATGGAAAGCTAGAATTGGTTGAAGAATACAAGCGCGAATACAAACGTTACATTAAAGCGCACACTACATGACACGCGGGCATCGCATGCTCTTAGAACGTAAACCAAGAAAACACTGCCTGTTTGAGTCCTTCATTTGAAAGAGTAAGTATATAACTGCAGTTGACAAATATAAAGCTCATTCGTGTACCTACAACCGGCACGAAGCAAAAGGAACGGAGAGTTAAGCAAGTTAAGCAAATAAGTTCTGTTCTGTGAACGGAGGCAACGTGGATCAAAGTTCAGAAGAGTGGATGTCATCCACTCAACGGCATTTAGCACGCAGCTACAAAGGAAAGGTAATTTAGGACAGTTGTTCTTTAAAGGGACCGACGACCAATTTTTGGGCTACGTGTTTTATTCAGCGCAACGGCAAGCTTACCGGTCAGAGTGTATCCTATAATTACCGAACGGTAACGCGGAAAACGCCGTGAGACATTTTAAATCATTTTTTTTTTCTCTCTGCGGCGACTATGATGTCGTACAACACATACTCAAAACAGAGGGAGGTGAGCGTCAGAGCAGTTCGTGTTTGTGCGCGTCGGTTTGCTGCGCATGCGCTGCGGCTCGAGATGTTCCACTAGACGCTGCGAAGGCAGCGCCGCTTCGCAACGTGCCACTACTTTCACCTCGTAAGCAGCGCAGAATAGTGTGGGCGTGGATGATAATATACGTACTACAATTTTGAGCGCTGATTATGGTGCGCACGGAAGCACCAGAATACGTATAGCAAAGTGAACGACCCCATAATTACCCTGCAAGGCTTTAGCACTAGGCTGCTCGACATATCGGTTTTTTAGATTTTTAAACGCGATTAAAAACATGTCCTGTTTTTATCACTGAAAGGATGATTGAATCTGTCACTATAATTCACGGTCTTTTCATTTGCAGCCGGACCTAATGACACGTTTTGGCCAGTTGTCGGTTCTTTAAAGGTTCCCTCTATAAGACTGCGGAATATTGGAGCCCCAGAATGAACGCTCTGGACGTTCTAGTTGAATTTTTCAAACCACCATGGCATCACTAGTGCTTACGTTCTTGACGTTCTAGTCGGTGCTATAGTCGAATTCATCATCACACGATAGTGCCACCAGTGCTTATGTTCCCGTGTGACTGCTCGGTGGTCTACCTAAGTATGCACACAACACGGAACCACTCTTGCTTATACTCCCGTCAAACTAGCGATGTTCAGGTGCATAGGGGAATACAAGCGCTAGCGGCGCCTTCGTCGTGTGATTATTATTGGCACGAGTAACGAGTGACCCTCTCGTTCATCTTCCAAACACTTCTGCTCGAGCACTTACTGCCTGTTTCCCGAATATCCAGAAAAAAGTCTTGTTAAAATAAGATTGATATGAAGTCTATTGTTCTGGTTAAGGTTCTGTTGGATACATATGATATCGAAGCATACATTTACTTGAGGAAAATGGCAATTAACTGTCCGGATAGTTAATGGAAATTTTTTGAATGAGTTCATTAATATACTAGACCGTTTTTTTTTTTTGTGAGCAGCTGGAATGGTGCCGCAACAACCTCGTGCTCCTTTCTACGCGGCCTCTGAGATCCGCTTCGGCAGTGCGACAAAACACACAGCTAGCCTGAAGAATACACACGAACGTTCGAGCGCCACTTCCAGACGCCCAAGTCAAGGATTAAGGTCACCTGCATTTTTAAAGACGATAGTCTTTCTTGGGGAACTTAAACGCAGAAATTTTGGTCTGTCTTTCTGTCTTTCTGTTTGTCGGCACGTCCCTCGATTCAGCCACTCGGCCAAAGTTGAACCACTTGCCCAAGGGCCAGCCGTCTTGAACTGGTACGGCTGTTCATACTTGTGAACGTTGTCGATCAAAAAGTAAATATCATGCATATCTGAGGTGCAACATCACTAGGTAAGTATTAGGTGGCGTGTTCCTTTCATAGAAAATGCATACATACGTAATTTTAAGGACCATAGTTTCTTAAGCTGCGCCGAAAATGCATAAGAAGCTTGAGCGAGTTGGTATGCGTTCATCTTTGTTGAAACAGCGCTCACTAGACGACGACGAAGTAAAAGAAGGCACAGGACAGGCGCTGCCTGTCCTGTGCCTTCTTTTACTTCGTCGTCGTCTAGTGAGCGCTGTTTCAACAAAGCTGAAAATGCGACTGCGCTGAAATTTGCCTTCCTCCGTGCCCTTCGCACGAGCTCATGGTTGTGTTTCGGTTCTGTATTGCACTGTACGAATGCCATGGCTTGATGTTGAAAAACTTTAGTTTTGAGAAGGCCAAGAAGGTGAAAAAAAATATTTAAAAAATGAAAAAGCAGCGTTGTGGGCGGCGTTCAGGCTGCCGGTTGTGGGCGCCGCTCTGGCGTTCCTGTTTTACCCAGGCGACGTGTAAATAAAAGAGTGTGTGGAGAGTACTCGTTGAGTGCCGACGTTTCTCTCCTTCAGCGCTTCGCGCCAAACCGCGTTTTCGCAGCACGCAACACGCAACGCAGCACGCAACGCAGCACGCAACACAGCACGCAACACAGCACTCATGTTTCCCGGCGTATTGCCAGATGGCGTCCATATCTCACACAGCGCCTCTTCTATCGTCTTTACACGACATTTGCAGCGAAGCACGCAGATACGCGGCCAATTTTTTTTTCAGGTATTGTTTCCAGGCCTACTGTTGTGACGCTTACGGCGTATAATTAAAGGGGTACTGACAGGAATATTTTCAGTTGTCTTTTTTTGCGTCAAAGAAAGGGTCAAGCCCTCAAGAGCCTAGAAAAGGCAGTGCTAAGCGCGAGTGCACCCTGAAAAAGTAATTACAGTACGTTTATAAAAGCTAGTTTCGGTTCGTACTGTACCCTGACGTCACAACACAGTATGAGCTTCACGTCACGCGCTCGCGCAATATATAGTGACGTTTCCACGGCCGCTCCGCACCGTGGCTCCGTTGGTGACGCACAAGCGGCCATTTTGGAAATTTTGATGAAGCACAAGCGGCCATCTTGGAAGTTTTGGTACCTAAGTCATCGCAACTAGCCAGACTGCTGCGTGAAGTCGCCAGAATTTGTACTGTAGCCTGACGTCAAGCTGGTGTCGATGTCAGTAGGTGCGCCAGGGAAAAATTCACTTTAATATCAAATTAAGATATCTTATCAGTATTTGCTGAGCTTCACACTTGCTCAGAACCATCTCTGCATACATGAGATTTGTATGGTAGAGTAAACTCGCCTTCGAAAAAAGTGTCAGTACCCCTTAAATCCACTGGTGACCTTTGTCCCTTTTTGGTTCATTTTACGCAGTACCGGTCATTGGGACGAAGGTCGAGTTGAAGAATGTAGACGACACTGCGATTACATTGCAGCTGAAGAGACCCGACAATGAGCCTGACGACATCAAGTGGGTATCATTGTTGCCTAAAAAATATATTCCTCTGTCTGACGACGACAACAACAACAACAACAACAACAACAACAACAACAACAACCAAATACTATGACGGAAGCGCTTTTCAGAATCGCTTGATGCACTGGAATTGCTTCATGCATGTGCTTTTCCGTGGCTAAAAATCAGCTAAATCGCTGTCCTCCGTTTAACCCTTTATTGGACATAATATTATGAACAACGCACATCACCTATTGAGGGATGCATTGTCATTACTATCAGCTTCTTATAATATGTACAAAATTTCAGCTCTTTAATGTTAAGGGTTTTCGAAAAAAAGTTGCACATATATGTCCCACTGACCACTGAAAGACAGTCGTTTCAGAAGAATAAAGTACCTGTATTTTTTTATGAGAACTTGCTGCCGCCTTACAAACCACGAAGGACAGAGCCTACAAATACCTACTCTCTATCACACACACACAAAAAAAAAAACTGGACTAAATATCCAATGTACATCCACTTGATAATGGCACTTGAGCAGCAGATGTGGGCACTGGGCATGCCTGCAACAGTCTAGTTTTTGTCCGTGGAGGAAGCTCAATTGCTTCCTCCACTGAAAGAGACCTCCCTGCGTGCAGCAGACTGAAAATTGGATACTGCAATGAGTTGCACACAATATTGGCCTAACTACGCTTTCGGAAATATATCACTGAAAGGTTGTCAGCTTTGCATTGCGCAAATTTTTGAGGAAACTGTATGGGTAGGAACGAATAAAACCACTATAATAGCATATTTAGGAACTCCGTGAGTACCAAATAAACTCTTCAAGCTAACCGCTCATGCTGAATCGGGTGCAGAGCGCGCCAAAATTTGATGAAAAAAGGCAGCTCCCACCATTCGTAGAAACACTCGTCGACTATGACAGTTCACTGCCCACGGCTGAGACCGAACGAGGGGACACTGAAAACCACCGGACCGTAAAACGACCACGAGATCCTCCACAAACATCCCGCTCTGAACACAGTGCGAACGCGGTGCTGTCCTGAAAGTCGCCTCTCGACAAGCAGGCATTCGTGTTCTGCACCCGTGCTCTTTTTTTTTAAGGGTGGACGCATGAAAAAAAAATTGGCCGCGTATCTGCGTGCTTCGCTGCAAATGTCGTGTAAAGACGATAGACGAGGCGCTGTGTGAGATATGGACGCCGTCTGGCAATACGTCGGGAAGCATGAGTGCTGTGTTGTGTGCTGGTAGTCCCGGCGCAGCAGCAGGCGAAGACCTTTGCAGAGAAACGTCCGCACTCAACGAGTACTCTCCACACACTCTTTTATTTACACGTCGCCTGGGTAAAACAGGAACGCCAGAGCGGCGCCCACAACCGGCAGCCTGAAGGCCGCCCACAACGCTGCTTTTTCATTTTTTAAATATTTTTTTTCACCTTCTCGGCCTTCTCAAAACTAAAGTTTTTCAACACCAACCCATGGCATTCGTACAGTGCAATACAGAACCGAAACCGAAACACAACAATGAGCTCGTGCGAAGGGCACGGAGGAAGGCAAATTTCAGCGCAGTCGCATTTTCAGCTTTGTTGAAACAGCGCTCACTAGACGACGATGAAGTAAAAGAAGGCACAGGACAGGCAGCGCCTGTCCTGTGCCTTCTTTTACTTCGTCGTCGTCTAGTGAGCGCTGTTTCAACAAAGATGAACGCACACCAACTCACTCAAGCTTCCATTCTTATGCATTTTCAGCGCAGCTTAAGAAACTAGGGTCCTTAAAATTACGTATGTATGCATTTTCTATTAAAGGAACACGCCACCTAATACTTACCTAGTGATGTTGCACCTCAGATATGCATGATATTTACTTTTTGATCGACAACGTTCACAAGTATGAACAGCCGTACCAGTTCAAGACGGCTGGCCCTTGGGCAAGTGGTTCAACTTTGGCCGAGTGGCTGAATCGAGGGACGTGCCGACAAACAGAAAGACAGACAGACAGAAAGACAGACCAAAATTTGTGCGTTTAAGTTCCCCAAGAAAGACTATCGTCTTTAAAATAATAGGCCGCGTATCTGCGTGCTTCGCTGCAAATGTCGTGTAAAGACGATAGAAGAGGCGCTGTGTGAGATATGGACGCCATCTGGCAATACGTCGGGAAACATGAGTGCTGTGTTGCGTGCTGGTAGTCCCGACGCAGCAGCAGGCGAAGACCTTTGCAGAGAAACGTCCGCACTCAACGAGTACTCTCCACACGCTCTTTTATTTACACGTTGCCTGGGTAAAACAGGAACGCCAGAGCGGCGCCTACAACCGGCAGCCTGAAGGCCGCCCACAACGCTGCTTTTTCATTTTTAAATATTTTTTTTCACCTTCTTGGCCTTCTCAAAACTAAAGTTTTTCAACACCAACCCATGGCATTCGTACAGTGCAATACAGAACCGAAACCGAAACACAACAATGAGCTCGTGCGAAGGGCACGGAGGAAGGCAAATTTCAGCGCAGTCGCATTTTCAGCTTTGTTGAAACAGCGCTCACTAGACGACGACGAAGTAAAAGAAGGCACCTGTCCTGTGCCTTCTTTTACTTCGTCGTCGTCTAGTGAGCGCTGTTTCAACAAAGATGAACGCACACCAACTCACTCAAGCTTCCATTCTTATGCATTTTCAGCGCAGCTTAAGAAACTAGGGTCCTTAAAATTACGTATGTATGCATTTTCTATTAAAGGAACACGCCACATAATACTTACCTAGTGATGTTGCACCTCAGATATGCATGATATTTACTTTTTGATCGACAACGTTCACAAGTATGAACAGCCGTACCAGCTCAAACGGCTGGCCCTTGGGCAAGTGGTTCAACTTTGGCCGAGTGGCTGAATCGAGGGACGTGCCGACAAACAGAAAGACAGACAGACAGAAAGACAGACCAAAATTTCTGCGTTTAAGTTCCCCAAGAAAGACTATCGTCTTTAAAAAGATACAGCGCATGGAAGCGGAATGATTCGTTTGGAACACGGGTATGTGCTGGCACCTTGCGAACACCATACAAACAACTACCAACTACCAAAACCGCTTTCTAGAACATCCATGGGGTCGCACTAAAAGTCTGAAAGCGATCGATTCATTGCTTTTGTTCTAAAAGAATTATAAAATGGCGAAGAAAAAAACCCGCATTTCCCCGAAGGGGAGTATGAGGAAGTGCGAAGCACGGGGTGATGCTTTGAGGGGGCGCGCGCGACTAAATTGCAGAGCCGAGCGAAGGAGACGGCAGCGAGAGAGCACGCGCCAGCCGACCCACGGAGGTCTGGCCGTTTTTAAGTGCAAAGCACTTTTACTGTTGATGATGATCTGTCTTCCGAACTCGTTCCAAAGAACCCGCAACTGCCGCAACGCGTTCAACTTGTTGGCGGCGTTGCGCACGCCCGAGATGGGGCTCAGGTTGTTGTCGAACCACAGTCGATCGCACACCGCGCAGCTATAGGCACCCGTCACTGACCAGAGGGCGCGATGGAGCTCTTATCGAACGCCTGAGTGTTGAGGGCACCAGCCGCCAGGGATACCAAGAAAATGAAACGCTCGCTGGACACATCGACGCGCTCAAGTGTCTCCCTTCTGGGCGCCTCTTTCAACGAACGCTTCCTACGTGCGTTCGTAATCACCTCAGGGATGTTGCCACCGCCTTCAATGCAGCACAAACGCGTTTAGAACGCGCTCTTTTCAGGCTGTGCCAAGGCAGCAGAAACGCTACAAACGCGTTTCAAACTCACTGCATTGAGGCGATGGCAAGTCACGTTCAAGGAGGTTAAAAAAATTGCTGGAGCGGCGATTATTGCGCAAGAGTGAAGCCGTGCCCACCACAAGATGGCGGCTGCGGCCGCCATCTTAGTAGGGGCACGATAAATCATCGGCGTTTGGCGAAGGAAAGCGAGCGTTTTCCACGCACGCCAGACGAGTTTAATATAGCAACTTTTACAGGTCAGATACTGCTCCAAGCGTGTCTTTGTGTTACTAGTTTTCATCAGTAAGCCTCAAAGTCATGGCAAATTTTATTGGAGATCAGTCGCCAATACTCCACTCGACGGGTTACTTTTGTCGGGAACAACTATCTTTTATTTTATAATTAACGTAGTATTTATACTAACAGATCAAAGCCATTTAATCTCTTAGTAGGCACCACCAGAAAAGAGCATGTTTCCGAGTTCTTTGGTGGGCAAAGGCTGGCTTCACTTATTCTGGCAAGGCGTTGCGAGAGCTTCCACTCCAGAATTTTTTTTAAACCTCCTTGGTCACGTTCAAGTCAAGGAGCGTTTCTGAACATAGAGGATGCGGAGGATAGACACTCGACTTTGCTGCGTTCACTCGCTAGGCTGTGTTTTCTGGCGCTACCATCGTATCTCGGAAACTGCATTGCAGGGTGCCTATATCCGAAGCTGCGGTCCAGGAAGTCTCGCTTGAAGCGCGCGTCCGGCCGATCGAATTCGAGGGCCCGCGCTCGCTCACGCATCGCGCGTCCCCGCGCCAGATCGGCTTCGGGGTGCTCGGCTGTGCTCGGCCCGCTTCGCACGCTTTCGTTCGGCGTCTCCCCGCCGGCCTTCATCACCACAGGCAATGCGCGGGGCGCGCGCAGCCACGGAGCGGAGGGCGGAGCGCGCGCAGTTACGTGGGGCGTGACGTCGCTGCGCCGTTGCTACAGACGCTCCTCTCCGCTCCTCGCGCCGTTGCTATGGGACGGCGGATTCAGGGTCGCTTATAAAGTGCATTCGCACTTAAAACGTGGGAGATATGAGTGCCACCACTCCACAAAGTAAGCGCTTAAACAGCAGAAACTTGCTTGGCCTGAAGATGGTGATAGTATTTGCAGTGCCACCTCCCTTGGCCTTATTAAAATCATGATTATATTTGACTACGCCACCGCTACGCTTATTTTTGTTCTACATTGGGAGGTACAGTTTCTGTTCTCTAATGTGCGTGAAAATGTTCTCTGAGCGTTCCCTCAGATGTCGCTTTCCGTTGGGACAGATATTTAACGTAAGACGTGATATGACAATGCGCAGTATTTTTCACGCTAAAAGGCTCAATCTATTGATGCTTTCCCATAATTTTGACCAATAACCAATTTCAGGCTTTCTAAATTGTGGTAAAAAAATTAGGAAAAGATCGAGATGATCGCAGAGCACTTTAGGTGGTCATTTAATGTAGTATTGATGTCGATTTTAACAAACAGTGGCTCTGTCGGCAGTGATCCTCTTTGTCGTGCCGTCCTTACCACAGGAATAGTTTTGCGCTACTTCAAGAGGAACATAAGTCAAATTGGGAACAGCGCATTTAAATTTAATATAGCGAAAAAAAAAAACGGCAGATCCCACGCATTGCGGGAGTCGATGTCAGGCGAAGCAGGAAGCGCAAAGGAGCCTTCCCAGAGCATTTTAGGCGGTCATTTAACGTAATACTCAAGTCGATTTCAAGAGAGTGGCTAGTGGCTCACAGGTGTTTCGGCGTCCCTGTCAGACATTTTGAACAAAATGTCACCTAACTGTGCCACTTGAAAGAACGCCTTTCCAAAATCCCATATCTGGGTCATTTCTGAAGTGGATTTGCCGTCAAGCTTAAAAAAACATATCGATATTGATTTCCGCAATGACTAAAATCTCGACGCCGATTCTTCCTCTAAAATAAAGAGTTTTCGCTCCACGGTGATGCTTGAACTCACAGTGACCGCGTGGGTTGCCTTACGAAAGACAAAAAAAAAAATGCATGGGACCCAGTCTCGTCTCTGTAGCTTACCCGAACAAAGCGCTATTAATTGCAATAGACGAGAAAATAATACGAGTACTATTTAGCCAAGTTACAAAACTTTATTCTGTGTGAAGCCGCGCGTTCGCATGTTTGAGAACCCTGCGTTAGAGCATAGACGTCAGTTTTATCTTAACGCAGTGCACACGGGAGTGTGATGATGTGTATATCATAAAATAGAGGTTGTCGGCGTATACGCATGGGGCCAAGGAACGGTTGACTGTAGCTTGCGTAGTCATAGAAGTACGTACATATGTAACGTTTATTACATGGGTATGAAAGCGGATAGGCAACTCTGCAATCACGATTGACGTTGCCCCGACACGACGCCTGTGCAGGGTCTTTCCTCGACGCAGTTACAAGCGCAAGCGTGGCTCCGCGGTAGAGTACTGGATTGCCATTCAGAAAGCCTGGGTTCGATTCCAGCTCAAGCCGTGTTCTTTATTCCTTGCGACCATCTACGTGTGGCGCATACCCGTATTCCGAGGGCTATAGTAAGCGGGTATGCGCCACACATGACCGAGAGAAAGGGTTTCATGGCGTACACTACCGTAATGTCACGTTATTCATGTCAATCTGTTAATCGTGTTTGCCATACACTGATGTCCTCCTATGCCAATTTTGGTATGTGTAAAGTTAGACAGACAGACAGACAGACAGACAGATAGATAGATAGATAGATAGATGAAGTGTCTTTGGTCCGTAAAGAAATGCTTCGCAATTAACAATAGCAAATGTGGTAATCGCAAACATCACGAGAACCGTTCATGAAATACGCGCTGGCTTCTTGTATCTGTTATTCAACAGAACAAGACAGTCTTATTTGCTTAGTCGGCAACTTTTCTTTTTCGTAAACTATGCTGTCAGTAACTATTACACAATACACGCTGAATATCAAATGAATTAAACGTGTTATGCCCGCTAAACTGATATGACCGCCGACAAATGAGTGAAATTTTTACAGATTTTATCCTGAGCACTAGAGATTGCACTTGAAGCAAATCAATCTGGAAGGGTGATATTACGCGCAGTTCGTACTGAGCTATCGTAATTAAACACAAGTGAGTACGTATATCATTAATTAATGGGATTCCAGTGCCTCTATTTTAGGGGCGAAGCTCCTTAAGGCGGCACCCGTTCGTCCCTCGTAGTCGTAGTCGTAGTCCGTAACCAGTCTTACGCTTTGACCTCCAAGGTGGTGCCGGTGGGAGATTTTTCCTGTGCGTTGTTGAACAATAAAAAATTCGAAGCGGTAGCTAAAAGCCGACTTCTTCTGTCTCTCATTCCCATTAGCAGCCATTCTTTACCTCCAAGGTAGTGCCTGGTGAGATTTCTCCTGTGCGTGATTAAACAATAAAAATTTTGTTCAAAACGCCGTTTATTGATGAAATAAACCAACGAAAGACGCCAGATGTTTCGTAAAAGCAAAACGGAAGAACGCCAGATGTTTCTAAAGCAAAAGGAAAAGACGCCAGCTGCTTAACGAAAGACGCCAGATGTTTTCTAAAGCAATGGTTTTCTAAACAATGAAAATTCGCAGCGTACATGTAAAATTAAAGTGAGCTGCAAGTCGTCATAACTCATCGAACCTTTAGTATAAACGCGCCCTATCTCACGTCGGTGATGATGTACTGGGCAGAATTCACGGAAGATTCACGGTTTACCGATGAACCTCCGCAGCTTCGCCCACTCATCATCATTCACTCCGTGGATATGCTGTGATTTTTTTCTTCAGAAAAGTAATGGAACCACTAGTTCAGGGGTTTCAAGCTCACCTCAGCTAGCGGGCCGCAGCCAGTGGCGTAGCCAGAGGGTGGCGCACCGGGCCCATGCCCCCTCCCCCCTCCCCGAAAATTTTTTTTTTGTCATGGCCTAGAGAGCACAAAATGACACTCGACGACATCTGCCTGCCCGGCCCCCACTTCAGATCAAAGAGCCGCTGTTCACACTATATCGCCACTTAAGCTCCGATTACCTGGTGATTAGTAACAGTAAAAATGTTTAGAGAAGACTAAGAAAAACAAATATAACTAAGTAAAATAGAAAAGCGGTTCTGTAGCAAACACAACGAATGAGTATAGGAGCACGATACAGGCGGCACTCCCAAGAGCTAATAATAATTGTTGAGTTTAACGTCGCACAGAGCCACGATATGATAATGATAGACGCCATAGTGGAGGACTCCGGAAATTTCGACCACGTGGTGTTATAAAACTTGAATATAAGCACACGGGCATCGAATTGCGACCGCCGCGACCGACGTGTTTGCAGTCAAGCACAATAACCACTAGACCACCGCGGCGGGTAACCCCTAATAGCCATGAAAAGTAGGCATTTAAGATAAGACCCCAGAAAATTCAGTGCTTATGTAAAATAGCGTAAATCGACTCGCTCATCAGAAAAACGGAGCATTTCGTATAATAATGTTTCTGCAATCCCTTTGCTAACATCTTTGAAATGGCTCGTAATAATTTACGTTATTATCATGAAAACTCAATTTCTTTATTTTACTAAGCAGTAAGCAGAACTTTTGTTACTGTATAGTCCAAACACCCCCAGATTATTATATATTTTTTCTCAACGTCGCCTTGACATAAGAGTAAACTTAAGCAGTATATAAGTCTGTAAACAGCAGGAGAAATAATGTAGACAGTTAAAAGTAAGAATAAAGCATAGAGCTTACGTTGCCAGCAGGTTAAAGACATATTGTCGTAGGTTAGACCCGAAAAAATCAATACAGAGACATTGGTAATGTAAGGGATGGAAAAGAGCTTAGAAAGAACTTGTGCTAACAATACAATTATAATTTTAAAACTCATTGAATTATTTATTATTTATTTGGTTTGAATACATAGAAAATACGAAGACACACTGGAAATAGGAGGGAACAGGCTGACAACTGCCACCTAAGGGGCACAACGCCTGCCTGCTCATTTGGGAAAGGGGAGACATAGAGGAAAAGAAAGATAATAGGAAAGAAAAAAGAAACAAATGACACAGACGTGAACACAAATAAGTGGTCACATGAATGCTTGTTCTGGTAAATTTAGCATCGGTACCGGTGGTGCTATAGAATACTTCACCTAAGACATATGGGCGCCGCCATCTTGGGCTGTTAACACGATGTTTTCTTGCTTTTGTATACTGCGACGAGAATTATTAAATCCATCGAACATCGTATGCACCAACCCAACCGTTTTCATGCGTATGCCTCTACCGTAAAACTGTTCATTTATTTGTCAAAGATGCAAAACACAAAGGTTAACAGCACAATATGGCGGCACTGAAACCCATCCGTAAAATAGTCTATAGCTGTTAGAATCTTATTTGCATATAAGTCAACCCCATTGCATGTAAGTCAAACTTGCATCGACGAAGTCCTTCAAATCGCACATGTGTGAAAGCCACGAGACGCAAACCGACCCCTTTTCTTGCATTCTTCAGACTTCGTAACGACGCACAACGCAAGAGAAACTTCGATAACGACACTACAGCGGCATCAGAATTTGTGCAAAAGACACCGCACGCACAAGTGTACGCGGCACTGGATAGAAGCTAAGAGTCAGGTGCCACAGTACTGACACAACTAAAAAAAAAAAAGAAACCGCGAAAACAAAACGTCGCCCAGGCGTAGACGTTCGTGCGTTTGTCGAGACGACGCGAGCACCACGTCACTCTGCTCCCTCATTGGGACGCTCAGAGCTCATCACCTGCCCTCGCTGGAAAACACTGGCGGAAAGATAAAATAATGTCATTGCCGTAAGTTTTAATCTGGTGGCTTAGTGGGAGCAGTATCAGCCGAGAAGCGGAGTTCAACTAATGTTTATCGTTTCGCCCCGCGGTGATGCGATCGCAGTATCTTGTATCTTAAGATACACGATACATTCTTCAATGTATCGGAAATACAGATACTGATACACGTCTTGCGAGACGTATCGCGATACAGATACAAGATACCCAAAAAGTATTTAATATAGTATCGAAGATACATGTATCTTCGATACTGCCCAGCACTGCTGTTACCCTGCCGCCTGTCGCGAGGCTCTGTTGGGTTTCTGCTGCGGGAACTGGTTTCTGTACTGGGACGTCAGATTTCTCGCGTTCACAATTCGTTGCCTGTCATGACGACACATTTTTTTTTTCATCGTCGTTACAATCATTTGTTGCAGTACTTCAGCTATCTCTTATAACAACCGACACGCAAATAAATTTGATTTTGTTGTCGCGACAGCAAACGTCTGTGCACATCAGGGACTGCAGAGGAATCTTGTTGTAACAAAAGCAATTTCTGTTGACCTCATGGCAAATTCTGTTGTCATTTTCAACTGGATAGAGCTGCCTGTAGCAAACTTTGTATTAAAGAACATATAACAGTGAGCAAGGTATGGCCGAAGTCCCTCGAGCAATTAAACACAGCCTTTCGTTTTACGCCAGCAGATACACCCTTCGTTATGTCTGCACATTTCCTCGCAGCAACATTTTTTTTTCGTGCGTCCTCCATTCTGTACGTTACAGGTGTTACAAACGTAGCTCGCCGCTCCGGCAACCCTTGTCGCATCCTATTGCACGGGGCACGCGGTCGTAAACCAGCAACAAGATGAAAGAATTTCGCCGATGCTAGCAGCTGTTCCCTGTAAATGGCCACAGCTGGTGAATGTCGCACCTGCTTCCTGGAATGCCTCTGCTACTTATTACCCGACGGTTGTTATTCAAATGTGCCATTCCCAATGTGAATGCCTAATCAAAAAAAAAGAAAAAAAAGGAAAAAGAAACATCTATAGAAAACAAAAAGGCGGGCTACGTAATAAAAAAAGAAAAGAGGTGAGCAAGAACTTCACAACATAAAAGTATTCCCCGGCATGACTTCGCCATAGCTCACCATAAAGACCTGCTGCGACAGTAGCGGTTAAAAAAAAAGAGCCTAAGCACCTGATTACGGAATAAATAAAGAAGCAGAGTTTGAAAGGACGGACGGCAAATTGAGCAACGGGTAAATACGGAAACAAAACGAACGAAAAAGTATATAATGAATGTACAGCTCATGAATCACGATACACGACCGAATGCTGAAGGGGAATCGTGCAGACTTTCGGTCTCTGTTCGCTTACCGTTAGCGCGATTGGTCAGAGAAGCCACATGCTGGCCACCGGCCAAGCGCACTAGCCGAAACCAAAGCGTTCGAAAAGCGAACGAAGATCGAACGCGTACGAGATTACGTCCCAGTTGGACCTCTTTCTTCTACTGAACTGGGACTACGTGCGTGAGTGTTCGTCCATGTGCTAATTTGTACAGTTTTCTGCTCGTCCACTACTTTGCGACGGTAACTATTATGTAAGAGGAGTAGCCGGTGACACGCATATTAACCAACAACTCCATCATCATCATCATCATCATGCTCAGCCTGTTAAGTCCACTGCGGGACGAAGACCTCTCCACATGATCTGTAGTTTACCCTCTCGTATGCAAGCCGATTCCATTTCATCCCAACGAACTTGTTAATTTCGTCACTCCATCTAACTCTCCGTCTTCCTCGACTGCGCTTCCCATCCCTTGGTAGCCATTCTGTAGCTCTTACTGTGCACTGGTTGTCTATCCTACGCATTGCGTGGCCGGCCCAGGTCGATTTTTCTTGCTTCATGTCAACAAGAATATCCGCTAGCCCTGTTTGTTCGCTTACCCATTCTGCAGTCTTCCGTTCGCTTGATGTTACTCCTGTCAACTTTTCGTTCCATTGCACGCTGCGTGGTCCTCAACTTTTTATCTAGTTGCTTTGTTATCCTCCAAGTTCAAGCTCCATATGCTAGAACTGGCAGTATGCAGCGATTCTATACTTTTCGCTTTAATGTTTTTCTACTCCCCTTCCCAGATCTCCCAGTGTAGGGTAGCCAACCGGAAGTTTTTCTGGTTAAACTCCCTGCCTTCTCCTTTTCTGTTTCCTTCCTTCCGCCCTTCCGCTTTAATGACAGTGGCAGATTTCCTGTCAATATTTGGGAGTGCCTGCCAATTGCGCTCCAGCCTATTCTCATTATTCAGTTAATTTCTTTTTCGTGATAAGGCTGTGTTGTTAGCACTTGTCCCGGGAATAAAAAAAAAATGCGGGCAGCTTTCACTTCGCGGTGCAAGGCTGAACTAAAAGCGGAGCTTCTCGCCAACCTAGCTTCTGTCGGCTTCGACAAACTCAGCTAAGTCGTTGCTAGATTTGTTTAGGCATTGCAAGGCTTGGCTAAGGGGAGCGCAGAAGTATATTGCCTGGGGAAGTGTCGTCGTGGTTACGTGAAATGAACGAAGACTTAGTTGTTCTTAAGTAGCTGGAAATTAATTATCAGCTTTTAATTAACAAGTTCTTAATCAGCACTAATCTGAGTATAAATGCCTTAGTTTGCAGCGCATTAATTAGTAATGCCTTATTTAGTCTACTTTTATTTACGCATTACCCTAATTAGCCTAAGTTATTAAGGTTTCTAGAAGATTCAAAGGACGGAGAGGGCGCACGCCGGCCGAGCAAGGCGCTGGAAGGGACAGGCCGATCATGATGAAGATAGTTATTTGTTCACTCTGCATGGCCTAACCGAGCTTAAACAACTCCGCTGTTAAAAAAAAAAGAGCCCTTGAACCGACGCACGGCTCCTGCACGCTTTCAGGTCCTACTATGTGCTAGTGCAAAGACACGACCCGAAGAGCAATCGCTCGAGACGCTCCACCGATGGCTCAGGAAAGGACGCTAATGGCCTCCACGAATGGATGGCAGGCACGCCCGACTACAACGAGTCGGTGGCCATGAACCTGTCATATTATATGGCGGCCAAGATGACGCCCGAGGAAGTCCGGAACAGCGGAGACTTCACGGTGGGCGACGGCCTCTACTACGGCGGTTATTACAACGCGCCCCTGGTTCCCGAGTCCACTTACAGCGTCGGACTGGCCGCCGAGGTTGACTTTGAAGGCGTGAGTGCAGTTATGTATTTACTTATTTCTGACAGTACGCGGTGATTCGCCTGGATGTCCTGCACTTCAAGCGCCTCAATTTGGTCATCTTTAGCACTGAACTGCACAGCTTACGTAACTCGAAATTTTCGGCTGCGATGTGATACTCGGTAATGGCAACACTGAATTATATCATTCAGTTGATATTAAACCTTTAGAATGTCGGTGCTTGTGCAGTTACTCAAACTGCAATAAAAATAAATAAATAAATAAATAAATAAATAAATAAATAAATAAATAAATAAATAAATAAATAAATAAATAAATAAATAAATAAATAAATAAATAAATAAATAAATAAATAAATAAATAAATAAATAAATAAATAAATGTAGAAAGAGTGCAGTGGTAGTAACGTCTAAGGGTTGGCGACGCCTTCACTACTGCCTTGTGACACCTGATTTTGTCATTAAACCTATCAGGGACTCGTGAATTACTTCTGAGTTATGTATGTTAATAAACTGAATAAATTTAAATCCAGCAGGAACTCGTTAAATACAACTGGGTGAAATGCGTTACTAAAATAGATAAATATATTAGCAATGACTAGACCCCGCAAAAACATTAATGTTTTTATTCTTAAAACTGACGCAATATGCGGAAGCAGTGGGAAGGCAAATCCGCTTGACGAAAAGTAAGGAAACATAGCCATTGCATGCACCTGCTGTACGTATACAGGTGGGACAGACTAAAAGAAAAGTGTAAATATTAATCCTCAACTTCTGGTAAAGGGATGTTAAAAATATGTGCACGTACACGAAAGATATTTCTACTAAAGTAGCCGCGAACCAGATGACGCAAGAATAATCATGACATATCCCACTTCTTTTGCAGGACAGCAGAATTTCCTATAGACTGCTGTCTGAACCAATTACAGGTAAGACCTCGTTTTCGATCACATACTTACAATTAACCAGGTGAGTGAATACAGCAAGCAAGAAGTGTATTGTCTTAATCTGCTAAATTTCCTTTTACCAAACGTGTGTGAACCGGGAAAAACGGTTGTTTCCTGTAGGAACTACGAGCGCCTTGTGACCCTAGAAATTGCTTGCATTGAAAAAATGTTGTATATCAATTGTGAAGCATTTGTAAGTTTGCAGTTGAGCCATCGAGGCATGAAACCGATGGGCTTCAACTATTCACTGAGGCGCAAAAAAATTTACGATGGTGCCGGGTGTTATATCTCCAAGAGAAAAGAATACGAAGGAACAAGAAGATATAAATAAAAATCTCAACACCCATTCAGTATATCCTTTAACTTCTCCATACTGTACGGCTTATATCGACTAAGGTGATGATTAGCCAATGTGGTACTTGTTAGAAGCATGAACTTAAGGCAGCTGTCTCTGGTAAAACTAAAAGAAAGAAGGACTATGAACCGCTACCTGCCACGGCCAGTGAGTATTCTTTCGGTAAAGCTCCGGCCATTGCAAACTTGTGGTTTTAACAAGTCTCGCGAAGGCGCGTGACGTGTGTCACGTGATTAAAATTCAAGCGTACTCGCATCAGTAGTAGTTTGTACATAAATATTATTGCTTCTGGTGGACTCGTATCCCATGCACTAGATAGGCAGGATGCTAGTGTGAACTGCGAACCCAACTATAGACAGGATACAGGCAGCATGCTTCCGACTAAATTGAGTTATGGAATGGGTTGGTTGGTGCATTGAGTTTAACGTACCAAAGCGACTAAGGCTGAGAGGCGTCGCAGTGGAGTGCTCGGGATAATTTCGAGAAGCTATGGTTCTCTAACATACACGCATACACGCACCTTTAGCATTTCGCCTATCATAGTGCGACCGCTACGGTAGGGACCGAGCACGCGTACTTCGGGTCAGTAGACGAGCGCCGTAAGTACTAAGCCACTGATGAAGCAGTTCAGAAAAAAGAATAATAACAACACGCTTACCAGAGAGAAAGAAAAAGGAAGTAGTTACTGCAAGTCACTGTATAGAGAAGTAACCTTGTCGTTTCGAACGCATGCATTTACTAATGGAGAAGTACTCTAAGTCGTGTCGTATTCTCCTTTTTTTTTCTCTTTTTCCTTTTCTTGCTCTGCTTTTTTTGTAATATCTCTCTTCTACTCATCTTTTACATCTCTTACCCCTTCCCCCAGCACAGAGTAGCCAGCCGTTTTAAGAAGTGGCTAACCTCCCTGTCTTTCCGCTTCGTTCTTCCTTCCGTTTCGCTGTAATTTCGCATGCTATGTGGATTACGCAAACCCCTTGCTGACTATGACATCCACATCGATTCACAGCTTTTAAGTACATTACACAGTAAGCGGCAGTGAGTAACTGTACGGAAAATGCGAAGGAATATCATTGCTTTCTGTTCATTACGTCTAAAAAAAATTACCATGTTCTATGTGATTTCAGTTCGAAGGCAAGAACCTGAAGAGCGCGGATCTACACCGATAGCAGTCATTGTGATCGTTGTTATCCTTCTGGTAGTGCTCATCGGTGCCGCCTGGTACGTTTTGACAATTTCTTTATTGAGTTAGCATTTGGTGGTACAATGCGGAACACAGCTTATGGGTACATGTGAAGCCAACCGACAGTTTATGGCTGGCCTACCGTACATGCTTGGTTAATAGGAGTGTGGGTTACAAAGTGTACTAGCGTATTAGCATCACTGTTTGCAAGTGTTGATCACTGTTGGCTAGTTGTTGGCTAATATGTTGGCTTTTGCTTAATAAATTGAGTTCTGGGGCTGTACGTGCAAGAACCACGATACCATTACAGTAAAAGCTGGTCAATTCGACCCCCATTATTTAGAAAAATCGGATACTTCGGACGTGTTATCCGGTTACGGCAAACGTATGTATTGTTTAATGGCATAAAATCCTCGTTAATTAGGTCATATTTGGCCGCAACTCTTAATTTTGACGATCCTCGAAGCGCACCAAGCATGAGGTGCCTTGAATGATACGCACCGTAGCGAAAACGGCGTTCGCGAACAACCGAAACAGCCGTGGGCCTTCAGAAAGGTGTGGTTGTCATCCACAATCTTACCACAATCGCGTTGTTTGCGACCAATGCTTCACCCGCTGCGGCAAATTTGTTTCGTTTTCTATTTTAGTCGGCGCACATGAACTGCATGGGATCTATGATCGCCTCGATAGCGACTGGCGTCAAAGAAGCTGACACAATCACTAGTTTAGTTTTCGCCGCGTGCCTTCAGAATTGGGTAGTGACCATTCATGATTGTGCATTAGCGAGCCAGGTTTATTCAGGACCATACACGGTGCTCAGCAGTTTCGTTCTCACTCTGGAGTCTGGACGTAGACCGCTCGCGTGCCTTAAGAACAGCGTGGGCGATATATGATCGTGTCTTTTACGACCACGGTTTTCGCCCACAGCAGTTGCAGCCCTTAATAGATTGGTTTCGACTTCGGCCAATGCGCACGCAATGTCACAATACTGAAACATGGTAAGCTGTTGAAGATTAAGAGCTTCAGCCGCGGTCTGGATGCTGGCATAGCACACTCACTTACTACATTGTGATAGACGAACGATTTGTTGTCGGCCATTTTTTCGGCGAAAAAATGATCGTCACGTCCGCACGGTGGCGTTGGTCGTGACGGCACGTAACAAGGCATTGGTTCAGGCACGTTTCGATTTAAGACACGGAAGTTGTGAGCCGTGGTCACATTGTTAACGAAGTTGCGAGTGACAAAAATTCCGGATTTTACACTTGCTCTTATACAAGAGGCGTACGTGATTTACGTATTCCTCAAGAAAACGAGAATGCGTTCGTGTAATTGACATTTGTGTATTGTTTTCTTGATTTTTTTTCGATAATTCAGCATTCGGTTAATTTGGACATTTCTTCCGGTTTTGCAAAACCCGAATTAACGAGCTTTACTATATAAGCCACGCCGTAAGTACGGGACAGGAATGATTCCGATGAACTGAGGTATCCTAACGGGCACCTGAATCTATATCTATATAAGAACGCGGGTGTTTCTGCATTTTACTGTTGTAGAAGTGCAGCCGCCTTTTTTGGGAATCGAACCGGTGCGCTCAAGCTCAGCAGCGCAATATGTAACCCGCTAAGCTGTCACAGCTGGTTTGTGTCGACTACAGTTCGCTAGTAATGGTTATTGTTGAAATAATTGGTTTGCAATGACTGATGTTAGCTGTTGGCTATCAAGGTAATTAAATCTAATTAAAGCTAATAAAGGAAACGTGTTTCTCTTGCATTCACAGCTAAATCGCCACAGTGATTTCACGTATAACTGCAAGAATTCGATATAAATCCTGTTCACAACCTTTCCTTTCCCGCTTGTGTGCGTTCAGCGCTTTGCAGGTGGGAACACTTTGCCGTCAGTCTCATAAAAGGTGTTTTTTTTTGTATGAAGGAAATGGCGGAAGAAGATTATAGGCAAGCTGCCACGAACTTTCCCTCAGAAACCCGCTGCGCCTGCCAGTGACGGTAAGGACATTTTACTCAGTTCTGTAAATTATTTCAATCGTATTTTAGTTGTGGAATAAATGAGCGCGCAGCTTACAGGAGCATAATACGACGTAATTATTAGCGTAATGGGGACAGGGGCGAGAAAAAGGTACACGGGACCACGCTAGAGCAACTGTTCCTTCTTCTGGTCCCCATCCCCTTCACGCTAGTAATAATGTCGGATTATGTTCGATACCGACTATGCCCACTTTCCGCCTTCGCTTAGAGCAGCACGTTCCTAATTTTCTTGATCATTTCAGTTCAGAGGCATTCTTAGAATTCTTGATTTTGACTTGCAATTTAGTAAGTTCTCGTTGCATTTCACGTTGAACGTACATCGCTCATTCGTACCACCACGACCGGTAATAGGGACGCCGAGCTGTTGCACTTTGTCGTACCATTGAAAAAGACGGCCTGTGTGACGCATCGGGACAGTGTTCACTAGTGGCGCAAAACGTACCGTGAGCCATGCCTACCACTATCGCGTTTCCGTCACTGAACACTCGATATTGTCGGATTATATGAACGAATTTCATTCTGATGTGCACCGTTCCATGAAGAGCAAAATGGATAAGTGACAGCTTAACTGCGACTTGCGATCATGTGTCGATCTCAGCATGTTTTTTTTTCTTGTTAAAATACGTGCAACAGATGGAACCTTTTACTAGCCATACGGATTGACTATTCGATTATACTTTTGTGCAAATGCTATGGTAGCATTAAAAAAACCAACAAACTCACACGTCATGACTTAGCTCATACGTGGATAACAAGTCGCACTAATAACAAGGACACGAAAGGAAACACGAGACGACCACGTGTCTTCTTTTGTATCTGCGTTATATGCGCCAAAAAGTGTTACTGACGCCGAACCAACAAGCCCTAATAGCCACAATTCACACTTCATATGACCAACCACAACTGCCAGTCTTTCGAACATCGCTTCATTTCGCACGGACATATATACAGGTTGGATGGCAAAACTAAACGTTTCTAATCGTCATTTTTTTCCTCATCTGAAGCGGCGAGTCTGTCCATTGTTGACGATAACGACGGCCTGGAGTTCGAGATGGAAGAAATGGGCGGCAGCGGCACCGACACCAGCTCGAAACCGCTGCCCGTGTCCGAACTACAGGACTACGTGCAGCGAATGCTCGCGTGCGATGGCCTCAAGTCTGAGTTTATTGTAAGTCGCAAACTCACTTCTGGAAGTCAGAAGCGCACTTCAGACTTTCAGAACTTGTTTAGCTTTCTTCACCTAAACTGAGAAGTCTTTTTTCTTATAAGCAATTCGTGACAGTGATTCATCTGAATTGATTTCAGAACCAGCACAAGGGTCGCCAGTACCCGACGATTGAAGCGCAGAGGACCGAGAACAAGATCAAGAACCGCTACGGCAATTTATTGGCCTGTGAGTGCGGCATATCTACAGCTCGGTGAAGGCGAGATTTCAAAGCCGGAATTTAGAGACGCGCAGGTCAACGTCATCCACTTAGTAAAACGAAAGCCCTATAGTATACAAATTGTCCCGACACAAACACAACTAATAGGTTGATGCCCTCGAACCACGCTGCACGCACATCATCGTACTGAAGGTGGGTCATACATTCAGCAAAATCAAGGTATACCCATGCAGCTACATATCAACGTACAACCCGGACACACGTATCATAATTTGGGTTATCGATAACTACAAAGAAATCACGTTTAACGTCTTCAATATCGAACAAAGATATAAGCAAGAGAAAGATAAGCGGTTTGCGAAATCTTATTCCACGTGCTTCTACAAGTGCCAAGAAAGAACGTTCCGCCCCCCCCCAAAAAAGTAGGTTTCCAAAGTGCAGAAATGGGTGTCGACAAACGGGCATTTTAGTTGCAAATATGGCAATAACGCTGCCGATAAATGCGAATTATGGCTTTCGGTGCTTCAAATATTTTGTGAATGATTGCCAAAGACCAATAACATAACTTCTGTTCACATTACTTTGCATGATAAGCAAATATGAATCGTAATATGAATCGTAAAACTTTCAGCTGTTAGACCTAAGCAGCCCCGAGCTGCGCAATCTGTCCACTGCTGTTTTGTTTTATTGACACACCGGCCACGCATGTGTAGTTCTACTGTATGGCTGAAGTATGAGTAAACGACAATCTGGGCGACAAGGGTGCGAATTTTCAACAAGACTGAGCAGTTGGCTGCTGTGTAATTTGCTCGTCATGCCTACGAATGTAGACACAGGTAGCGAGGAGTTTAAAAACCATTAAGCGTTAGTTTTATAAACACTGAACCACGGCAAATAAATCAAACTCCACAGTTAATAATGCCAACGTCAACACCTAAGTAACTACTGAGTAATCGATCGCAGACAGGCAATACGTAGAAGATGTGAAACTAAGACGTAGAAAGCGATTTAAGGCAATCAACATAAATAAATATCGCTGTGACTTGCAAGCATGTATCAGTGCCTACGTGTTACTCTCATCATGTGTGATTTTGAAAAACTGGCTAACTTTTTCTCCGCTTCATCCGTCTTCTAGATGACCACAGTCGCGTGAAACTCAGGCCCCTACCTGGCGTGCCATTCTCGGATTATATCAACGCCAGCTACATCGACGTAAGTACAAAACATTTTGTTTAACTGACAGGACGTTGGGTTATTTCATTTTATGTTCAGCGTTTCTTTATTCCAGGGCTACTGCAGGCCGAAGCGGTACATCGCAACTCAAGGTATTTCCCTGACATGACACGAACGAGTGTTTATGTTTTCACATCAATGACGTGCCCAACAGATCAAAGTCACAGCGTGCGATATTCTAAAAAAAATAATCTTTCACTCTTTAAAGAGAGATACCGGATCGCTCTGCATGTCGCTCGAAGTCAAATACACTGAACACTATAATGTACAGCGCAAGAGGGACATGCCTGCAAGCCGTTACTGAAAGTAGAGTGTACTATAACAGGGGAGTGCTCGGAACGGCCGCAGTACCAATGTACAGAAAGTGAAACCCAAACAGGGTCAATCCGCCTGTAGCGCTGCGATCGGTAGTCTGCAGTGTGCCGTCATTTAAGAGTTGCGCGCGGATCCGCCAAAGTGGTGCAGGGGTAGAATGCCCGCTTCCCACTCAAAAGGCCCGGGTTCGAATGGCAGCTGTAGATGGTGGGTTTTTATTCTTAGTGTCATCTTTTATAGCTGTATTGGTTTTCCTTTGTTTCGCAAAACTAGCTTCTGTTTCTACGTATTGCTACAAAAAGTAACGTAAAATGTGAAATCTCGTTTCGAGCCTCGTATTCGCGAAAGTCTCGGAGGCCATACTTTACGCTTTCGTTCACTCCTGGGCGGTGGCGCTGCAAATAACTGTGCTCACTGTCAAATTTCTTCTATTTTACTGCACATCTTGCGTTACTCTTTGAAGCGACTCGTAGCAAGTGAAGCTAGTTTTTAAGAAACAAAGGAAAACCAATACAGCTATACAAGGTGACACGAAGAATAAAAACCCACCATCTACAACTGCGATTAAAACCCGGGCCTTTTGAGTAGGAAGCGGGCATTCTACCCCTGAACAACCTCGGCAGAGCCGCGCGCAACTCTTAAACGAAGACAAATTGCAGACTACCGATCGAAGCGCTGCAAGCGGATTGACCCTGTTTGGGCTTCACTTTTCGATGCTCATTTCGAGCACTCTCCTGTTTTAATACACTCTACTGAAAGTTTGGTTTATGGCACCCGAACGCGAAAACGCCCTCATCTTTGGTAGCACTTTGGCAAGCGGGTACGCATTGGAACTAACCTTTTTTAGCAGCTATTTCCAAAGTACAGAATGTAACTGAGAGTATAGACTGCAAAAAGGTGCGCTGCCACTTTGCATGTGCACAATCATCGCGAGATTAGCTCTGTCTCAATTTTATTGTCTTATTTTATTTCTGCACCACGGCCCCACGTTTTGCGTAAAGTATTTCATGACCTTAAGAACAAAGATTATATACATTTAACTCGAAGATATGAAATCTAACAGTACAAAAAGCTAACCTATCACAAGACATCCGCAAGTTAGAAGAAAATGCATTTTTTACGGCAGCATATACAAAAATAAATGGCAATGTCATACATACGACATTTTTTCCCACTTGATTCAGTTATGTGAATCTACTCATCCATTGTTAGCGCAGAGAGGTATTAGTCAAGAGTTCTTCAATCATACCAGTTGCGAAACTGCGTTCCGAAACTTGTACACGCCCATGGTCAATTCTGCGGGTGCCTGCAGATTGTCGCGCTATCTGGGAGCAGCGATACAAAACACTAGAGTTGCTCAACGCCGCAAGGAGCGCTGGCGTCGTCGAGCGTTTATTAGTTTATATTTTGGTCAACAGACGGCGTGACAATCAGAAGACCCCCTGCGATTTCGGCCAATGGCGTGTCCAGATTTTGATACAAGGGGCCTATGGGGAGTTTCGTCAGCTCGTATGATTAAAGAACTCTGCTATTAGTCGTCTTTCCGCTAAAATTTCAATCTTTTTCCACGCAGGCCCTAAACCGCACACCGTGCACGACTTCTGGCGCATGGTGTGGCAGGAGAACGTGTGCAAGATTGTAATGCTCACCGGCCTCGTAGAAAATGGGAAGGTATCCGTCACCTACTTGCCTATACGAAAATACGTAATGCCGGCTGATTGGCTAAGCTCTTTTATTCTCTAACAATGTGCTTGATTGGGCTGGTTGGTTCTGCATGTTGGTTCTGATGTTTCTTGTGTTAGCGTACCCTCAATTTCGCTTCCTGGCTGTGAAATTAGATATCTGAGGTCCACTGATTTGACAGGCTCTTGATAATGTTTGCAGTTTGGCCTTATCACATGGATGTGCACTTTGGTGTATGTTCCGTGTTTCTGCGCAGACACCTGTGTCCTACATATTGCACTCGTTTTTGCAATAAACATTGGTTGTTAGTTCAGCGCCGTGTATGTGTCCTCTTCTCGTCCCGTGTCTAGCGCTGTTTCTATTCGTCGTCTTTTATTCTCACGTATCCAAAGCCACGCTGAACAATCCAGCTGTCGTCATCAGTGCTCGACAACGCGGGATGTCCGAGCCCTTAAGAAGAATATGACGGTTTGGTGGAGCGGTTCACCAATGATTCATCTGTTTGCAATAGGTGATATGCTGATATTTCGTCCAGAATATGCGTAATCTATTTGCCGTACACGTTGCCTTCCAAAATATTTAGTATGAGTCGGTGCAGGCACAGCCGGCACTACTCTGTAAGCTACAATGAATGATCTGCACCTTTATTTCATGGAAAAGGACGGCTCTCGACCGCAGTTGGGATGAGGTAGGGAAGGGACTGTTGGGCCAACAGCGTCAGGATGTTAAGCTGGTACCAGTTCTTGTTAATTCATCGTGTGCGTAGAGTTGCATCTATCTTCGCTAAATGTCCAATAGTGTCGCTCTCGCTCGAGATAATCGACCGCTTCTACACCACTCCAAAAAGGCCACTTATACTAGCATATTTAGGGAGCGCTTTTTGTCCTTCATCATTTGATTGTAGCCCATTTCCTAAGGTTCTTATGTCGTCGCGCGGCTGGCGTTGGATGTTCGATCTTCCTCGCGAGAAAACTGAGGAACTCCCAATGAGGTGGTGTAAATCTGCTCTTCACAATTCCTGACAGTGTTGGCGTCGAGAAGTGTTTGAAATTGCTTATCTGGCTCCGATCCATTTTCAAGTACATGTGGTGTTTATACTGCATTGGTCATAACCTTGTTCAGAAAGATCTCTTGCTGGCGAGTAAGTACAGATTGACTGCATTCGCGACTAAACATAGTGTGCCATATACTTGAAGCAAGAAGATGAACAAATAAAACAAAAGATGAAGCAATACCAAATTTATACCTCTGGTCATACTTTACTGCTGCAGCAAAATATAATTACATAATTATTGCATGACTGCATGAATGTCTCATTATGAAGAACCATTTGTAACAAACCACGGCAAAGCTAAATAAATCAAATTAGTCGTAATGCTCATTGTGTGCTTGTCGTTGGTAATAATGCAATAATGGTTCGGGTTGTACGCCCAAAAACCACGATATCATTATGAGGGACGCCGTAGTGGAGGGCTCCGGAACATTTTGACCATCTGGTGTTTTTTAGCGCGCATCCATATCTAAGTACACGGGCCTCTAGCATTTCGCTTCTATCGAAATGCGGACACCGCAGCCGGGATCCCACTCCGCGACCTTGGGGTCAGTAGTCGAGCACCATGACCACTAGAACACCATGGCAGGTCTTATCGTCGGTGTGTGCTACGACTTGAATATGAATAGACAGCAACTTGCTTAACGTTTAGTTGTACTGCTGTATACAAAAATTATCCGTCGAGAATTAAACCACATTAACCTTCGTTTTTTCTTCCTCATTTCTGGTTTAAATAGTCGTTGAGTCTCTTTCTAATTATAAATATCTCTAACTACAAGCCAGTTGGATTCCTTGTTTAGCGCAGTTACGCTCCACTGACAAGGGAACTAACAACTTCTTAACCACCGGTTGACTATCGCAGACCAAGTGCGAGAAATACTGGCCGGAGAAGACGGCCACCTACGGAGACGTTCAGGTTCACTTTATCGCGGAGGAGACCTTCCCAGAGTACTGCGTCCACCAGCTGCACATGACGCTGGCCGACAACACGCGCGAGGTGAAACACTTCCACCTCACCTCATGGCCCGACCACGGAGTGCCCCTCTACCCCAACACGCTGCTCACATTCCGGCGGAAGGTCAACCAGTACAGGACGTTCAACGAGGCACCGGTGGTGGTGCACTGCAGGTAAGGATGCGAAACGAGTGCACTCTCCCGCTACCACACAAAAAAATGGAGGTAGGCTTAAGCTTCGCCTTTAAGAGTTGAAAGCGATAACAATATCCGCACGCACGCATGCGCGCACAACACACACACACACACACACGCTATCGCCTTCCCAATCGCTAGCCTGCCTTCGCTCATCGGTGGAGACCTAAACTGTGCCTCAAGGAAAACCAAAATGGAAACGCCCTCCGGCTCTTATCTTTATTTGCATCTACCTCTAATTTTTGCTCACGGCCAACGCTGCTTTTTCGCTCACAACCAAAGACGCCGCCGGCGACGCCACCAACCCCAACATTTCTGTGAAATGAGCTCTCTAACCGTATTGTATTAAAAAAAAAACAGGAAGAAGGCTGAAAGAGTTTCATTCTGCTTTGTTGGGAGCATCGTGCTCCCTTGCAGGAGAAATGGCTTTAAGCACTTCAGAAAACTCACAGATTTAGGTGGCAGCGTCGGGTGCGGAAAACCCGGTGCTGGCGAGCGCACAGATATGCGGCCCTCGAAGGTTCGCCGGTCGCATGCGCATTTGTACGTGACCGACGTTTCTAATAATCAAAGTTTGCCATTAATTGACACACTCTCGATCATAGGCTTGTCGGCGATCGGCCGTTTCTAATATGGCAATCGTGTGTTTTATTGAGGGGATGTCTTATTGCACGTTGCCACATTTCATTGTAGACTAGATATGAACGCGTAACCGTCCTTGTTGCCTGTGGCATCTGAAGTGTTGCGCTGCTAAGCCCGTGGATGAAAGTCCTATGCCCGGCATGGAGGAGGGAAACAGTTAGGAGGCCGCATTGCGCAATGCGATAGACAGAAAGAAAGAAAGAGAAAAAAAGAAGGAAAGAAAGAAAGGAAGCAAGAAGGAAAGAGAGAAAGAAGGAAAGAAAGAAAGACAGAAAGAAGGAAAGAGAGGAAGAAGGAAAGAAAGAAAGGAAGAAAGAAGGAAAGAGAGAAACGCAGAAAGAAGGAAAGAAAGGAAGAAGGAAAGAAGGAAAGTAAGAAGGAAAGAAGGAAAGAAAGAAAGAAGGAAAGAAAGAAAGAAAGAAAGGACGAAAGAAGGAAAGAGAGAAAGAAACGAAGATAGAATGAAGGTAAGAAAGAACGAAAGAAGGAAAGAAAGAGCAAGAAAAAAGGAAAGAAAGAGAGCAAGAAAAAAAAGGAAAGAAAGAAAGAAAGAAACGAAGAAAGAAAGAAAGAAAGAAAGAAAGAAAGAAAGAAAGAAAGAAAGAAAGAAAGAAAGAAAGAAAGAAAGAAAGAAAGAAAGAAAGAAAGAAAGAAAGAAAGAAAAGTGCTACATCAGACATGGACACGGCAAGCTTGGCTTGCACCCATTTTCCCGATAGGTCAAAGGCTCCTACAGTTCGTTTTGTTTTTTGCGTGTACTACGTCGACTGCACATGATTTACGCCGCACAATTCACGAATCGGTTTTCAGAAAAGAAGTTAGATCATTACAGCAGTTCACGTTATAATTGGTTCCTACTATGAATTCAGCATCCACAACAGTGACGACCGTGACTAAGCGCTGAAGGCGGGGCAGGTGAACAGATGAGGCAAAGTGATTAGCGCAAACAAACTAGCCCAGCTCAGAACTTTTGTGCAGGTGGATGTCCACTACAATGAAGGTAGAACTGGTTGTCATAAACCAGAAATATATCATTGAGCAGCAGCTTATGCACAACAATGCAGGTAGTGTGTTCGCGTTCACTCATTATTCCTTCATTAATTCGCGTTTGTAAGATGCAGATATACGTATTTGTTTTGCAGTGCCGGCGTAGGTCGTACTGGCGCGTATATCCTGCTGGAGAACCTCATAGAGCAGGCTCAAGCTGAGGGCGTGGTGGACGTCATCGGCCAGCTGTCAGCCATGCGTCAAAACAGGATGAATGTTGTCGAGACGTTGGTAAGTCTTGCATTAAAATTCCAAATGGTTCGCAATATAGCGTTTTGGCGGATGATTTCTGTCACACCGTTTTACCCTAGACTCTAAAAAAGTAGAAAAAAAGTGTACTTGCTACTTTTTTGGGTGAGTTCTTAATTCCCACGTATAGGACTCTATTTGAAGAAACGTTAAATTTCATGCATATATGCATTAATGAATTATTTTTGGCCTTATTGTTTATTAATATATTTGGACGTTACAATGGCATACCGCAGTTACGTAAGTACTGATAATCATACGTTAATTTGCACACAAAATGCAAACATACAGCAGTAGGGACCCATAGTCACAAAGCTCGTATAGGAAGCTGGTAACAAAAAAGGCATAATTTTTAATTGTGTATATGACCGCAATCTGTTCTAGTTGCTCGAGAATGTATGTCAATGCACTGTATAGGGTAAAAAAAAACACGCAAATTTTGGCAATTTTTAAGACAATATTTGCTGTTATGTATTTGTAGGAGACCAAACAAGGTATTCAATAAACGCAGGGGCTCATTTGCTCTCAAGTTTCACTGACGAATGTATAATAAGTCACTTCAGCGAACTGGCAACCCTTAATTCAGGCAATGCCAATAGGTATCGAGATAACGGTCCCCAACATTTGCGAGGGAATACGTAAGTCTGAAGCCTTTCCGAGGAAGGCAACGAGGTACGCCACAGCACGTCACCACATGCAGGCAAAAAAGAAAAAGAAATATATATATATATATGATGAACGATTTCTGCATCCTGAATTTGGCTTGAGCACTGAGAGGTTTTAATTTTGCGGTTAGAATATTTGAGGCAAGTAATTCAATTACAAAAAAGTTCGTGTTACGAACGACGACTTTCGATCTATGGCGCTGTTATGAAGCCTGGCACAAAAAAGATTTGTGAAATTTTCTCACGAATAACAGATATTGCTGAAAGAGCGAGCGCTCACAATATCCGGGTCAACGAGCCGGATAAAAAAAAAACATTTTTACATTGCGTGGGCAAAAACAAAGAACCTATGCAGAGATAGTGCGTGTGTGTGAGAGAGAGAGAAAACAGGCACAAAAAAGACAGGGAGGTTACCCAGGTTTTACCTGGCTTGCTACCCTACTCGTTGGGAGAGGGAAATGGAGAAAATAGTAACGAAAGCAAGGAGCAATGACAGAACAAGTGATACGCGTACACACATATATCAGCGTTCACTGCCGATACCCAGAAAGTCAAAGCTGAGAAATATATGTGAGTACGGTTCCTCTGCGGTTATCTTAATGTAGACTGTCTTAATTTAGACTGCCTTATTTTAGATTGCAAGAAGGCTTGCAAGGACTGGCTCCCAGGAATCTAGAACTTCCAGTGAGCATTCAGCTGATGGAGTTGTCATTCTGTTGAGCGCGCATTGAAATTAGGCTATTCGAGGATTTGATTTTGGAGGTGATATTTAAAGGTTTTGCTTTGGATGAGGTCTGCTCTTGCATATTGGCAACGAAGTTAATTTCTCGTGATTCCAGGAGCAATACAACTTCGTACATCGAGCCCTAATGGAGAGCGTGTGCATCCGGGACCACAGCGTTCCCTGTAGCAAGTTTTTCGACCGTTACCGGGAGCTCATCTCAGTGGACGAGGCGACGGGAAAGAGCAACATAGCCAAGGAGTTTGAGGTGAGGAGCCTTGAGGAAACATGCTGGTTCTCTTCACAAACACCTGGACACATGGTGATCCATTAAAACATACAGTCGAACTTCGTTATAACGAAAGAACGTCGGCACCATAAATAAGAGATAAGAATTGGCTTAAAGGGGTACTGACACAAAATTTCGCGGCCGAGATAGCCTGCTGGATCGATTTCCGTGTACGTGCGTGTACCATCTGCGAAATATCGACAGCGAATAAAGCTTGGAAGGTATTTTATATGAATATTGAAGTTCGCGTGCGCGATCCAGCATTACAGGGCGCACCTATTGCATTGACACCCTCGGAGGTGACCCGAGGTGACCCCCCTACTTCCCCTACGTAACCGTTGTAGCCGGTACAACAAGTTGTGATGACGTCGTAGCCGCCATTTTTGTTTTGACGCGCTCGCCGCTGCGCTGTTGATGTCTCAAGGAAATCGTCGCCAACAGACGACGATGAGGAGGACGACGACAACGAGGACGATGATGGCGACGACATCGCGCAGCACGTGCGGCAAGCGTGCGAATGCGAGGAGACGACGCGAACAGCGCGGAAGTGCGTCACACTTCTGTGTGCTGACGTGATCGAGCGCTGCAGCCGCTAGGTGGTGATAGTTGCACCCGGAGGCTTGTCGTTTTTGAAACCGAAACTGACACTGGTCAGTAATGAGGAGCCTGTAATTAATTATCTGTCGCGCGCTGCAGCAAACGATGTGCCGTGTTATGACTAACAGGCCCCCAGCAACACATTGCATCAAAAAAACGCGAGGCCAAAATTTTTGTGTCAGTACCCCTTTAAGAATTCGGGAAACTTGCTCGCGGAAAAATTCCGTATATAAAAACGTGTTATTCTAGTCTTGAAACCTACGATAAACGAGGTGACCCTTAGCTGTCTCCTTGTTTAATATGCCCACTGTTTTAGCTGGATGACCGAAATTTCCACAACTTTTTAAACCATGTTTTTAATGTCGGATCCACATATAAAAAGAAAGACTGTGGCTGTGAATTGTCTTTCAATATTTATTTTGCTTTTTGTGCTACCTTTTGAGTTTCAAGCCTCGTGCGAGAATAAACGCCACTGAAATGAAGCGTGACCATGCAATGTTCGTATTTAATGCGCTATAACCGTTTATTCGCCGTTACAGTGTTCGTTATAAAGAGGCCTAACTGTATTCAGTGGTAAATAAACGTTGTTGTTCAGTCTTCAAACCTAGGTAATAAATGCTATCGTTTGTAGTAGATGATATATACGACTGTTTTCATTCAAGAAATATATTGCTAGTATAATAAAGGCTTGAACTAGATAACGACTTTGAAATAAACGGATGTTGGTACAGCCGACATTTTGGCTAAGGTACTTGAAGACAATTTAAGTCAAAACGTGCTCTGCAGCATCGATCGTGGTTTTCCGGCTTGTCATTCATTCATTCATTCATTCATTCATTCATTCATTCATTCATTCATTCATTCATTCATTCATTCATTCATTCATTCATTCATTCATTCATTCATTAGCGTAGAACACTAAGAAATGGCGTATCCAAAGTACAGTTTGCTCAAATTTGCCCACAGCAACACGTGCAAAAACAAAGAGCAGAAAATTGACGCATAACATATGATTGAGATCTCTTTGCTGTTCCGAGTGCAAGAAGCCGACTCCATATCCGGCGAAGTGATTTATAATATTTGCGATCGGGCTCCACTAACTACTGATGGCCTTTCAGACGTTGTAACTTCTCAAAGACATTGGCGGCGCTCACTCGGTGACGGTTACATCGAGATAGCGGGATATGTGAATGCCCAGGTTACGTCTTTACCACGTGCGTATGTATACCGTACCGTACGAATTTCTCAAGAAGCCTCGTGGGAGGAAATCATACCTGGAATCGCTATTTCGAGGATAGTCGAATAACTGAGACACCCACTTTTATAATGAGTACAGTTCGACGCATATATGGATTGGTACTGGTTACGTGGGCCCCTTGCAGAGAACGAAAGACGTTTCATTTACACCGATTATTGCAATCACAAGGGTACTTGTGAAAGGTTCACAGACCTGCACGAACGAGCTTTGTTTACTGTCAATCTACTATTAACAGAACAAAGGTTCTAGAGCTGGGCCGGACGACAGATGCGTGTCCAGGGTAGTCACGCCCCTGTTCTCAGATACACCCATAGGTGGCACAGCTGTCTCGAGTTACGCATGAAGCGATAGCCGCACATTTAAACGGGCAAGCGCCACTCGAGCGTGAATAGGGCCTAAAGTCACTGTAGCAGGGGCCACGCAAAATCATAAAACATCGCAGAAAAGTGGGGACAGCTACACTTTGCAAACACTGTCGTAACGGCGAAGCTGATGCCCTCCTTCGTCAGACTCACCCTCGGCCATATTTGTGCGCCTCTCATTGGTTCACCCTTTCCACAGAGCTTCGCCCTTGCCCATCTTGGAGCACTCTCGCCCTTGCCCACTCTCGCCACGCCGCCAAGAACACGTGACCAGCGCTACGCCAACGGACGGGGAAGCCTCGACTAAGAATAGCATCGCTGTTACATTCACAAGAGAAACACCGGAGAACAGCAGCTCCGCTCTTTGCTGATTTCACACTGGATAGAACTGGGGCATGTTCCACCCAGTAAATGGGACCTAATCAAGTTATTCCGTACCATTAGTCTCTGATTAGTTGTCTTGTAAAATACTTCGAGCATACCGGTGCTCGGACAGCGTAGATATCGATTTATTTACTATGAAAATTTATGAAAGCCAATGAATTTTACTTTTCTCGAGATTATAAAGGGAAGCTGACGTTCTTACTTTTCAACTGCTTTTTTAGGAACTCAAGTCTCTCAAACCGTGGTTTACGCCTGCAGACTTCGCAGCAGCAAGCGACCCTGCAAACCTAAGAAAAAGCCGGGACGCTTCAGTGCTTGCTGGTGAGCTGATACGTATCTTATACAAAGATAAAATTGTTAACGATGAAACAGCTGACAATTCTTCGCGTGAATGCGACTGAGTCGGCAATTCTTATGCTCAAGACGTGCCCCCCGCGATTAGCTGCGGCAGCGTGCCGTTACAACGGCGCGCCTGCCGGGGCCAATCGCGGAGACCACGCTCGAGGTTTCGAACATAAAACGAAACACGGACACGAGAAGACACATAAGAACACGGCACTTATGTGCCTTCTCATGTCGGCGTTTCATTTCACGGTACATCAAAGATGTTCAAATGATTCACCAACAAGGTCACATTACAACCCTTGTTCAAACCTGCAGCGTCCCTTTATGGGGCCATTAGCCGCTACCTGAAACGGTGTTTCATGTGCCTAATGGGGTCGAAGGGGATGACAGCAGCAAAATATTGCCTTAAGCTTACGCGTTGCTTCCTTAATCATTTTATGATTGAGCCTTGCTGCTTTACATGCATTGCTGTGACGGCAAAATGATGATCATTGTGACGATGTATGCTTAGCACTGTGTATGTAAAGCCACATCACAATCTGATTCTCGCCACCCAGAACAGAATTTCCTTTTCGATTTTACCACGAGTAGTAATTGAAGATGTTTTGTGCTTTACAAACAAACAAACGCCGTTTTACGTCTGTAGTTATGCGTCTGGATCGCTTAGCGTCTATCAGGTTTTTGTTTTTGGTATTTCATTTGCAGCACTTCGCGACGAGTCACTCGGAGCGTTGCTCGGAGTCACGTGCTCGTCTCGCACGAGCGTTTCCCACTGCGGTTCTCTCCTCCTCGCGATCTCCTCGCTATCGCCCTCTCTCATACGCCGCTGTGCTCCTTCGCTCTCTTTCGTCATCGTTCGTTCTATCAGTTACGCCGACGCCGACAACGCCAACGGCGACGCCACTCAACGCAGGAACGGGCGCCTAAGTGCTGAGCTCTATAAATGTTAGAAGATTTAGGGTAATACGTACTACGGATTGAGAGTCCTACAGAAAGAGAATTAAAATGTATGAGTGAGCTTAATGGCTTAGAAAAATTTATTATAACAGGGACGGTTTGCATCAATAACAATTCAACATAACATTTGCTAGCTAGACATACGCTTTACGAGATTGACAAAACCTACTTCAGTTACATGGACACAAAACATGAAATGACGCGGAAGCAACACGTATAATCGATATTTGTGTTTATGAAAGTTTATTACCACAGACGGTACCCCGAAACTACGAATGTTACATTGCACTCGCGGCGCGTTATAAATTTGGCTCTTGATAGATATAGCCGCCCTCCACAGATGATCAAGTAGAATGCAATCTTAGAAACAATATGTGCGGGGCATAAGCCAATAAAGCCTTGAAATTAAGGTTTCCTCTGATCATGCGTCGCGCAGAGAAATCCTCTTTTTGTTTGTAATATTAAAAATATCCCTTTCAGGTAAACACCTTTAGACTCTGACGCAAGTTAAGTGGCCAGTATAGATACCGAGCTCGCCTGTTCGCACAAAACACGACTAAAACAAGAACTCTAAACATGCTCTAAATCCAGCGCCTAATGTAGCACTAATTCTGCTCTAATCCACCGCTAATTCTGTGATTAATGTAATGCTATTGTAGTTCTTGTGTAGTTCGTGGTGTAGCTCTAAATCCTGCGGTTAAGTGCAGCTCCACTACCGTGAAACCTGACCAAGTGCGTATAGCACGGGCAACCCAGCGATTCCCTTCACAATCGCGCGCTTGCCGAGGCGGTGGCGCCCACGCGGCGCGGGTATCAGCAGGATGTTTCAGAAGCGTTTTTCGTAATTTGAGGTAAATTATTGCGTGTAATTCTCGGTTATTTCCGTAGCTTATATTACTTCAGACCTTGTTAGTTTATCTTGCACTGGTTTTGAGCATTGTTAGCCTTGTTATAGACCTATATTGGTCAATGCGTGACCACGCGACGTGAGACGGCGGGTGGACGACAAGCCGGAACCCTAAAGTGCAACGCACGTAAAACTCGCTGTCCCAACTTCGCTGTAAATAAGTACACAGGTTCAGAAGGTCACTTTACAACGAAGCTGCGTATGTCTACGGTCCCATGTATTTTTCGCGTTTGTGCGTTAGTGCGTAAACAATAAAGTAAGGGAGCGTAGCCGGGCCGGCCCATGGTGGAGGTGAAGCAGACCTCATGCACGCTGTCCACTATCAATCAACCATTTAACGTGCCGAGGAGCAACCGGAAGGTTGTCGTGCTAGCGCACGCAAGAAGATTATACTAGTACTAATGACAATAACAACAGCAGCAACAACAACAACACAACAACCAATAATAATAATAATAATAATAATAATAATAATAATAATAATAATAATAATAATATAATAATAATAATAATAATAATAATAATAATAATAATAATCAATCAATCAATCAATCAATGATTTATTTAACGTGCCCAGGAACAACCGTAAGGTCTTTGTGCTGGCGCACGCAAGAAAAAAACAATAAAAATAAACAATACAATACAGACAGTTTTCAGAAATAAAAAGAGCGAAAACACGTAGAAAAAGAGAAATGAACACAAAAGGGGAGGAGTAAAATAAGACAACACGAGAAATATTGACGGGGCATAAAAAATTAGATTGCATATATACAACTATGTGGAAAGACTGAGAAGGGAAGACTTTGTACATTGTGCCACACTATGTCAAAACAGTGCAAAGCTCGGATAAAAACAATGATTGTGGGCTATGAAAAACGTCAAGATCAAGAAAATTAACATTATAGAGACTTTGTATTCTGTGAACGGTAGAGTGCTGGAAGAAGCAGGCGGGTACATGAAACGGTCTGTTCTCTCTGGTTAACTTACGCGGAATTCGAAAATTTACACAATTGAGAAGTACAGAATAATAATGATAATAATAATAATAATAATAATAATAATAATAATAATAATAATAATAATAATAATAATAATAATAATAATAATAATAATAATAATAATGCGCGTTTTTACTCCTCGTCTTTCAATCTCTCTTTCCTTCCTCAAGTCTCGTCAGTCCCTCCCGGTCTCCACATCCGGCTACCACTTGCAATTCGATATAACACGCGTCAACTTCAAGAAGAATAAAAGATGCAGCATTGTCGTCGACCAATCTCAATTCAGTTAGTGAGTTGGCTCAGAAGCTATATATATATTTCTTCCAACCACTCGAAACAGTCCATAGAGTCCACAACAACTTTTAGCCAAACAGTCCTTAACAACTTTTAGACGATGTGTTTCTCCAGAAACTGTTCTTCTGAAAAATTAAAAAAATCGATTTGAGGAAAGGCAAGTTCATTGCGTGAACTGATCCGGGATTTAACTATGGGCGTGCTGGCTGCGACGGCGCGACGAGAAACTCAGAAACACTGCACTTCCAGTTTTTTTATCTCGTAACTGACATCAAACTTTAGCGTAACAAAGGAAGGCCTCCGAGACGATCGCCGACGTCGTGGACGGCCATCTCCGACCAAGTCATAAAAAGTTGGTGGAATCTTAGGTGTTCGGAGGAATCACCATTCGCGTGGAGGGGGGGGGGGGGGAGGGGTCAAAGTTTCGTCATCCAAAATGCTTCACAACTGATAAATAAATGAACATGAAGCCTTCGAAAATGAGGCCTGCCTTTGGTCCCTGCATGGCTCTATGGGAGTTAACAGTTCCCGGAATGCAACATCAGGGGCCTTTGGTCGTCTTCATCGTTGAAACCGGCGTGGCCATAACCCTGCTCTGTAAACAATGACAGGAGAGGCCCTGCTGTGTAAAAGTATGAAGCAGACTTTGCGCACCCCTCCCCCTTAGATGATATAAGGGGAGGGGGGAGGCGCTTCTCCTGCACCCCTCCCCCTGTCCTGCGCAACCTATGGGTGAAATGGTCCCAGAATAACACTGCACGGCGTGCGCGTATGAATATAACATGAAGGACGAACACGCGAGGGAACTTCGGGGTTGGTAGAGCCCGAATCGACCTGTTGGATCTGTTTCAACGTTCTATACATGGTCAGCTTCGAGAAGTTACCCTTTGTACTTTCTCTCTAGGCGCTTGCTTGTATAACAAAAGTGCCCAGGTTGGGAACGTCACTTTTACATGGAAGCTGCATGCGTCAACGGTTTCATGCACTTTTCGCGTTGCAAAGCGACGTTTTTTGAGTATTCGCGAACTGACCTTCTGTGCTTGTGTGTCCTGTACTCCCAGTATCTTTCCCCCTATTGTCTCAGCTTTCAGCCCAACCCCCACATCCCAGTTTTCTCGCACTGTGGGGTAGCTGATAAGGTATTTCCGTTGCCGTCTCAACTCATTCCCTCACCCTTTTTCTTTGAAATATTCGACAATCCTTTGCAGCGGACCGGTGTCGACCACTTTTGAGGGACGGGACTTTTGTAAACGCCGTCTACGTCAACGTAAGCAAAACCTTCCGATTATACACATTGTAAATAACCTGAACATTCCTCAGCTGTACTTAGACAGAAATAGCAACCATTTCTAGAAACAGCTACGCTAATTGTAGTCGAAGCAACTCTTGCTACGCTGTTCAATTTGGGACATTCCCTGAATGGGTTATCTACGCCCATACTGTTTACAAATAATAATAATAATAATAATAATAATAATAATAATAATAATAATAATAATAATATAATAATAATAATAATAATATAATAATAATAATAATAATAATAACAAATTTAATAAAGGAGAATATGCGTATGACTAAGGTACTAATGTGTGTAATCTGCAGGCTACATGTTTTTTTTATTCGCGTTTATATTTTTAGGAACAGCCCAAGAGTCAGTCAGGGTCAACAAAAACAAAGGGTGGGATGATAGGAGTGCATAATATAGGTACTGGCCAGCTAAAATGGCTTCTAATTGAATAACAATGGTATGGCATGTGCATTTAGTAAACCTAATACCGTAACAGACGACACTCACTCTAGAAAGTGCTTCATGCGCTAGGGCATACTGGCGGTGCCTTGTGCTTACAAGGTATTTCACTGTAGGACAAAGCAGGCCGACTCAAGAGAAGAGAAACAGGGCACACTAAACAGGAGCGTTGTCTATTTTCCTATACCCTATCGGAGATACAGGAGGCTACACATGGCATGTACAGAGTGACCGACCACTCAAAGTAACGCTTGGCTGGTTCGCTCGATGGTGGTGCATTCTTGGTGAAACACATAGCCGTGTGAGCAGAGGTAGCCGACAATACCGCTCCTCCCCCCCCCCCCCCCTACTCACCACCTGCTTTGAACTCTTACGTTGCTTAAGGTTGAACTCTAAAGTAGAAATGCCGTTTCTTCAGGTTCTCCAGGATGCCATTCAGGCAGATAATTACACCCTTAACTATAATATGCACGGTTGATAGCCATCCACAGCAGAATATTATCAAGATCGTTCGATTACCCATGCAAGGAACATAATTCTAATACTGAAAGAATAAACTGTGGTCCACCCGACAGGGGCACAGGATTGGTCGGAAAACTGGTCAGGGTTGCCAAGAAGAAAAGTGATAGATTTGCTAAGACAGCAGCCCCTCTCCGGTGTGCTCGCATTATATATCCGATGAAGACAGTGGAGGGCTATTTCAGATCGCGTATATCGAAGTATACGATAATTCGAAGCACAGTTACAGTGACTTAACCAATTAGCTTTGCGGATATCCACAAAATTGACGTGAGGTGTTATTCTTAGCACGCTGCTGCCTAGTAAAAGGATGAACGCAAGGCTTAGCTGAAGAGGCAACACGGGACAACTTGGTGCGGACAGGCGCACAATGCGATGTCGCGTTAACGCAAATGGTCGTGTTCCAATTCCGCCTACCCACATTTAGGGTTTACATAGCGCCTGTCCTTATTTTATTTTTGTATTCACACATGCACACACATAGATAAATAAAGCCTTTTTTATATATCCATGTGTGTGTATGTGTGAATGAAGGAGGGATTGTGGACTTCACTTTGGTGTTTTCGCTGCGAATAAAGTGAGAAATTTGCCGGGAGTTGCAAAGCAATGACCGGCATAACTTAATGCGCGATTGCTCTCGACTGCCTTATATAAAACAGGGCTTTCACAAGAAGGACAGGTTCCTGGTGACACAGACACCGTCCAGCAGGGATTTAGAGGACTTCTGGAAATTGGTGATCGAGTCTGGGACAAGGACTATCGTCACGCTGGACGTCTTTAGCGACGACGCTGATGTGGTGAGCTGTGTACTTCATTTCGTGCGTACACTCTAAGAAAATATCCAGTAAAATGAGCGTATTTTTGTTCGACAACAATAAACGTCATCTAGCTTGCACGCGTTTTCTTTCTTGAAAACTCTGCGCTCGCCATATATCAAGAATGCTATGTCACGCAAATGACGCACATGCCGTTCGTGACCTGGAAAACGCGGGCGCGCGCTGGTAATGCAAAAAAAGGCGCGGAATATAGATGACGATTGTTCTGGTCGGACAAAACGACACCGTTTTTTAAGAACGAAGCTGTTCTTAGTCGAGGCTTCCTCGTCCGTTGGCGCAGCGCTGGTCTCGGGCTCTAGCGGCGTGGCAAGAGTGGGACACGGTAGGGGAGGAAGGGATGCGCCGCGCCGAGATGGGCGAGGGCGAAGCTCGGTGGAAAGGGTGAACCAATAAGAAGTGCGCTAAGAGGGGGAGCGTCGAGGCTTGGCGGAAAGGGTGAACCAATGAGAGGCGCACAAATATGGGTCAGGAGGAGCCTACCGAAGGGGGGCATTAGCTTCGCTGTTTCCACAGTGTTCGCGAAGTGGAGCTGGCCACACTTTTTACTCGTTGTTTCCTTAGAGAATAGCTTGCAAAGCTGTTGAGGCTAGCGTGACTTCTTGCACTAGCTACGTTCACACCAAGCTCTAAGTGGTTACTACTCGAAATTGCGCTTTATTTACGCTGCGTAATAAATTTGACAACGTTTTGTAACAAAGCTTGTAGCTGAGCATGCTGTGGTTTCCTCTTACTGCGCTGTTAATTATTCATGCCGATTGTTTCTTCGCCTTTACATTTTGTATATTTTCTTGCCGCAGTGAGCTGTGCCCAGTTGTTCGTCAGCGCTCGTGTTGTGTGATTCTATTCATACGCCCGGTCTTCCCGCTGTCTTTTTCTTCAAAGTAGCACATGCAAGGTCTTTCGGGCATATTTTATCTGACCAAATGCATTTTATGACAATGGTACAACCATCACGGCTTGTTAGGATACAGGCGCGTTTGCCGAGCATGTCAGCATTGTTTGTATTGCGCTTACTGTTTGTATTCTCGCTGCGCAGGTGCAGTTCTGGCCTACGAGCGGCTCAGCTCGATACGGTGATCACAGGATCGAGTGCACGGAGAACCGAAATGTGAACGACATGTCCGTACAAGCCTTCAAGGTTACACAAAAGCACAAGGTAACATTCGACTGTTGGTTATGCGCCACGATTGGGCCGGTACCGGCGACCAACGGCACACTTATCCCTTTCAGTCACGAATTATGATGCACTGTCTGCAAGTGCATCAAACTTCCGTGGCATGATTTCAAGGCACTCAGTATTACATTCCAAGAAATAAAATGAAGGAATGTGTTCATTTGTGTGAGTTACAGTAATTAATGCTAATTAGTGTGTAATTATATATCTAATTATTCTGCAGTCAGTCAGCTTCAATCCTTGCATAAAATGAATCAGCTATTAGGCCCAAAATGCATGTACAGTGTGTTTTTTGGTTGTATGCTTTTCAAGCGAAGAAAAAAAATACTCTTGACGTTGGTCCTGGAACGTCGTACGTCCAACGATCGTCGAACATGGTAGTGTCCCTAGCAAAGTGATCATCTGCAGCAATATACAGCATAATGAAGTTAAATAAGCGCTAGTTTTCCACTCAGGAAGCCTGCACGAATGTGCACACTAAGTTTCAGGTCATTTGAAGAAACACGCTGTGCGTGATGCGACTTCGAAGTTGATGTGTACATATGTACACACCGTGACTGAAAGGGTTATAAGGGACGACAGTGATCAACAGTGTTAAAAAGAAAAAAAAAATCTTTTTCCAGATAACCGCAGAAGGCACAGGCGGGAAAGCGTATCGTACAGCTTTAAGTAGCGAAACACAGGCGCACGCATAGTTGGTATTAAAGCGGTGCGAAAGGCTAGCTTCTGCCCAAGTAATAATCCCTTGGATCACAAAGACACGATGTGGAGGTTTTGTGGACTGCCATAAAGTGCTTGCTGATTGTGTCCTTAGTATTCTTCCCAATCTTTGGAGCCCCCAACTTTCGTGAACACGGCAGCGTTTTGCGTGCAAGAGCGTGCCAGCTTGTTCACCTATACCCATGTAGAAATTCGTCTTCTTAGCCTCCCTTGCTTCATGCCAAATCTGTGTCAAGTTTCTTGCCAACTTCAAATTTTTCAAAATAAGCAATGTATTTTGCAATTATTGCACTATCACATGATTACGTAGCACATATCTTCTGCCACCGTTTTCTCTTTTTCGCACTTTGTCTACTCAGCTTGCGATTATTCTTCCTCACGCTCCTCCTGATGCTTGCTTCTGCTGCTTACGCTGTGCCTGTCCAGCCTCTCTTGACGCTGCTGCTGAATTACCCCTGCTATGCTCTTCTGGAGGCCTTCTGTTCCACTCTGCTGTTGCGTGCCTCCTGATGTAGCTACCATGTCTTCCGAATTCTGCCTACACCAGACTCCTGTAGCGAAGATTCGGTACGTAGATTTTCTGCTAATGTTTGAGGTGACTGGCTGGGCTTATAACGCATAAAGGATCGAAAACTCCTAAATGTGCCAAGTTTCACGGTCAAGGGCCATTTCAGCGCCATTCTAGAGGTTAGGTGATGAAAGACCTGCCGAATGTACTTAGAGCACTCAGCTCGGTCACCGGCATTCCACTGAAGTTAACAACGACACCTGTACTATGCCACCTTGAAACACGTCACGACCACAGGTCCGCCAAAAATGTGGAGGTAACTCTGTCTCACGCTTGAAATATGTTTTTCTCTTAGAGCTCACTCAGACTCACCAAAATTTTCCTCAACTAAACTCACTCGGACTCAGGCTCACTAAAATATTACTCGCCCAACTAACTCAGACTAAGGCTCATGGCTCGATCTGAGTCTGAGTCGATTCATGAGTGAGTTTGCCCACATATATGGTCACGACTATAGTCTCGTCGAACTTCTTGCTTGAATACGTTAGTCATGCGTTATTATTACGATAGCAGTTATATGGACACTCTCGACAGGTTTTTGCCGTCGCCGTCATGTTCCGTATAAAATCCAAATCTATAACATCCCCCTGCGCATCGTATGTTCTACCGTGGGTAAAAGCGCGAGAGCGGGGCAATGAACGCGGCTGAAGCAGAGATCAAACAAGCCGGCCCATCTCCGTCGTTCGGAGGGCGCATGCGATAACATCAACTCGCGTGCGAGGCCTGCCGTCGAATGCTGCTCAAGCAGAGAGGAAACGCCCCGCCTGTGTTGAAGGGGACGACAGGACGCGAGGTGGGGGGTGGGGACGGGGTGTTTGCTCGCGCGGCAACTGTGAACTTTGATCATAAGGACGCGGTCACGATTGCTCGCGCGTGCGCGCTATCTCGGCAGCCATCAGCAGACGGCTCGCATACCCTTCCACGTGCTGTGCTCTCAAAGCGAAGAGACTGCGAAAACCGCTGCTCTCCCTGGAGTGGCCGTATTCTCTTGCACTGGCGTTTTGTAGAGTTACACGAGATCGGAACTAAAAGAGTTAACTGCCAGCCTTACTTCGTATAACAATAAAATTTATTGCTATCGCATTCATTTGCTTCACCCTTGCGGTGAAACTAATTTTTTTACTTGTTTATCCAATTTGTGCAGGGTCTTTCTGCGGTTTGGGTCTCGTGAACTTTCCACGCTCTTGTAAAGTTCCCCTTTTGCTCTCTTAATCTGCAACGCCCCATTTTCCCCAACACAGAATAATAATTTCTCGAGGACACACCATCAAGAAATCCATCCATAAGTATATCCTTTTGCCCCATTATGGTCCTGTGCTTTACGGTAATATTAGCTTATAGGTGCTAACAGCTTTAAGTTCAGTGCTTAACTACGTTATAATATGTTGCTTAGTCGTATGGTGTAAGAAAAATAGAGTTATCTTGCTTGCTTGTTCTAAGCCGGAACTTGTCAACTATCTGCTGTTTAATAAGAGTACGAGGAGCAGGAACCGTCCATGACGACAAAGCCTTGCACTAGCGCATTTATAATAATGGTAATGTTAATAATCACAACAAAGAATGTGTGGCAAAATCACCGCTGCAACGACTCGCCTGTGTAATGCAACGCGTCGATAAACTCCACGTGATGACTTCCCCGAGGAATGCACCAAACATTTTTTTCGGCCCAAATGCCCAGTTCACGACCCTGTGGCTGCTATAGTCAGTTAAAAGGAAAACATACAGATTAGCGCACGAAAATATTCGTCAAGACTCTAATGTACCATTACACATCCTTAAAATATGCGTGTTTGACGTTTGTACTATATTTATTTATTTACCTATTATTCAATTATTTTGTTATATTTATCTTATTTATTTATTTTTCATTTATTACAAATACCTACAGCGCCGGAGTTGGAAATTATCGCAAGGGGTTAATTCCCACATCAAGTTGTAATAAAATGTCAGAAAACAGCAGTGTCAGAACAGCCGTAGAAATAGCATATGCAGAAATCGTTGTAAAAGGGACAACGCAATCAAGACAGAGCGTAAGATCTGCCATGATAAAGAAACACGAAGTAATACTTCAACGAAGTTATACAAAATTGTCTATGGCAGAAGAATAGCTTCGTGCGTATACTGAACATTTTTTTTTTCACACTCGACATGCATGTACGTCCGAATCATAATTTGTAATATAGTAACTTCGAATATGCATGTTAGGCCAAGTACGTTAATTAGCGTGATTAGGCTAATTAAGCTATTAATAATTTCCCGTTGTATGACGCTCCGCTCAGACGCGGACACTCTCTAGGGGCGGCTGTGAAGAGAGTTGGCATCACCTGTGTGCATGCGCTGCTGGACAACGGACGTCCGCCCTAAAGATCGGTCACCGAAAAAAAAAGGGGACGCTTAAGCTTCCCTTTTAAGAGAATAGTTGAACGCGATAGCGATATCTGCACGCGCGCGCGCGCGCGCGCGCACGCACACACACACACACACACACACACACACACACACACACACACACACACACACACACACACACACACACACACACACACACACACACACACACACACACACACACACACACACACACACACACACACACACACACACACGTTGCTATAGTTTACTTGTATTAGTAGCCACAAGAGAGTTTATAACGGGCTCTAGAAATGCCGCTCTTCTAGCTTTCGCTGTGACTTGTGCTGCGCTTTCCGCGCAGGCCTGGCGTTTTCTGTGAAACGAGCTCTTTACCGGTATCGCATTAAGTGAACTGTGTGCTGGCGTGGTGGCTTCACGCAGGATTGTTTTCTTGAAGACATATAGGTTCTTTGAAGAAGTGGTGTCGCTGTAGCCAACGTTTCGACATGTTGTCTTGTCTTCTTCAGTGCAGCTACAGCCTGCCTCAGAGCGTGTACGCATGCATGTGCTAAGGTAGTGTGTGTCTCCTTCAAGGCAGTTGCTACCTTGAATAAGACAACACCACTTGTCGAAACGTTGGCTCCAGCAACACCTTTTCTTAAGGGTTTTTCGTCACTTCAGATATGAAGGTGTGAGTATAGGCAGGATTGAGTCAAACTCAAATGCGGTATTGGAAAGATAAAACACGCCTATAACGGCCGCGCGGAGGTTATGAGTGACTCAATTAAGAACTGAAAGTTCGCATTCACGATGCGCGGTATGTGAATGTGTTTTTTCATGTGAGTGTATTTTTTCATTTCTGCAAGGGAAAGAAACACCCCTCCCCCTTGTTGAACCGAACGAGGCTACATAGAGGCACATTTGCTGTTATTAGGTACGACATGTGCCAGGGAGCAATTTAACACCGTGGGGACGATTACCTAATGAACTCAGGAGAGCGTACTTGAACATCAGTGACGCTCGTGACGGGTTATGAAATGCCGCTGTACATCTCTGCATGCCTCGATGACTGTTCCTCAGGGCCCGGGGTCGGCCGGCGCGGTGACCGTGAGGCACTTTCACCGCACCACGTGGAACAGCGCGGAACAGATCGTGGACTTGGTGGACCACGTGGAACGCTGGCAGCAGCAGTCGGGCAACAAGATTATCCTCGTTCAGTGCAGGTGAGATTCTAAGAGCTACAGGTGATCTTGTCGTCTGGGTGATCTAATTTTGGTACTTCTTCATGACGTACATATTCATTTGAGATGTGTGTGTACGTGAAAGAGGAAAGAAAAACGTAGTTACACCAAGTTTCTCAAACGATAGCTAGTGAGCCATCTTCTTCCTCCATGCCTGGTTCTGGCGAAGCGGCTGCCAGACAACCTCTTTGGCCGGCGCTGCAACAACGTTGTCAATGCTGCCATAGCGTTGCAGACATTGCTTCAATGCTATGGCAACAATGCGTGCTACTAGGATACGTATATACGTACGTATGCGTACTGGTACCTGTGCGTGTATATAGAGACGTGTGAAGTGAAACAAAAGTTCATGGAGGGTAGGGGTGAACTTGAAGGCTAGTTGGTTGAACATATTGTAGAGGATCATCGCGAAATACGAGCACAGAAAAAGGCACACAAACAACCACACGCAGCCATATACGTGTGACTGTGTGTGTGCTATATTCTGTTCTCGTCTTTCGCGCTGCTCCCCTGCAACAAGAAGGTAGAAACTTTGAACCCTTCACTCTCTTCTGGCTATGCCTACAATGATCACCAATAAGATCATAGTATGAGAAGTTCTTGAATACCAGCTTAATTCATAAATGACAACTCAATGGTCAACTTCCCAGACGCATCGGCGCTTCACTACCCCGTCTCTGCTTCTCAACTGCTTATACGATCAACTTACTGCATATGCAGTCTGCATATTTCAATTTTAACAAGAATTTAATTAGTCATAGTTTTAGAATGATTACAGTTAAAGTTACTCAGCAGTTTGTGTTGGTGTAAAAAGTTCTTTTATACCGAATATTTTATATTAGACTTGATGAGTAATGATGACAACGCGCAGTGTATTGTTATGACTCTTTCGTCATTCTCGCCTTTTCGAAATCATGAACTTCTCAAAATATACTGGTGGGCTAGTTGATTGGTCATATTTACGATAATTGGCAGCGCATCAGCGCTTGTGTCTTCTTTTTCGTGTATGTGTCCTAACCCGATGTGCGCTGCCATTTATCGTAAATATGAAATTCTCTACTGGGACTGTTGCATAGCAATATCTATTCTGTTTACTTCGTTCGTCAATCGTCGACCAGTCAAAACTTCAAGTCCCGCTCGCTGCTGCACAGACTTTCGCTTTCCTATTACGGCTTACGAGTGCTATATCAACTTAGGGTCTAAGTCTTAGTCGTGCGCAGTTGTCCATGCACGTCGTAGAGCTACCACCCCACCGTTTTTTTTCTCCAGGAACGGATGCGCAGTCAGCGGACTGTTCTGCAGCTGCTTTCTTGTCCTCGAGAAGCTAAAGTGCGAGCAAGAGGTCGACGTCTTCTACGCGACGAGGATTGTTCGAGAAAACCGGCCGCAGTTCATCCTGGACAGCGTAAGGCTTTTCTCGTTGCCTGCATATTATCAAGGCGAATGCCTCAGATTCCTCATCAAACGCGAAGAATGACCGTCGGTGCCAGTATCAACACGAAGTGGTACAAAAATATTCATTCGATGACGTCATCATGTGACGTCATTTGACGTCACACATTGCCAACGTTTGTCACGTCATTACTACATTAACATGCCATCACTATCTTAGAAGGCAGTTGGTGTAGGCCAGTCTGTGATTCATAATCACCTCTGTTTGTCCCGTGTGCTCTCGCGGTCACCTTTTCTAATGAGGACATCACTATGACGTCACATAATGTGACACCACATGATGGCATCAGGACATGATATCGTCACTTTGGCAAAAATGGGCCGATCCTGGAGGCACTGCAAAACCACGTGAGACATGGAAAGAACGCCTCCAGTCTTGGGGGCAGTGCAAAGCCACGTTACGTGTACGAAGCTTTCGGGGGAAAGGGGGGGGGGTTATCAAGAGTATCGACTGAGAAGCAAGAAATGGGTTTTGCCTTCAAGCCATGGGCGACTTTTTCAGCGTGTGATCCGCCGCCATGGCTTAGTGAATTTTAAGGCATTTTGCTGCGGATAACAAGGTCAAGAGTTCGAGAACCGGATGAATCACAGCCCTATAGTTAGGAATATCGCGTAATATATATATATATATATATATATATACATATATATATATATATATATATATATATATATATATATATATATATATATATATATATATATTATATTACTACAGAGAACATCCCTAAGCACCCCTGAATGAGTACCGGTGTAGCTTCGGGGCATTAAACTTTAGCAGTTAATGGAAGAGTACAATGCACCCCCGCGTACGTCTACATGGCTTCTTTCATGAAATCTCCGGCGGTTTGCAGCTGTTACTAACGTCACTGCGGCGCTATTAAAAATACAGCGTCAATTCGCTCGAGCAGCCCTAGCTTAGGAATCACTCGAAAATGCGCAGCTTCGTCTGACTAATCGTCCATGTACACCTTTGCATACTTTTTTATTAATGTCACGTGAGCGTTGACCCCTGGATAAAGTAGCGCCCATAATATAGGCGAGGAGTAACGAGATTTTCTACGTGATGCGCCAGCGCAAAGTGCGCACTTGTGTTGCTAGCGCCATCTTCTATGCTGTTTGCTTAGAGATGCATACGCACTATCGGCCTTATCTGTGCGATCATGTGTTCAGAAAGTCAGTGCGACGCTGATTTCGTTGCTTCTCACCGATAGTAGAAACTAGCGTATCCTGGAGCATAGACTTCCCTACAATATTTACTTGAAGGAACTGCGGTGCTGCGATCGTTCAGCCGCCATGGGAGTGATGGGTAGTGCATAGATTTGCCTAGTCTTCGTGCTTCCGGCTTCCAGCGCACTCGTGGCTGTGTTTACTGTTGGGTTTTGGCTTTTGTTTCGGATAACAGAAGGGCTCGTTGTGAACCTCGTGAGCTGGTTAGAATTGGTGACCCTAAAACGGTCAATGTGGTGAACTGGGGCTGTAGAACTTTAGCTGCACTTCGCCTTGTGACAAAGAAGTCGTGGGCCACACGGAGCCGAAAGAACGAAGGTTAGGCAAATCCATGTTCTACTTATCAGTCCCATGCTGAATGAAGCGGCATGCATTGCAGCTCCCATAGACACCAGTGTCAGATTTCCCTCTAGTGTACTACCATACGGTGTGAAAGAAGGGCATAATTGTTCAAGGGGCTCGTTTCTTTTTTAGGCACAACTAATGAAAGCAACACACAATTAATCCAAGGATAGCATGGCGGACATTATTTATTGTTATCTTTTTACCTCTAGTGTAACGATTTTCATCTAAGTTGAAAGGAATTAGTGGACAAAAAATCATCCTTTTTCGTCGACGCTAATTTCTTTCAAGTTAGGTCAAAATAATTACACTACAGTTGAAAAAAAGAACAACAAATTATGGCCGCTATGCTATCCTTCGATTAGCTGTGTGTTGGTTTCATTCAGTGGCTTAGGCAGAAATTTGTTTGGGGGGGGGGGGGGGGGCGAGGCCACATTTTTTATGTGAAATGGGGGCCGGGCGGGCAAGTGTGGTCGAGTGTCATTTTGCATTGTGTATCCAATTGCACAAATTTCAGGGGAGGGGTTGAGCACGTGCCTGGTGTGCCACCTCCTGATTATGTTCGTAGTGTACGATTACGAAACAATATCCTGGGGTCGGCGCTGCGTTATTTGAAAACAATTACAAGGGTGTACCTGACGCGGGCCATACACGAATTGTCAGTTCCGAGTGGAGAACACACAACGTGTTATCCCAGCCAGTGTTTGCGGAAACAAACCAAAGGCATTTCAAGCATTTTTTTCCGTCTTTTGCTATCGCAGGACCAGTACAAGTTCTGCTACGACGTCGCCGTTGCCTACCTCGAATCCTTTGAGATGTACGCGAACTTCCGCCAGTGACAAGGTTTACACATGCACGTGCAACTCAGTAAAAAGGTTGTGTTAGCAACAAGTGTCTAGTGTCGTTTCTGAAAGCGATCCTCTACGATGACGACCGTAGTCGTCACCGCCGCATACCAAGCACCGTTTGTTGCGAAGACCGCATGCGGAAGACCGCTTTTGCACCGAGACATTTTGCCATTGAGCGCACCGCGTCGCCTAAGGCGACGACTGATGAGGCGATTCGTGCAATGGTAGTCTTGCCGCAAGCTACGGAAATACGGTACGGAAATACACGGTATCAGCGTACCGCTCCTCCTTTCTCGCCCGTTGTGTTTTTGCCGCACCTAATTCCGGTGAAGGCACCCTAACACCACAAATGCCTTTTTCAGAAATCACTATGGGGTTGCCACGCCTCCATGCGGCCTCTCAGCCGATATACGCATTGTTAACGGGGAACCTGTCGTTAGGAGAACGCACTGTCGCTGGAACTGGGAGCGGCTTAAAGGGACCGGCAACCCACAACGTGGTTAGATCCCGGCAAAACTGAAAATACATTGAAGTAGAGTGACAGATTCCAGCATCCTTTTCGCGTTGTGAGCAGGATTTGCATTTTTAAATCGTGTTTAAAAGTAACAAAAACCTTAAAGCGGGATTATGGAGTCAATCACTTTTTCCTGAACGTAGTCACGTAGTTTCATGCTGTCACACGCACCATAATTAGTCCTGAAAATTACAGTACGCATATTATTATCTATCCCCGCTTTATCTCGTGCTGCTTACGGGGTAAAAGGAGTTGCACGGTGAGAAGCGGCGCTGTCTTCGCGGTAACCAGTGGAACATGTCGAGCCGCGGCGCATGCGCGCGGAGTGCACGCATGCGCAGCAAACCGTCGCGCTCGAACACGAACCGCTCTCGCTCTCACTGTTTGCAGCATGGGTTGTCACTTGTGTTTACGACTTCATACTCACCGCACATTTGAAAATTCTGATTGCAAATGTTTCGCGGCGTTTTCCACGTTACCGTTCGGTGATTAGTCGCTCTCATCGGTAAGCTTGCCGTTGCGCTAAAGAAAATGGGCACCATAAAAATTGGTTGTCGGTCCCTTTAAGCACAACGAGCCAGAAAGGAGGAGCGCTGCGCTAATACCGTACCGTATTTCCGTAACTTGCCAAAGGACTAGCAAAACAAACAAAAAAATCACACCATCTCCGCTAAAGGGGACCATGAGGCGACGCGAAGCAGCGTTTCGGCATGTCGACTCCGCGTTTCACAGGGGAAGTGGACAGGGAGAGGAGAGAGGGGGAGGGGAAGTGGAGAGAGAGAGAGAAAGTGGGAGAGGGGAAGGTGATAGGGCAAGTGGGAGAAGGGAAAGTGGGAGAGGAGGTGTGTGGAGAGGTTCGTGCATGCGCAATAAAGGTGGTCACGCCGCAAACCACCACCACCACCACCACCACCGGTTTGAACTCCGCCATAAGATGCTTCGCATCTAAAAAATAAGCACGTCGCGAACAAACTGCGCATAAGCGTATACCTGCGTTTCGGTAAGGTATGTGTCGCAATCGAACAGTGCGGTCCGCGCTCTCGTGTTCACACTAAGCGTGTTCCCGACTGTATACTACACAGTATCGCGGCCGCATTGTTAAAAAGAAAGAGAGAAAGGAAAATAACTATGCAGCAGGTTTAAAAGTCGTGCATGGTTGAGAATAAGGGACGCAAGACTTGAGTCTAGCGCGGTATGAACAAGTTAAAGAGAGGGTGCAAAACGGCGTATCCCTGGTGCATAAAGCGATGCTGTTTTTACTGGCACATCCTGAAATTCAGGTGGACAGCAAAATAAAATTGCCAAAAGTTCAAGAAAGACACGAGTAACACGAGCAAAATAACCCACGGCATGACAAAACACTTTTGTAGTCTAGAATATCAAGCATTCGCGCAATTGTTAAATTTTTGTTAAAACGCCCAATTATACAGAAATACGCTTGGAATCGAGGGAAATGCTTTATAAGAAGCCATTACCGAGCGGTTTAAGGCCGCGGACCGTTGCTTATTTTCAATTCCTATATCTACAGCGCATTATTTCTCTCTCTCTCTCTTTCGTCAAAAAAAACAAACAAAAAAAACATCTCGATCTCTCTCTCTCTCTCTCATGCACACAAGGCAACCGCGTAGGTACAGTAGTTACGGCGCTCGGCTGCTGACCTGAAGGTCGCGGGCTCCATGCCGGCCGCGGTGGTCGCATTTTCAATTGAGGCGAAATAGTTCGAGGCCCGCGCACTTAGAATTATACTCCGTTTAACACATCAGGTGCAACGCTGTGGAAGCTATGCAAGGAGTTCGGTCAGCAAAATGTATAACTCCGCGCGTCCAGTGATCGGCTTTTGTCGTTGTAAACACTCGCGCGAGCCGAGCACGAGCCTGCGCACGACGCGTCGCGACGGGTCGCAAATGAAATAAAAAAAAATAAAAAACGAGAAACTAAACGCTAAGTGATCCAGCTGCGTAATAAGACATGTGTAACGGCGTTTGTTTATTTGTAAGGCACAAAATATTTTCAATTACTACTCACTGTAAAAACGAAAAAAATAAAGAAATCCGTTCTGGTTACATGGAACTAATTCTTTATGCGAATGCATCCAGTGCAAGGAGTCTGGCTAGCATCTGCATCGTTGTACCTGATGTATGAAACGGAGTATATAGGGGCAAGTTAAAAGAACCCCACGTGATGAAAACTTCCGGAGCCCTCTATTACGGCGTCCCTCAATCATATCGTGCTTTTGGGACGTCAAAGTAATAATTGTTGGGGTTTAACGTCCCAAAACCACGATATGTTTATGAGAGACGCCGTAGTGGAGGAATCCGGAAATTTTGACCACCTGGGGTTCTTTAAAGTGAACCTAAAGTACACGGGCCTCTAGCATTTTCGAATCCATCGAAAATTGGGACCCGTAAAAGCCCAACAATTAAAAACAAAAAAAAAGAGTCCCAGCTCAGCGCGCATGCGGCGCTTTCCGACGCGTTACGCGGGGAACTGATAGCGCACCGACGCTGGGCTTTGGCTGCTAAGTTCACTTTCTCGGCGCCGCTCGCTCGTCGATAGAACACGGGCGGTTTTCCGTCATTGCGATAAGCTGTCCCGAGAAATTAGTTCGTCATCCCCGCGTCTTTACGTACGACTACAAGAATACGTTGTGAACGTGATAATATCGCCAGGCCTTGCTATTTGCGATACCCTGATGAACCCGGTCCTGCAGAATAATGCGCGCAACGAGTCTTGCGAGTAGTTAAGGCTCCCCGTTGCGCCTCACGAATATCAAGAGACATGGCCGTGGGCGCTCTCGCGAATTAACAGCCAATGTGCCCAACGATTATAGAAGGAACTTTTGTTAGTGCGATTGCGAGCGATTCGGCCAGGCGCCGTAGAGTAACGAATGGCTAGAACTCGTTACAGCGTATAGCTTCAAGTACACTGCAAACGGGTTTGAGCCCTTTAGGGAGTTTCGGGCTCGACGCATAACGTGCATCTAAAAGGTACTACGCAAAACCCCCTTCAAAAGGAGGTTCAAAAGGAGGTTTTATTTACATCCTGTAAGGGAGTGATTAGACGGAACTAACGAGGTAAATTTGTGTTTTTATTGAACTCATTTTGAGGGCTTGAACGGAGCGCATTGGAAGTTTTTCTGGTTCTTTTGAGAGCTTTTAAAGCCTCCTTTTGGAGGTAAAGTTGGTGTTTTTATGTAAGCCATTTTGGGGGCTTGAACAGAGCGCATTGAGAGTTTTTCTGCTTCTTTTGAGAGCTGTTAAAGCCTCCTTTTATGCATATTAATTTTCAGACCTACTCTTCTACTTTCCGTATCCAGTTCAGTAATGTGGAACAATCTTGGCAGAGAACAGCGCTTCGCGATAGGTGGCGAGACGCTGGAAGTTGTAAAGGAGTACGTCTACTTAGGACAGCTAGTAACCGCGGAGCCGAACCATGAGAGTGAAATAACTAGAAGAATAAGGATGGGATGGGGCTCATTCGGCAAGCATTATCAAATCATGAATAGTAGTCTACCACTATCTCTCAAGAGGAAGGTATATAACAGCTGCATCTTACCGGTACTTACCCACGGAGCAGAAACCTGGAGACTTACAAAGAGGGTTCAACTTAAATTGAGGACGACGCAGAGAGCGATGGAAAGGAAAATGATAGGTGTAACCTTAAGAGACAGGAAGAGAGCAGAGTGGGTCAGGGAACAAACGGGGGTTAAGGATATCATAGTTGAAATTAAGAAGAAGAAATGGATATGGGCCGGCCACGTAGCACGTCGGCAGGATAACCGGTGGTCATTAAGGGTAACTGACTGGATTCCAAGAGAGGGCAAACGCGTGAGGGGAAGACAGAAAATTAGGTGGGTAGATGAGATTAAGAAGTTTGCAGGTATAACGTGGCAACAGAAAGCACAGGACCGGGTTGATTGGCGGAACATGGGAGAGGCCTTTGCCCTGCAGTGGGCGTAGACAGGCTGATGATGATGATGATGAAAGCCTCCTTTTATACGAGGCCCTAGAGCGGTCGCGAAATGAAAAAAAAAGTATATTGAGGCAGTATATTACGTTCACCGGCGAATTTCCGCTACTATTCATCACTAGGACATAATAGAAAATGGACATCGAAGTATTTATGCATAATCATGACATTTGCATACAAGTACGCACGACACAGGAATCGAACTCGCGACCACACGCACTCAAAGCAAGCACTATAACCATTACACCACAGCGCCACCACTTGCAAGCATGGTTTTTTCGTGGGCTTATATATGTACCAATGTATGTACAAAGCGGCTGGTAACCCGTCGGCACAACTTCGGACTTCTCTTCTTGTACCATCGGCGTGTGTTTGCTCTTGCGGAAGGTCAATACATAATTTGTGGGGCGTCATGCAGGCCGAGCCGATCGGCGTAAACACCCTCGGCTCCGAATTCTCCGGTTCACCGTGTCGTGCCGCTAGAAAAATTATAAACGTGTGCCCTCTTCGCTTGCGCTAAATTCGTGAATACCAGCGTGACAAAGGTATCTTCAGATGAGCGAACGTATGTGCATTCCATGAGCGTATGCTGTGGAGCAATTTTCGTTATTTCTGCAGCCGCGACTGCGCGCGTTCAGATGCGGCAGCGTGTTATGAGCGGTTCGAAGATAGCCTGCGTTCTCATATGAAAGTTACACACATTGTAACGCGCCTACATTAAGTGCATTTGATGCGCGCGTACTGCCGCGAGCTGCACGCAGGGGCAGCAGCGCGCTCTGAGCAGCTGAACAAAAAGCTGTTTCCGCAATTGGCGCTTATTCGCAATGCACCCTTTAGCGCGGACCGCCTGCGTTCGCATATGAAAATTACACACGCAGAAAATTTCAGAGTTACAAGGACATTGTAACGCGCCTACATAAAGCGCGTTGAATGCACGCGTACAGCAGCGAGCAGCGCCTTCTGAGCAGCTGAACGCTTATCTATTTCCGCAATTGGCGCTTATTCGCAATGCACGCTTTAGCACGGCATTCAGTGATTCTCTATAACACATATTCAGTATTTCTTTGCTTTCATACTCGGATACTACCTACATTCCTTACTAATTAGCTTTTATTGGTAAGCATCACGCCACCGCGTTAAAGCGAATGCCTAACGCGTGCCCCAAGGTCAACCTCCCCAGTTTACCAGTGACAGGTCTCCCACAAAACAAAAAAAGTTAATGTACTTGCACTTCTCTCTTGTGAACGTCCATGTGTACTTGGCCCTCCCCTCAGACAGATGATGCAGTACCCATTAAAAAAAAGCATTACCCTCTTCTCAATGGAACAGCTGTTCTTGAGAAATATTGGTTCTGTTGAATGACTTCACCACAGCAGCAGAGAGGTTGGCTTGTTTGCAATTCAGAATTTCACAATCGTAACACAGAAACACGATGACTGTAGCAAATATGCAGAAAACTGGAAAAACTATCATATATGCACTCCCTCGTCCACCTGCACACTACGTTAAACTTGATTTATACAACAGCAACCTTCAATTATGCTACTATTGATAAAAGATCACCCAATCTACGTTAGAACACGGTGATGACTTTCTGTCTTTCTGTTGCCTATCTTCTACAATGTGTCATAATCTGTGAATCATCTGCTCAATGTGTTTGGTAATAAAACACAAGCAGTTACATTGAGCAGGCAGTGTTTCAGCAATTTGTTTTGCAAGCACAAATTCATTTCTTCAATTTGCATGCACGACAAGTAGTCATACTTCAATTGATACAAGAACCAGTGGTTGCAACATTTTATTGGAATCAAAACAGCAGCAGTTCTCGTGTCAATGTAAAGGATATAGGTATATATTTCCATCGTCGTGCACAGAACCTACTCCCAAAACTGAACACGTGGAACAACATATACAGTACAGAGGCCTAAGCACTATACATAATTCACAGCAGTAAAGCAATACGAAAGTAGGGTGTAAATCTCATCATGATGCGCACTAACGTGTGCACTTCACCGTGCCAGTATGTAAGTATAATCCAAAAAAATAAGCTACCCAAGGAACTTGGTGTCAGCCTACCACGAGGCAACTAATTAGTACAATAAGGGCTAGCATCACTTTTGGGGAAATATGAAACCGTGTAGACAGGCAGTTGTACAGTTTTTTATTGCATTAGTTTGCCCTATGGCATCAAAACATGTCGCAGATGATTTTGGAGTTGAGTTTCCTACAAAAAAGCCCAAAATAGACCTGTGGGTTGACTGTAGGTCCACTTACCAAGGTGCATAAAAGCATTCAGCAATGCCCACAAAAATTACAAGGTTGCTTCATATGTTGCTGTACATATTTACTCACAGATACCTGGAAGCCATCGTAATTTCTGGAAGTGTGCTTGGGAACTTGTCGGCATAATCACATGACTGCAATGTACCAATACTTCTAATATGCATAACAAATAGCCATGCTTCTATGTTTTTATGCCAGCTAGTGCCATCTGTAACTCAAAAGTTCATCCTTAATTCCTCACTTGATGGCTTACGCATAATTACCACATTGAAAATATCCAAGCACCATGGCTGCAACGTCAACTTGCAATTAGGCAATCACAGGCACTAAATACAAAAATTCCTGTAAATATAGTGACTGGTCGCTTTGCACACTGGATCCTAGGACTTGATATGCCATGAGGATGAATAAAAATTGACTACACATATATAGAGACTGTGAAACAGTCAGGAGTTCAGTTCATAGGTAAGGAAAACATGAAAACAAAATCAGAACACATAGCAACGAAGGGGACGGAACGACACACTACTAACAACTGAAGTTGAACATGTGCTTCGCTTTTTTAGTCATGCGTGTTATATCTTTCTGTGGTTTTGATTACACTTCAGTTACTAGTAGCATACTGTCCTGTCTGCCCCCTTCATTCTTCTATGGATGTGTGATTGTTTAGTTTTGTAATTTTTTCGTACTGTGTGTTTACATCTTTCTGTGGTTTCGATTAAACTTCAGTTGCTAGTAGCACGTCATCCTGTCCCCTTCATTTCTCTGTGCTGTGATTTTTTTTTGCACCCCCCTCTTTAACTATGATATACACCAACTCGCCAACTGCCCCTGTTAAGACTTATGTTTGCTGAATAACACTGGGTCCACTCAGCGTCTTTTTAAACAATGCGAAATTTTCAAATGCACATTATATCAGAAAGGTTACACGCAGTATTACACATAACACTCTGCATCATACCAGTGTTGGCCTAAATGTGGTAAGATGTACGAGCTGTTCGACATAGCGTAAAGTGAGGCACATCAGGGTGTTCCCCACAATCATGGGTGTCGGCAGGGGTTTGCACAAAGGGCACCTGCTGCCATCAAGACACACCAGCACTTGAACCCCACCCAAGCTACACCAATGCTCTCCTGCTCACCAGCCGACACGTTACGCCGCCTTGCACCCCCAAGACAAAATCCTGCCGACACTCATGGCCACAATACACTTGACTTGAACACAGACTGGTGGGCAAGCAACACTTGCTGCTTGCCAGAAGTGTATTCCTGAAAATTACACAAAAAGAAGTCCACTGAGATTTCTGTATACATAAAAATGAATGTCTTACCGAAGATTCGCACTTGACTATCCTTATTGCAGACATTTGTCAAAACACGAAATGAATACAAATTGAGATGCTGCTAAGTACTTCCTTGTGAGCGTTTCACTTCGTGTGCACAGGGCGAAAAACAAACGGATGTAAAAAAAATGCGAAACACCACCAGAAGTGTACTCTTGCCGTGTTACCATTATGTGGGTAGTTTTTGATGTCAGTAAAGTTATCACTATAAGTACACTTTAAGAGGGTTGTGAATGTTAGCAAGGTCTTGATTAACCGCACCTACTCTGTTTAGGAGTGAAGATTGGGCAACTTGGCACTGAACCATGGCAAAAATAAACAGCACACTTCTAGTGAGGATAAACTAAGGCCTGGGCACAATAACAGCGCTTTCACCTTGTCAATTGTGTCAACAGTCATGATACTATGTATTGACCTTGAAACTATGGCAACATAATGCAAAACAGCAAATTAACGAGATGGAATAGACAAGATGATTCAACAATCTGGTTCAACAGACTCAACAGCTGACTTATATCAATGCGATTAAATTAGCCTTGCACATCTCATAATGGCTAAGAATATGCACATGTAACCTTGGCAAATTCCACTGTTGATACGTGACCAATTAAGTTGCATTCCTCCATGACGTTGAATGGCCGTCCTTCTTTTCTGTTTTCACTGTTTCTGATTTTGATTGTTTTCACTAGCATAAATGTTCACCCTTTTGATTTTGTCACTTTGCAGATGGCGTAGGTGTTGCCTTTGAATGTGCACGTTTCTTCTGCTTTGTCTTCCTGTTTCTTTTGTATGCGTATATGTTTTGCCTTTGAACGTGCACACGTTTCTGCTGCTCTGTCTCTCTTTTTGCTCTACTGGGCCTTGTGCACTGTGCACTGGCCTTGTGCACTTCTCAAGCTACCATTGTCGCTTTTCACTTGAGGCCCATTTCCTGTATTTGCTGGAATAAACATTTATCCATTCATTCAATACCATAAAACGCATGTGCTTCACAATACACACTGCACTTAGCAGATGTGTCACATGATATGGCCGTCATTGTATAGCTTTAACATGATTTATTTGTTCTAGCTAAATGAATCCAAGCTAATGATGTTAATGTACCTTGATATACTATTTCACTGTTCCTTGATGCATATGTATGAAGGTACAGTGCTTATGTACCTTAATATGCTATTTCAGGAGACGGGCAGAGTGCGCAATGCAAAATTGTTGCCAAAAAGTCTTTTCACTTCCTGACAATCTGTGCTTCGGTGGGTTCTCACAGTTGCATGGCGGGAGAAAGATGTCCAGGGTAGTTGACTTCATCCAAGGTAGATGCTGCAAAATGAGAGCGCACGGTCTTGTCACATGTCAATGTGCGCAAATTGACACGATGACGAAGGATTAAAACAAACAAATGAAGTTGGAGAAAAGAATAAATCCAAAACAAAGTTGTCCTTTATGCACATTCCATCATGTGACAATGTGATAACCGTGGCCTTTTGCTCTAATGTATATTCCCTGAAAGCATCATGCCTCATTCATGCTTTATCGCAGGCAAGAAAATTATATCGTGCAAACAACTTTATCAGGGCGCACTCCGGGTCGATTGACTGGTCGTATGAAGCATGAGTGATATTCACAGAAGTTCCAAAACATGCATCACACATCATTGCTATCCGAGTTTAACGATTTAAATGCGAAGCATTTGTTAAACACTTCTACGACTTTGAACGGATCTATCTACCTATCTATCTAGCCGCCTACGACTCATAGCTCGTGTGGGTGTTTCATTAATGGGATGTATGCCAAAATTCGTGTGGCATGACACGACTGCATGAAGAACATGAATGATGGGTCTTAACTTGAAAATCATCATATGCATTTCATTAACGACATGATTTACACGTCACTCTCTTGGTTCTTTTGCGACTGTTTCGTTAACTTGATATTTACCAAAATAGGTATGGCGTCACAAGAGTGTATGACGCACATAACGACAGTTTCTAACTTGCAAATCATGACACGCTTGTCATGTATGGCGTTATTTGACAACATGGTCTCGGGGGCGCTAGTGGCCGTTTCGCATGCTCCATATACACCAAAATTGGTATTGTGCTGTGCGACTGCACGTCCAACATAAATAACAGCTGGCAACATGAAATAATGACATGCATGTCATGTACACACGCCACGCTCATGGTGCGCTCGCGGCCGGTTCGCTAGCTTGACATACACCTAAATTGATATAGCGTGACATGATTGTGCGACGAACATAAATGACATATAGTAACATGAAAATAACGACATGTATGTCATTTACGGCATGGAGCCTGGTGCACTCGCGTCCGGTTCTCTAACTTGATATCATACCAAGATTGGCATAGCGTGACGTGACTGTATGACGTACATAAATGACAGCTGGTAACATGGAAACAATGAATGACATGCGTGTAATGTACAGCATGGGTTACATGCCACGCTCATGGTGCGGGCATTTCGCAAGCTTGACATGCCGATTTTCTTTTCTTTCTTTTTTTTTTTTTGCTTTTCATTGCACGTTTCACGCGACGCAATGTGCAGAAGGTCATCTACAGGTGCATAAGCGACGATAAGGGCACGCAAAGAGAGAGAACATCAGCATTACTTACCATTTTTGTTCCTGAATGTGCCGAGCACGCAGGGTGCCCATCATCTGCTTGGTAATGCACAGCGGCACGCTCGCTTGAGTCGACAGGCCGTCGCGATTATCCCACTCGCAGCACAGCATGTCGCACTGTCGTCAAACCACGCATATCACATCCAGCGGCGAGAACACAGTGAGGCTGCAGGCACAAAACGCGCACACACGACCGACACAGCTGATCACTTGAGAGGTGGTGTTGACAAGGCCTAGCCGGCCTTGCCTAGCTACGACGATCGCGCCGCCGCGGGAACGACTCCCTCCTCACGTTCTTTCTTTTTTTCTGTTTTTTTTCTTCGCGCGCGCATGCGGCGCGAAGCTTTGTCCCATTTCACTCGGTAGCGCCTCGTCTGGCTTGCTTTTGACCTGGCGGGGGCGGGCCGAGTAGGCTGCAGCCGCCAAGGCCAAAGGGCTTGCTCGCTTCCTCTCCAGCCGTTCGGAGGGTCTCGTATATCTCGTTCTCTGGGCTATCTGTGCAAGGGATTTTTAGTGTGGTGAAGCATGCCGCCTCTTTCTTTCACTTCTTTCCCCCGCACAGCTGCATGCATGCCCGCCAGCACTGAAGGCATTATGGAAAGCTTCGGAAAAAAAAAAAAAGAAAACATGCCAGAGGAAATGAGATGGGAGTTTTTTGTTCCTCTAACTCCATTCGACGAATGGCGTCAGATAGTGAATTTACCTCCTTTCTTCCACATATTTTCTTAACGAAGTAAAATTGAGGACGCAGAACTTTATTGCACCCACCTCATTACACCCTAAGGTAGTACTGTCCAGATGGAGGTAGTATTAAGGGGGATTGTAGCCCTTTAAAACGCCCAATTCGGCTAGTTTGCGTTTGCAGTGTACATCAATTTACGCTGTTATACAGACAAGTGTAGACGGCTACGGGAAAATATATAGGCATGCGGTAAGGCCGTCATTGCTTGCTGAAGATGGAAGCGCCGAAGCATCGCTGCTGGATCTGCCTCGGTTTTCTAGTCGCCCTGAATATTTCGCCACGTGCGGGCTTAAATCAGCGGTCCTGTCCTATAACGTACCGCACACAAAACACGAAGTGTGTGAGCACGACCATTAAGAACTTATCCTCATCAGAGGACACGTCTAGGGAGGGGGGAGGGGGCTGATAGGACGAACACCTAAACGAAGCGGTCTAAAAAATAAAAGCAGGGCGCAAGAAAGACGGGACACAAGAGACAAGAAGACGGGACGGGCACTCACTGTGTCCCGTCTTTTTTGCGCTCTGCTTTTATTTGCAGACAATGCACCAACTCGCCCAGCAACGCACTCTATTAAGCTAACGAAGCGGGAAGGACCCAAACGCTGCACGAGTGTACACCTTACAAAAGCCACAACAAAAAAAGCAATCGGAGCTACTGTAAGTCAATGCACAGTGTGCAATGCTGACAGGAAGTAATATTGTTAAAGAAAACAACTCCCGCTGTATTAGCCACACGTGGTGTGAACAAGATGTCATGAACCTAAAGCCAGTTACGAAATGAGCATTTAGACGTGCGGTAGTCACGTTGTCGCGTAAGCTAGCAACCTGCAATGAATGGTTTGTATTGGCATCATCGTGGTACTCACTGTAGGGCTCTAGCGTGTTAAGAAGCTGCGTACAAGAGACGTGTGACAGCATAAAAGGCACGCCTCGCTTCTAAAGACTGATCGAGAAATGCGATCACCCGCTGAAAAAACTGCAACCATCGATCGAACTCAAACCGACGCGAAGTATATGTACCATGCACGTCAACATGACCATGATGTTCAGGTAGTAGCACGGAAGAGAAGCTGCAGGCTCTACTCGTGCTAACGATCACAAATGTAAACGCTTAACGATTCCTAAATATCATTAACTAAACGAGCACGGAAAACGGAGAACCTAAGATGTAGGCGCCGCATACCATTTGAGAATCGCTGGATCGATGGCGCTTTCCGAAGACACGTGGTCCCACAGTTCCTGGACGTCGTAGACGTCTGGTAGCCACGTTCCACGGGCACACCAAGTCAGAATTCCCGTCACTACCGGCGACACGGCTCACGCCAAGCCACAAGACAGGCAACCACGTTGCAAGAAAGAAGCATACGCCCGCAGCACACAAGAACACTCGTCCCGGCACGGCACGCGCTTCACATGGCTCGATTCGGCCCGGAAACAGCGTCGCTTGTGACGTAAGCAGCAGCCATGCTGACGGTGGGCGACACGAACCCCGATTTTCCCTCCCCCTCTTCACCCCGTCCCCACTCTCTCATCACTTCACCACCTTCATCCTCTCTCGCAATGCCCACGTATTTCGCCCTCTCCTTGGGTGTTCATTGAAGCCATAGCGCTGATAAGACAGGGACCACAGAAAGAGGAAAGGATAAGACGGGGACCACAGAAAGCGCACGTCCTGTCCTCTTTCTGTGGTCCCTGTCTTATCAGCGCTATGGCTTCAATGAACGTAACAAACCAACTAGCCCAAAAGTCGGTCCTCCTTGGGTGGCCTTTCTCTTTTACACTGTACTCTTGAAGTTTTTTCATGGTTTATGCAATGATTTGTGGTTACTGCGGTCCACTCGCGAAGCTGGCTTTGGCTGGCGTGCGCAGCAACGTTGTCCTCGCTCGCCGAATTAACGCCTCCTCTAGAAACATGCCTGCGGCGTCGCTGGCTATCCCATTGTAGCCGTCCTGCCTTGAGTTGTGGTCGCTTGTCGAGAGATGGCGCCACGTTCTCTCCTATTGTTTTCAATGGGGCTGACGTGGTGTAAAGTCGAGGGGGGTAATGTGCGCATGCGCAAATGTGTGTTGCAAGCGGCCACCGTAAGGATCGCCAGCTACTGCTCTCATTAGAAACGGTGAAGGAGGGAAAGGGTAGGGCAGGAGGTTTTTTTGGCTCACGCGGCAGGCTTCTTTCTAAAGGAGGCGTTGGCCGAATGCACTACAGCCCATTCAATTTTGCGATCCCCTTGTGTGCCACTCTGCGCAACTGAAGAGCGAGCTACGATACCGCAAGAAGACGCTCTTCATGATTTATTTTCAACGCATCGCATCACGGATCGTCCATCGATGTCCCGTGACTCTTGCCGGACTTCGTAGTAGCACATCTTTCGCCGTTCCTTTTCCGAGATGCCCTCGTGGCCAGGACGCCAGATAATCGCAGGGTCTTCTTTCAATATATCGCCTACGATTTATTGTGCTCCACTACGGGAGAGCGGTAAGCTGTACGCGTTCGTTAAAGATTTTGAATCACTGCAGCTGGGTATCTGTTTACAAAAAAAATAAAAAAAGAGTTAAACGATTAAGAGTTTAATGTACTTTGCTATGGGAGAGCAGTATGCTGATGTCCCTTTAAACATAAAGGGACATCCACACATAAGCAGTATGGGAGGCCGAGCTTAATGTTTGTTTCAAAACAAACACAATTTAAAGTCTCTACCCTGCGGCAACGTTTCAAAGGCTGAGACATCAAATTTGCGGCTTTCGCGTTTTGTTTCAAGTGTTTCTTATTGCTATGTGGCGCGAGATACACGTTTCGAGATTCACGTATGCTCAGTACATAACTGAATTTCACATTACTTATGTAAACGGCTGTCGGTTTGTGTTTCTGGACGCAGAGTTGGACAGGGACACCACTGACTAGGAAGCTTGGTCACGTGCGCCCACGAAGCTGTGACGCACGCAATGCTGCATCGTCTGCTCTTGCACACGGCATAAAACACAGAGTAACGCGAGTTGCGGCAGCGTCGGAACGCTACCAGCACGTCCGTGCATGTTTTGCACAGTGGCAGCGCTTGCAACGCTGCTGGCACTCCAGCCCGACCGTAGGTGGGTGGAATGGACCACGGCCTCACTGAAACGCTACCGCGGGATTCCAACGCTGCCGTGAATAAGCATATCGTCGCGCAAGACGAGAGCTCCAATGTGAACGCTCTCCATTTTTCAGCGATTGGGTAGCGCCGGCTCGCACAATAGAAAACTTTGCGGTGTGCGCGGCACCTAATCTCATTAAAGATTTCTTTGGGCTTTCAACACAGTGACGTAGGTGTCAGACCCACCAGCGATGTGTCTCGATCGCGAGTACGAGCATTTAGGCACTCTTTTGAAGTGAATTAGGATATATTTAACATTCTTGCTGTCTCGAAAACACCGTGTTGACTGTCCTTGCACACAGAGGAAGCCTACAGCAGGCTCTTTGGTGTCTCAACTCCTTTAAGCTGTCTCTACAAATATGCAATGGCGAGCCCTTAAGAACACTAAAGCCAGACTCCCAAGGCTGTCAAACGCTCCGTCACGGCATTGTGTCCGTCGTGACATGGCGTTTTATGGCTACCTTTTGTTAAATAATAGTTCGCAGGTGACACAGACACCTGGCTGTTGCTAACGCCATTTACGTACCATTACTTAAGGGAATCCAGCAAACAAAAACGGCAGCTAATGATGGACGCTCAATAAAGTTCGTTGTCTCTCATGATGGACGCTGGTGATGTGGCCGTGACGTGACGGAGCGTTTAACGGCTATGAGAATCATGTCTCGCATAAACGAAAGTTTATCTAACCAGCATACGCAAGCGTTAAAGGTATTTATACACTAAATACTTATAAATTGCGTCAGTATCACTTGTACAAACGCTAGACGCAATTTTACGTAGAGCCCAATAATACAATGTGCGCTACCAAGAAACTATACAACAAGAAACATGTTAACAAAAGAATGATACCTCTCAAGGATGCGAAGAAAAAATAAAAAAAATAAGGGGGGGCTGTGAGTAGATTGGGGAGCCGGATAAGTTGTTTCTTTTTCCTTAACTGAGGATGGCGCTGCTTGAAATTGCAGTTTTTCTCCACTTAATACGAAAAACCGAGTGTGCCAGCGTCTTAAAATGGCATCAACACCACTCACATCCAGCTAGTCTACTAGGTATCCGAAAACAATTTTGATAAATTCGATGTAAAGCCGGGAACGCTGCGCGCTGTAGCTGTCGACGAGGTTCTGCCTGGCACCGACGACTCCAGATAGCGTACATTGTGACGAAGAGTATCAATCGTACAAACATGCCGTTACTACTTTGCGACAGCGATGTAGCTCTAACTCCAAAGGTGCGCCAAAGAAGGTGCCGTACACCTTTAGTAGCAACGCATTCGAATAACGCATGCTCATTGGTCTCGGACTGCCCACAATTCACGCGCTTATCATTCGGTGTCACGTGCCAGCTAGCGAGGCGCAGGCGCATCGGTAACACTCTCCATCTTCTCAGCCAGACAAAATCGCGAACCACTTCGGGAACATTGCATGTCTTCCATCGGCTTGGGTTCGTTTTAGGGGCGAAGCTCCTTAAGGCGGCACCCGTTCGTCCCTCGTAGAAGTAGTAGCAAGGGTCGGTTTCTTCGTATACCTCCCATAGGACGCGAAATTCAAACGCTCCGCCGACGCAAGCGCCGACAGCGCCGAGAGCGCTATTGAGTTACGCCCCTTGCAGAAGGCCGCCAAGCTCAAAGGCCGATGACGTAGCGATTACGTTGCTTACGTCGTCAGGGCAACAGTAACAACAGCCGCTCGCCTCCACCCCCTCTTCCTCCCTCTCCGCGCGCCGTTTTCTTTCTATTTTTTTTGTGCGCTTGCTTTTCCTCCTCTCCCATGCCGCGCACCGTTTTTTTATTTTGTACGCTTGGTTTTTCTCCTCTCCTATGCGCCGCGCTGGGATTTTTTTTTTTTCGCGTGCGCTCGCGCGCGTGCTGTGCTTGGCCGCGCATTCGCGTTTGCCCGCAGCAAGCATGTGCTAGAGCATAAAGGACGAATCCACCTACAACATTTCTGTTACCTCTTTTTATTGTCTGTTTCCGAAACTCAAGATTTGCATGTAATGGGGCACGATACAAGTTCAGGAGAAGAACAGAAGGAAAGAATTCACAGTGTGTGCATGACTAAACACAAGAGTTTATTGTAAAATTTAGAAATTAAAAAATCGAACACATTGGAAAGTGTAGGCCCTTTGACGTACACACATATAAGAAACACGATTTTCATTTGGTGCAACACCGAACAAAGTGCAGAGGAGCCTCTGATGAGAGGTAATCATGTAGTTTAAAGAAATGTCAGTGCATGACAAAAACATAACGAAGCGCAAAATATGTAAATATGAAATAATATTGCAATGATTTACTTATTAACCGTTCAAATGATACGAAACACAAAACAACCACTTACATATTTGCTCAGATTTTGCACAAATATACATGAAATGCTGGACACCTTCACCAGATAAACAAAATGAAAAAGATAAGATTTAGCACAGTAAGCAGTACATTGCGCGAAAAAGAGCAAGACACAATATATGGTACTTGAACACTACTTGAAAGTTAGTTGGTGGCAACGGGATGCAGGCCATGGTCAGTTTATGCAGCAGCCCATGACATTCGAAGAAAAGCGTATTACTCAACGACCAAGTGAAATAAGCCTATACGCAGCTTTTCTTTCACCGCGGATACAATGCCTAGCTGAATATAACGCCACTGAAGGGAGGACGTCATGTTGGGTACACTGAGCACTTCATTGTGATAAACACAAACCGTAAAATTCTGCATATACGACATGTCTCATGCCTACACATGAATCCTTAGAGCGGTTTTTCCATAGGCAATAACAGAGACAATATATAAGCACACAAACTACTTCTTCAGCCGTAAGTACATAGCATATTCACGCACCGAGAAGAAGCACTGGGGGCAGGGTAGAAAGCTGGTCCACTTGAGTTGCGGATCGAGACTTCGCAGAGCGCTGATTCTACAGCTGTTAACCCCTCCTTGGGCAAACGCATCAGTTCTTGCCTTCTCGAATACTCCGAAAACGTTTCCGTCCTGAAATAAAGCACTGAAAACTATTAATTCCAACGATACAAATTACGCAGTCGCTGAGGCAAACGTAGTTTCGTCGTCTCGGCTCAGTGCAAGCTGCGATACATTAGAGCAGTTTAGAATAGCGTACGCTATTTTAGCGTTGCGGCTCGCTATTTCCGTCACTACGGGAAGAAGCGGTTAGTCGTACGACGCATGACAGTTGCGGCGAAAAGCCACGCAAAAGCTTTTCGTACGCTATTCTAAAACTGCCTATTGAGTCTCAGGAACGCGTATTTAAACGATGGCGAGTGATAAACAGGCAAAAAAAGCAAAACGCACTTCCATCACGCAGTTCTGTCATAGACGCAAAAGTTGAACTACGAGTCTCAAGTTCTTTAATTTCATTCCTTCTAGGAACAGCGATATTAACTGCAACATCGTGCTTTTCACGATTCAGCCGTAATTAAAAAAAACAATAACTGTGTTGTCCAACTGCAATTCGTAAATGTGTGGCTGCGAACGCAAGCCGCATGCTCACCTTTAGTTTTTCGGAACCTCGAAGACTCTTGCGGAACTCGGCCGGTCTTGAAGTATCCGTGCACCGTTGCATGATGTACGAATGGTGCGTGCCGTAACCACCACGGCGGCAAGAGCGCACAACACGCAAACACCACGAAAACTCCACACGCCGGCCAAAGCTCGCTTCATGTAACGGAACATCACGAAAGTTCATATCAAGGCCGGCGACTAGGACGGGCTCCTGTATGGCGGCGACGGAGCACGGCTGACATAACGACCACTCCGATAAGTCTCAAGAGCGAACAATGACCCGCTAACCACAACGGGAGACTTGCAGGTGTCCCGCCAAGCATAGCCTCCCTGCACGGCCAGCCTGGTGCCCGCTCTCAGCACTCGCTTCGTGCTACAACGGAACTTTCGAGGAATTCAAAACTAGCGTCGCGGCGCGCGCGCGGCCTCCGCGGCCGGCGCGGGGTCCACGGCTTTGCCGGCACGGCGGCAGGCTGCCATTGGCTGCTTTAATTTTGAATCTCCATGAACACTAGCGCCAATTTCACCTTCAGTTACGGCCCCTTTCAAAAGGCCGCCGAACTAGCAAATTATTCAAGATGGTGTCGGTGACGTCATCATGACGTAATTCTTTGGGACGCCGGAGCGGCAGTGTTTCCGGGTATTGGTAGTAGTGCGTAACCAGTCGTAACGCTAGTACCAGATCTTGACCTCCAAGGTGGTGCCGGTGGGAGATTTTTCCTGTGCGTTGTTGAACAATAAAAAATTCGCAGCGTGCGCGTTAACTAAAAGCCGAATTCTTCTGTCTCTCATTCCCCATTAGCAGCCATTGGCATGTTCCAGTAGGAAACGTTAGTAGAAGTAGAAGTGTAAGTGTTAGCTAAAAGCCGACTTCTTCTGTGTCTCATTCCCATTAGCAGCCATTGTTTACCTCCAAGGTAGTGCCTGGTGAGATTTATCCTGTGCGTGATTAAACAATAAAAATTTTGTTCAAAACGCCGTTGATTGATGAAAATAACCAACGAAAGACGCCAGATGTTTTCTAAAAGCAAAACGAAAAGACGCCAGATGTTTCTAAAGCAAAAACGAAAAGACGCCAGCTGCTTAACGAAAGACGGCCAGATGTTTTCTAAAGCAATGGTTTTCTAAACAATGAAAATTCACAGCGTACATGTAAAATTAAAGTGAGCTGCAAGTCGTCATAACTCATCGAACCTTTAGTATAAACGCGCCCGATCTCACGTCGGTGATGATGTACTGGGCAGAATTCACGGAAGATTCACGGTTTACCGATGAACCTCCGCAGCTTCGCCCACTCATCGTCATTCACTCCGTGGATATGCTGTGATTTTTTTCGTTCATCTTCGTCTTCTAGCGTCTCTTCAATCAGCAAGTAGCTTATTCTTCAAACCCTTTCCCCTCCGTTTTCGTAGCGTTAGCCAGACTGGCCTATACTCGCGGACAACTTTTCTTGGCAATGAAGGGAAAGTTACGGGGGCGGAGCGGCTGCACATGTACTGCTACGCGAAGTAGTCCGCTTTTGGCGCGCGTCTCGTAACGCCGCAAAAAAGGGATGGCTAGTGTTGCATTTCGACGCAAACGCTGCTTACCGTCTAAGGTACGGGTAAAAGGAGCGACTTTTTCACGCACGCAAAACAGCAAAGCGACAACGTATAATGTAAAAGAAATGCAAATATTTTGCTTGTGTGCGCTGCTTTCCGTCTCAAAAAGCTACATGTAGAAAATGAAGGAGAATTTTATATATCTCACGCAGAAAATGCGGATGTAATTGTGGGACTACATTCATTAGCGGTACGATACGTGCATTGTGGCTCTGTAGCCTTCGCTTCATTGCCAAGAAAAGTTGTCCGCGAGCATACACACACGAGCTAGAGGCGCCTTACACGACGGTTGGAGCGATGGGAACAGCTGCTGGCCAGCGAGAACCTGGATGATCAGCTGAGTCTAATTGACCGGGCCCGTAGAGCGGCTGCTGCGAGCGGAGCCCTGGACTGAGGGCCCCCCCACCGCAAGTCAAGAACCTCCGCATATCCGGAGCTTCTCCGCAGAAATTCTGTCAATAAATGTTTTCACCACCACCCTACACGACGGTTTCAAGATTGCGATAGCAGGAGCACGTGGTGTACCCCAAGAAACTTCCGGTCACCTCGTTTGTTATTTTGCAACACCGAAGCGTAAAGCGTTGTTTTAAGTTTTGTCAGAGTAATGGAATATTCTTTTTCCACTATCACATAAAAGAAAGGCCCTTATAGTGAAGTACTAACTCTTTTAGTGTTGTGTGTAGCTTAGAAGAATATTTAATTCAAATATTTTTCTAGACACAGGGAGAAAAGTGTTGAAACTCTATGGGCTACTCGCCAAGGGTCCCCGCCAATTCTGCTAGCCAACGCCAGCGGACGAAACCGGAAGCGGTCCAGGGCCTGTGTTAGTAAACAGCGAAACCGTCAATACCGGGCAAGCGCACTGCTGATAGAGCCGACGAAGAGCGGCTCAAATAGGAGGTTCTACTGTTTCAACCGCGACACAAGTACAAGATGACTGAATAACGTTTCCAACACTCCTCATGTTACCTGAGATCATAGCTCCTCGACACAGCATCTTCTAACTCTTTTTTACAAGAAGCATGAAATCTTATTTCAAGCTGTTCAGCACTTGAAACGTAATTTGGTTCAATGCTCAGTTGTGAGAGATGGCATGCTACGAGCAGGATGCCATCGATAAACGCTACTATCGGATAAAATCTGAGAAAAAAAATTACACCATTTCCCGCTAAAGGGGACCATGAGGCGATGCGAAGCCGGAGCACTTGCACGATCGCGTCCCGTTGGCGTTCTTTGGGCATGCTACCGACCTCGCGTCGTGGAACGCGAAGAGGAACGCTACGCGCGCCTTGTCTTCCCTCTAGCCCGGCCGTTAATTCTCACAGGGCGAGCGGGGAACGCGGTCGGCAGGCGTGCGAGAGGGGGGCAGTGTAGGAGAGGAGAGAGAGGGGGAGGGTACGCGCATGCGCTGGTGCTAATCGCGGCGTTGCGCCGGAGAGAATTTCGGCATGTCTAGCCCGCGTTTCCGAGGAAGAGTGGAAAGGGGGAAGGGAGAGGGGAAGTGGAGAGGGGAGGGGAGAGGAAAGTGGAGAGGAGGAGGGGAGAGGGGATGGGGGAGAGGGAAAGTGGAGAGGGGAGAGGTGAAGTGGGGAGGGGGATAGGGAAAGGGGAGAGGGGACGGGGAGGGTAGAGGGGGAGTGGAGAGGGCATGCGCATGCGCAGTAAGGGTGGTCACGCCGCACACCACCACCACCACCGGATTGAACTCCTAAGATACCTGGCATCTAAAAGTATAAGCCCTGCCCACCATTGCTGCCCACCCACCCTATCGTCCAAACCCTTGCACAGATGCTTCATCCAATTACGCGCGCTAATTATTGTGACGTCAAGCAACTTTGCTTTTCTATATATACTTGATCTTGCCGAGTCATAGGATTGTGTCACTGGTTTTAGATGAAAGCCGAATATTCCGGCATTCTTTTAAGAGGTTATGTCGTCAGTCCTCAGAAAAAAGAAATATTTGGTTTCGTGGTTTCGCGTGCGCGTACAAGAGCCGTGCTGCGCATGCGCGAGGAGCAGTGATGTCACACAGCTGGCGCGTCGAGAATCGCGTCCCTGTCGCGTGTGCAGCGTCGACTGACCGAGTGCGTCCACTGCTGCCACTGCATGAACGCGCGAACTGCGCCACGGGCGATAGCGTCCCTCTACGTCGAGCAAGGTCCATACGTCACGGAGGGAGAGCGCAGGCCTTCTCTTGTCTAGGGGGTGTTGGCTGGAGCCGCTTGATAGCGCCTCTAGCTGGTAAATGCTGCTCACCAGCGCAGAAGAGCGGAGAAGCTTAACTCATCGGATCCCGAAGTAGTTGCCTGGCAATTTAGCGGTTGAGCATAGCAACAACGAACGACACAAGGCTATACGTGCTGCGGAGACGCTGGAGCAAATGGAGGAACGTCTAGCAAAGCGGCGTCGCCAGGAGGCTGAGCCAAGGAGGTTAATGAGCGACGTGCCCGATCATCTCTGCAGCAGCAACAACAAGACGCCGTCGATGGCGTCAAGGCTCGCCGAACGACTGACTATACGGTGAAACTTAGTGAAAGCGCCAGTGCGACTCGGACCTTCGAGACGGACTTCGTAAACAATCCGTTTGGATATGTGTGTGACGTGTGTGAAAGACTGTGGCACATGAAAGACTTGACGCCGCTAAGTAGTACCATGCGTGAAACGTTGAGTTTAGCGGCGGCGCCTGAGTGGGGCGATAACGTGGCGCCGGTTATGAAATAATCAGCTGAAACTTAGCTCACGCTACGTATATCCTGGCATAGCCGAGCTAAGCCACTACAATTTTGATCTACTGCGCGCTTAAAGTCGCACACAGTCTTGTAAAACTTTAGTGGTCTCTCACCCTGCGGTCCACTGTACCTCTCCGTTGTAAACGTAGTCTTTAGTGTATTTGTGCAGCATATTAGGAAAGCTCTTTCCCGGATATTCCGGATCAGCGAACTACCTAGAGATTGCTTTTGCTGCCAGTGCTCTAGTGAACTTAGGATGACGCGTCCAGAGCTTATTTGTACAACGCATTATGGCATTACATGAGTGGGTGGCACTTGTGTCCACCTTCCAAATTGCACAGGTAGTGAACGTAATATTTGGCATTGAACGGAGTATTGAGAAGCCTCCCAACAGTTTTTGGTCTAGACTTCCTACATAACTTGTCCCTTTTCACAAATACATAAATATCATTGCTACGAGCAGTAAACGGCAAGCTATATTTCTCCCAAATTTTACCGGACGACGTTTGTAGTGGCGACGGTATACCGTGGGTAGAAGTGTTGAACCGCGGAGTTTCGACTCTGACAATACCATAGAGTTTAAAGGGACACTAAAGAGCAAAACGATTTTTCTTGCATTAGTAGAGTAGTCTTCCACGATACCAAAAAAAAAAAAAAAACATGGCTGATCCCTCTGTCATAGGAATCGGTATAACACGAAAGTGACACGTGTCTTCACAGAAGTACTGCTTATTGTGTAGTGATATATGAGAGCTTGTACAATGTCTATTCGTGTTTGGCAGCTATAGCACCGTTTGACGTGGATGCACCCATGTTGACAGCATGTCTATATCGCGACGACTAACGCCCATGATCATGATTAAACCGTTGCGCACGGTAGCTGACGGTGTGAACATATATTTGGACACAGCGAATCGTGAATCCCGCGTAAGGATGATATCAACAAGCTCATAATCAACATTGGTACCCGGTATGCACTTCTTCAAAGCGTCGTCAATTAAGGAGAGAAACGGCACGGTGTGCGCTTTCTAGTAAAGGGTAGCCGACGCCTGTGCTCATGCATACATAACACACACTGCGCTTCAGCAACACGGGAGGAGGTTCGTAGCCTGAGCCGCAAACGCGTGCGTCCCGCTGGCCTCTGTCTCGCAGGCGCTGCTCTCGCTCCATAGGCACGACATTCGCCCGTCCAACTTGCGTCCTTTGTGCAACGCATATTGCAGCAGTTTTGTTAGTCGGTGCTCTCGCAATTGAAGCAGTCGGCGGCGGAGAAATCCCGTTGGTGGACGTGGGAGCTGCACTACTCCGATGAGCCGACGCACGCTAATACGAAGCCAAAGGCAAAGAACGTAACTGCGTCAAGGGTGCCTCGGCGACGCCAGCGCGGCCAGTCTACCGCTCTGGTATCGAGACGCTTTAACCATGACCTCCGATACCGCGTGCAATCTCGGAGTAATCGCTAGTAAGTGTCGAGCGTGAAGCATTACTTCTTTTCACATCTCACAGACGGCGGCACCGCCCCGCTCCGCCCGCCGCGAAAGAGAGTGTGTGAAAGATATAAGGCGCGTTCGCGCCGTGACTAGTGTCTCTCGAGTTAGCTTAGTCGGTAATGCGTCGGGCGCTTGCCGTCGCGGCCGCAACTTCGTGGGTTCGATTCCCAGCAGGGTATCTTTTTCTTGGTTTTTTTCTTTCTCACCCGTTGGCGTCCATTTTATCAACGTCATATCTGTGACGGATGTACTTGGTGGACCCCGGCATAAAACACTTTCGTGTTAAAACAGCACGCTTGCTGCGAGAAGACGCTTAATCGAGAAAACGCGCAAAAAGAAAATACAGGTGGCGACGCCACCTTGGAATTGCCGCACCATTTGCCGTGACGTCACATATTTTTGACGGCGCCTGGTTGGGCCTACGTGGTTCCTAATCGGTTAAATCGAAGCACATTGTCCTCTGAGGGGGCCTGCGACTTGACATAACGAGTTTGTAGAAATTTCGTCGAGCCAGTGGCGCCAAAATACGTTAAATGCTCTTTGAGATCTTTTACGTCACGAATTACAAAGTTTGGCGCGAAATTTAAAAATGAGACTTTGAACTTGGTTTTCTCCTCTAATAATAAGCCTATGGTGGTGAAATAAACTACACATGAGTTCTCCGAGGACACTTTATCAATCTAAACGAATTCATTGTTTCTCTTTAGTGTCCCTTTAATAATATAGAACATTACAGGGAAATCTGGCTCTAGTGTCAATGGGAGCTGCAACTCGAGGCGCTTCACTCAGCATGGGAATGATGGGTACCACTTGGATTTGCCTAACCTTCGTTCTTTCAGATCCGTGTGTATCCGTGTGGCCTGAAGCTGCTTTATCACAAAACGAAGTTCAGCAGTCCCACTTCCCCACCTAGACCCTTTTATACTCACCAATTCAAAAAAGCTCACGAGATTCACAAGGAGCCATTCTTTTATCCGAAACAAAAGCCAAAGCAGAACCATAAAGAAAGCCACAAGTGTGTTCGAAGACGCAAGCACGAAGACTGGGCAAATCCGTGTACTACCCGTCGTTCCCATGGTGGCTGAGCCATGGAGGAAGGAAAACTCAGGAGAGGCCCTATCGTATCCCAATGCATTGAGAAAAGTGTGGCGGAAGTGACGTCAGATTTATGGGGCAAACAAACCGGTATGGGGCAAACAAAACAGCAGACGCCCCGCGGCGTGCTCTCCGTAGTGGTTCGCTTCTGCTCAGATTTGTAGTCCCGGCGTAAACTTAGCGCGTATTGTGCGGTTCGCACGTAGTAAAACGTTGCAAGCAGACGTTTACCAGGCTGTTCGTGCGTGACAGGCCCGAGCACTGCGTGCTGAAATTCTTCGTGGAGCGTTTTTGTGCAACAGTACAGAAAGTACCGGTACGTGCCCTAATCAAAAACATTCAGCCCCTCCATCACCGTATGCGACCTCACCTAGCAGTGACTTACGCGTTCTGCTGGACGTTAGATCTTTCTTTTCCTTTCTCGTAGCCCGATTTCCCGATCTACTGCCCGATTAGCGGTTCTTTCTCGTGTATATGGAATGAGCGCAGTAGCTATTCGGCGCAACGCCAACCTATAGTCTTCACGTCGAAAAGAGGACACCGCTGTATTGTATAGGCGATCGTGCACGTAAAGTTTGTAATTCCAGTGCGCACACAACACAAGCACGCAGCGAGCGCACACCGAACAATACATACATCACGTAGTCCGATAATAACAATTGTTTATTGCCCTTTCGTTGAACGACACAGCCTCCAAAACGTACGATGCCTTCAGCGCATGCTATGTACGGCGCGTCAGACGCCACAAACAAAAGTTCACATGAGTTCTGAGTTGACAGAATGAGTAACAGGCAACAGAGCGCACATCCGAAAGCTTCGCACGCAAATACCATGCCTTAGTGATCAGCAATGAAGCGAATGTATACGTACACATGAGAAGTGACACCCGGTACTGTCCGCAGTGCACGCGATTTGCACCGGGTATACGCAACAGCTGGGTATTGCGTAGCTTTCCTAAAGAACACACACAGCACAAAGAGCAGCATGCGTGAATCGACTACACCGCTTGCACGGCGAAAAACAAACAAACGAAAAAAGGCTGCAAAGTTTCGCGATGCGCGCATGCGCTTGCAAACGTCCCGACGGAAATCGCGAAATGTTTCGCTGCGCCTTCGCTAGGAGGCGATGCGGGTGTTTGCGATGTGGAGGCTTCACGAATGTGACGTCAGGGCCTCTCCTTAGTATTCCTTCCTCCATGGGCTGAGCGACCGCAGCGCAACAGTTCCCCCTACAAGACATTTTAGGAAACTCTATGCACCAGGCCCGTAGCCAGGAAATTTTTTCGGAAGGGGCCCACTTGCTGAAAACCATGACTTTTTGAGAAAAACACCTATTTTCATTATTTATTTTTGGTAAAAACACGTACTTCACCAAAATTTCGGGGGCGGGGCCTAGTGCACCCCCCCCCTGGTTACGGGCCTGCTATGCACAATAACCCCGCCATCGGGCCAGTGTTGTGACATGTCGGACAGCTGCCGGCACACTGTTCCGTCTGCGCAGGGGAGGTTGCCATGCCTGCTGCTTTGCATCAACGTGTCGTGCCCGCGTTCAAGCACATTGCGCTGAACGTTCCGACAGTTGAGAGTGACGCTGGAAAGCATAACTTAGAGGACAGTCAAAAGAAAGGTGGAGGCTTCCCTCCTTCTTCGGAATCAATAGTCTTTGTCGGCCAGAATATTACATCTTTGCAGGATGCAGCCATCTTTGACAAATAACTGTGGTTTAGGTAGAATAGACTATCTTCTGCGTTGCCCCAGCCACAGACGCAACGATCGATCACCTACTTGGGACCTGTCCGGGCCTTCACAAGGCTCGCACCCGCCACCTACGAGGCCTTGACTACCGCCCCGGTCGACCACCTGACTTAACGCGCTGGACGCACGGGCCTTTGCATCGACCGCTCCTGGCCTTTATCCGCGAAACTGAACTCTTTCTTTTTATTTAACTTATGCAGTAGGGCATACTGCGCCAATAAAAAAAATGGACTATTACAATAGCGTGCGGCCTGTCGTCGTCCCAGGCTTGTCGCCAGTGTTCGCTCGCCATTAGCAGTGACGTAACCGAACCTGCAGCCCGTGCACCTTGCCGCGCCGACGCGTAACAACTACTCCAAATATTATGAATGCTTGCTCTAAACGGGGCTGAAAGAGTAAAAGAAGCGTGTCCACAGGGGTCATCAAGAGCAAACCAAACACGGTGTTGAAAAAACAAGCATACATACATTTGGGTTCTTTTCGTACTAAACGCATGTTAAAGTGCACTGTTGCCGTTTCCGCCATCTCAGAAATATGCAATTCAGGTCATGTTTTGACCTGTGGCACACGCGCGTGCGCACACACGCACATGCACGCACACACGCATGCACGCACACACACACACATACACACACACTCTTCGTACAGCGGAAAGTCTCGCTACGGGTTAGATACGACCATTGCTGGTTACGCTTTCTCGTAAACGCCACTGATACGCTGAACATATACATCATGTCATATCCAGCGAGCAAGAATTAGAAGATATCTAGTTGCGATAAGGCCTCCTCAACAAAGGAATGTCGCGAGTGCTTTTTATCGTTGCCGTTATCACGCGCTAGCGTTTCGCAATCGAAACTTGAATGGACGATATGCCCGGGTTCTGCGCAGCCTCATTGCGGTGCTGGTAACTACGAACTCAGTAAGTACCTGTTTTCTGAAGCTCAAAAATCATAGTCGGTTTGTTTGAAGGAAACGCGGTTTAAACTTGCTGGAATATACAGAACGTGAAAGATAAATAGCTAGAGGGGAACATAAAGATAACTGGAATTTTTATGGGCTATCTGCAGTGCCAAAATATAAGAGCTAATCGCACATTGAGAAGAGAAGAAAACGTAGGTGGCTACACCATCCCGCTGTCATAATATTTAGCGACATCTGCTCAAGTATAGTTTTTTTTGTTTATATGTAAACATTTAAAACGTCGCGTGATAGAGCAGCTGAGTACTAACCGTCCTGAGCTTTGAAAAAGTTTTACGTAAGCCACAACGGCCGAGCTACCTCTGGGATTCTGGGTCGTAACTAAAAGCAAGCAAAATAACGATCACTGTGTTACTAAATCTTCCAATAATTTCTCTCAACGCGTGAAATTCACACAAGTTAAATTTTGAAACAGTACATTATCAGTCTAAACAGACTTGTACCTATTTTGGGCTGTACTTAGTACATGTCGTTCGTCTCGTAAGTTCAGCAAGTCACTACGGATATTCGACTTTTACGCTTTGTGTTATGTCAAGCAAATAATGAACTTTTGTTTTGTGTGGATGCGTTGATGCAGAGCTTGACGTAGTACTTGCGCTTGTATTGCATTATGATTGTGAACATAATTGTGTTCTTTAGCCTTGTATAAGGACTGTTGTGTAGGGCATAAAAACGTACAGCGTTTACGCTTTACTAATACCATATATTAAAACTCCCTATATTAGGAATATTAGGAATTTATATAGGAAATCCTTATATTAAGAAGTTTGTAAGGTATAACGTGGCAGCAGAAAGCACAGGGCCGGGTTGATTGGCGGAACGTGGGAGAGGCATTTGCCCTGCAGTGGGCGTAGACAGGCTGATGATGATGATGATGATGATGATGATATTAGGAATAGGAAACTGCCTACAATAGGAATAATAGGCAACTAAGAAGCTTTCTTTCTGAGAAATCAGTGCGGATTTCCTTTTGGCTTCGTGCTACAGACGGGTGGTTGTCAATTTACCTTTCTTAACCCTTGCACCACCTTGCGGGATTCCGCAGAACTCATTTGTAATAACATATGTCCATGTGCTTCGAGTTGTCGATGAATTCGCCCTCCCGCTGCCAATCGCTAGCTTCCTGGTTAGCTCAATTGGTAGAGCGACCGCCCCGGAAAGTCGTTGGTCACGGCTTAGGTCGCTGGAGCGGGACGAATTTTTCGGCAACTAAAAAGCTCTCTCTCTGAAAAATCCGTATAGATTTCCTTGTGTTTTCGTGCTGCAAACAGGGGGTTGCCCATTCCCCTTTCCTAATAGTTTCGTATGCACCTCATATTATTTCCCAACCGGAAATAATGGACACTTGAGTATACCTAACTTTCTACCTGTTTTTAAAAGTAATGAAGAAAAATCTTGTAGGCCTATCTTAATTTTTTCATTGAGCCTAACCGTAAACTAAACCGTTCCTGGGAATTGTGAAGCTCCGCAAAGCCGCTTGGCAGGTCCCAGCAACCTATTCATTTTTTCTTCATTGGGAAGTGTATAGCGACCTGATTTTCTTTACACTGCATAAAGTGGGGCAACTTGGTTAGATTGTGTATATCTATGGCATTCACACACAATGACTCTGAAGCCAGAACTGGACAAGCGTCTAAAATAAACCATTATATAAACCATATTTGTGTGCAGTTTGCGCTTCAGATTTGGAGTAAGTACTTTGATTTTTGATTGCTGGCCCTGTTATTTTTTTCTTTTTTTGTTGCTCATTATCATGAATCATTAAAAACGCGGCGAATGTAACTTATGCCGCAAACTTTGCCCAATAAAGCGACAGTCTCGAAATCGACGTATTCGAAATCGTTATTGCACTGGTGTAATAGCACTATGCCAATTGGTGTTGTCCATTTTACATTAGGGTGTTTTTTTCTTGTAGCGATGAGGCTCTGGACTCTGGCTGGCGTTGTCTTGACAACAGCATCACTGGCGTACTCGCAAGGACCAGCCCGGGGACCAGATCCTTTTCCTTCCGGGTCTGGCGGAACAACCAACCTTCAAGCAGTACTCCGGATTCTTGAGTGTGGGAGCAACGCGAAAGATGTTCTACTGGTACGACCTGTTAAATATAAGTAACGTATGCGTATGGGTGGAGGAAAAATCCGGGAACCGTAAATTCGATAAATTAAATGAACACGCGGCCTTACTCTATGTAAATTATGCATGCATAGCTAATGCATTCGAAGGCATGTTAAACCAAGTAGGCTGGTCGGAATTGCATAAAAGAATAACGATGTCGAGCATATACTTAATCAAGTTCGGCACTTCGACACAGCGTTCATTAAAAAGAATAGTATGACAACAGCTCTTGTAAGGACGTGTACTGTTATTGAAGTAATCGAAACCAAGTTTTCCCAGCCAAAAATGGCTTCCAACCCTTGCGGACAAACGTAACACTCTTAATACGACTACTTCAGATTTGCGATTGCGAATACAACTTGCGATTCAAAGTATCCCTAATTTAAGCTTGAACCCCTAATATAACGCGGCAGAAAACTAACGATACTGTCCTAGGCGATCACGTTCACCTGCGATCAAGTGGCATTCCTTTACACGCGGTGTTCATTTAAGGCGAATCAAGGATGCGTTAAGGGGAAGCGGTCACAAGGCAATAAAGGACAACGTACAGAGACAGTCAAGACGGTAAGAGAATGTGAAGACGAACGAACGAACCAACGAACAAACGAACGAACGAACCAACGAACAAACAAACAAACAAACAAACAAACGATACAAAAGAAATAAAGCTTTACGTTGTGTTCCTCCAGCTTTCCTTTCGAAGTAATTCAAAATAATGAGACGGGCATTTTTTAGCACAGAGTAAATAGCTTGCTCACATTGGTAGCGTGTTTCAGGGGCATAGACAAGGGGGGCGGGGGTTGGGGGGGGGTTCAAACCCCCTTTCGAAAATAATTTTCAATTTTGCTTGCGTATATATACGCGCACACATACAAACGCGCGCATGAACATACATAATGTATGGTTGAACCCCCCCCCCCCTCTCCCCCGAAAAAAATTTCTGGCTACGCCCCTGGAGTGTTTCGATCTTCTAAACAGCGGTGCCGCCACAGAACCGCTGAAACCAGATGTGGAAGCAGCTCCTGATCTTTTTCAATACAGAAAGTAAAGACACCAACGAGGCGTTGCGCGAGTCTCAGGGTTCCTTAACTCCTGAGAACCGAAAAAAAAAAAAGCTTTGACTTCGACCCTAATCCTTCACATAGCTGGCCCGTAGTGGCACCCGGATGTCGGCGTCCGCGTGCCCTGGTGTATTCTATGGGTTAACTTTTGCGTATCGCGCGCTGCCGAAGTGGATCTCAAAGACCACGTATCAAGGAGCGCGTGGTCAAGACCTGCTCCGCCAGGTGTCGCAACGAACCTAGCTGTTCACGAGGAAACCGCCTGCTCTTTCAATCAACTCGTTCGATTAAATTCAATTAATTATCCTCACAGTTAATTGACCCTCATCTTAAGTAAACTTACACTCCGATATCGCATGTATCCAACATAACTCTAATCTCGAACCAGAACCACGGATTTCGCACCAGTTTTATTTTTGAAACACATTTTCTGAATATTCGGTAAACCGGAAGTAAGTGCTCGACCGGAAGTGCTAGGAAGAGAAACAAGGGGGCCATATGTTGCTTGTTCCACGAAAAAAAAAAAAAACAAGAAACGTGATGTGCCATCACCATTCTGCCATTTTTGGGGCAGTGGTCATTTAGATCGCTACTCCTGCGTGAAAATCGCCGACGCGTATGCACTCGCGTCCAGAAGCGAAGCCAGGAGTATTTTTCGGGGTGGGGTGGGGGGGGGGGGAGGTTCAACCAAGCTTTATGTATGTTTTTGCGTTCGTTTCTATGTGTGCGTGTATGTATAGACACGCTAAAATTTAAACATATCAGAGGTTTAAACGCCATCCCCCCCCCCCCCCTGGTTAGTCCAGTGGGCGCGTCCTTGAGCCCAGTCGTACTCTGGCAGCTGATCATGAACGTGACCAAGGTACCACCTTTGCCGTTTTGTTGTATGCATTGCTGTTATCCTTAAATGCGTTAGCATTCCTACGGCGACCCAACGAGACAAATGTGTGTCCGTCATCCTCACACGTATATAAAAATGTAGAAAACAAAATCAATCTTCTTGGCAGTGCTGGGTTTCATGCGTATACGGTCCGCACGCTCAGAAGGTAAGTGTTCTATCGAATGGGCTACATACCCACGCTTACAAAATGTGAATATATCTGAGCCATACGAATACGCTGTACCAACGATAAAAAAGAAACGCCTGGTCTGCGCGGAAAGCGCAGCGCAGTCACAGCGAAAGTTGGAATAGCGGCATTTATAGAGCCCGTTGTAAACTCTCTTGGGGCTACTAATACAAGTGCACATGCAAGGTATCCATTACGCCATAAATCATAATTTTTGTGAAGTTGGCAAGCACCCACTACGCCATTATTCGTCATTCTGCGAAGAAGCAAGGTACCAGCTACACATCTGTAAGGCATTATGGGCGCTTTGTTGATGCTGCATGTGTTTGATGACGACGAAGAATTATGACTGAGAACTTTGTAGTGGGTGGAAAACTTCAAACCACACATTCGTTGCGCACTTAACATTGTCTCATGCCTGGTTATTATATTACTCTTCTGCCACACTATATTACATATGTTAACGCGATTCCTTGTCCGCCATGACGCCTGTATAAGGTCTTTTTGCAAAGGAGCTTCAAGGACCAGCGTGACGCTGGGGTGGAATACTAGGCTGCCACGCAGACGGCCCGGGCACTTCTTCCAACTCTTCAATACAAATATCCTTTAAACTGTGTGAGGTTACTTTTTCTGCTGTTTCGGTCCGGGTAACTAGCAGTTTCCACAGAGGCCCTGAGTACAGAGCCGATGTGAAAGTCCCTTTCAGAGAAATTGCACTTTCAAGACAATCTTCGAACAGATCTGACAGCCCAAGTTTAGAAACATTGCTATATATGTCTGGGCATGATCGCGCTGGCAGCGCACGTAGCGTTCCAGTGCATACCACAGCCACCACGTCATTGGAGAAGTCGTCTAGGCGAAAGGCTATGCGTGGCCTCCGCGATTAGCTTCGGCAAAGCAGCGCACGTCGCCGGAGCTAATCGCGGAGGCCACGGGCCATCACAAGCTCCATCCCGAGAAATGAGGCGTCTTGGTACACACCAAATGGTAGAATACTTGGAGTTAGTCTCCTATGGGAAAGCTGCATGCAGAAGTCATTAACAAAAAGATAGAATATCCTGTACACCTCCGGCTTTGAGTGTGCGCTTAGAACAAATGGTTAACGATTAAGGGCACCATAAGTACCCTACTATAAAACAGCATAAAGCCGTCCGGTAATATAGATTCCGCATGGTGGAGATATATCCACAAAGAAAGTTCGTTGAACCAATATAAGCAAGCGCTAGAGGAGCTTATACTGCTTATACACTAAATACTTTTAAATTGCGTCAGTATAACTTATGCAAAGGCTAGACGCAATCTTACTACGCTACTAAGCAACTATATAACGAGAAAGATGTCAACAAAAGCCTTAGAGAAAGGAAAACAAGACAAGATGGGACACTCAGCGATAAGCGGATCGAGCTCTCCCCGCCACCTTCTCGTCCAATAGCCTTCGAGATTTTCGCGTCAAATCACAGGGACCTTGATCACGAGAACATAAGAGCAGTTCAGGTGGCGCAAGTAGCGCAAGAAAAAAAAAAGAAAGAGGTGTGCAACATGAATGTATATATAGCTTGTTTTCTTTTTAAATTTGTTTCCTCCACGTGTAAAGATATTTTCTTTCACGATAATTTGAAAATTCGTGAAAGAACATTCCACCACCAAGCGACACCGGCGATACGATGTCATCACCAGACCAGCTATGGCGCTTATTGAAGCAGGGCTGCTCTCATGCGTGTTTCGACGGCATCTGTTTTTGCTTATTCACTCCGAGAAGTCGTGGTATTGAGCGATATTTTGTGTGACAGTGGTGCTTTTCAGCACGGCGATACGCTGTCGTCTGCTGCACATGACGACAGCAAGGAGATAACCCTCACTTTTTGTGTCCTTCGATGTATACTGCGTAGTAAGCTTGTTACCCGCGCTAATGCGTAGTTTGACTTGGGGTACGTTGGACGTGTAACTGCGCCGTAGCTACGAATCGCGCGCTTCGTCGTAAACGTATGAAAGGTTCGCGACGATTTTCATATTCCCCAGATGCGCATTTCTTTTGGCACTCACGTTATCAGATGACGATAATTCGGTGTAAACAAATGGCTAGCGTGTTGGAAACGCAACGAGCGTTTGAAGCGATTAGGTGATAACGCGCATCGCTCGCGTTTTTAAAACGCCTGGCGCAAATTAACTTGCAGGAGCGCGAAGTACCACGTGCCTCGAAAATTCTCGCTTCGGCACGATCGAAAAAGGTCTCGCCCCGCGCATTAATTTCGAGCTCTTGTAAAAAATTTTCATCTGCGATAACGTGCCGGTTGGGGCACTGCTACGCGATGTTCGTTTAAGAAGAAAATTGCGATTGTTTCTAATTCCACGCGTTAAACGGTTGTGCCCTTCCGCGTCTGGTCGTAGCTTTCCCATGCGACCCAAACGTTGAGGTGACACATTCTTTCGATTTTTTTTCACCTGACGCAGACAAGCGGAGCTTCGCGCAAGATGGCTAGTTGCATTAAAAATGATATTGACTGTGTTGTTCTTTTCTCGCTCTTTATTGCGATAGCAATTATATGGACACTCTCTGCTGATTTTTGCCGTCGCCGTCGCCGTCATATCCCGGATGTATATATATCGGCCAGCCTTCGTCAGACGAAGGCTGGCCGAAAGAAAAAGGCAGAAAGAAAAATAATTCAGAAGAAAAATTTCACCATCTCCCACTAAAGGGAACCATGTGGGGATGCGAAGGAGCGCATGGGTCGACTTAAAGTTGCGTTCATCACGGGCACCTTGCCCGATGTTACGCCTCCTTGCATGTGGAGCACACCATGAATTCACTGTAGTTGCTGCTGCTGCTGTTACTCGTCCCGAACTCTTGTTGGAGCAGGTCACACGGGTTCATCGCGCGTCTGTAGAATCTGGTGCCCCGACGCCATCACGTTATTGCTGAGAGAGAGAGTAAGGGGGAGAGGCCACAGCGTCTTACCCAGCCCCTTACACAGGCCCGAACCAGGCCCCGGAAAGTCTCAAGTTCCAGCGATCGCCGCAGAGGGCGAAAAAATCGACCGCGGCGAGTTCCAGCTTCAAACACAGGGAGTGGATCTACTAACCTCTGCGTTAGGATAACATGGCGACGTTGTGGTGGCCGCCATTCGCTCTATTTGACTTTTTATGTAGGGGCGCCCTCGTCGGGCCCAAACTTCAAATTAAAATATTCTTGAAATAAGGAAGTTTAGTTGTTTGCTTACTGTTACACTTCAATAAACAAATTGCTGTTTATACGAAGCGGCCTTGCCTTGCCAGGTACCACGTCATCAATCTTTTGTAATAGTTTTTGCTCCAACAGACTCGTAGTTGTCAGCAGCCTATCGGCATCATTATCTTCATTTCAAAATATACGGCGGCGCAAATAACGACAGGTAACGGTTCGCGGTGCATTGGGTTGGGTCTCGCGCTGTTTCATTTCGCTGTAAATGTTTCGAGCCACTGCCGGCCGACACACTCGCTTTTGTTCTGTTCGTTTTGACTCGTTAAAATCCTTTCGCGAAGTGCATTCAGCTGACTTCAAGGGAACGAAGGAACCGTTGAAGCTTTCACCGGATGACACTCGTTTCAAGCCCGAGAATATACGGACCGGTGAGTAAAAACCCATTGCTTCAGTTTTTTTTTAACCAATGGCTTTATGTGGGTGTCACACGGAGGCGACGCACTGCAATATTCAATTTTTCAACGTCATACTCCGTCGTTGAGAAAACGTGCGTTCCTTGCGGCGTGGCTTCACGTGGGAGCGGGTTGCTGAGTTTATCGTTCGGTTAACATTAACCGGGCCACTGCAATAAATAAAGGGAGGCAATTGCATCACCAACGCCTCGCATGTATCTTCGTAACTAGCCCGTATATCAGTGCAAAAACATATGAGTTATAGTTTGCCGGATCGCATTTGAGAAGCCAGGTTTAGAGGTCTCAATCCTCCTGCTGTCAGTTTAGGTTATCTTTACTACACATTTAGTGTAACAAAAGCTTCACATAATTATGAGTGTACTTTCACTTTAGTGTGATATAAAACCGTCACTATAATCAGAAATATATTTTTTTCTGCTGTAGCCTCCTGGCCTGACAAGGAAACAGCGGTGTGAAATGAGCAAGGCACCTGTTACGTGACACGCCTTGTAAAGAAGCTAGCCCGAGTGATACAACATGCATTATGAGGTACGTTTACATATATGTATAACAGACCGCTGTTTTTGTTCACTATGTTTATATGTTTACCTTTGCAAAATTTAATATTTCATTGATTATGCTTATCAATATCTGGTGATGTCACTACTTGTTTTTCGAGGATTGCCAGGCAACGACAGGGTGACTACCCCCGAATGTCCACTCTGCAAGTGCTGCGAAACATGTGAACGTCTGCTACAACAGGTCATCTTGAACCTCACGCTAGCAATGCTGTATTTGTGAATGGTTTACCAGGCATCTCATGGAGGTGTGCCTACAATCGTCCACAAGTATTAGCTGTCTACTGTGTCATGCAATCTACATCGCAATAGCGTTGAAATTGAGCACTAGCTCCGTGCATTAGTTACGTTACCTGGCACTGCTGAGCTCAACGACGCAGGTTTTATACCCAGCCACGGTGGTCACATTTCATTGGGGGCGAAATGCAAAGACATTCGTGTGCTTAGATCTGCGTCTGAAGTTCAGGGAAAGACGGAAGCTTGAAGAAACGAAAAATTTGTGAACAAGAGGTGTCGTTGGAGCAAATGTTTCTTGTCTTCTTCAAGATTACCCACAGAGACAAGATCCAGCACGTGCCACGTTCCCCTTGGAGCGCGAGGCGGCCAGTGCTCGCCTTCGGGCTTGTAGTACGGCCCCCGCCTCCGTAGGGCAAGCGGGCACGCAAGAGTCTCCATCCCTATCCCCTCCCCTGTTTTGCCGGATCGAACCAATAAAGTTGTTCTCTCTCTCTCTTGTCTTCTTCAAGGCTACAACTGCGTTTGTTTAACTCCAGTCAGTTAGAATCAATCTAGAGTTGCCCACTACTGTTTGACTCATAATCATATCATGGTTTGCATGTGAATCATCAGAAATTATAAATTTAAGGGTAAATATATAGAAGTCTCTCTGGCTGGGCAAGGTTATAGGAATAAAAAGACTCTCCAGCCACATTTAATCATTAGTTTTCTTAATTTAAAAAAAACTAAAAGACCAAACGGGTCTCGAAACGTAGGGTGTTTTTTTTTTTATAAATCACATTACAAAACGAACATCACGGCAGTGAGGGGAATTAACAGTCTTTCCAACACCTAATAATATCTAGGGTTTAACGTCCCAAAATCACGATACGTCGTAGTGGAGGGCTCCGGAAATTTCGACCACCTGGGGTTCTTTGACATGCACCTAAACCTAAGTACACGGGCCTCAAACATTTTCGCCCCCATCGAAAATACAGCTGCCGCGCAACGTTAATGCAACATTTAGTTGTGCCTTATGAGACAGTTTACAAACTATGCTCAAAACTGTTTTGCCTTAATTAACTGTGTTTAGATCATAGAAGTTTACAAAAAGATACGACAAAGCTTTACAATGCTGTGCTCAATTACATTAGCCTTTGCACATATGTTCAATGGGCTCCTTCAAATTATTTACAGCTAATAAACAAATTATAAGTGTGACGAGCACTTCTTCCAGCACAGCTTCACCAAGCACGTTTACGTTGTCGTGATGAGTGAGACTGAGTTCAGTGAGTATGGTGGTGTTTTCTTTTTTACATAGCAGAGAAACGTCCCAAATTTGTTGAATACACCTACTTCTGCTGTTTGATTAAATTAACATGTCACAGTTGTAGCACCTACCACTATGAAGTGAAAGTCTGTAAACTACTGTCACGAAAAAAACCTAGGAAATCGAAGAGGTAATTTAAAACATACATGAACTTGGACTTATCTACAGCCACACTACAAGATTTTACGTATAGTCACGGGGTCGTGACGTCGACGAAAGCAGCAGTCGGTGTGTCCAAGATGAAACTTTATTCGGCCGAACTTGTGGCCGGGAAACGAAAAGTCAAACTACAGCAATACACACTGCACATTGATAGCGGCGAACAGGCGTCGGCCGTCGATAAACTGATCTGTGGCAAGGCGCGTCGGCATTTATACCTGCGGCATCGAACATTCGAGCATTATCACTGGTGGCTGCGTTAGTTCGACAATAAACTGAGCTGTTAGCAATTGCACGCTCCAGCCTAACAGAAGATTCTAAAATAATCTGGAATGTTACCAGACATTCTGGCACGGTTTGCGCAACGCAGGAAGTACACGTGCAATTGGCCAATAACATAAAACAGAAAGAAAGGAGCGCATGTGGCAGTATTTCAAGCCGGAGCTTCTAAAAGTAGCAGGGAGAATACATACTTGAGCTCCCAAGCCCAAATATATTGAAAAAGTAAATAACACAATAACAAGTATGCAATATATATATGACCTTTATTTATCCAGCATTGCCACAGGTTCACATCATGCCCCACAGTTTGATTTCGTGAGTGTTTGCTTGCAATAGAGTGCTTAAGTTCTATCGACATATCTATGTGATACAGAGATTGTGCTTACGGCTGAGCAGTTGTTTAGTGTTCTGTGCGAACACCAACAAAGATGTATACTGCATGCCTAAAGCTTATTTTTTTAGAATTGTGCTTCGAGAATCTGTAAGCACTCGCCTTATATCTCTGTTTGTTTAGCATTCATCTATGCTGCATACTCAGCAGTCCGATTACTACTAGCGCCAAGAAATTCTAGCTGTAGAAACTGTGTAACTGAACTATATCGAGGAACAAAACGAGCCTGAAATATTTTCTTCCACCTATTACCTGAATACGTAATACCTATGGTATGGCTTCACGGCCTAGAATTTAGCCGAGAAATTCGTGCCTGCCCTGTAGACACAACGAGATATTTCTTATTTGTAACGCATTGAAGGTGACATCGCAGAGCGAGAAAGACGCAGAATTGTACGCATCCGCGATTGTTTACGTAAAAGATTAATCAAAACTACATTGCTCTCACTGCGCCAACTATCTGTCGGCGTAGCGCACGTTTCGTTTCCGACTCCACACCATGCACTCAAAGATCAACACAACCTGGAAAGCGCCGCATAACTAACGGAAGGATAAGACCCTTGTCCTAAAGCTATGCTGTTAAAACTCGGACACTGCTACACAACGAGAGCAACGTTCTTTCAGCGATCTCGGTGTTCAGTTATATAGTTATATGCACATATTTGTCAGCTTTCAGACTGATTACACACGTACGGGTTGAAAACTTTCGACGTGTATGAGTGACTTGTTTTGCTTGGACCTGACTGTATACATTGCTTGTACCAGCTTGGGCACTCACAATAAACGATGCAAACCTTACTTGATTGACGTTGTTTTTGCCAGTCGAGGCCATTTTGGTCACCTGGCGATAAATATTACACACGCAAGCAGCGATTTAGCAACGACAAAGAACAAAATACCACAGGGAGCAAAAAGCGCAGTAGCGCGACCAGGGCGAACCAACCGCAAAAACGCGTTTATCTAATGATTATGATAGTACTTGCAGCGCCATCTCGCCTCGCTCTATTGCAGTTCAGTACGCCGCCGCTACCCTTATTTCCGTACTACAGTCGAAGGTACAGTTTCCGTTCTCTAAAGTGGTAGATATTCTCTGCCCGAACGCGCTAGCGCGTGCCAGCGCGCGCTGGTTCTGACTAAGATACAACGCGTTGGTTCATCGCGTGTCTGCAGAATCTCGTTCCCCGATGCCATCACGTGATTGCTGAGAGAGTGTAAGGGGGAGAGGCCACAGCGTCTGCCCAGCCTCTTACACAGGCCCGAACGCGCTAGCGCGTGCCAGCACACATGGTTTTGTCTGCGTTATGCCAAGCTAGGACAGCATGCGGCAGCCCGGGCCCCTAAAGTGCTCTGCACGTATCATCATCAAGGCGGTCGAAGAACAAGAGGAAGAAGAGTTCTCCTTGGCGCGAGCGCGCGCTGAGATGGCAATGCTAGGTGGGACGGTCGTCAATGGAACTACAGACACAGCCCAGCGCAAAAGCCGCTTCGCATATAAATATGACCGACGATTTTGAGTACTATGCACTACATGCACTATGGGAGTTTATGTTTGTTTTGAAAAGGTTTCTCCATCGTAGGACGCTACGAACACTTGGAAAACGGTTCTGTTTACGGGCATTTATGTTTGCAAGAAGCGCTCATCACGGTGTAGGGCGTTAAGAAGTGATATATTTCGACACTCGGTGTAGCACTGGTGGACTTTAGCACGCGTATGCTTAGGATGTAGAGCTGTTTCATTAATGGAGCGCTCATTACTCAACAAAACCCTCGACTTCGACGGAGGCAATGAACTTTTATATTTCGCCGGTCAGGGAAATCTCGCTTTAATGAGGAATGTTGCATCAAGCATAAATTTTGGCAGTAGTTGTGTTCTTCATTGGAATAAAAAGACCAATCGACATCAGGCTGAAGTCGGCGAGCTCGGGACAAGAATGAATGCATTATATCTTCTCGTTGGGATTGCAGCAAAATTTTACGCAACGATATTTCTCAGCAGCTAGCGGAAGAAGCGACGCAGTTTTCTAGTTGTAGAAAATTGAAACAATTTCGTCATTCATCCTAGTTTTGCGGGTTCACTATGGCTATGTCGTTTGCTTAATTCTCAGATACAGTCCGCGGTAATTAAGGAAATAAATGTTTTGTTTACCTGTGGACTGCCATAGCTTTGTTAATGCTCAGAAGTGTTCAGACAAATATGTAAATCACACTTGTATAGTGGGTGTACAGATTCGAAACCACGGCGCACTTTAATACCGTGCTGTAAGCAACCGCCTACTTAGCAGGCCCGTAGCCAGGAAAGGGGGGGGGGGGCTAGCCCCCCCCTCCCGAAATTTCGGTGAAATACGTGTTTTTACCAAAATTAAATGATGAAAATAGGGGTTTTTCTCAAATCGTCAAGGTTTTCAGCAAGTGGCCCCCCCTTCCCCTCCCCCGAAAAAAATTGCAGGCTACGGGCCTGCTACTTAGACATCTCTCATTGCTGACTCCTCCACACCTAGACCACAACTTAACTGCCCCTCAGATCTGACACTGGCCGCGGCGGTCGTATTTCGAACGAGGCTGATTGCCAGGAACCCGTGTACTGTGTGCTTCAAGTGCCCGTTAAAGAATCCCAGGTGGTCGAAAATATCCGGCGACCTCCACTACGCCGTCTCTTAAAGCATATGAGTCGCTTTATGATATTAAACCCCAAAAGTCAACCGACCTACCATTAATACCTAGCGAATACAGCTTTGGATCATGAGTTGCAATTTCGAAAGCACAGTCTAATACGACTTGTTTGAATAAATGATGCGTAGAAAATTTGTTTTCTGCCTATTCGTCTAATAATAATATCTGGGGTTTAACGCCCCAAAAGCACTATGAGAGATGCCGTATTGGAGGGCTCCGGAAATGTCGACCACCTGGGGTTCTTTAACGTGCACCAAAATCTGAGCACACGGGCCTGAAACACTGCCTATCCATCTGCACGCCAGTAAGCACGCTACGAAGTTATTACCTTGATTCAAACGTTCTTTGTATCTATGGAATTTATGCGAATATTGGTCGATCTTTTTTTATCGGAGATATCACCTATGGTTAGCTATAGACATGTGTTCGCGACCAAGGAAACGCGACTCACATTCGTGATCAAAGCTAGCCAAGTACCGAGCTAATGGTGCTCCGCTGTCGCGCTCGACGTAATTGAACTAGCACCGGGTACAATCGTAAATTACCTGTGTATATGTGCAGTAGAATGACACATCACAAAAATCAAGAAGACTATTATTAAGAACTCTAATTAAAATTTTCGGGACTCAATGTGAACGCCGCCGACCACGGTTCCGACTCAGCCACCAACACACGCCGGTACGTTCAGGCAAGATCTTTTGTCGACGTATAAAACCGCGGAAATGGGAACGGAGTCATCGACAGAACCATAATCACTATAGTGTTATTTCGTTTCTACTAACAGTTCGAACAGATTAGAATGGAATAACTCTATTTAGGTCCTTCGGAGCGTGAACTAGCATGCAGCGGACCGCGCCTGCGTCGGATGTGTTAAAGAACTGAACATGCGCAGCCCACTTGCACGATGGCTGAAAAATATAAGAAACACTGACAAATGCACCACTCGCCACGGTGCTAGTGGTTACGGTGCTCGACTGCTGACACAAAACTCGCGGGATCGAATCGCGGCCTCGGTGGCCGCATTACGATGGAAGCGAAATGCGTCACATGTTTTTTTTTTCCCGCAGCGGAGGGTTTTTTGGAAAACCACGATCACCAGCTACGCAGGACAGTCAATACACCCTTGGCTTGAAAAGTGCCATGGCAAGCTCTTTCCCGAGAGCTGCGCTCCCACAGGGGAGGCGAAGCGTATGTGTTCAGAATAAATGGTAAACAAACGAGTAGTCTTAGCTCTACTGTGGGGCAGTTCTATCCAGCTGTCCCTAAAGGAAGATCGAATGTGCTGTACGCCGCCGCCTTTGAACGCAATTTCTAATCTCGAGCAGTGATGCTCCGTACTACGCCGAAGGATTCCCATTCGGAGACATGAAAGTTCTCTATTTCGGACATCTTTCCCTGAACAATTGTATACAGCACGCACGCACGCACGCGCGCGCGCGCACACACACACACACACACACACACACACACACACACACACACACACACACACACACACACACACACACACACACACACACACACACACACACACACACACACACACACACACACACACACACACACACACACGCACACACACACACACACACACACACACACCCGAATTCAACGGCTTTCGCCACAACAGTATTACGCCACAGTGATAACTAGAGGCCGCTTTTTCTGTCTCAAAAGCTGGGACGGGTTCTTCGCATAAAGAACTTCAATTCTCCCATTTAACATAACCGCCTAACTCAAATAGTTAAGAAGTTAATTTAGTTTTCTTAATTACTGTTTCAAATGATGTCTGTAACCATCTTAAGAGGTCTGCCGCTACAGAAAAAGCAACTGTGAAGGCAGCGAGCAAATATCGCATTTCCTTGATTTCTGACGATTTTTGACACAATTCTTGAAACACCCGGTATATGCACTATAAATGAGCGTGAGGACGTGTTAAGGCTTATTAAAAAAATTACACCATCTCCCGCTAAAGGGGACCATGAGGCGATGCGAAGCCGGAGCACTTGCACGATCGCGTTCCGTTGGCGTTCGTTGGGCATACTACCGACCTCGCGTCGTGGAACGCGAAGAGGGACGCTACGCGCGTCGTATCTTCCATCTAGCCTGGCCGTTAATTCTCACAGGGCGAGCGGGGAACGCGGTCGACAGGCGGGCGAGAGGGGGGCAGCGTAGGAGAGGAGAGAGAAGGGGAGGGGACGCGCATGCGCTCGAGCTCATCGCGGCGTTGCGCAGGAGAGAATTTCGGCATGTCTAGCCCGCGTTTCAGAGGAAGAGTGAAAAGGGGGAGGGGAGAGGGAATGTGGAGAGGGGAAGGGGAGAGGAGGTGTGTGGAGAGGGTATACGCATGCGCAGTAAGGGTGGTCACGCCGCACACCACCGGATTGAGCTCGGCCTTAAGATACTTCGCATCTAAAAACATGCTTGATCCCTCCGTCATAGAAATCGGAATAACACGAAAGTAAAACGTCTCCTTACAGAAGTAGATGAATGCTTGTTATACGTTTATATGAGAGGAAGGAAGGAAGGAAGGAAGAAACAAGCACAAGCGGAAAGACAGGGAGGTTATATGAGAGAGTTTGTACAATGTATATAGATGTCTAGCAGCTATAGCACCGTTTAACGTCGATGCACGCACTTTAACGCTTAGTGGTCCATATCCATCCCGACGACCAGCGTACACGTTAGATGATTACACAAACTCTTGTGGTAGCTGTAGTAGTTAACGGTGAAAACGTAAGCGGAGAACGAGGTGTGATAGCCAGAAGAGCGTCGCATATTGGACGCAGAACTTGGTCGCCATCCCGCGGCATGTTAAAGTGTGATTGAACACCACGGCCGGACTAGAGGGAAACGCAACGCGCGTCGCGCCACCCCTGTAGCCCGGCCGCGATGCTACAGCCAGATGAGACAGGCGCGCTTCGCAGAGGTATTTTTGGTTTGGATTAGAGGGATGCTATGAGCGACACCGACGTTTTACGACGCTTGGGCTAAGATCGCCACCTCGCGGTGTGTTAAGGCATTGACAAAATTGCAATTCTATTGAAAATGCGCCGAATGGGACGGACGTTTAGCAGCAAGGGTTGCAGGTGCTAATCGTGGAGGCCGCAGTAATGACGAATTGCTTTACTTTACCGCTCATAGAGGGTAACAACACCCCGCCGTCCGAGAGCACTGCGAGAGTAGAGAGTTAGATATAAAAGGCGCGTTTGTAAAGCGTCTAGAGTGTGTGACAGTGGCGCAGTGGATGGCGTGCCCGGCATTGTTCTTGCGGACCGAGCCGTCGCGGGTTCCATGCCCGTTGACGCAACTTTTTCGGGGCGAAGCTCCTTAAGGCGGCACCCGTTCGTCCCTCGTAGTCGTAGTCGTAGTGCGTAACCAGTCTTACGCCTTGACCTCCAAGGTGGTGCCGGTGGGAGATTTTTTCCTGTGCGTTGTTGAACAATAAAAAATTCGCAGCGTGCGCGTTAACTAAAAGCCGAATTCTTCTGTCTCTCATTCCCCATTAGCAGCCATTGGCATGTTCCAGTAGGAAACGTTAGTAGAAGTAGAAGCGTAAGTGTTAGCTAAAAGCCGACTTCTTCTGTCTCTCATTCCCATTAGCAGCCATTGTTTACCTCCAAGGTAGTGCCTGGTGAGATTTCTCCTATGCGTGATTAAACAATAAAAATTTGTTCAAAACGCCGTTGATTGATGAAATAAACCAACGAAAGACGCCAGATGTTTTGTAAAAGCAAAACGAAAGAACGCCAGATGTTTCTAAAGCAAAACGAAAAAACGCCAGCTGCTTAACGAAAGACGCCAGATGTTTTCTAAAGCAATGGTTTTCTAAACAATGAAAATTCACAGCGTACATGTAAAATAAAAGTGAGCTGCAAGTCGTCATAACTCATCGAACCTTTAGTATAAACGCGCCCGATCTCACGTCGGTGATGATGTACTGGGCAGAATTCACGGAAGATTCACGGTTTACCGATGAACCTCCGCAGCTTCGCCCACTCATCATCATTCACTCCGTGGATATGCTGTTTTTTTTTCTTTGCCGTCTGATGGTGTACATTTTTAGGGGCGAAGCTCCTTAAGGCGGCACCCGTTCGTCCCTCGTAGTCGTAGTAGTCGTAGTGCGTAACCAGTCTTACGCTTTGACCTCCAAGGTGGTGCCGATGGGAGATTTTTCCTGTGCGTTGTTGAACAATAAAAAATTCGCAGCGTTCGCGTTAACTAAAAGCCGAATTCTTCTGTCTCTCATTCCCCATTAGCAGCCATTGGCATGTTCCAGTAGAAAACGTTAGTAGAAGTAGAAGTGTAAGTGTTAGCTAAAAGCCGACTTCTTCTGTCTCTCATTCCCATTAGCAGCCATTGTTTACCTCCAAGGTAGTGCCTGGTGAGATTTCTCCTGTGCGTGATTAAACAATAAAAATTTTGTTCAAAACGCCGTTGATTGATGAAATAAACCAACGAAAGACGCCAGATGTTTTAAAAGCAAAACGAAAGAACGCCAGATGTTTCTAAAGCAAAACGAAAAGACGCCAACTGCTTAACGAAAGACGCCAGATGTTTTCTAAAGCAATGGTTTTCTAAACAATGAAAATTCACAGCGTACATGTAAAATTGAAGTGAGCTGCAAGTCGTCATAACTCATCGAACCTTTAGTATAAACGCGCCCGATCTCACGTCGGTGATGATGTACTGGGCAGAATTCACGGAAGATTCACGGTTTACCGATGAACCTCCGCAGCTTCGCCCACTCATCATCATTCACTCCATGGATATGCTGTGATTTTTTTTCTCCGACAGTAGCGTTTATCGACGGCATCCTGATTTTTTTCAACGTCATTTCCGTGACGGAAATACGTCACTGAAGTCTTGATGGACCCGGGCATAAAACACTTTCATGTTAAAAAATGCTGAATAGCGCAGGCGCTCCTGCACAACACAAAAGCATGGCCTACGTAACTCATGTGCTGTAAGTACGTTGCGGTCATACGTGGACTTCGAGTCTGACACCCGGAGTTAACTATCAGAAACTAGTCTCAAAGGCTGTGCTTGCGTACCACGTGCGCCAGAACCGACTTCATAATCCGAAAGCGCATTGTGACCGCTTTGTATTGGTCAACATAGGGAAATTTCACCATTCCCTTTTGTCAGAAATGACGGCTGAAATTGCCCTGCGTGTTCAGATAAAATTTGTCACAGGCGGGTCATATTAGTCCTACTGAACCTAATGTTGGAAAAGCGCCCTGAACACAGCGTCGGCCGTTCGGCGTATATCGTTCGAACCTGCAGCGTATCACTAGTGAACGTTAGCAAGCGCACGCTGAGCTTATTACACTATTTAAATCATAGCGCGCTCATCAGTAATGGACACACCTCGACTTTGATCATAGCAATGAACTTTTATATCGGGCCGGTCAAAAATATCTTGCTGTAATTGGAAATGTGGTTTCAATCATAAATACTAAAATAATTGTTCTCTTAGATGACATAAAGAGACGCATCATACTGCGTCGACATGAGGCTGTAGTCAGGGAGCTGAGGACACGAATAATGCATTATATCTCGTCTTCACGATCGCAGTATAAGACAACACAGCTGTACTTCGCAGCAGCCAACGGTGCTTGTTAAGTGCTTAATGAAAGAAGAGGAGTCAGTCTTCTACGACAAAAGTGGTAAGAAATTAAAACGCTTTCGCCATGCGTTCGAGTCACGCGTGTTGATTATATGTTTGAGGTTTACCAAAATTTCACCTATATTCTGCGGCAATTCAGAAAATAAATACTTTTCGTCTTTAGTTACGGGCATTCATTGTTCGTTTAATATAAAAATAGGTCGGACAGATCAGGAAATTATACTTGCCTAGTAAATACACAAAATATAAACATCGACGCACTTCAATGCTGGGCTGCAGAGAAGCACTGGCTTCGACTTCTATGATTGCCTTAACGTCATTAACGCGTAGATTCGATCCCGGCCGCGACGGTCTTATTTTGATGGAGGCTAATTGCTAGATACTCGCCTATGTGATTTAAGTTCCCGTTAAAAAACCCCAAGCGCTGCAGGGAGCATGCCACTTACGGCGTTTCTTATAGCCTTAGTCGCTTTGTATCCTATTTATTAAACCCCGTAAATGAAACGACCAACCATAAGCGCCTAGCGACTATAGCTTTGGATCGCGTGAGATGCTGCTCTGAAAGCACACGATAATACGTAGTTTTATGAATACATGATGCGTAGCAAATCTGCTCTATGTATATCCATATCCATGCCAGTTAGCCTGCCATCAAATTATTGCTTTCCTTGAAACGCTCTCTCTAACTGCTATTGAGCTCACAATTATTCTCATGTACTTTAATGGCAATTGATGGACATCAAAGCTAGAATCATCCAGAACAGAAACGATATATATTTGGAGCAGAAAATAATATGGAAGAATGAATGATATGCTGAATTAAAAAAATAATTGAAATAGAGCTTTTCGAATAAGTTATCAGAGGAAGCAGGTAACGCAACCTTATCGTCATTTCTTCTGTGCGTACAAAAAAAATTGTTCGAGAAAAACGAGGTCCTTCGAGCAGAATGTAGCGATCTCGAATCACGGTAACGTGACATCATCATAGGACGTCATGACGACGCCACAAATTTAGGCGATTTGTGGCGTCATAATGACGTCACCGGAGGACGTCATTGACGATGTCATGTGACGTTTATGTCATGTGGCCTTTGGTACGCCGAAGGCACACATACATATGACAGTGTCAGGGACTCTACGACATTGACAGCGTATGTGTGTTTTCCATAATCCGAAAATTTTGTGGACCGCGTGATACTCGCACAGTAGAATAATTTAAGTAAATACGAAATGAGAGTTCTCTTTTCTCTCAAATTTACAACTTAGGTATAGCGTGACTTTTGACCGTCCTTTATTACCTAGCTGTTTTTTTTTTACCATTACCGAAGTCTCGCGACGTATGGTCAGGTCTCGCGAAATCTCGAAAATTTCGTGACTTATCAGATATATAATGCTTTCGTCATAACAACCGGGGTGAACTAAAGCATTGCACGAATTTCACATTTCGCAGGTTTGTAGCGAGCCAAGGAACACCTGAGAAGGATCCCGTGCTGTTGTGGCTAGACGCGGGACCCGGATGCAGCTCCATGGTGACCATGTTCAAAGAACACGGCCCGTTCCGTGTCGCCGACAAAGGAAAAAGCCTCGTCGAAAACGCTTACAGCTGGAACAAGGTCAGACACGCACCGAAGCACCGTACAGAGCTGTTCCATACTGACCTGTACAGTGGTGTAGACTTTTTTTTTCGCGAGTCACTGTTTTTACCGAACAGGGAATGCATTAAGAGCGCGAGACTGCGCTTTGACAGAAAATAGTCTTCGCGAAATTATAACTGTTGTTAACTAGAAGTAGCAATAACTGAAAGAAGTGTTGAAGTAAATCGAAATGTGGCGCAAAAAAAAAATTGGGGGACGCTTAAGCTTCGCCTTTAAGAGTTGAGCGCGAAAGCGATCACCTGCCCCTAGTGCGCACCTCGAACACTACGAGTGTTTAACAGAATGCGCGCACTAAGGTGTGTGCCTTATGTAATGGGTAGCATGCTTTTAACCAGGAGCAAATATGCGCGAGAAACTTTTTCGAAGTTGCGATGCACCCACTACGTGGTCTTAAGGGAATACGCGCAGTAATGTGTGTGCCTTTTGTAATGGGTGGTTGTCTTTAAACCACCAAGTCGTTATGATACGGTCATGGTGTTACGCCCGATGGCAATGTACGCTTGTACCACGCAATATTACTGCGATATTACATCTCGTACTGTGACACCTGTATACAGGACGCGTATTTTTGGGAAGTATGAAAGTTACTTTCAGCGCAGCTCCAAGCGGAGGCGTGGCTGCGTGGTAGAGCACCTGCTTGTCACGCAGAAGCCTGGGTTCGATACTCACTCGGACCCAACATTTTTATTATTTATTTTATTTGCAGCTTTTTCGATTTTTCGGTCACGGACAAGATGATGATTTTTCGCTCACAACCAACGGCGCCGACGCCGACGGCGGAATTTCTGCGATACGAGCTTTTTAACGCTATCGCGTTAAAAATCACAGCATATCCACGGAGTGAATGATGATGAGTGGGCGAAGCTGCGGAGGTTCATCGGTAAACCGTGAATCTTCCGTGAATTCTGCCCAGTACATCATCACCGACGTGAGATCGGGCGCGTTTGTACTAAAGGTTCGATGAGTTATGACGACTTGCAGCTCACTTTAATTTTACATGTATGTACGCTGTGAATTTTCATTGTTTAGAAAACCATTGCTTTAGAAAACATCTGACGTCTTTCGTTAAGCAGCTGGAGTCTTTTCGTTTTGCTTTAGAAACATCTGGCGTTCTTTCGTTTTGCTTTTAGAAAACATCTGGCGTCTTTCGTTGGTTTATTTCATCAATCAACGGCGTTTTGAACAAAATTTTTATTGTTTAATCACGCACAGGAGAAATCTCACCAGGCACTACCTTGGAGGTAAACAATGGCTGCTAATGGGCATGAGAGACAGAAGAAGTCGGCTTTTAGCTAACACTTACACTTCTACTTCTACTAACGTTTCCTACTGGAACATGCCAATGGCTGCTAATGGGGAATGAGAGACAGAACAATTCGGCTTTTAGTTAACGCGCACGCTGCGAATTTTTTATTGTTCAACAACGCACAGGAAAAATCTCCCACCGGCACCACCTTGGAGGCCAAGATCTGGTACTAGCGTTACGACTGGTTAGGCACTACTACGACTACGAGGGACGAACGGGTGCAGCCTTAAGGAGCTTCGCCCCTAAAACGGAAATAAGCTTTGTCAGTTGAAGAATGGGCCATTTCAGTAAGGGCGAGTGTTCTGCAAGTAGAAATTAAGCTTAAAACGTTACAGATAGGAACGTGCAGCTGCATCTGCTAATCAGCAAGCTACTCTCAATATTTTCAATGCTTCTCTTTCGCATTAGGAATGAGAGAAACGAGTATGGGACGAGGAACACTACGTAGACTTATTTGAACGCAAAAATCGCCATAAAAAACGGATATGACAGTGACAGGAACTCTACGACATTGACAACATATGTGTGTTTTGCATCATCCGGAAATTTTGTGGAACATGTGATATTCGCAGAGTAGAATAATTTAACGAAATACGAGATGAGAGTTCTCTTTTCTCTCAAATTTACAAGTTTTCTCGAGAGGTAAAAGAAAATAAACTAGGACTGCTTCAAAAAATGAAAGCAATGTGTCATCCTGCTTCAGGGTGTACCTCAACTCTCGTTTTGAGAAATAGCTGCCTTCACTTATATCTGGCACTGAAATACAAAGAATAGTGTGAATAAAGAACCACTGGAGTAATTGTGGGTAAATTAGTAGCGTTTTAAAACAAATTGTGCGCATAAAGTTCACGCCACAGAAAAATTTAGACAAAATTGTTATGTAATCGAGCTGACACTAGTAACGTGTTACTAAAACAAAGATGTCAAGAAACAGTTCCCACAGAGCAGGTGCTTTTCTGTGGTCTTTGTTTCTTGGTGTGCTTGACTTGATCGATCTGTTTCAACCTCCGTTCAAAATATGAACCAGCTTGTTTTCATCAAGTAGCTAGTGGTTAGTCATTCACGAGAAAAAGAAATTTAACAGCGCTCCTTTTCACCTTGTCATATCTTATGAATATCTCTACACATTGCCAAATGAATGCTAGTAGAAATATGAGTGTTATACATCTACAAGACAGCTCACGTAATACGTAAATGTGCCGAAGTAAAGTGTACACTGGAAGAAAAAAAACATGTTCTTTTCGCAGCTTGCCAACGTGCTCTACTTGGAGGCACCCGCATCTGTCGGCTTCTCCTACGACGTAGCGGCCAACTACACCAGCAACGACGACTCCACTGTAGACGACATACAGGGCGCTTTGACAGATTTCTTCGAGAAATTTGGCAGTTTGAAGGGGAATGATTTCTACCTCTCTGGCAAAGGAAGCGCTGCTGCCTACGTCACCATCTTGGCATCCCGCCTCCTCAAAGATCCTAGCGGAATCAAGCTGAAGGTATTCGCGCACCCTTTAGTTAACAAATTTTTATTCTATTATGAGACGGAATTCTCTGACTTTCGTTTTACGTAATGCAAAAAAAAAACAAAAACAATGCACAGAACCTACGTCGCAATGGCTGTGTGCGTTGATGCGAAGAGCATTGAAGCAATGTAGACACCAGCTTTACAATGATAACGAAGTAACTTGATGACGTCACTTTGCCGACTTTATTGACTGGCCGATTCCGTCTTTATCTCACTGTTGTATCGTATGGCGTAGCGAAACATGTAGAGGATGGTGTATCGGGAATCATGACACGAACTTGAGTGCAGTAACATCACGGAGCACCCTTTCAAGATGAAGCCACGCAATTTTGCAGTCTTGGAATCTCATGCTTCGCGAGGGTCGTTTAGGAGGCTTTTACTCAATCTGGTACTGTAGAACGGTTTCGTGACGGTCACGTGTTACGTTTCCTTAAGTCTTCGAGCTCTTACACTTGTCACATTAGCTAATAAGTTTTGTAGCTTTACACCTGCGTTATTGTTTCTTTGGTGCCATACGAAATTCTGGCTTCCGAACGACTACACTTTGCACTGTGTCTACTTCACAAGACGACCTAAAGCCTGTATGCGTGCGTAGGTGTGTGTGCGTACAACACCACCAACGTTATCATGCCGAGAAGTAGCTGCTCGGCAGATCAGATAACACAGACGCTCGTTTTATTTTCACTAGGGATATGCCATCGGAAACGGTGCGCTCGACTTTCGGTCTAACGGGAACTCTCTCCTCCTGTTCGGGCAGTACCACGGCATACTCGATCCATTGTAAGTAGCCAGCTTCGGGTCACTTGCCTGCTCCCTCCATTTATGTATTTCATTTGTGAACCGAGAACTATACTCCAACTCACAAGCTTGTTGCAGCAGGGTTGAAGCTACGAGGTGGAAACAAACCACATGCTTGCGCAACAAAATATAGTTCTGTTTGTAATTGCATTATAATTCGATAAGGTTAAGAAGACCGCGTTTGTTTGAAACGTGCTACGTCACAGCAATACGTGATACACCAATTACAATTCGCGTGTGCGTCATAAGCATTTATATTTTTGTGCTGGTAACTGCCGACAGTTCTGACGATGAACCAACATGGCAGCGCTCATGCAGACGCGATCACCCGCTTCGATCCGAACTCACGCTTGCCACTCGCCCACTGTCCTGACAGCAATAAATAAACAGTGGAAACGGCTACCGCTTTGTGTCATCTCACGCTGAGCACAAAGTGTCAGGTACGTTTTGTCCTTGTTACTGAGATTAGCTCTTTGTTCAGGCACGCCTGCTAAGCCTTGTACCCGATAATTTGAATATAATAATATCTGGGGTTTAACGTCCCAAAACCAAGATATGATTATGAGAGACGCCGTAGTGGAGGGCTCCGGAAATTTCGACCATCTGGGGTTCTTTAACGTGCACCTAAATCTAAGTACACGGGCCTCAAACATTTTCGCCTCCATCGAAAATGCAGCCGCCGCGGCCGGGATTCGATCCCGCGACCTTCGGGTCAGCAGTCGAGCGCCATAACCACTAGACCACCGTGGCGGGGCAATAATTTGAATATGAATCTTGGAAACAGTGCAAAGTAGATACGAATAGATTGCTGTCGAACCGCCAGGATGCAAATATAACGCAAAAACTAGCGTCGGTTTAGTACTTTCGGGTCACACAGCTCCCGACGGCAACTTCATAATTTCGAGACACAAGGAACCAACGTCGACGTGCGCTGCCATGTTGTTGTTTTTTTCGGCGCTACCATTGCTGCCCAACGCTAAGATCGTTGGTTGCTACCATATGCTCACTTTACTCTTCCAACGCGCATTATTAATGAGAACTAGCAGAAAATAATAGCCAGGAAAGTATAGGCGCTGTTATTTGTGGCAAAGAGGATATAGATGTGAATGAAGTAAAGTGGACGAAAAGATAACTTGCCGCCGGCAGGGACCGAACGAGCCCTTAAAAGTAATCCTCTTTCCTTCATTCCTAGCGAGCGCCTCGTTCTGGCAGACTTGATGCCTTCAGGTAGTATGCGAGGGATTATTGGTCAGCTGCCGGCTCGTAAAAAGATCACGTGCTACGTGACGCCAACAGGCAGAAAAAGAGTCACTCGCCGGCATGGCTGCGATCGACGCTAACTAACACTCCTAGGTTTAAATGCACATATATACCCCATAAAGTGGACGGGGGGATGACCGCCGCCGTAGCTCAGTGGTAGATCATCGGACGCGTTATTCGAAGGTCGCAGGTTCGGTCCCTGCCGGCGGCAAGTTATCTTTTCGTCCACTTTACTTTATTCATATCTATATCCTAATTACTACAAATAACACCGCCTATACTTTCCTTGGTGTTATTGTCTTTTAGTTCTCATTAATATTGTGTCTAACAAAGAAAAACGACCCCTTAAAAGTAATCTTCTTGCGTTCATTCCAACGCGCAGTTGTTCTTTTGCGGCTCTGGTGTTGCTGACCAACGCTAACAGCGTTGGTTGCTGCCGCGTGCTCGCTCTTATCACCCAATGCATGGGCGCAGACGCCATCTAACAGTCGACGCGACGGGGATAAAGACATTGTGAGGGGTGTTCGCTCTTCCTAGTGGCTAAGCAGTCGCGTAGCTTCCACAGTGCTGCAACTAGCTTGTGAGATGGAGTATACAAAATGAATACCCAATGTCTGAATATTTTTCGAACTGTACGAATCCTTTTTCGCGTATTTATTCGGGGTGAAGCACCTTAGGGGCTCGGCGGGTCGGCGGGCATCGTCATGTCCTGTCGATTTGCTTGAGCGCAAAAGAGGGCGCCATCGTCTAAGCGCTCGCCGTGTGGCGAGAGAGAGCGAACGGCACGTGTTGACTATGGAAACGCTCTTTCTGCGGTGAACGCTGAACTACCAGCTCGCAAGGAATGAGAGCGCGCCCTCGTCCGCGAGAGACAACGCCGACGCAGGCAGCGTCTGCTAGCGAGTTTCTTGGAAAAACCGACTGCTCGCGCTGCACAACCGTTCACAGGCCACCCCATATATATAGGCACTGGATCTTGACCACTGATGTTGACAATGTAGTGCAGCTGGGGGAGTTCTCTTGTGCGTAGTTGAACAATAAAGATTCGCAGCGTGCACGTTAACTAAAAGCGGAGTGCGGGTCTCTGTGTCTAATCTTTCTTCTGTCTCTCATTACCCATTAGCAGTGAATTTTCTGTGGGAAATACCGGCGCACACTGCATGCTTCGCCCCTCCACAGGTATCACGTTAGTGGAGCTGTTTCATTATAGCCCCAACGATCCGGAATGATTTTTTTCTTCTCAACTGCTCTCAGCATGTCCCTCCGTTTTCCTGGCCACCCTTGCAACTATTCTTATGACGCATTCCTCTTGAAACCCTATACCCTCATTCAGCCACTCGGGCCATTTTCACGTATACCGCACATTCGGTTGCTGGCTTCGGTTCACTTTCAACGTACTCGTTATGCTCATTCAGAGCTTCGCGTTTCATACATGAACACGCAGTTCTAAACGAGCTGTCCTCCGTGCTGGAGCGTGACTGGGTTGCGACAGGAATTACGATGAGGTGTCTTTTTAGAATATTCAGTCTAGACAAGAGTAGAACTTAAATTTTTTTTCCTGGAATTTCCGTAGAAGCCTCCCCATTCGTAAAACAATGCAGGACAGGAACCAACGTATACTGCACCATACGTCTCCCTCTTTGTTGCTCGCCAACAAAAGCAAGCGAGAATTGCGCGAAACACGGATCTCCTGATTACGACTTCCTTGTCCCCTGAGAGCCATAATCTGCAACGCGTGGCCGCCCACGTTGTTAACGGTAACATGAGTGCTTACACACGACGTTCATGCCAGCACCGGAAGCAGGAAAGCTGCTCTGGGTCCCAGGCCAACACGTGTAGTAGAAAGTTGTTTCGCAGCACAGGATGCACAGGTGGCACTAATCCATTTCGACTACTGTACACGTGTGCACGAAAGCGTAGAAACATCATCATATCGTGCACAGCGCAGAATCAAATTAGGATACGGTAGAAGAGAGAGGAAGCAGCGTTTATTTTCCTTGTTTTCTGTTGTCCTTTTACATTCTGTTCTGTTCTTTTCCAGGACAATTATGCGCTGTCTACACCACCATCGTAGATATACGTATAGATATCATAGATACAGATGGCTCATGGCCCGTTCTTGAGGGCCACGAGCCTTAGCGAAACTTTGAAAATATAGTGTATTCTACGTTTGTGTGTGCGGCTGTATGCGCTGTTATGTGTTTAACAGTGTTTACAGCATAATCATCCCCCAGCACCTGGAGTAGCATGTCAGGCGAGTAGCCAGGCTAGCATCTCCAGCATTTCATTACAGCATTTCTCTTTGTCTCCCCCTTTCTCTCATGCTAAGTACTGGAAATGTAAAATCAGTAACTCAACTACGCAGCCCTTTTTTATGAGCGATGACATGCGAAATGATGTAATTCGTGAAAGACATTGTTTTTGAACACCTCTCGTTGTACAACAGGTTGTGGAGGCAGCTGTTGTCATCGTGTTGCAACGGAAGCGCATCCGAAGAGACGTGCAGCTTCGTCGAGCCGCCTTTCATATCACTGGAATGTGACACCGCAGTACGTACGTAGGATTGCTTGAACGACCATACGCGCGGCCTTCTACCGCAACGCCGGGAGACGACAGACCACGCATGCACTGCGCATTGCGCATACAGGCAAAGCGTGAAGGCAGGACGCGTAGAAAGCTTATTCTTGCGCACGTTTTATATGCGGTGCTTATATTCATTACTTATCGATACAGAAAAAGAGAAGCCGAGTCAGTTAGACTATTTCGTTTATTTATGCTTAATAATTTACTTATTTTACCCCTCAAGGCCAAGGCAATACAGGGGGTGTGAACAAAAGCACATACATACATGCATACATACATACACACACATACATACATACATACATACATACATACATACATACATACATACATACATACATACATACATACATACATACATACATACATACATACATACATACATACATACATACATACATACATACATACATAAGGCAAAACAAATACCGTGAGCAATAATAGCAAGGTAAAACATGTGTCGGTTAGTGCTTCGTGAAACCGTTGATTGTCGGTGATTCATGCGATTTCAGCGGGGAGGCTTTTCCACTCGGTCGCGGTGCGCGGCAAAAATGATTCGAAGAATATTTTCGTGTTTGAAAATGAAACCGTTACCTTATGGTGATTATCAATGCGATGGGACGTATACTGCGGTGAAAGAATGAAAGTGAAAGAAGAAAGTGAAAGAATGAATGAAAGAGAAAGGATGGCTTTCATGGCTGATATGCTAGTAGTGCGATGTAGTTAGAGAAAGAAACTGGACGAGTTGTAAGGCAGTGGTTAATTTCGCATGCATAGGGTCCCACACAGAGACAGTGTAGACTCGGTGTATTATCGCACGAGCTAAGAAAACGATTCAGATGGAAACTTGCAATGGTGATATACATATTTTTCAATATTAAAATGGTCCCTTCTAAGCATGCCTATATTCACGTTAAAAAAAAAAGCATCTGGCGGTGACGCCTGCGTGTAGTTCCCACACTAGCGTGTTGTGACATCATTTATTTTAACCGTTTCAGATGCCACCTATGAAGAACTGTCTGTAAACACGTCAAATCAATAAAATGTTATTTCAAAGCACTCGATATTATATTGCAACAAAAATAATGTCGTAATACGTTTATTTAAGTGTGTTATAGTAATCATTCGAAATTACTCTGTAATTAAATATCTATTCATGCTCAGTTTTTGCATAAATAGAATGAAATCTCAGGCTAGAAATATAGTGCAAACTTGTTTTCGGTTATGTCCATGATTGTGCCTTCAGCAAAGTGATCGTATGCAACAGAACACTGCAAATAAGTTAAAGGAAGACAAATTTATTATGCCGGAGGTTCTATTCATCAAAGCTCAATCTATCATGCTCTTTCATAGCCCCTATTCGTTACAACTAGCCAAAAAGAAGTGGTGTGCACAATGGTGTACATAGCGTGTCAAAGGGTTAACCGCAGCTGCTCGTGCCTAGTTATTTGGCCGGTCTAAATTTTACGCTCTAGAAGCTACGGAATTAACCTATAGCAAGCTTCGAACACTTTCACAGCGATACAACGGTGGTATTGACGGAGAACGTATTTTCACATCCGTGACGTTACAACAACAAATCGGTGTTGATATCATAGCTTCATTTCCTTACTTATAGTTAACCTGGCACGCTGAAATTATCCCACACATAGTTCATGGAAAAAGGCATTTGTGTAAGCGAATGCAGCCTTTTTTTGAATATCCCTATGAACAATGTCGGATCGGCCACGTTGAATACTTGAACTACGCGTTACTATCTAAGCATCCTCTGTTTTTCAGGTAGAAGTTGCGGCGCACTTGATCATCGAGAGAGGCCTCAACAACTACGACCTTTATGACCAATGCATCGGCTTTCAACCTAACCTGGGGAACGGGGCAAAGACTGAGCATGAAATGCAAGACTCAACGTTTACTACGCCGCACCTCAGGGCGCAACAGCTAGTGCTGCGAAGCCTCAGCGTGAAACCACGGGTGAGAGAAGTTTTATAAAACCAGAGTGAAGCATTGATAACTTTTGGCCACCAGGCATAAGAGGGGGCCAACGAGTGCTGCGTTACGTCTGCGGAAAGCAAAGTCGCAACCTATCTAAAGCTGAGCCAATATTCTTATGAAAAGCTAAGTTAATTGGGGAGTGAGTGAGTCAAAGCTTTATTCTTCACTGTTCATAAAGGTAAGGTGTCTATCAGGCGATGCCTGACAGCCAGCCACCTCCTCCGCTCCAGCTGTGGCCTGGAGCTGGACCTCCAGGCTAGTTGTGTTTACGACTTTCTCCCATAGCGAAGGTGCGACCAAGAGACTTGGTGGTTGTGCGTAAGGTAATTGGTAAGAAGATACCGTATATACTCGAATAAGGGTCGTCACCACGTAATAGCTACAGGCATCACTTTTCAGCGCCATCCTCAAAGGAAAACCTGAATTCTAAGCGAGACGATGCTAGAATAAAGAGTCTGACAAAGCATGGTGCTGCACTCAAGCTAGATGTTGCGGCTAGGTTTAGCAGCACGGCTACCGTGCGACTGTCGATAACATGGGCTAGGACACAAAAACACGTGCGTCGATGGCCCATACAAAAAGAGGTGATCATATAATGGCCGAGAAGAATATGTCGTGAAAATATCAGCATACCCTTTTTTTTCCGGCGCAGAGAGCACGGATATACCATACCATTCATATCCGGGAAACTTGTAGGAAGCTAACCTGTCCTATGTAATTAGCTCCTACACAGGTAGAAAAAGCGACAAGTGCAACCATCACATGATGATATACGGTATTTATACCTTTCGGTAAATTGGTTATTCGCGTGTCCGAGTAGCAACCCAGCCTTTCCTGCAGCTAAATATGGCTCCGAAATGCTGGCGGTTTGATCACACTAATTAGTGCCTCACTGAACTACTGAATTAGAGTCTTCGGAGACTTTAATTGCAGTAGTTAATGCATAAGAGCTTCTATGTGGCACCACGGCCCACAGCTAGATAAATAGAGCATATGCAAATATGCCAGCGCAAAAGAAACTGCAAGTCACTGTATTAGGACAATGCGTATAGTAATTCGATGAGCTGATACAGAACGCCCTACAGCGGCTAGGTAACGTCAAGATTTGTTTTTCTGTATCGAATTGCACTCCGCGTAAAACTACGCAAAGGCGTCTTGTTTATTATAGGTAAACAGCACACGGTGTGTGAGGCGATTTTTTAAATTGATATCATCTGTAAGTGCGCAGTATACCTGCGCAGTTTAAATATGTTAACGATCCCCAATCCTTATTCGCAGTGTACGGGGGTGACGTAGTTGACTGCGTCATCAACGAAATCGCCACGAGACCTGCGATGTCCACTGGAAGACGAAATGTTTCAAGAAGTCATTTCTTTCAATTTGCTGCGTTCTTCGTCAACCGCGCCGAATTTTATACAGCTGCTGATGGTACCTACATGTAACGTGTTTATCATTCGATCATCTCTCCTTCTTCTTCGATTGCGGAATCGGTACTCAGATAGGCTTTTATAAAGCCGGTTAGAGTTGAGTTTACAGAACCCTCTGGTGAAGATTGCTTTCTGCTGTCCTTCCAGCGTCAACTGAATCTCAAGTCAAACCCGCCGTGTGTGACGTACGACGATGTGGCCACCTATCTGAATCAGCCCCAGGTGCGGAAGGCTTTGCATAGTGCGGACTCACCGATGCTCTGGACACCGTGCAGGTGGGGTTCCCTCTTCCCAATGCGTTCTTTAGTGCTACTGGCGTAGCCAGGGGGGTGGGGGTGGGTTTAAGGGGGTGGGTTCAAAACTCCCCGAAAATTTTTAATACTCCTTGTGTGCATATACACGCACACATAGAATCACACGCACTAACCTTAAATACTCGATAGCGCTTGACTCGACACAGGTCCAAGAAAGAAAGAACGCTGAAGCACAGGACTTTCTTTCTAGGTCCTGTGTCGAATCTACGTTATCCAGTATTTATGACTATGAACGAACTAACACAGCAACGAATTTTGTTAAGCACGTACTAACATACGTGTGCATAAAGTATGGTGACAATCCCCACTCCCACCCCTCCCTCCGAAAAAAATTCTACCTTGAGGTACACAGCAGGGGCTAATTTCTAATTGAGGTACGCAGCAGGGACAACACGCCTGCTGTGTACCTTGATTTATCTGTCAACAGCTAGCCCAAAATTTACGGCGAGCGTCGATGTAGGGCTCTTCACACGCGATCACATTAGGCTCTTTATTCCACACTTTGGTATGCTTATGTACGTGGCAAAGAAGCACAGGCATTTGTCGTGCTGCGAAGCCGGAGAACCCGGGTTCGGTTACCGGCCATGCCGGCCACATTTAGATGACGAGCCAAATGCAAGAACACCAGCGTACTCTTATTTAGGTTCACTTTTAAGGACCCCAGGTGGTCCAATTTAATCGAAAGCCCCCGCTACAAGGAGCCTCATAATATACTGCTACGTAGCTCGTATATCATGGTTGTCGAACATGAAACTGTATAATCTAATTTCTATAAAAGCACACAGTGTGGGAAGGACTAAAGCAGACAACCGAACGAAGTTATCGCGTGTACATTTCTCAAAGGAGGCGTTGAGTTTACATCTTGGAGTCTCTTTCTAGAAGAGTGTGGGGGTAAGCGATTCATACTTGTAAGTGTGTGCGCTTCACGACGTCTGGACGATAGGCGAAGGGAGTAGATAGGACGGGCTCCTTTCGTCCATCGTTCAAACATCGTGTAACGCAAGCATATAAAAGTATGAATCCCTAGCAACTCGCTCAAGCATCTATTCTAAAGGTGTAGGCCAGTTGGTGATTCATGATTAGAAAAAGTAACCGCAAAAACACACGCGCGATTCTTCAAATGCATATCCTGAGCTCTCCTGACGCGATGCAACCTTTATCGGTATGTTCGATGTCTGTTCCATTATACGTCGCATCCACGCTGCTTTCTTTCTCTAAGCTAACTAAGCACCACAACAGTCCAATACGTTACTTTTTTTTTTTCCGACATAGACTTGCCCTTAAGGCATAATATTTGTTGTGTATATTTTATTAAATGTGCGCCGTTAGGCCGGTGATGTGTATGAAGTGAAGAAGTGTCTTGTGGAATCTGTTGTGATGTATCCATCGGTCATAACTGTGTGTGTCACTGTAGCGAAGGCCAGCTTGCAGGAGATGACGGGAGCGTTCCGACTGTAAACCTTGGCATGTCCATATAAGATGGTATGCATCTGCTTGCATCACCGGAACAGAACAGTACGGGCATGTATTACCCGCTATCGCGTTTACCAATACGTTACGTGGACACGAGTATTTCTTTGCGTAGTTTCACATTACGACATGTTGCGGGGAAGGGGTCGGACACTGAGGGCGCGTCTCCAGGGCTCTGGAACTTTCACCCTTTCCTCATAGTGGTAGTCGTGTTTGATGCGTAGCCGGTCCAAGAGGCGGCGACCGGAATGGATCTGGGCAAGACGCGTGAATTGGTTGACGAGGTGGGGCTTCTCGAAGCTCCCGGAACGTGTTCACCGCGCCAGGGCCAGAAGTCTCTTTCAAACACATCACCTGTTACTACGACGAGGAGCACAGGCGCTATCCGGGCCCTTCCAAGGGACTGGATCGCGCTGACGAGCGCCTCCTTTAAAAAATTTTCACCAACACTGTACGGTGCCCGGCGGTGCTAAAACATTTCAATTCATTCTTTGATGGTGCGTGCCAGTTCTGTGGCGAGGTGGCTGACACCATAAACATAGTCTGGGCGTGCCAATCAGACCCATCTATCCCCCCCCCCCCCCAACACCAAACCCACGAGAGAGGACTGTGAGGCGGCCCTGCTCGGCTGTCAGGACCTCAAGGCCCAAAAGGTCCTGGTACAACGGACGCGGGCGGCGTTGCTTGTCAACAGAGCCCTGGAATAGGGGCTCCACCCAATACTGTGAGGGTAGGAGGCCAATACGGCTCCAACCCAATCACTTCTCTGTAACCATTTAATGGTTAATAATTGTTCTGATCACCACCACCACATTACCAAGCCTCGCATGTCGCATTTCCTTGCTCCGTCATTAATAATACGAATTGCAAATCCCAGCTTATTTTTCTGAGCATTGCGTCTTCCTTTTTCCTTTCTTTTCTGAAGCGACCGTCTAGTCTACGCCACCCAGTACATCACGCTTGGAGACGTCGTGAAAAAACTTGTAGATTCCGGAAAACTCAAGTCATTGTTCTACAACGGGGACACAGACCTGACATGCAACATTGTTGGCAACCAAATGTTCGTCGACAGCCTTGGCTACGAGGTGAGTGCTGCTTATTTGTTTAAGTGCGGAGAACTTTAGGGGCCCGGACTGTCGTATGCTGTCGTATGTTTGCGTATGCTGCCAGCGCTTGGCGTAACGCAGGCAAAACCACGTATAGCATAGCCACCTGTAGCATATTGAGCGCGCGCTGACTCCAAAGAGAAATATTTCTCCTCTTGTCCTTGGAGCGCCGTGATGATGATATTAAATGCGGAGCACATTAGGGGCCCGGGCTGTCATATGCTGTCGTATGCTGTCGTCGCTTGGCGTAACGCAGGCAAAACCACGTATAAAAATAGAAAAAAGAGGAAGCAAGCGAGTAATGGAAAGCGAGAGAAAGAAAGAAAAAAAAAGACGAAGAAAAATAGAAATAAATAGAAATGAAGCGAGAAACAAAGACAGAAAAAAAACTGGAAAAGGGAAAAAGAAATAAAGAAAGGAGGAAAGAAAGAGAAAACAGAAGAGGAACAAAGAGGGCTGCCCAACTACGCACTTCCTTCGGACTTGGCACCCTTAGCGCGAAGCTGCGTTAATTTTTACTTTGGTCGTAACCGAGCACAGTAGAGAGATTTTCTTTAACGGCAAGCGCCAATACGCGGCAAATTTTATCAAATATCTTGATGCGAATTCTCCGCTAAAATTAAGACTTTGGTCAGAAACGACGGACTTTTATCCTCTATTACGTTTAATATTTACATTGAAAGAAAGAAGGCGCTTAGGCATCGAACGAAAAACAGCTCGTCTAACTCTTATAGAGAAGTGAAGGGCACGCGAGCCGCACTTCTGCAGACGAAGCGTACGTTTGTTAAGGCGAAAGCCTTAAGGCCTGACCGCACGTACGCGTTTCAGCGTGTCAGCGCGTGACATTTTGACTCCGCGTCGCGCCCTCTCCCTATGAGGAGAGAGGGCGCGCAACTGCGCGAAGCTGTGCGCCCTCTCTCTCCATAGGGAGAGGGCTTGGCGCCGCGTCAGAATGTCCCGCGCTGACACGCTGCAACGCGTACGTGTGGTCAGACCTTTAGATGCCTACTAAAACAGGAAAAGTGACCGTCAGCGTCAACACCATGGATGCAAAAAATTACACCATCTCCCGCTAAAGGGGACCATGAAGCGATGCAAAGCCGGAGCACTTGCACGATCGCGTTCCGTTGGCGTTCGTTGGGCACGCTACCGACCTCGGGCATGCTACCGACGTCGCGTCGTGGAACGCGAAGAGGAACACTACGCGCGTCGTAGTGTTCCTCAAGCCTGGCCGTTAATTCTCACAGGGCGAGCGGGGAACGCGGTCGACAGGCGCGCGAGAGGGGGCAGCGTAGGAGAGGAGAGAGAGGGGGAGGGGACGCGCATGCGCTGGCGCTCATCACTGCGTTGCGCAGGAGAGAATTTCGGCATGTTTCGCCCGCATTTCAGAGAAGTCAACCGAAGCAAGCGCTGGACTGAACGCGCGCAGCGCTCTACCACTTGAAGGAGACGAGACTAGAAGCGGAGAGTAGCATCAACGGAGTCAAGCGGAGTGAACCGAAGTAAGCGCTGAACTGAGCGCGCGCAGCTCTGTACCCGCTTTATATTCACAGTTGAAGGAGAGGAGACTAGAGGAGGAGAGTAGCGCATGCACCGCGAGAGCAGAAGCGAGAACGCAGGAGAAGCGCAAGCATATATATGCTGGGAGAGAAGTGGAGAGAGTAACGCGCAGCTGTTGGAGAGAGCGAAGGAGGAGAGTTGCGCATGCGTAGTGTGAGTGCGGACACCCAGGCCAACGCCGCGGGACATACCCCCAAGCAAGAGATGCTTCGCATCTACAAATCATTATCCCGTGTTGACGTCACTGTACGGAGCCATCATGACGTCACAGATCGCCAAATTTGTGACGTTACCATGACGTCACATGACGACGTCCTCGCATGGCATCGTCGCTTGATCATAGGTGGGCCGATCCCGGAGGCACGTGAAGTGTACAAGGCTTTCAGCGCCTCCGATCCCGGAGGCAGCGCAAAACCACGCTAGGTGCAGTAAGCTTTCGGGAGAGGGGGGATCATTTCAATCTAATGAGAAGAAAAATAAAAGAAAGACGATGACTTTCACCTTCGAGTCGTCTTACGCGAATACATAAGATACCCTGTGCGTTTGCTTACGTTGTAACTGGCTATATGTACACCAAGGAGGTCTCAATTTTAAGCATCTTTGGTGTATAGGGATGATATTATTCCGTGGATTTTGTAGCGTCATAATGTCACGTTACATTTTAAAGTGCTCGCCTTAGAAAGCTCATGAGGAGGGTGTCCTTTGCGCGCACGAAATGTGTAGCGCGCAAAGTCACATGACCACCCACGCTCATCGTGGATTGAGGTGAGCGAACTCCGTGTTCAGTACATCGTTGCGGTGCTCGCGTGACAAAAAAAAAAGAGGAAAAAAAGAAGGACGTTCGCGTGGCATAATGTGGACGGAGAAATAGCCATACAGGACGGCTTTCGCCTTCCACTCGTCTTATGCGAATTCATGGAGACCCTGGGAGTTTCTTACATTTAACGTAATTCGCTCACTTGCGTCCATTTATGTAACGCCTGGCTATTCCATGTTCTGCTAAAAGGAACAATCTGCCTGTCATCAGAGTATTTTATTAGCCCATGTTCTTTAGAAGCCAAGAACCTGAAACCCAAATTTTCTTATCTTGGCTATGTCGTGGAAAAGCCGGTTCGATGAAGCGCAGCTTAATACTAGCCAACGTGCAAGGTAAAAAAAGACAAAAAAAGACGAGGTTACTTATGCACGATATGATTAGATTGCGTTGCTTAGGCCAGAGGGATAGGTATCAACCAAGAATAAGAACTCGTGTTAAATACGTCTCATTGCAGTTCATATACCAACGGAGTCGACAAGGACGCGATGGTGTTATGGTCAGATACAACTTTAGAAGTCCGAGGCATTTCTTTCTCAAAGGCTGATGCACAGAAGCTTTGCACCAATGGGTGCGCGCTCCAGACTGACATCATGAGTCCGACGGTCGGTGACCCCGCCTTGGGAGAACATTGTCGAGTGCAGGAGCGGGACTATATCTTTATTCGCGGAGACGTTCGGCTGCCGCGCTTCGGTCGTCATCTCCTGACTTAAGTTGTATGCGACTGTAGGCAATAACAAACACTGATTTATCCGAACAAGGCAGACGTTCAGGAGGAGGTGGAAGCTGGAAGAGATGGAAAAACCTTGAATAACCGTTGTCGCTGGAGGCGACGTTTCGACAAGTGGTCATTTCTTCTTCAAGGCAGCAACGTTGCAGCCTTGACGAAGACAATACCACTTGTCGAAACATCGCCTGTTCAAGAATGTATCACCCATTTACGTGTGTCTTGATTTGAACTTCAAGTGTTTATGTTTAATTTTTCTCTTCCCTGGAACTCACTAGAGCAATACTGTTGATTAGGTCTTATATATATATATATATATATATATATATATATATATATATATATATATATATATATATATATATATATATATATATATATATATATATATATACCGATACGTAACACAAATTTAATATGTTAATTAAGAGTACGTTTTTGCCGAACACCCGGCATTAATGTCCTTGAAGGAGGACACGATGCCCCCTGGTAAGTTTGAGGATGAAGTGCGTTAGTTTTTAAAGACGATAGTCTTTCTTGGGGAACTTAAACGCAGAAATCTGTCTTTCTGTTTGTCGGCACGTCACTCGATTCAGCCACCCGGCCAAAGTTGAACCACTTGCATACCGCCCACCCATCTTGAACTGGTACGGCTGTTCATACTTGTGAACGTTGTCGATCAAAAAGTAAATATTACGCATATCTGAGGCGCAACATCATTAGGTAAATATTGGGTGGTGTGTTCCTTTAATAGAAAATACATAGATACGCAATTTTAAAGACCCTAGTTTCTTAAGCTGCGCTGAAAATGCGACTGCGCTGAAACTTGTCTTCCTCCGTGCCCTCCGCACAAGCTCATGTTGTGTTTAGGTTTCGGTTCAGTATTGCATTGTACGAATGACAGGGGGCGCCGCTCTGGCATTCCTGTTTTACTCAGGCGACATGTAAATAAGAGAGTTTGTGGAGAGTACTCGTTGAGTGGGGACGTTTCTTCTCCTTCGGCGCATCGCGCCAAACCGCGTGTTCGGGCTGGCCGGCGTCCCCGCCGGTCGCGTTGGTCACCGCCGGTCTTCGCCTGCCGCTCCGCCGGGACTACCAGCCCGCAACACAGCACTCATGTTTAATAATATCTGGGGTTTAACGTCCCAAAACCACGATATGATTATGAGAGACGCCGTAGTGGAGGGCTCCGGGAATTTCGACCACCTGGGGTTCTTTAACGTGCACCTAAATCTAAGTACACGGGCCTCAAACATTTTCGCCTCCATCGAAAATGCAGCCGCCGCGGCCGGGATTCGATCCCGCGACCTTCGGGTCAGCAGCCGAGCGCCATAACCACTAGACCACCGTGGCGGGGCAGCACTCATGTTTCCCGACGTATTGCCAGATAGCGTCCATATCTCACGCAGCGCCTCTTCTATCGTCTTTAGACGACATTTGCAGCGAAGCACGCAGATACGCGGCCAATTTTTTTTCTTGGCTTTGTTCTTTAAAATATAGTGACTGAACTATGAGTAACCGCTTGAAGCGCCAACTATTAGTCTCTCCGAACTCTCGCATTCAGGTCCTGTCCGAGTACAAGCCTTGGAAGCTCCGTGACGAGGTAGCAGGGTACTACCAGACCTACAAAGGAAACATCACCTTCGTGACAATCAAGGTGGGTTTTTCGCGTCGCTTTTATAACCTTAGTTGCTTATAGGACGAGGTCATCCGGGATCAACATGTCATACCTACGTAGCTAAACGAAATGCTCCTCCAACTACAATGGTCACATCTTAATATTCTGACGACACTAAAATGCCAAAAAACTTACGCTGATCTACAGCTTATGTTACAATCTATTTGAAATGACTCACTCGTGAAGCTGGCACATTCATTATAACTAAGTTTATAGTGTATCCAGTCGATGTCACGAACTGAAATATAACCGTCCTTTACAAACGGTTTAACGCAACGTCATCCGGAACGGCTGGGCACCTGCAGCCGTTCATACTTTAAAAAAAGGAGTTTCGTCCCTGCAAGCATTGCACAGAATGTCTGGTTATAGAACTAGAAATTTCAAACAAGACGACTGACGTAATCTTCCGTTAGTTGTATTTATGGCGTCATCCGAATTGACATCTTACATTGGATGTATCACTCTCTTCGAAAGACACTTGAAAGACAGAGAAATGTTTTAATGAAAAGCTATACATGTTAACCTGGCTATTCGCCTGACATGCATACTCCACGTGTTAGGCGATGATTATGATATATACACTGAGCACACTTAACATTGCATACAGATGGCGGTCGGAAGGCCATATTTTTCTCCACGGAGATATTTTCAGTTAGGTCAAATTAAATGGTATGCCATTGTGTGGGTACGTCAACGAATGTGCATAACAGAATTCTTATAAATGTGTAGTTGTTGGTAATACATGTCATTAACTCTGAACTAATGCACACAGCTGGTTATCTAAACAAGACAAGTGCATGTTGAACTAGTGTTAAAATTATGCTCGATGAGAACAGGGCACGAGAGTATACTTCAAGCAGGTCTCGCTCCCATCCCATCACATTTATCGTTAATATCATAAGCATCAATTCTACAATTCGCACCGACCAGCGCAACCTATTTATCTGTCTGATCGATGCGATGTTTGATAACCTTTACAAATCTGTTCTGGTGTAGACTTGTAGTTCAAAGGCAGAGCGCTAACCAGAGGTTCGATATCAGCTCTAGGCGGTGGAACCGAAACCGTTGGTCGGAGACTTACGCCTGTGTCACACGGGCACTTCTGAAAGGCCATCCACTCGATGACCATCGAAACGCCACAAATATATCCACTAGATGGAGTTTCAGCGCTGCTACGCGGCAGTTTTGAGCGGCCGTTAAGTGATTGAGGCGTTTCTCGCAAAAATTCGGTGGCGCTGCAGATCTTTATTTTCGTATTTCCCTCACTTCGAGTTGAATAACATCAATTCACTTAAAATCACAAATATGTATTTTGTTTTTGTTTAAACATTTCAATAAGTTATTTATTTGTAGTTCTGCACACATATTTAGTTTTAAGTTGTTGAGCAGCGAAACTGTGGCGAGCGATAGACGGCATGACGGCACGATGAAGACAACCATGTTGGTGTTGTCAAGAGTGTATGCTGTTCGCACAATTCAAGTGGCAAAACTATTTTATTAAAAAATTCGGCAGATCCCACGTATCGTAGGAATCGATGTTATGCGAAGCATGCGCGGGATGGTGACTGTGGCATAATATTTTTACATTGAGCGAAACGTTACGGAATGACGCTAGAGAAATGTGGAAGTGGTATACGCACACTCATATGTTGAAGAGTCCCATATGTATTATATAACCAGTTGTGTGCAGTTGCGTGACGATGCCAACAACAACATGGGTGTTACCAACAACACACCCGTTAAGCTGACATGTAGTGCTTATATTTTTAAATACTGGATAGCGCGAATCCGAACAGCACAAAGAAGAAACACACATGCACAGGACAGGCGTTACTCACAACTAAGCTTGATTCACTAAAGTTTCCCTGGATATACATAGAGCCGAGTGGCACGCGCGGGCGCACTGCGCGTACGTTACATTCACAGTTGCAGTTGTTACAGTTGCGTTATGGTTGCTATGCTTATGCTTGTCCGTCATGACGGAGAACGCACACCCGTTTCACCAAGCCGCGTGTATGTGTAGAAGGGGTTCTTGACAGTTCTTGAACAAGGTCATCATCAGCGTGGTCAGTGAGCACCAGCAGCTGGATCAGACTTGTTAATCGGATCCGTTCGTGAAGGCGGTTACGAGCGGTCTAAGTGTAGTGAAGTGCGAGGTATAGCACAGCTGGTGGAAATCCTGGATGCCTCTTATAATGAAATGATCCATGATGACGTCTGTCCTGGACGTGGCAGCGAGGTTTCTTGATGAGCTTTCCATATTCAAGCCTTCTTTCACGCAGTATAAAGACCAGGCATTGTTTGGTCTTGATAAATGGATGTTGAAGTCACCGGTAATGTTGAGAGGCCTGGTTCTCTTGGCAGATTTATTGTAGGAAGCATTGACCCCGGCTTTTGTGTATACGACGTGGTCCACGTGGCGGACTACGTTGGTTGAGCGTCTTCCAGGGCTCTTCTGTCTTCAGCATCCTCACTATCCTTGCGTCCGCCGCGGTGGTGTAGCGGTTACGGTGCTCGGCTGCTAATCCGAAGGTCGCGGGTTCGATCCCGGCCGCGGCGGTCGCATTTCGATGGAGGCAAAATGCTAGATGACCGTGTACTGTGCGACCTCGGTGCATGTTAAAGAATATCAGATGGTCAAAATTTCCGGAGCTCCTCGCTACGGCGTCTCTCGATCATAATCATATCGTAGTTTTGGGACAGAAAGCCCCAACAATTATTATTATTATCACTTTCCTTGCGTGTCAATGTGTGTGTTCGCGGTTGCTGTGTTGGTTGAGACTTTGTATCACCTGTGGCACATACGCGCATAACATGAACTCTGGAATGCGGGTATGTGCCACACGTGACTGAGAGAAAGGGTTTCATGACGTACGCGCAGGTATTTTGCGTTATTCATGTCATGACCAGTGAATCGTGTTCGTCATACACTGATCCCCTGCTGTGCCGATTTCGGTATATTACAAGTTATGGAGACGACCAGGAGAGCGCCCAGACGTAGGCGGCTAGATAGATAGATAGATAGATAGATACGTAGATAGAAACGCCCAAAGTGCCTGAGGTTCGCTAAGAAATGCTTCGCATTTAATAATTCATAACGCCCACATATAATGTTTCAAGACCATACTGAATAAATTATTTTTTTTTAATTGTGAGTACGAGCACACTGTGAACGAGAGGGCACGTTCTCGCTGCTTTCGCTTCCGTTGCTCAATGGCCATCGAAGTTTCGAGATAATTGTGGGATGCTCCGTCGACTCGATAGACTATCGAATCGACTACCTTCGAAACGTCCCGTCTAGCAGCTCGTGCTTGACCATTCAGTCAAGAGGCTATCGGTTGGAAGGCCTTCCACATGCTCATGTGACACGGTTATTAAAACACCATGAGTAGGATTTCTTGCGTTTAACACGCAAGAAATGTAGTGAATTTTCTTGCCCTAAATTTCTGTCTAGACTACACGTTCATGAGAATAGTACGTGACATCTGCTTGACCGGAAGAAGAACGCCTCTAAATTGTCAATTTTATTCTTTATTTTCCAGGGAGCCGGGCACCTCGCTGCACAAACCAAGGCGGAGGAGGCATTTTACGTCATTTCCCGACTCCTCAAGGACGATGCGTAATGAAGTTAGCTGCATCTGCGAACGTTCTGGATCTCAGAAAGTCAGAGCGGTTTATTCGTTCACTGTGACATTTGCGACGGTATCCCCCCCCCCCAAATAAATAAATAAATAAATAAATAAATAAATAAATAAATAAATAAATAAATAAATAAATAAATAAATAAATAAATAAATAAATAAATAAATAAATAAATAAGAACATTTCTTTGTTGGTTCGGTCCCTACCGGCGGCAAGTTGTCTTTTCCTGCGCTTTACTTTCTTCACATTTATAACATAGTTAATTCAATAGACTTCAAACAGTATAATAGCGTCCCCTATACCATCCTTGGCTTCGTTGTCTGTTGGTTTTCATTAAGGTTGCGTCTGAAAAAGAAAAACCAGCCCTTAAATTCCCTTCTTACGTTAATTCCTTAATTATGTTGTTCGTAAAGTAACTTCCACTCAAACTTGATGCTTGGCATATTTGTAACCAAGACAACTAACCAATGGCAATAAAACAACGCTTATGAATAAAGAAGCTTCTTCAACGTGTCCCTTGGGTACGTATGTCCATGACTTCTCTTATTCAATAGCTTTTTAAGGCGAAAGCCTCATATGCCTCATCAAACGCGAAATGTGACCGGCGTCCGGCGTCGGCGTCTCCCGTCGGTGTCCAAACAAACGATGCAAAAAACTACCCTCACGTGATGACATTCTGTATGACGTCATTATGACGTCACAGTGACGACACGTGACGTAACATCACATGATGACGTCATCACATGACATCGTAGATTGGTCAATGGTGGCCCGCCGATCACGGAGGCAATGCAAAACGAGGTGAGGTGCCTCCGATCCTGGAGGTAATGGAAAACCACGTCAGGCGCAGAAATCTTCCCGAGGGTGTCGAGGCAGGAACAATATATCCACTGAGAAGAAAAAGAAGATGGCTTTCGCCTTCCAGTAGTCTTAGGTGCGTGTATAAGGGACTGTTAGTTTTTCTTCGTCAGTGCTGTGCAGACGCACGACACTCGTGTTAGCAGTAGGCGTGATAAAAAGAAGCTCACGGTGGCGACATTTCATCGTGGATGCCGCGCATTTACCCATGAAGATAGATTAATGGTTGGTAGCGCTTGGTCCATTAATATTTCTCTGGTTTAGTGCTTTACTGTATAACTTTGCGACAGCGATCTCATCAGTAGGCAAACTTACCATTACATTGGCAATGAACAACGGCAGCAAATGCCCAATACACGCTATACTCCATCGTGAGGAATATCGAAAGAAGGAATGAAGGAAGAGGCAAGCGGAAAGACAGGGAGGTTAGCCAGTTCTCAGACCGGCTGGCCATTTCGTGCTGGGGAAAGGCGTAAGGGGAATGAAAAACAATAGAATAGAGACGCTAAAAAAAAGAAAACGACTAGAAGCAAAAAAAAAAAAATAAAGAAAGGAAGTAGAATACGACCGCCTTTAAAGTATGTCTCTAAGGCCGATTTTCCTTAAAGATCGCAACAGTTACGCTTTCAACGCCTTCTGTGAGGCGTTCGTGAGGTTTAAGAAGGTCTTGTAAAATACGGGACCTCCTTTTCAATCGATCGGTACCGATAGCGGCTACATTATGAGCAACAAGCGCTGGCACGAAGTGGTCGTAGTATACGGTTCTAGGTGCATGTTAGGGTAAATGATATAGGTCTGCTCTCACCTACTGACTTATCAATCTATAACAACTAAAAATGGACATGGGCCGGGCACGTAGCACGTCGGCAGGATAACCAGTGGTCATTAAGGGTAACTAACTGGATTCCAAGAGAAGGCAAACGCGCGAGGAGGAGGCAGAAAGTGAGGTGGGCAGATGAGAATAAGAAGTTTGTAGGTATAACGTGGCAGCAGAAAGCACAGGACCGGGTTGATTGGCGGAACATGGGAGAGGCCTTTGCCCTGCAGTGGGCGTAGTCAGGCCGACGATGATGATGATGAAAAACCAAGAAGCACAATTACAAGTACACACAAGCTAATATTATCGACTGCACGTCCGCTACGTTTTCCATACCTTTTGCTCATAAGTGAAAGGTTGTGCGTACCGGGCTCGGACACGTAATATAAATTAATTTTTTTTCTGCGCCTAATCGACCTGCATGCAAGATACAAAGGCTGAGGGACAGTAGCCCCGTAATAATGTACAGCGAGTGTCAATGCTATCTCTGACAATGGTAGAGATAGCATGGCAAAGGATTAGATATCATTTTGTTCACATCCGCCGCCTTTTGCCTTTGCTGACCCTAGCCAACCTTTCGCTATATTGAGCTCACAAAGAAATTACACTGGATGTGTACCTACCAGTGGTAGAACAATTGTAGCTTGCCACGGTGAGGAGGAATGTCAGACGGGGAAAATTATTTCCACGCTGCCCACTAAGTGGCAACTCATTACAATTCATCAAGTATCGACTATAATATATAAACGGGTATAGCTGAATACCGTTTAAGAAGCTTAGAAAGTGACATGCACTAGAGCAGAACTTGCAACAGCTCTCACCACTAGAGGACCTCGAAGTCACCACAGCGACGTCTTCGAAGGTACGTAGCATCGCTGTCCATAAGTAGTTAGGTTTGTTCGCGTTTGCGCATGAATACGGACACTATTGCAAGTCATTCACACAAAAATTATCTGTCATTTTGCCATTTATTTCAATGAATATATCCTCAACGAAAGGATTCATATGGGTACATATCCTCACGGTTTCCGCAGGAGCGCCGTAGCACGTGCTCAGGCAAGCATAATAGCGCAGAAATTGATGTAGAGCCGAATAACACTGAAGAATATAAACACGTACGAGTTCAACAGCAAAATATGCCCCGACTTACATCGGTATAGATCCTTGCCAAGAAAATGGAAATGCAAGTTCAAGAAAAAATACACTTAAATGAATACATCATGAAATCATACACCTGCCTGCGATCTCATTCATATTTGAATACTTTGAAGAAACAACACATCGATGACCTATCTGCTTAAACCCATGATGTTCAATATCTGAGGGAATAACAGTTTTCTATGATTAAGAAGGGTGGTACGCCCAAAAGGCAACAAAGGCTAGAAAGTTTCTCCCCACTAGCCATAAACGTAAAATGCATGAGACAATCAGCACGGCAATTAAGCTGAGGGCTCGCAGCGTCTGCTCATACATATATGAATATGCTGTCCACTCTAGCAACCAAGTAAGCTTCGGATATGAAAGTTTACAGATAACTGGCTTCTACCAGCAAAGTCGCTAGATATACTCTAATTCTAGAGAAAGGCTATTAGTGAAATTGTTAGCTATGGAATAATGCGTGTCAACCTCCCATTTACGCAGACAGCGTAGATAATCGAGTCCGATATTTATATTGCTAGAAATACGTCCGGTATAAAGAAGACAATTCACACACGAGAAAATGCGCTCAGCGCGGCTTGCACTTATCGAGGTAGCACTGTCAATGTTATTCGTCGTAAGGCACTTTTCTACAAGCTGTTATTAAAGTGGCACTATAATCTTGAATCTTCAAAACCTGGCTTACAGGAGACACGTAGAGAGTAAGAGACAATGCGGTTCCCGAAGTTCCTTGCCTTGTTCGTCTCCGCGATGCCCGTGCTCAGCGTCACAGCTCAAGGGCCCTCACAAGACGAAATCAAGTCGCTTCCGGGGCTTTCTGTCAAGCCGACTTTCAAGCAGTACTCGGGATTTCTCAACGCTGGACGGAATCGGCGCCTCCATTACTGGTGAGGTTATGACACGGTGATAGTGGACTGCTCCCGATGGCGCCAAAATGAGAGCAAATAGGAAGCGTTCAGTGGCGCCATCTGGTGACGTCGAGTCGAACGATGAAGAAACAAAGAAATGACTCTTGAGTAATCAACGATACTTCTTTTACTTGATACTATTGAGTCTCAGCAGTTATCTCGTAACTAGCAAGGAGAGCGGCTTTCTTATTTGTTGTTAACACTCCTGTATCGCGAACACATGTCAAACGCACTGCGATTTCATAAAGCGCCAATATGTGTCACTATTATAAAATTGTTGCCGCGTCCACGGCATCTGCAACCGCCTTCCTACAAAGGAATTCTAACTAATGAGTGTTAGTTTGTCCGGTGTACCCAAAGCTTTTGCGCCAACATTCCCCAACATTAGCTGTGATTTAACCTACACTAGTCAGTATTAGCCCGTGGTAACGTGTGCTGGTATTACACTACAAACAGCAGTTGAAGCCACGTGACTGAGACGCTCTGTTAGCCTGAATAAAAGGGAAGGTTTGGCTAGTTCGTTTTGACTTGAATACATTTTACCAGCCAAAATATGGCAGGGACGAAGAAAGATGCGCATAGGACGATCGCTAGTTTTTAAATGAAATTTGGCTTCGGACGCTTGACATATAAAGTTATGACAACCACGAAAAAAACCTCTAAACTTAGTGTAGCGTTACCATTACTTGAAAAGCTATGCCTGCCAAGCTACGTGTCACACATTCACCTTTGCCACAAGCTAACCACCTCTCTCTCTCTCTTTTCTTGTGAGTGCCATTGAGGGTACCCTTACGGACTTTCGTAAGTGCACCCCTACTTCAGAGTGCACTTAGACACTTGTGAGGGCGATTGAGGACGCACTTCAGCATTTACGCACTCACGCATTGAGCTTGACACATGTAGCTTTTCACGTAATGGTGACGTTAAATGTTTTTTTTTTGTGATTAGTGTTATCGCTTCATAGGTCATGTCTCTGAAGTAAAGTTTTAGTTGTGTCTAGCAATCGTCCTGTGTGGATATTTCTACGCCCCCGTGTTACTGCCGCTGACCAAACGTATTCAAGTTCGTTAGCCTGGAGTGCTTTTGAGGTAAGCTCTTATTTTTCGTCAAAAAATCGGGTATCGAACATTGCCGCACCTTGTTACGCAATGAGAGAGGAGAATTGCTGTTGCCGGTATCTTAGTAAACAAGCAAGGCGCAATAAAGATTTTCGTAACAACGTTCGAACTCACATGCAGGAACACCAAGCAAGTCCATGACCTAACCATCGTTTCGTAGGCTTGCTGAAAAACAGTGATTTTAAAGGCACATACAGCGTTAATAAAAAAAAATTAATGCGTCCCTCCCCCTTCTCCAGAGATATACACCGGCGATCTACACTAAATAGTACGTGGTATCTGTATCCACTGCAGGTTTGCAGCGAGTCAGACGAAGAAAGCATCTCTGGACCCAGTCGTCATCTGGGTGAACGCAGGACCGGGAAGTTGCAGTTCGATGCTCACTCTGATGATGGAACACGGTCCATTCCGGCCAACGGATAACGGGCTACGCCTCGTACCTAACGACTTCAGTTGGAACAAGGAAAGTAACGACACGCTCTCGGAGTTTTCAGCTTCTACTCGCACTGCTGGCGTCGCTCCCTCCATTTTCTCCCACGAGCCTTCATTAGGCGGATTGCCTCTCAACGACGATCCCATGCATTACTTCTTTCCGCACACTGCTCCCACGTGGGCTACGCTGTGGTGCACACGTTCTGTTCGTGGTACAAACCACACAGAACGTCTCGCACCTCAAGTTTTCCGTAAAAGAACTTCATTTTTAATTTAAAATTTTCGACCTTGATTGTGCATTGTATATATGCATAGTGGATAAGTAACCTTACTGGCATAACCCTGCACAGGGCTCGCCAATGAGGGCAAAGTGGTGGCGGGGGGGGGGGGGGGGGGATGTCGTTTTATCGCAGCGCATCACCACCGCCCCTGCCCCTCCCCCATACTGGTCGAGTCAGAAAGAACGCAGGCTTCGCAATGGAGGCGAAAATGAAAATGAAGCAATGATGCGCTTCTCAGAACGGCCTGACTTTAGTACCCGGTTTTAATACTTGCGTGACCATAACCCTGCACTTCAGACAATGACAGCTGATGTAAGACTGAGTGAAAGTATGGGACTGAGTTGGCGCTCTCCTTAGATGATTAGAAAGGATACAGCTGCAAGTGCAAAGTGAAGTTTAAAGTCACTCGTGAAAACAATATACATTTGCTTCTCAGTCCAGTAACGGCCTTATCATGTAAGCCACGCTATGTATTGTATTGACTTAAGCGCCGGACGCTCAAAGAAGGCCCGCAGTTGGGTTCGATTGCATTCGAATTCCAGTTGCAGCTGTGTTCAACGAACGCAAATATAATGAAGAAATGAATACACTAAGCAGGTTTGTACTGCTTATCCTGCCTGCCTGTATCCTGCTGTATCCTGCCCCTACTAAGATGGTGGCCGCGGTCGCCATCTTGGCGTTGGTACGACTTCACTCCATAGGCGTAATTTGCACTCCAGCAATCTTTTTTTAAAACCTTGGTTGCGACCCAGAGGCAATGATGAGTGACTACTTCACTGTTTCTCCCATAAACAGGTCGCCAATGTCCTGTTCTTGGACGCACCGGTCGGATCCGGCTACTCGTACGATGTCACCGGAAGCTACACAACCGACGACGAACAGGCCGCAGATGACACGTACCTCGCCATCATGGACTTTTACCACAAGTTCTCTCTTTACGGCAGCAACGATGTGTTCATCGCGGGTCAGGGTCAAGCGGCCACGCACGTCACTCTCGTCGTCGAACGACTACTCGAAGAGCCTACGGTCAAGCTGATGGTGAGAATGCAATCACGTATTGTCTGGACAATTAGTTCAACGTGGCTATATTTAACGGTGCCAGAGACGACGCGAGAAAAGAAAGTCCATCGGTACAGAAATAATGCGCCCTGCCAACTGAGGTTTTAAGGCGAAAGCCTTAGGTGCCTCATCAAACGCGAAAAGTGAGCGTCAGCGTCGGCGGCGTCAGCAGGAGCGATGCAAAAGATCATCATGTGATCACGTCGCCCTATGAGGTCATCAAGAAGGCGCAGGTCGCAAAAATTTGTGACACCGTCATGACGTCATCGTGGCGTCACTATGGCGTCAGATCCCGTGAGGCCACACGACGATGTCATCACATGACAACTTCGCTGGCTCAAATGTGGGCCGATCGCGGAGGCAGTGCAAAACCCCGTGAGATGCAGAAAGCTTCCAATTCCTCCGATTACGGAGGCAGTGCATATCCACGTTGGATGCGTAAAGCTTTAGGGCGGGATCGATTCTATGGACTATTCTATAGAATCTATAGAACGATTCTATAGAAAAATAAGATGGCTTTGGCCTTGTAGTCGTCTTGGGCAAATGCTTAAAGGACCATGTGATTATATTGCTGGACCTGGCGCTATACGTAATACGTGGGTATTCTCATCAGGCGGTATGAATACTGCCAGGCGAAGCAATAGACCTCAGGTGTAACTTCGCCTTGTTTCGTTATGACGTCTTTTCTTGTCTCATGTGCGCTCTGGAGTCGCTGTACAACGATGGAAAGAGACCACATGCGCAAGAGACAGTGTTGCCATTCCTTATTACATTTTAATGAGTGAGCATTCTTGGCCTACTACCCGTGCCTTCGGTCCGTTTACCTATCCGTCTGTAACAGAACGTATTGACAAGTGCGCTGATACTGGGCACAGTGTCTATATCTGTACCCACACTATCTGACCAGGTATTGTACGTATCTGTATTATACAATGTACCTTCACCGAATGAAGAGCTTGCTCGCGGACCGGAGGCTGTCCAGCCTTGGTCTGTGGCTTCAGAAATATATAAAATGAGGTGCGAAAGTAGAGAGAAAGGATTGTTGCTTCCGATTATCAGGGAATGTTCATACGTCCAATAACCTACCTTCTCTGTGTGTAGAGTTCACTCTCTAGTCCCTGTGGCGTGACAAGGCAGAGTTCTGCGTACCATTGCACTTGACTTCCACATAGGACGAGGGAAAGTAGTCAGAAGGCAGAGCGACAGTAATGTTGCGGTTGGTTTCGATTTTCGTCTAATGATATCTTACATACGAAAGCTGATTCAATCGATTTCTTTTTCCTCTTAGGGATATGCCATCAACAACGGAAGTGTTGGACGAGCGTTTCAGGAGGAATGGTCTAATGTTCTTTGGCTACTATCACGGGCTCTTTGGACGGAGGTACTGCCTTCGATTTGCTTCTCGTGCAAATGAACTGCACAGCGAGACTCCTTGAGTGTTCCGGAAGTATATCCTTAAAGACATTTAAAGTAATGAGCATGCCCTTTTCTGACCTTTATCATGGACAGCTAATACTTTGTTTTATAAGATATAATACGAGCAGCCACTCACAAGAAGCAGAAGCTTACGACCGTGATGCCCACCCCACAAAAATAAATAAAGAAAAGAGGTCGTGCTCAATAAACACGATGTTTCTTAATAATATTACTTCATGGATATGGACTAAATCTTGAAACGAAGTTAAGTATCCTATACTGATTGCCTAGTTCGGTCACATCTTTGAGCAGCGTCCGCCACGGGCTTCACAACGTGAGACAGGTGCCTATTAGGCTAGGCATCGACGGCCACGGTTGGCAATGTCCAGGGAGAATTAGTTCAGAAATATTTGTTTTAAAATTGGTTAGTCACAGGTGTCTAAGTCTGACAAGTGCGCTCAGTTCCCCGAACTCTTTTGATCATTGTTTTCTTCCGTGTATTCATGGACACATCATTAAGACACGCCGACAGCCTTTAATCATGCTTTGCTTTTGTTTTCACGCTACCTTTAAAGACTGTGGAAGAAGCTGACTACTAACTGCTGCAACGGAGTCGTTACGCGAAGCTCGTGTAACTTTGTGGATTCCACGACAACCACATGTCAGGAAGCGGTAAGAATGGCGCCTTCCACTTCTGTGCATGCCACCGTGATGAGTAGATATACAGTTAAGCTTTATACCAGATTCATATCAGGCACACAAACAAAAAAATTAACGTTTGTTATGCACGACCTATATTCTTATGCACAGTTTATTGGCTTATACGTTAAGTACAAATATCACTCAGAAACATTCCGAGATTCCTTCGTTTTATGCGATAAAACTTCATATCAATGTTCGTTTGAAGCCACTTTTCATTGCTCATGCGAGTTATGTAAGTTTGAAATAGAGGTTAAATGTTTTATCCTAGTGGATTTGAAGCTAGAGTGCATATATTATTATAAGAATCTCTTAATGTATGAGATCGGTCATTGAAGAGAACGAGACAAATGAACCAAAATGAATAATACGATGTTATAAATTTTATATGTCTTTAATACCGTTGTGTTACGTTCATTATTGCGAGAATAAACGAAGGGCGAAGTTCGATTTTGTCCATCCTTTATCAGCATGCAGAAGTTCTAGATTTTTTTCGAATCGCAGCCTTTGCTTCTTTACGAACACGATGTAGTCGATGCTTCTCTTTAATTACTTAGCTAGGCCTCAGCCTACACTGCCGATAACCATGAAGTCACGAAATAGTGTGTAGACAATGAGACCCCCCGTCGTTTGTTCTTGCGCCTTTACTGGTAAGCTTAAAATGTCTGCCGTGGCCCTGTGAGAGTGACTTTCTAGTTGTTTTAAATGATATTTTTCGCAACAATACACCTAATAAATGTTTTATACGTAGCGTCCCTCTAAACTTCTCCCTCCGTTCTATACAGGTAAAAGAAGCTGGAAACATATTGGGAACACAAGGGCTGAACACGTTCAACATCTACGCGAAGTGCGAAACACCGAAGAACGACTCTATTTGCGTATTCGAGAGTGGTGGATGCAGCCCTATGTCCCGGAGGACTCGAAAATCGTTCGCTCGCCATTCGGGCGTGACATACGAGGTAAGTGCGTCTTGTAGTTATGTACCTATACGTGCAACGGACGCTGCTCGACGTGTTGTTGCTCCGAAATTCCTTCGTAAACCCACCTAAAAGCCTTCGGATCGGCACCCGAAGTGATCTGCTTTAAATAAAGGAGCCCATAATATGCGCCGCGACTTAGCGTAAGATTTACTTGCACTAACATTTTGCTATTTAGGATTTGAACCCTTCTGTACGAAAACGCAGATTTATCGGATGGTAACAACATCCATGCTTTTAAAAATGACCGCGTCATAGGCGTGCGCTCCTTAGTACATCATGAATGCGAATTAGCTACTGTTTGCGGGTCCAAGGCCAAATGAAAATGAGGGCTGTGGTTTTCCTGGTTAAAGCAGCGACCGTAGTCCTCACGCGCCTGTATCACAGAAAAAAAAAGAGAGAGAGAGAGCGAGAAACCAAGGTTAGCTGCTGTGCAGCTAAGTTTGCAGATGCTTTGATATGCGGCGTAACCGTACTGTAATAAACGCCTGAAAACTTGAAAACTGTTGGTGTTATTTATTGATGGAATTGCCAGGAGGCGCTTCTGACGTGACACTGCGAATTAACAGAACGCCGAGAAAAATTTTTGAACAGAGGAAAAATTCAGGTCCCCCGGTATATACCCGTTACATAAAATTGGGTGTATCTTGCTGCTACTAAAGCATACACTTTGTCACAGAACCATTTCCTATGAAGAAGTTCTGGCCCGTGAGCAGTAGTGAAAATTCAACTCGCTGCCCTATAACGTTTGGTAGTAACATTAAACTACTGTATACATCTAACACGAACCCATATTCACCCGGATACAATTTAAGACAGTTTACTGTGCTGTTGAACAACAAGACAGATAGTTGACAACACCCACGTGAAGGTTTGAGCTAGTTGGTACTCCATGGTACAAGACATTAACAGCGCGAAAAAATATATGCGAAAAACGAAGTGAGGGGTCACCGACAACCGCTCGTCTGTGTTCCCTCGCTTCGTCCTTCGTGTATATATTTTTTTCGTGCTGTTAATGTATTGACATCCTCCAGGCACCTACCTCCTGGAAAACACTACGGGGTTTGCGTATTGCCGATTGTTATTTATGTTATATAAACGTTTTATATATATGTAGGTTTCAAGAATATTTTCTTTATTTTGTGTGTTTGTTTACGCACACATTGACGTCGATGAGTCTATCGCTCTTGATGAGACTATCACCGTTGAAATGAAGCATGATTGCGTCTAATATTGACTTGAAGTAGGCACTTGTAACTTTCTTCCAATGGATCCCCGTTTAATTTTTTTTATCCGAGTAGATTAGGTCGAGCCCTCAATGCTTGGACACGGGTGATGTGACTGCCTACATGAACAGGCAAGACGTTAAAAAGGCGTTGCATGTCGGCGAGTCGCCTAATCAATGGATACCTTGCAGGTGAGGATGGGTTAATATATCGCGCCAGTGTTTGAGAATGCCCGCTCGTATTATTTCTTAGCTGCACTATCACCTCGCGCAAGACTTCCGCGCCAATGGCGTTTTACTGGAGCAATTGAGGAGAAATAACCGCGCAAACTGAACGGTTAAAGCAGATCGTGCCATAACCAGCTCGCGAATATTCATTTGGAATATCAAGGCGAATCAATCAATCGGTGATAAGCACTAAAAAAAAGAGTACCTGTTGCTCTATTGGGTGAGTTCCGACTTGCCACGCCACGTATATTACTCTCTTTAAAGAAACCTGTTAACTCTCTTTTCGGAGTTAACGCGTCCCGCGACTCTCCGACGAGAGTATATGATCTCCTAAGAGAGTTCACGTGTTTCTTTAAAGAGAATTATTTACGTGGCAAGAAGGACTCACAAGACCGAGTGAAAAGATCCCCCCCCCCCTTTGTTTTTTCTTACCAGGGTAGAAAGACGGTTAATGGCTGCCCGTGATTGGAGAAACACACGCGAAGACACGCACACACACGATCTCTCTCTCTCTCTCTTACACAGCTGACGCAACACAGCCGCTATATTTGCGTGGTTTTCTTAAGCCCGCTGTGTGACACGTGAATGAAAATGTGCGACATCTTTCACATGTTACACATTCCTCAACGGCGATAGTGTGAAGTGGCATGGGTACACTGCTTACGTTACCGGACACTGCGAAAGGCAAATGTGAAATCAAACCGTTTCCTCAGTTAAGGTACGTGATCACAGGAGGGTCGCTGATTGGCTAGTTCACTTTCCATTAACATTCTTCTTATGGCGTATTACGCGAAGTGATAGAACCGGTTCACAACAGAAACTGAAGACAGTACGGACATATCTGTAAACAATGGGGAGAGAAATGCAGAAAAATGTACTTTAGCATGTGCGCCAACGAGGGCTCGTGAATAGGAAAAAAAAAGATATTCCATCTTTTGCCAGGCGTTTACGTGTACTTTCTTGTTTATGCTATTATTTCTCTTTGTTAAGAAAAGTACTCAGAATTATGTAAACAAAGGACAGTGGCGCAGCCAGATATCTTTTCTGGGAAGGGGGGGGGGGTTAATTACTACTTATGCATATTGGGTCATTCCACGCAACTGTCCTAATTAGGGTGCTCGACACCAATCAATTTCTCTAAAAAATCTGAGAAAATTATACTCATGTAGACATTAGTTCTGCAGTGTTTTCGCAAAATAATTTGAGTGGCAAAAATGTTTGGGCACGTGAGCGCCATTTGAACTTAACGAAATGTTGAAAGACTAGGTACGAAAAAAAATTCGCGATAAGTTGAGCCATTCCAGGCATTCTTTCAGCACTTGCTTTTTTGCGTTTTTCGAGCATCGTGATTTCATTATAGGACAGTTCCTTATGGTAGATTATATTTTTTTACTTTTAGCGCGTAGGTAAATTTGAGTAAATTGTCGTGTTTTCAGGAATTTTTTTACAAAAGACAATTAGCGATCAAATGCAGAAATTATTTTATAAAACTCTCCACAAAACTTACTATCACCTAAAATTTTGTTTTGCCTGTGTACGGCGCATAGGCTCTAAAATAAAATCCTAAACTTGGCAAAAAGGCTATATTGGCCTCTGTTGAGACGTCTATAGCACCCTGAGGTGGTCCAAGAAAAAATAAGCGGAAAAGCGCATACGATTGAGAATCATAGTAACTATGTCCAGAGAAAGTTTAATCAAAGTAGCTTTTGTTTTAGTTGACAAAAATATTTTTGAAGTTTTGTCCCACCATCACATTGTTATGCTGTGGGGCAATACAAACCAACTGAATTTGCTGCATAAAAAAAGAGTGTAGTGTATTCATTGGCCATTATTTTTAGTTCCTTTTGTTAGTACTTTATATTGTTCATTACATATCAAGGTGATAACAAACGGAGGTAAGAATATAAAATGCCATTGGATTAGGCGACACAATTCAACCCTTCTCATGAGGCACGTAAGGCTTTTCTTTTTATCGAACTATAGTGGTCGCTAATCTGAATACGATTAAAAGAAATAATAGATTCCATTTCTTTGTAAATTTCAGTGACGTGGTCAAGTATAAGGTCATATACGACGACATGCGGGAGATAATCAAAAAGATATCGTCCAGCTGACAAGGTAAGGGCCCTGTTCTACTACGGCGACGTCGACATGGTGTCAAACTTCCTCGGTGCGAAGTGGTTCGTCGAAGACCTTCGACAACAGGTGATGTGCCGGAATGCTGCAGAGTTCCCGCTCATTTCCAAAGAAGCTGAAGGTCGTGCGACTCAAACACAGAAAAGACAACAACACTCTGATATGTTTCTTATAGAAGCCATGCCATAAAAATACTGAAAGAATTGACAGCGAATCACGCACATTTAACAGATGGAAAATATCCTTAAGGCAACAAAAGACACGAGATATTCGAAACGCTTTGTTTCCTAACAAGGAGGCTGTTTACGCTATATGTAGGACCTTAACTATATCAACGCATCCGCGATTTACGTTTCTGCCAGGTTACGCGTTGCGAGAAAACGAATACTACGCCACCGAGCTAGCTGAAAATTTCATTAACGAATGGCGCTTCGCGTGCCAATACCAGGGTTTGATTACGATGCGCGCTATACTGGAGACTCCGAAACACTCACAGGGTCCCCTGAGCATCCGCCACAATCTACTAGAAGATGAATGCCATCTTATTCTTTTTCTTCTAAGTCGATGTATTGAACTGCCCCCCCCCCCCCTCCAACTCCCTCCGAAAGCTTTCTGCACCTAACGTGGCTTTGCAGTGCCTCCATGATCGAAGGCACTGCAAGCTTCCTGCACGTCACCTTGTTTTGCACTGCCTGCAGGATCGCTCCACCTTTGACCAATGAATGATGTCATGTCCCGTCACGTTATGTAACGTCACAGCGAAGTCATGATGACCTCATGACGATGTGACAAATTTTCGCGATCTGTGACGTATGACGCCATATGGTGACGTCATCACGTGAAGATTTTTTTTTTTTGGCATCACACGCGTTGAAGCTGCCGACGGGGGATGCCCACGCGGGACGCCGGCCAATTGGCTCGTTCGGGGAGGCATCTAAGACGCGCGCCTTAATAAATTTCGCCCCTATTGGTTCTTTAATGTCGAGCTAAATATCAACACACGGATGTTTTCATATATGTCCTCTTATGGGGGGTGTTTTCACAACCCCCCGTAAAATTGCGGACGCCGCGTTCGGGAATCGAACCCACGACATCACGATTAGAAGCATAATGGCTTGTAGCCGCAAATCCAGTACGGAGGATGAACGAGCGAGCGCTGTCGACATCATTTTTCGATAAAGTGAAGATCACATTGTGACTTCTAAAATACCCAATATGCGGTTAATAAGCACGTCACTGGGAAACCTTTTTTACTTTTCGCGATGAACATGGCAGATAAGCTTTTCTGCTTTCCGCTCCTATATATGTGGGACCAAAAAACGAACAAACCTGCGACGTTCTACTCAGTACAACGAAACAACGTATTCACTGAGCGACCGTGGAGCGCATAACGTATAATATGATTAGCCGGAGGAGATAAAAAAGGTTTCATTTTTAGCTCGGGTTATCATTATTAGCAACGGATACATACCTTACAACGGGAGGTGCCAGCGGCTGTTTTTAGTGCGCCTAGAGTTATTGCTTTGTGGTGCGCAAGAAAACGCTGCGTAAGAGGCAGTCCCGACAGATAGCTCAATGGACTCGCCTAAGCACTTCCGGCCGCGGCGGCCGCATTTTCGATGGACGCGAAAGTGCTATAGAGAACAGTGTACTTAGATTAAGGCGTACGTTAAAGAACCCCAGGTGGTTGAAATTTCCGGAGTTCTCCAAAACGGAATCTCTCATAACCATATCGTGGTTTCGGGACGTTAAGCCTGAGCAATTATTATATCGAAGCACTTAAAATCACAGTACATATTTTCGCAACTCGGATGCTGCCTATCGTATTACATGAAGTGAGGCCCATAACTAACAAGTATTTTACAGGAAAACATACCGTTCTGTCAGTAACTGCTTCAGGCTATTCCAGGTGAATTAGCGCTTATCACAACTGGTCTTTCTTTATCTCCTACAGACGCTAGTCACCTACGAGCAATGGCTTTTCGAACAGCAAATTGGTGGATACGTGGAGTATTACGCTGGGAAGATAGCCTACCTCACAATAAAGGTTCGTGCATGGCTCGTGGCCAAATTATTTGCATGCGGCAATGAAGCAAGTACCGTAAGATATTATGTCACTCATTAAGAATGTCATATAGGACACTGAACCTCATATGTGTACGCAGTTAGCATTATATAGCTAGAGATGCAAAAGCTTGGTATAGCTAGGAGGGTGCACAAGGCATTTCATAATTTACTTGCCGTGTGTAACACGTATTAAAGATAAAGATGACTTTTAAGGGCTCGTCTTTATTGTTAGACGCAATATAAACGAGAACTAACAGACAATAATAGCCAGGGAAAGAAGGGCCCTGCCGGCGGCAAGTTATCTTTTCGTCCACTTTACTTTCTTCACATTTATATCCCAATTACTACAAATAACGCCCCCTATACTTTCCCTGGTATTATTTTCTGTTAGTTCTCATTTATGTATTAAAGCTGGCAGTTAAAGGGTGCGGGACAACAGTCGCTTGTCCAGCCCACAATTATTCAGCACCATCCAAGCTCGAAAGCATGCATGAGACGCTGCGTCTCGTGTGCTGCAAGTTTACCTGCTCTGGTGGCTATAGCAGCATGAATACCTACAGACTATGTTTTCAGAAAAAAATAGGTGCTGTAGTCAGAAAATCAAACAGGACGAGGCGAAAAAATAACGAGTCAAACGAAGTGCACAAGTTACACAACTATATTCCCGCGAAAGAAGCTTCAAAAGAAGGAACACTAAGGAGCAATAGGGCCTCAGCAAAAAGTTTACTTTGAAACTCAACAGAAGGTTAAGAACAACTTTCGAGACTCGCGTGACAGCACCCTTTCAAAGATATTCTTATTATGTCACCGAGTTCTTTAGATGTTCTTGGAAGCACTCCTTGTGCGGTGCGTATGTACAAAGATTTATAAGCGCTCGCGATAAGTCCTATTTGAAAAGCTCGTCATGAAGCAGTCGATTTCTGCTCGTTTTTTTTTCTTCCAAATACTGACAATGCGGCATGGAGTGAAAGCAGTGCTTGTGTGAGTTACAGTGAAATGAACGTTTTCTTATTACTCTTACAGGGCGCCGGACACCGAGTTTCAAGGGACAAACCACCAGTGTCACTTCAAGTAGTGAAGCGTTTCATTACGAATGCACCATTCTAAATGGACCAACACGTGCTTGTTTCTTACGATAAACAAATATGATCATGAAAACTTTCACGTTGTTCCCCTAAGACACGCTGTGCTTAATCATCACTCGAAATCTCAAGAACTCTTAGCATTACTTGATGCGCCGAGCTATCGCGCTCACGGTCTTGGACGAAGTAACGTATAGCATCGCTGCATAAGCATTGCTCAATAAGGCCAAAACGTAGAGCAGCGCCTGAACATCAATAAAGCTATGTCTAGTAGGAATGTCCGACGTGCTCCGGGTACTCAGTCTTTGCAACCTCAGCCTGTGTTTCAGATATTGAGGCGACAGTCAGGTAGGCCTAAGCGTATCAGCACCCATATAAAAGTAAAACATTTCACGAGGTGACAAAAAATATGGTGAGGCCAGAAAAACAACATAAAATACCTCGGACTGTGCAACCGCGAGCTGACAGCAATAATTTCCGAGAAAACAAAATGATCGTTCGTCGATCACCCGCAACATACGTCCCTTATGGATTGACACGTGCGGTAATTGGCCAGGAGAACTAGCACACATATGAGGTGAACTTCGACAGGCGAACAAATGAAAAGGGACAAGGATCGTAGCTCTGTTCAGCAGTGTTCAGCAGTGTTCAGCAGTGTTCAGCAGAGCACAAGGATGTCCTCGACTGCTCACCCGAAAGACGCGGGATCGAATCCCGACCGCGGCGGCCGCATTTCCCTGGAGGCGATTTTCTAGAGGCCCGTGTACTTAGATTTAGGTGCACGTTAAAAAAACACCCGATGGTCAAAATTTCCCGAGCCCTCCACTATGGCGCGCCTCAGTCATATCGTAGTTTTGGGACGTAAAACCCCAACAATTATCATTACCGTAGCTGTGCATGAGAGAGCAGTGAGGAATGATCAGTGTTTGTGAACGTTTACTGAACCAATACCGTCTGGAAGAAATACTACCGCGTTACGAGCCTCGATAAAGCGAGGAATATATAATATGGGAGCGAATACAAAAAAGCACCCAAATTCAACGCTTCGACCGTCGCGATCCCCTCGATCCCCTGGAGGTCACCGATGCCGCGTCCTCGCGGCCGAGCCTGTGCGGTTCGAGCAGGAGTTCCTCGAGTGTCCGGTCCTGGGTCTCTGGCATGAAGAACGACACCAGGAGTCCGCCCATGAACGTAATCGCGCTGAACAAGAGACCAAATCCGGACAGCTGCAGCGTGTTGTGCAGTTCCTCGAAGAACCAAGTGAGGAGGAAGGCGCAGAGCCAGCTGAAGGCGGCCGCTATGGCCGAGTAGACTCCGTTGCAGCGCATCGGCACAAGCTCGGCGCCCAGGAGCCAGGGGATCGGGCCGAGTCCCACCGAGAAGCCGATTATGTAGAGCGCGAGGAACACGATGGGCAGCCGGCGCATGTACAAAATGGGCGCGTTCGGGTCCGTCTCGTCCACCTGGATGCTGAGCTGGTACAGCGTGGCTATCAGCATCATGGCGAAAGCGCACGTGTACGCGGACACAGTCAGCAGACGCTTTCGGCTGAACACGGTCATCAGCTTCACGCCGGCTGCGGTGGAAGCGACCTGCGCCGAACGCGCGACGCCGTAAGAGCGCCGACCCGGTGAATGACGAAACTGTAGTCGTTAACAACCTAAGGATACATACAAGCTGCGCCCCCAGAGCTGCGGCGCGCCCGCCATTTATCTGTTCAAGAAAATCATGCTGGGTGGTTTCCGTTTCAACGGCAAGTACTTTTTTTCCCTGCTAATAATAAATACTACGCATATCAACAATCGAAAGTCCATTTTCCTGCTTTCAAGTATTTCGATTGGCTGAGCATTGATGTCGGAATATTTGCTGAAATTTGGCACTACGTTCAAGTTTTCGACCGAGAACTATCAATTTGGACAGGTGTCTGTACAGGAAAGTGACATACCTGACATAGGCGAAATGTGCTTGACGTCCCGGAAATGAGCAAATGTGATCGGATAGGGCATATATACAACAATTGTTTTCTGGGTGGGACAGTGACGGTTGGGTGGGGGGGGGGGGGGGGGCGGGAGCTTGCATTTAACCTTAGGTTGCAGTTGACTATTAGGAACAAAAAGTATGGAGACGGCCCTAACTCTTGAATTAAATATCTGGTAGTGGCCCTCACACTTCGACGTCCGTGTACCCTGATGAATTCCTTGGGCTAGCTTTGTGTTTCGTCGCACTGCCGATGTGGAATAGTGTGGCTTTGTTGCTACTTGTGGGCTCTGTTAGTCCGGAATAGTGTCAGCTGTGTAGATGTGGAGATCTTGTATGGCTTTCCTGCGATCATTAAGTAGGCAATGCTAAGAAGGTTCGTCAGAATTTGAGTTGCTTTGTTCCCTTATCTTGCGTACGGGTCCGCATGCCTGACATTTCAGTGATGAATACTATTGTCGAAATGTTTGCTCGAAAAAGCCACTGCTGACCGCTTCTGACCATTTGGTGAGCTCCTGTCCACTTTCTAATATGAAGCATGGGAGAAAAATGAATCTGGTGTATTTACCCTCAATTTGGTGTACACTACGCAGGCATCTTGCGATTGACGGGTGACTTGGCAAATATTTCATGTGCTTGTGTGCCCGAAAACCTTTTTGTGATACTGTTTTCATACGGCCAGACCTTTTAAAGGGGCCCCTAAACCACCCAGTGGTTGAAATTTAGTTGAGGTGAGGATGTTGTGCTCGAGTTTACAACGAACACGTAGCCGTGAGAATTTTTCGAAACGGTGCCGTAGTAGCGGAGTTACACGCGTTCGATGATCGAAACGCGACGATCGCTTCTTTCCCTCTTTCCTACGCTACCCTCTTCCAAAACCGCTTTGCCCTCCTCACTGAGTGCCCCTCCTCATCTCGCGTGGCATACGTCACCGCTGACGCGCTGTTCGAGACAGCTTCTACTTCCGGTTGCCGCGACTCCGACGCTCCAGCTCGCCGTCAACTCTGTGTGGTATCTGGGTGCACTGTTCGTTGACTAACCGCTGTTGCTGCCGTGCCGGCCCGTGCCCTTACGAATCGTGCCGGTATGGACGCTGTGTTGCGCGCACGCCTAAAGGATCGCCAAAGTGATGGACCCGTACGGGGACACGCCATGCCAGACCACCTCGGCTCGAGATGAGGAGCCGAGCTCGAGTTCACGGAGCTCATCAAACCGCAAGGCGTGGATGTGTAATTACGCTAGCGACTTGGCGGTTGCGTTACGGGCCGCAGATGTCGATTCGCAAGCGGCAACACGACCAAGAACAGCAAGGTGTGCGCGAACAGCTGTTCGCAGAGTAACCGGAAGTCGTCGTTCGTCGTTCGGCCAATCGCAAGCATCGAAAGTGATAACGTCATCGAGTTTCACTGGTGATGTCACACATGTCAGTGGCGGGAATGGCGGGGACCGGAAAGGAGAAGCTATTGTTTTTTCCAAATTGTGGCGCGCCCGCGACCTGTAGCGCTGCGGCGTGTGGCATTCTGCACGCGATGCGCTTGTTTACTTGAAATGTTTTGGAAAATGTCGGAGGGGGTTTAGGGGCCCTTTAAAGCAATGTGAGTGCGTATCCTACAGTGGCCGTTTGTTATGCAACCTTGTCTCTGCGTATTATGCTAGAGAATTACTTGTTGGTCCGTCTTTGTAGCTTCGCTATGTATTTACTAAGGCTTGGGCTTCGAGTGCACACAACGTACACCTTTGTTACGTGGTCCTCCCCCCCTTAATCTGCAATTGCGACCCTTATTCGACCATGGTAGAAGTAAGTGACAAGTTTTTGTAGATAAAAAATCGCAGTTTCGTGGCAAGAGCGAAGCAATGAATGCTATAGCAACAAATCGAAATTCCATATGAAGTAAGGCTAGCACCTAGCTCCTTTGGGATCCCATCTCATGTAACTCTAGTAAACGCTGGCGTAAGGCAATACGGCAGCTCCAGGGAGCTAAGCGGCTTTCGTGCTGCCTGTCGTTCCAGCGCGAAGTGAGCGGTGAGAGCAGAGCGCGTATGTACAACGGTAGAAGCCGTCTACTGATGCCTGTCGAAATAGCGCGTGCGACCGCGTCCTTGTGGTCAAAACTCACAGTTGCTGCCCGAGCGACGTAGCCTACCCCACCGGCACCACTTCATGCTCCTTCGCTTGACGGAGCCGGCTGGAGCGTATCAACTCTGCTTAGCCGCGCCAGCCTGCAGCATACGAGCATACCACGCGCGGGGCGATGTTATCAATTTAGACTTTTTACGGAACATGACAGCGACGGCGACGGCCAAAATCTGCCTCGAGTTTTCACATAACTGCTAACGGAATAAAAAATGTTCGCACCAGAAAGCCGGAGAGCATGATGCTCGTGTCCTGACCGCTGATGGTGAGTCCGGCTTCGTCGAAGATGGACTGCGAAAAGAAAAGCACCGGATTGATGCCGGAGAACTGCTGGGTGAAGTGCGCGTGCATGGCCATCAGGATGTGAGCCGGAGGCGTGGGCACTGTCGAGAACACAGTCTCCATGTCGGCCCACTCTTCGTCCAGCTGCACGTTCGCCAGTTCTTCTTTAAATAAGATAGCATTTGTCACCTTTATTTTTTTTTTGCTAGCAACGTTTCAGATCTCGTTGGAACTTCGCCAAAGCTTGTCACCGTAGCAGCTAATATCTTGACAAGTATTTCATACGCAAAAAGAAGAAATAAGATGGCACGGCCGGGGAAGAAATTCTGGACGCTACCCTATTCCTGGATCTAGGTGTCTCGTAGTGCCACTCGCACGTCGGCGTTCGTGTGCATTGGTGTAATCCTTGGGTTAACTTCGCGAGCTGCCGAAGCGGATCTCAGAGGCCATGCATAAATAGACACGTGGTTGAGATCTACTCCACCAGGCGCCGCAACGATCGCAGCTGGTAAGAATCATTCAATGAACTCAATGAATAAATTTTCATCCATTATCCTGACAGACAGTTGGCCGTTGAGATAAGTTGTGCCCCGATATCACATGTATCCAATATAACTATTAAGTTGAGCGAGAACCATCAATTTCTGTTTTCCAGAAGACTTTTTATCATTATTCAGAAAACCGGAAGTTAGTGCCCGACCGCATATTCTTGGAAGAGAAAACATGGTGTCACTTGGTATTCGTGTCAGAGAAATAAAAAAAAAAACATTTACAGTGGCTTAGCTCGGCTATGCCAGGATATACGTAGCGTTAGCTAAGGTTCAGCTGATTATTCCTAGCTTTCCTGGTTGTCAAGCTTCTCCGCTTTTTGGCGCCGCTTAGCGGCATTTGAGCTCTCCTTCTCCATGGCTATAACACACTGGCAAACGCCAGCCAGCCGGCCTGACAAATGGCTAACCTCCCTGTCCTTCCTCTTTTCTTTTCCTCCTCGCCGCTCTATGTATAACCCCCCCCCCCCCCACTGATACGTCTTCGTATGAGCGCAAAATGAGAGACGCTATCAAGCGGCTCCGCGCAGCGTCAGACGGCCACTGCGCAACGGAGGTGCACAGCTGCGCGCGCGCCGGCGCCAGTGCGTCTGCCACTGCTATGAGGTCGCGCCAACTGTGCGCCGTGTGACGTCACAGTTCCTCGCGCACGCGCGGCATGGCTCTCGAACTGCCACACGAAACTGCTCCGTCTCGGCCAGTGTAGCTAACGCTACAAAACAAAAAAAGAAAAAGAAAACAGCGTCTAGCAGCATCGTCGACGCACCGAGCAAACGTATACAGTAAAACCTCGGTGATACTATCACGGCTCGTACGAATTTTGGGGTGATACGAATTTTTCTGTGGTCCCGGCTAAGGCCCATTAGCCTGCAATGTATCGGAGTACAGTTGTTGCGAACCGATTTGCACCCCGCGACGTTTGATACGAACGTACGCTAGGGCACATGTACGAACAGGTGCTACCCGCGCTGTCGCAGAAGACGCGGCAGTCACGCACGGGCGCGGGCATGCGCGCTGCGCGACCATCAACGGTGCGTCGTTGCCTCCGAGAAAGTGCGCGCGAATATTGGAGGCCTTTAGGCGCCTTCGCGTTTAGATTACAGATGACTTGACGTCGCGCTTTTTTTTTTTTTGACACGTTGACGCGTGCACCTGCGCTCGAGGCAGCGGCGTCTTTGCATTGTGTTAACACGTGACTGCCACGTCGATGCAAGTAATGTCACCGCAGTCAGGCGTTCTATGAAACAAGACTGAACCTTGGGCTGCGGGTTCGTCATGAAGTCCCATTAAAGGTGGACGAAGACCCCAAGAGGCGAAGCGGATGATTTTGACGAAGGAGCTTGGCCTCTATCTATCGTGTGCAAAGCGCTTCTTAAGTCACTTTCGCCGCAGTACTACGGTGTCGTGCAGAAAAGCGTAGTAAGATTAGGAAGGGGCTACTGGCGGTCACGGGGCGCAACACATCTAACTCATTAATTACACACGCGCGCATGCACCGTATATTTACGAGTACAAGTATGATCATTGACGTCTGAAAACTTTACTGGCAATCATTCAAAGCTGTTCATGACGTCGCTGCGTCCCTGAGAAACACTGAATGAAAACGTATGCCAACTTTATTTTGTTGCATGCTAATTTTCCATGTTTTCTGGTGATACGAATTTCGGATGATACGAGTATTTTTGGTAACCCCGCGAGATTCGTATCACCGAGGTTTTGCTGTAATCACGTAATCACGGCATATAATGCAGAACTGCGATGGACCGTGATTTTTTCGCTTTGCGCAAGGTGCTCTCCTCGAAAGTTGTCTTCGTGACTAAGGAACACGAATTCATAGCTCCGTGCAATGTGCCAATACTTTAGTGTACATTTATGATTCTCTGTACTTGCACATATGTATACCGCGTTTTGTGCATTACTGTACGCGTTGCCAATTACTGGAAGGAGATACTGACGCACAGTCAATCCGAACCTCTGATACGGACGCGAAAGAAGCTTAAAAAGCAAGTTGAACGACAATACGCGTCTCTCGGTGAGATCAAACATCCATTAGCCAGGCAATATTTCAGATGTTCAGATGTTCTAATGGCAGCGCAAAGGCAAGTGTAGCTTTATGAGATAATTGCTGCTCGCATTGTACCATCTGGCCCGTGACAGAGGGCCGCGCGTGCGTGACAGTTCCGGCTATATTTCAGGCTCCCATCCTCATTGTTCCCTCTATATCAAAAAGGAAAAAAGAAACACAGGAAAGGGCAAATGATATAGCACTGCACTTCGTGTTAGACTTATAATTGTATGCATCGCCCATCCCTAGTATGCCTCTCAAGAGCAACAACAACATCAATGAAAAAGAAAAAAAGCAAAGCATACTTAAAAAAGTTGCCGCCGGCCTTGTCGCATCGACTTTGGGCAATAAAATCACGTGACGTTGGCATAGCTTGCTGAGTGCGCGCGTAATTATTCCGAAATACCCCTAAGACCATGCCGAGTATCCATATCTGTCAGGCTTGGCCCATAAAAATTGCAATTTTCGTAATCTTTTGGTATGCGTGCAGTGCGCAAACACAACCACAATCATTTCACCTGCAGTAGTTGTGACCACTACATTAGATACACTACATTAGATGCGTCACGCGTTGCACATGAAGACACTAAAAATAGGTGAGCGCGTGGGATCAAATATTATAGCGTTTGCTAAAACGTTTTACGAACGTTTCGGGGCTTCCCCTGTGGCAAAAGCTGCATTTTCTTCGCGCACTGCCGTGCCGCTTGAAGTTATACCCTACAGAGAGAGAGAGAACACAACTTTATTGTCGTCAGACATTATGGAGGTAGGTGATCCGCCAGGCTGAACCTGGTGGCCACCTCCTCTGCTCTCTGTATGGCCTGTAGCTGAACTCCCAGGCTGGTGGAGGTCAAAACCTCCTCCCACCCTTCGGGCGAGGGAGTGGCCAGGAGATTGGGAGAGGGGGGTATTCCCTGCAGTCCCAGAGAATGTGTTGAAGCGTGGCTATTGACCCACAATTTCACACTTTTACGAAATTAAGTTAGATCGCCGCTTGTGGGAACAACAGCAGCGGGGCCGAGACAGCATCAGCACACTTAAACACCTTGAAAACAGCGCGATAAGGCGACGCGGACAAGATAAGATCGAAGGATATACCACAGCGTTATGGTGTGCCCCCCACCCATTTGTCGAGTCCAAGAGACAACATGCTTAACAATGGATGAAACAATCAAAATTAAGTGATGGCGTGCTTCTCACAATGGCCTGCCTTTGGTCCTTCGCTTTCCGGGAGTGAAGAGGGGAAGTAAGCAGTTCTTGGTATGTGACATCAGGGGCCCTCGGCCACCATTATCGTCAAAAAGCTACGTGGCCATAACCCTTCTCTTTAAGCAATGACTGGACAGGCGACTAAACGGATGGGGCAGACTTTGGCACCGCCTCCCCCTCTTAGGTGATCAGAGGGGGTGACTCCCCGCCTCTCCCCCCCCCCCCTCCCCTCGTGCGCACGCCTATGACACCATGGAGGTAGTATGAAGTTTCCGCTTGCAGCTAGAGTGTAAATGTAGTGTGCTGCAGTACCTTGGCCGCTGGTCCGCGCAGCTTGCCGAGCACTTCGATGGCTTCCGCCTTGCGGCCTTGCAGCATAAGCCACCGAGGCGACTCGACTGCGAACTGGCAGGCGGCGACGAGGGGGATGGCCGCGGCCATGGTCAGGAACGCGAGACCGTCCCAGTTCAGGTAGCGGCCCATCACGTTCGCATACAGGATGCCGATGGTGAGGCAGACCTGCAGTATGCCACCCTGCATGACCAATGATCACCTTATAAGTACAAGACCAGCCTTTCTGCTCCAATTCCCCTTGTTCAGGGCTTTTCCTTAGAGGTTTCAGCAGTGTATGTAATGCACGGTTTGTACTGTGCTCTTTGTTTTTTTTCATTATATTATGGTGTGTGCCTTGCTAACGATGTTGTACTTGTAGAAGGTAGCGATTGGAATAGGCGGATAGGACTGGCAGGAGGTGGACGAAGAGGTTTCCATCTATTTTTGGGGTTCGTTCCAGTTTGTTAATAAAGGCCTTTACTAAGCTTCTCAACGCTCACTCATTGTATGCATATGGTTCGATGTAAGGGTACATGACGCGGCACGGAATTTGTAACTGTCTTTTTTCAAGCCACATGTATCGTCAGGTGAATATAGTTACCCCGTACCTTGTTTATTGAACCTATGCTATTCCTGCACATTCCAACGCTGTTGCGGCAGTATCACGCAGCTCTCGCACCATATAGCGCAACACGACGAAAACTGAGACGTTAGCAATGTGGGCACACAAAGCAGACTGCATGTCCATGTCACGTCACATGACCACTGGGAGCCGTGATGTAGCCACTGAAAAAGAACGTGTCTTTATAGTGATTCTATGTAACGAGACTCCGCGCAGACCTTTCGTTTTAGTGGACTGCGGGAAGTTTCAAGAACGTTCGCCTGCTTTGGAGCTCTGTGAACGCTCTTTCGATGATAAGTTATAGATATAACTTTAATATATAAATTTATTATGTTACATTTATGGCTGCGATTACAAAAGAACATTTCGGGTATAAAATAAAGGCGGAGAGTAGTTTGGTTTGAAAAACTTTATTACACAGAATAGTGAGATGCTAACTATATAAGCGCCTAGTCTATCGAGTAGCCCCATATGCAAGAAGCAAAAGTAGTTGAGTATTTGTCTCATAAAACTTCTCCAAATAGTTCGCCCCACATAAAAGAAAGTGTATTTTGGAGATTCAATATGTGGAAAATATATGTGTGCACAGCGTATGTGGAACAATCTTAAGAACTGACCAAAGTCCAAGCCCGGCCCGACCCGAGCCCGCCACCTCAAACCCGGGCCGGACCCTAAGCTCGGAGTTTCAGGCCCGAACCAGGTGCGGACCCGCCGTGATAACTACTTTACCCGGCCCGGCCCGGGTTTTCAGATAGGGCCGAGCCCGTAGAGTGCTCTATTCCCTACTTCATGAAAGTTACGATGATTTATGGCGTAGTGGATAACTTGCATGTGTATTTGTATTAGTTGCCCCAAGAGAGTTTACAACGGGCTCTAGAAAGGCCGCTGTTGCGGCTTTCGCTATGACTGTGCTGCGTGTTCCGCGCAGGCCTGGCGATTTTTTCTTTCGTAAGCAAGCGAGGCGTTCACTTACCGCCGTTCCGCGCTGTTCTGGCAGTGTGATCTCGGCCAGAAAAGACGGCGAGCACAGGGATACCATTCCAGTGGCGACACCTGTCAGGAACCGCCCGAACAGCACCAGGTAGTCGGAGCGCGCCACCGACATGATACCGTAGCCCGAAAAGTAGCCGAGCGCGCTGGCCAGAAGCGCAAAGCGGCGTCCCATGGACTGGCCCACCAGCGCCGCGATGATGCAGCCCGTTATGGCGCCCACGTGCAGCAACGTCACGAACCTACGTCATAAATTGAGAAGGTTGTCACGTGGGGTGCGAAGGAAGCACGGAAGTGAGTCACGCGAGCTGCCGTCTGAACGCACCAGAACTGCATGAAATGGGAAGAGCTGACGCTATCACTTCAACTCACCCCAAGGAGTGTTTCAACGCACAGAAAATGATGCCGTTTCATTGCCGGATGAGTTGCAAGAAAATAAATGTGTCCTGTAACATGCATATGGAATCGTGCACGTCGATTTTGAAGAGCTATTTGAAGGAAGCACACTATACGCCATGGGAGTTCCTGCCAGCCTCATGAGTGGAGATATCACCTTTTATAAGGCTTGTCAGACGTGCAAGCAAAGTTTGTATTTCCGTTTGCATTTTGCATTTTCGTTTGAGTTTTCTTAACAAACATCATAGAAAAAACAGTGACAGAGAGATGTGAAAGGCTTCGAAGGGTGTAACCCAATATTAAGTAACAGCATCACAAATCATTGATCTCTACCTATTAGGGCTTCATAGGCGCACAACATTGATTAAGGAAGTACTATGCGACCTTCAGAGTTACGTCATAGCTCGCGGGTAAGAGTTTTGCAATATCCTAGAACTGGAAACTCATGTAGTGAACTTTTACATGCACTAAATCAAAAAAAAAATAGATGCAATAAGTCATACGCTGAACAGTGACACCTGCTTCGAAGAGTACAGCATTTATTGCTGTTTACATGGAGACCAACGAAAGTTTCCAGCATTGCTCAATACCCGGCTGGCAAGGGGGACAAACGTGTAAGGCGTCCGCGTTGCGCCACAATGGAAGCGAGTTAACTTTTAATGCTTTCAATTGGGGCTCCTTTCAAGCCAACGGAATAATTTTGTCGTAAGGCATAATAAATACATATTTATTCACTGTAGAATTATGTGGAACGTACCGTATAATTGAAAAGGTAAAGAAACAGATGCCCAGTACACTGAACAATAATTTAAAACGCCTTTTTCCTTTTCTGGTCCGGTAGACGGACGACACGCGTGACCGGGAGCCTCGTTGGGTGCCGCCTTAAAGACTGCTAGCGCAACACCAGCAAAACCATCTAATAGACCGACAGCTTAGACTATAATACCGAGAACCTTGCGTACACATGCGGCTTGGATTGTTGCCACAGATTACACGTCATACGTTAACAACCTTTGTGTTAGCGTTGACCCTATTTCTCGGAAATAGCGTGCGTAGCTAAGCTGCCCGACAAGTTGATTTGCGTTGATCTCAGTGAAGATTCGAGCGCGATTATCCTGTGTTTGTATTTACGGAAAACAAACGCCCTCCTAAATCTGAAAAGGCTTAAGCTTCGCCTTTAAAGGAATTGTCTACCGTCCTTCGTCGCTTTTTTGCTTTGTACCGCAATAGAAAGCGTGCCGTCTGATGTGTCCAACCTTGCAGCGGTTTCTCTGGAAAGTGAGTAGAAATTTTTAAAACGGAATTTTTCGATCTGCGTTCGGTCTTCTTCCATTGGCGTGAAACATGCCCACAACACTGGGTGGTTGACGCGATGACCATTGTAGTGCCGGTAAAAATCAAAACCGAAAGCACTTGTCATTTCTGTAGGGTTACTTTCTTTTCGCTGAACACGAATGTGGTAAATGTAACAGTCCTTTTCAGCGCGCTAGCGTTAAATGAAGCCTTATTATACGAATACAGAACACTTGTTTTGCTGTAATCGCAGTCTATGCGTTTACTTTAGCACTGCTGCCGCAATCCCAGTCGTGTCATCAAAAGATATGATAAATGCACGCGTCTTCACAGCGCAGCACATGTGAGACATCGTAACAACAATACAGCGGCACAGTACGACCAGCGCGGTCGGCGGCGTGGTATAGCGCATGAGTTGAATCAGACGAAATCGAAGACGGTGCCGCAAGCAGCGCCACCGGACGCCTTTTTGGTTGCGTGAGAAAAAAAAAAGCAAAAATTACTCTGACGCACCCGAAAGCTGCCTCAAGTGCGCAAAATACAATTTCAAGTTATACATGTGTGTTTTTAAGCGGAATGAGTCTACCTGCGAGGATTTCTTGTCCTACCAGTAGATTGACCACATCGCTGTTGGGTGACGCTAGCGGTCATTCTTTCACGATTTGCAACAAACTAAAAATATAATTCCTTTTTTATGGGGCAAAAGCATGCTCGTTGCCGCCGATGTGACGAACGATCTTCTCATTTTCACCACAATCAGAAAAGAATTTCCGAGCGGTAGACGGCCCCTTTAAGAGTGCAACGCGATAGCGTCATTGGGCCTACGGCTTACAAACTTATATAACATCCCGAAATATCTGCACTATCACGAGAGCCATGGCTCGGAGCACCCAATACACAACCAGGCGGTGGACGGCAGCGAGCCGCCATCCCGTAATCATCCGAGGGGGGCGCCAATTCCGTCCCACACTTTTACTCAGTCGTACCGATCCCGTCATTCTTTAAAGCGCGAGGTGTTGGCCATGCAGTTTTGTGACAACTATGGCCGCCGAGGATTACTGATGTTGTATTCAAAGAGCTGTTTACTACCCATTTTTACCGCCCGAAAGCCGGAGACCAAAGACAGGCCGTTGTGTGGAACACGCCAACGTGTCACTTCCATTTTTGCCTCACTGCGAGGCTTGCTGTTTTTTGTTTCTCGAACTCCACCCCAACGGGGTTGAGGGGGAGGGGCTGCGGTGGGAGTTCGCCCTCCCTCCCCCCTAGAGGAGAAGCCTGCACCCGCCTATGCTAGTTGGTTATCCATGAACATGAGCATGGCTATTCATGCGCTATGCTCTTTAAAGGGCCCCTCACCAGGCCACATAGCAAATTTTTAGTTAGATGCTGGAAGTTGTTGTGTGCGAATGAAGAGCAGTATGCCGCAAGAATTTTGCAAATCGGTTCATACGAGCTGAGAAAAAATAATTGTAGCGGCGCGAAACCATGATGCGAGGAGGCGGGGTTTTCAAACCCTTGCCACTCGCCCCGTGTAGCTTAGCAAGCCAATCCTTCCCTGCCCTCTTCACTTGACACATACGCAGGAACAAGTCATGCGCATGTATGGTCACGTGCGCATGACGTGCCCGAGCCAGCCCGAGCACGCGAGCGGCGTTGCACGGCCGCTACATGGCCGCTACCTTTGTTTTAACAGAGAAAGCTGTTATGAGATCATTTCTCCGGCCGTTTTTGGCGCCGTAGTTGTCCCGCCGCCGCCGCCGCCGCCGCCGCTGCCGCTGCCCGCCGCCGCCGCCACCGCCGCCGGTGTCCCGTAACCAGTATCGCTCGAAATAAGAAAAAAACGAAATAAGAAAAAACATCCAGGATGAACGAGTTCGAACCTGGGCCCTCTGCGTGGGAGCCCAGTATCACCTCTGAGCCATGCGGTGCTTGAAAACTGCTTTTGCAAAAAGGTCCTATACAGGCTTTCATGTCGGAAGGAACCACATAGCATATGCAATATAGCGTGGTAGAAGATTAAAATAAGCACCAAGCGTCGCACAACGCGAATTCTGCAACCAGGGTCAAAACAATTGCGAATTGCGCAACGAGTAGGTGTTGAATGCTTCTAACCCATTACAGAGGCTCTGCCATAATTCTTCATCAGGCACAGCATCAACAATAGTGCGCATAATGCCTTACATGCGTTAGTAGGTACCAACCGCTCTCCGTAGAATTGACCGAAAAATGGCACAGTGCCTGCTGCCTACTTCTAAAAAATTACAATATTTATAGCGTAGTGGGTTCCTCGCAAGTGCACTTGTATTGGTTGCCAAGGAAGCCCATAAGCGCAGATCCACTTCCTCGCGGTCTCAGTAAGATTACAATGATTTATAGCGTAGTGGGTTCCCTCGCAAGTGCACTTGCCATTGGTTTGCCAAGGAAGCCCCATAAGCGCATGATCCATTACCTCGGGGTCTCAATAAAGTTCTTCGCCCCCCCCCCCCCCCACCCCCGTCTCTCTTCCACGTCAACGTATACAGCATGACGGGAGAGGCAAATAGCGACCGGGCGTCACCCAATGCAAATTACATAAGTGGTGGGCCCGTTTAAAGATTCCAACTCATTAAAAAGGTTGAGCCATAATTCTTCATCGTCATCAGTCGTCACGTCAACAAAGTGGCACATAATGCCTTACAGACGTGTAGCTGGTGCCTCGCTTCTCCATAGAATGAAGAATAATGGCTTAGTGGGTGCTTCCCAACTTCACAAAAATTTGATTTGTGGCGTAGTGGGTACCTTTCTAGTGTACTTTGTATTGTAGCCCCAAGATAGCTTAACGGGCTCTAGAAACGCCGCTCTTCCAGCTTTCGCTGTGACTGTGCTGCGGTTTCAGCGCAGGCCTGGCGTTTTTTTTTTATGTAGCGGCCGTGGGCGTTTTGTCGGCGTTCTCTGTGGTGTACTGCCTGTTTCTGCGGGACGGGCATGAAAGTTGAGGCATTTGTACGGGCACGAGAGTGGCGGTATCATGAGCCAGTGCCGCATTAACGTTTACTTGGACGCGGTAGAATAAATGAGCATAATGACTGCTCGAACGCGCAAGAACATTACTTTCGTTTCCAGGGCTGGCATCTGCTCGATGCGCTAACCGCGGGGACACGAGCGCATGGGAAAGGGAGGCACATTAGCCCCGCATCTCACTGCAATTCACGAAAAAAAAAAATGAAAAAGACGCACACATTCCCTTTGTGTGTCTCATTATTTCTCTCAAGTTTTATTAATCTGTTCAAGCAACAAATTACACCAACTGCATATGTCGTGTCAAATAATTATCGCAGTGGGTCACGTGCTACTGTTGGCCGACGGTCAGAGCCACAGTCGTCTACGTAGAGAAGCCCGACCGTCACAGCACTACCATCTACGTAGGGGCCATTTTCTCATGTACGTCATTCCCCTCATCTCTAAAGGCGCGCGCCGCGAGAGTGACGGGCAAGCAGACGTTTCACCTGAAATTTTGATCCCATCCGCGGCGACGTAGCGTTGCAAATTTTGGCAGACGTGATTCGTGAAACGCCCAGCGTATACATACGCTCATTACCTCAAAATTGTCAACCCGGATTGAGGGGACCTTAATGTAATGCTAGGCAGGTGGAGTAAGAAAAAATGTGGCGGTCCTGGAGCGCGCAGACCTCTGTAATGACGGAGCAATGCCTAACATACCCCCCGCGGCATGAATCGCTACACATAAAATCATTAAGGTGTCCTTTATATCCTTTAAACTAACGTCACCAAACGAAAAGTTTGAAGCACATATCTCATATAAGTGGTGATCGAGAAATCAAAAGCTTCACGGAAGACAGTTCGATAAATCCCAGCTCTTGATAAACACCGGGGATGCACGTTTCAGCTTCGATAGTTCACCATCTGTACTGAGTGTTCGGGCGGTGATTTTTTTGTTTACATCAATCGATATTTCCGTCCACGGACAGCGCATAAGTTTCGCGGGCAATGACAAAGCACTTTCTGAACGGTACAATAATAATAATAATTGCTTCGGTTAAACGTCTGAAAACCATCATATTACGAGGAACGTTGTACACTCTTAATCAGGTCCCACTCAAAGTGCTAGATGTAGCCAGGAAACCTCGTATTTGTTTTCTGGTTTCCTGGATATAGCCAGCGTTTCAACAGGACCTGATTATGAGTGGTGGTGGAGGGCTCCTAGAAACTTCGACTACCTGGGGTTCTTTAACAGTGCACTTGAATATAAAAACACGGTCCTCGAGCATTCTTGCCTCCGTCGAAAATGCGGCCGCCGCGGCCGGGATTCCATACAGCGACCCTGGGTTCAGCGGTCGAGCACCATAACCACCACCATGGCGGGTAGCTCTTTAACGATATCGCGTTAAAACATCACGATGCATTTACGCAAACCCACGGAACCCAAGGAACCCTATATCTGGGTACCCAATTCGAAAATGCTCTGTCAACTTCATGCGGGGCTTCGTGAGACTGCTGCCTCAATATCCACGCTCACCAGACGCCATGCAGAGCGGTGTCAAACTTGTGACCGGTGGAGCCGCCGGCGAGGCTCGTGAGAGCTGCCGTCGTGTAGCCGATGGTGGTGCCCACGCACAGTGAACCGGCCCAGGTACTGCCGAGCGTCATTAACATGGGACCCGTTAGCTCGACCTTGTTGCCCGTCGCCAAGTTGGTGAAGTGCCAGGGCATCTTGATCCCGAGGGCTGTTGATATTGTCGTCCAAATTGTAAATGAGAAGACCGGTGATTGGGAGCCCTTATTCTTGCTCGCCGAGTTGGGAATGCGTTCTTCTGCTTCTTCGTCTTTGTACTATAGAGATACAGCTGCGGAATGCGCGCACGCGCGGTGCCGTGTAGCATGCCGGAGCTAATCGCGGAGGCCACGCGCGTAGTGAAATTGCCGAAGTGATTAGATCCTGCTTATGGCACGCGAAAGTTTTCACAGCGAAGCCAACTTAGCCCAGCCTGTGCCGCCGCCGCTGCCACCGTAGTAGTAGTAGTCATTGACGGGGTTTTACGTTGCAAAACCACGACGTCCGTTCGATTCGCCTGCATCGCCTGAACCAGTTCACGAGGGGCTGCATCTTGCCGTTCGTTAGAGCGGTGGAGCAATGGGGACCTCTCAACCACGTCATTCGTTTCAAAAGATGCAGGAGAGCTGTAGCGCTGTTTCACGATTCTTTTTGCACCCCCCTATGCTGACGAGAAATCAAAAGCTTGTCGCACTCGTGCGCACTAGCAGCTGAGGAGACGACGCAGCATTCAGGCTGGGCGTAGGCGCTGTACCCACGTCTGCTAACGTGGTGTGTTTTGCCAAGGTGTTTGCGCCTCATACACTGTCCACATGCGCGCTTTGCCACCTGTCACTGTTAGGTGGACGGCGTAAATTAAGGGAACAAACATAAGGCCTGCACAATCTCGGCACCTCCTCATTCGTTTCTCCTGTGCCTGGACCACTGAACTGGCGCTGCACAACTTCTCAACTTCGCGTGTACCGCCGTGAACCGGTTCCGAATAAAGAAGGCGAATCGAACGGACCAACGAGATATATGATATGACGCACACCAATATGACCAGCACCGTATGACGGACGCGAGGGCTCCGATAATTTTTACCATCTGCTGTTCTTTAACGTGCAACTAAATCTAAGTATACGGGCATCTAGCATGTAGCCTCCATCGAAATGCGGTCGCCGAGGCGGGGATTCGATCCGGCGACCTTCGGGTTAGCAGCCGAGCGCCATAACCACTGGACCACCACCGCGGGTGGCGGAAGTCATAGTAGTAGTAGTAGTAGTAGTAGTAGTAGTAGTAGTAGTAGCAGTCATCGTCGTCACGCAGGTCAGTGACCAGAGGGGTAGCGAATAAAGAAAACCAAATGTGGATGATGATGATGCTGGAAATGACGCTGATGATGGCTTTTTGCTCCGAAATTCATGCTCATAATCATTACAGACTCGCGGCTGGACTGTTTTCACGGCACGGAACTGAATGAACTTTTTTCACCTTCCGTTACTCTTCACTGAACAAGATTTCAATGAATGTTTTCTCTACTCTTTACGGAATCATTACTCGAATCTTTTTCCGATGAGGCGTGCTGGCGGTCATGTGACTTTTGTCAGAGTGACGCGAACAGCTCTCTTGCTGCTGTGGCAGATGATGATGATGATTAATATGCCCTTTGTAATGGGTTGGCCGCTTTTCACTAGCCCCTCGATAGGCAATTGAGATGGTGCGACACCTCCTTTGATTCTACATTTTTGCAGACGCAACATTAACGCGCCAGCGTTAAACAGCTCGTTTCGCAGATATTCCGGTGTCGGCGTCCTTGGGCGTGCGAGAAAAGTTGGCGTTGTCCGTGAGCGAAAATTCGAGGTAGATGCAAATAAATAAATAAACGATAAAAAATTTCGGTACGAGTGAGAATCGAACCCAGTCCTTCTGCGTGGCAAGCAGGTGCCCTACTAAAGAACCACGCCAACACTTGAAATTGCTTCGTAAGAAAACGAATAGGCTACTAGATGTCATGTAGTGGGAGCAGCCTCCTTAGCGACTTAATATTACGTGGAAGAATCGTGCAGTCACACCAGGCGTCAAAACATGTGAATTGCGCACACAGTGGGTGGTTTAAAGGTGCCCACCCATTACGAGGTGTGCAGCTGAGCAGGTGCGCAGGTGCACTTGTCAGCTTACGGAGGCGCAGTGGGTGCTTTGCCAATGTTCCCAAAAGATAATTATGTCGTACACTGTAAACGAAAATGTACCCAGCTGGGAGGTCTTGGGGGATGATGCTCCGCCTAAACTCCGCTGACCTCTCCCCAACTCGAACACATCGGAAATTTGCCGGAGTATATACGTTCATTCACCGCCGTTCTCCTCCCGCGGGCGACGGATGGGAGGAAAAGGGCGCCCTTTCCCTGAATATAACTCCGGTGCACGTGCCGCAAATACGTCGGCGGCATCGCTCAGCGACGTTCATTGGCTGCTGAGGAGTGACGTAGGCAGCCTCGCCGGCCGACCGGTTTTCCACCAACACCTCCTAGACAGGTTTTCAGGCCTGCGAGCAGAATTTGAGGACAAGCCGCGGCAGTCTAACCGTCCGACGAGTTCGCTTGCCTTGCATTCCAATCCCCTGTCTCCTCAGTGACCCTGCCTGAAGCGCGTGTGTCCCCGTCCGTAGTGCAGCGAGGATTGTCCGAAGCCTTCGGCCGCGTTCGGAAAAGGAAATCGTTCCATGCACATTGCGGACATTACAAGCGACTACAAAGCGTCAACGGAAGGTTGTCATCTCATCGACCAGCAGCAAGTTGCGGTTCCCTAATCGCGTGATGGTGCCGTGCAGCAAACGACACATTGTGATCTCGCGAGTGGCGAACAAGCGGACGGTCGCGGCTGCGGCGCAAACTGGTGAGTGAGCTCTTGTTGAATTATCTGCGTCATTTTCTCGAAAAGTGCTAAAATTGGGTACTGTTATGTTATAACCAAAGAGATTACGAAGACTAGGGTGGCATTACAGGATGGCAGTAAAAAAATCCAGCGGAAATTTAGAAAACGCGTTGTTTGGACCAGGTGTTCTTTTTTTTTAATATGGATACTGCGGTAACTTAAACAGAGCACTGTAATATTCGCAGCGCAGAGTGACCCTAGCGATATGCATTCATGGAAAACATCATAGTTGTGGGTTAATCAATAAAGAGTATTAAGTGATAAGTAAATCTAATTGGTAAAGAGATATTGTTGGCCTGGTTAGTATAAATAAAAGGTAATTTTGTTTCCGCTTTCGATATTAATATACGCCAGGTCGGGGTCTATCATTAAGTGTTAATCTTGATCTTTCATATAAACGGAACTAATAGGACATGAAAAACTGAAACCAGTATTAATTTTTTATATATTAACGAATTGAGCTAGAGAAATGTGTTTGGTAATATTTTTAGAACGCATAACGTGCTCATTTTGGCGAAAAAAATTATTTCATATGATAAGTGGCATCTGAAATATCAATGTAGGAATGTAATGACACTTCCGAGAATGTGGTCCGTCCAAAAAGAAAGGGAGAGAGGTGTGTCGAGACCAGTCTGTGGGTGACGGAAAATGCGAAAGGAAGGCAGGGGTCGCTTGGCACAGAAACGGGTTGGGGGTGGAGGCGCGGACTAATGGCATGTGAGTGCCAGAAAGGAGCAGGCGCTAGCTGCGGGGACGCGGTGCTGGATGTTGGATTGTGCTCTCGTCGCTTGTGTCCTGCGCTGCCGAAAGGCCCGGGAACCAAGCCGAGCAGACAGGCTGAACTGCAGGCGGCACAAACAGCTATGCAAATAGGGATAAAGCTGGGGAGTAGATCCAGTTCCATCGGATCCCGTCTGCAATCGCCGTTGCCGACGGCCTTGTTCGCGCACCGGCCGCCAACGACGGCCCTCGTTGCATCAAGCTACATGAAATACATAGACTGAAGATAGCTCTTGAAATATTAGAATCCGCGACGCATCGAAAAGAAAATGAAAGCAAAACGGGAACAGGAGTTTGCACGATGTACACCGGAGGAACAACATGTGCGATCGGCGAAGCATTGCGTAAAGAAAGCCGAAGATCGAATAAGAGACGTAGGGTATCCTTTTCAAATGTTGGGAGACAATGTTAACATGTAGACAGAATAACAAGGTACTAAATATTCGGCAGATCCCACGCCTTGTGGCAATCGGTTTCATGCGAAGCAGTGAGGAGGCTGCATTTTTTTTGTGTGTGTGTTGGGCCAAGCGTTACGAAGTGGATCGCCGTGTTTTTCTAAGTGCAGTAGTTGTACACATCGTCGTTACCAGGCAATAACTATTTTGAAAAATGTCCGTTACGAAAGTTTCATGACAGAGCGGGCGCAGCAAATTAAGAAAGAAAGGTACAACGCCAACTTGCCTCGAAGCCTGTTTTGGAAAGCAGAATAGAGGAACGCTTTTCTTATGGAGCGGTCGTAAGCATGAAAACTGGAAGCGCCTAATATGCGGGAAGTAGGACGATAAGAACAGATTGAAATGCAACTGTAATAACCAGTAATGATATTTTATAAAATTAGCAAGTTAATCGGGAGAGGCATTCATGATACTTTCGTCGAGAGTACTGAAATTCGCTCATTTTAGTGAAAAGAAAGTTTTGAAAGACTGAGCAGAAGTAGAGGTATCGATTTATAATTGTATGGAAAAGTTTCGCGCGTTTTGCACTTTGTTCGCGGCGCGGAGGTGTGTTTTATCATAGAGCGGCTGGCTGACACCAGAGTACGTGGGATGTGCTTCTTTATATTGACTTCTTTGTGATATTGTGTACTTTGTGTGGTCCGTTTAATTAGTGCTGCTCTGTCAAAGTTTGTCGTTAATTTAGTATTGACTATGCTGTAAGAACCTGGGTGTTCCATGGACTGCCACCCTGTATGTAATATGAGTATCTGTGGCTTCAGTGTCCTCAGTTTTCCTGTTTGTGGCATGACTTAGTTCTCATGTACTACTTTTTTGCTAAATTATGCAGGAAGACATCAGCTGAATCCTTGCGTCGTCAATGAATCTGATGGACGGTCCGTCGTGGATGGTTCCGGCGACTACGCTTCCTTCGTTTGTTGTGCATTCTTTTGCAGCATTCTGGGCTTCATTTCGACACGCTGCGCTTAAAGCTTGAACGCCGTTGGTTTCACGTGGATCTGACTTCGCTTTGTTTTTTGGTGGCCTTTTGCATATTGTTTCTTGTATTGCTTTCCCAAATGCTGGCTCATGAACAGAAAACTGCAGCTTATTGTGAATAAATGAAATAAAAGAACTCACGTGTCTCTTGACTTTCATCTGCTAGAGGTCTGTGGATAAAAGTACACAGTGACTCTGCAGTGTTTCGATGAGAATCCCTTATGTAACCAAGCGTGACACGATCAGCATAGAGTGAAGAAACTGTAGCAGCGAAGCAAAGAGAAGAATACTCCCGATGCATCTCACTGAAATTCCGTCCGGACGGAGTAAGGAGATTCGTAAAATATCCGGAGGTGACACGAAAAACTCCGGATAGCCGGAGTGAAACAACGGCGAAAAATACTCCGAAGGTGCCACGCAGTCACTCCGGCCAGCCGGAGTGAAAGAACGGCAAAAATATTCCGGAGGTGCCGCGCAAAAAACTCGGCCAGCCGGAGTAAAAGAACAGTGAAAATACTCCGAAGATGCCACGCAATAACTCCGGCCAGCCGGAGTGAAGGAGCGGCAGGAACACTCCGGAGGCGCCACGCAATAACTCCGGCCAGCCGGAGTAAATGCTTTACTCCGGAAGACCGGAGTATAAAAAACTCCGAATGGGGGGGTCGCTAGAGGACAAGCATTATACTCCCACCTGGGAGTAATTTTTTTTTACAGTGTAGTGGGCACTTCGGTACTGCACTTGCAGTAGGCCTTCAATAGCTTCAAATGACCAATGTTACGCGCACCAAACGCTCCTTTTCCTTGCGGTATGGTTGATGGCGATGCGCACGGAGCCCGATTCCGCCACACATTCTACTCTTAAAGTGCACCTAAACCACGCAGAGGTCGAAATTTAGTTGTGGCGTTGCAGTTGTGCACGAGTCTACTGCGAACGCCGCCGGAGTTGCACGCGCTTTGTTGTTTCGCTCTTCCCTTCGCTAGGCTGCGTTCCTCGGCTTGTCTGTCCACCTATCCGAATGCCCTTCCGCAGCGTCCGAGGTGGCAACGCAAGAAGCGCGCGCATCTGCTAGCAGAAAACAGGCTCTTGTATGCCCACTGACAGCGTCTCTGCTCACGACGTCACTAATCATACAGGTGACGTCATGACAGCTGTTGTCGATAGGAAAGGCACGGAGGGGAGCACGCGAGTGTCTGTTGGTGGTTTAGGGGCCCTTTAAAGGCGAAGCTCAAGCTTCCTTCAGTTTTTAGATGCGAAGCAGGTTTTGCGCTGGGCTTTGTCCGTAGTTCCATTGGCGACCATCCGCTTTCTAAAACCTACCATAGCCATCTGTAACATATTGAGCGCGCGCTCGCGCCAAGGAGAAGACTTCTTCGTCATGTTTCGTGACCGCCTTGATGATACGTGCAGAGCACTTTAGGGGCCCGGGCTGCCGTATGCTGTCCTAGCTTGGCGTAACGCAGGCAAAACCACGTGTGCTGGCACGCGCTAGCGCGTTCGGGCTAAGGGTGGCGATGCGGTGCTTGTGGTTGGTCATACTTAATGAGTTGAGCGCATACGAGGACACGGACAGCCGAGAATCAGGACGAGCCGAGAATCAACTCGGAGGGAGTTGACGTGTTGCTTCCGCTGCAAACCATCAGCCTCTAGACTTCCTGTGAACGTGCGTGCTCCTACCTCAAGAACATTCTCTCTGGTAATACCGGCCGATAAAGAAGCGGCTTGCCGTCTTCTCGCGCAGTTGTTTTAACGAAAAAGCATGCAAAACGGTGTCGGAAGTGTTTAACGAGCACACAATGGTTCCTTGGCCAAAGTCAAGGCAAAGAGCAGTGAAAATGTGCAAGAGCTTAGCCTTGATAGACTTACGCAAAAGTGTTGACAAAAGTGGCAAATTATCCTTAGATGTGTTCTTCAGCGCGAAGACCCACAAATTGACATTCCCTTCAGGGTTATCATATCCGAAAAAGGGACGTGGCAGAAGGAGATTGCTGCTGTATCTACTCGATAAGCTTAGGCTCTCGAAGTCCGGGATCCATTTCTTATCAAAAATTCCAACCAGGTTTTAGAGTTTTTAGCCACACTTCTAAGGAAGGCCTGAAACCTTTTCTGTCGACGTAAAAAGACCTCGACTATTCCTCTGCCCCATGACAAGCTTTTGCTTTTGCATTGAAGAATCTATTGAAGAATTTGGCTCCGTTAAGTTTTCCGGCGAAGCCGGTGTTTCGGTGGGTGCTTTCTTGGAGCTGCTCCAATTTATCTAACTTCCACTTTCATCCAAAGGAAGCAAGTTTCCTTCCTACAGAAAGCAGGAGTATGTATCGGCTCCTGCTAGCACTATTTAAGCGATCTGTTTTTAGCTGGAATTGACCGACAGATGTCCACGCAGCTTGACGCAAGGGGTAGCAGTGTAACAGTTTTTAGGTTCGTTGACGATTTATTGTGTTTTTAAATGTACGTCTAATCATTCAATGATCAGTGTAATGACCTTGTATCATTGATACGTAACTGTCTTTGCCCTGGTTGTGACTGGGAGCCTGCAGATGGTGTCATCAGATTCCTTGACGTATCGCTCACCCTTGCCGATGATCTAATTTGCTGGTGTTACGAGCCAGGGCAAATAAGTCGTTATTGGCGTTAACTCGAGTCACTCTAAGCGTTAAAGGGCATCGTAAAAATGTTTCTCAAAAATGCCTCAGTAATCCTTGTGCACAATGCTTGACGAGAGCTTTAGGCAGCAAGCTTCAACGTTTACAAACAGCAGGGTACCTACCTACCTCATGTTGCAGTAGCCGAGTGTTTGCTTAAAGATCTAAAGGTATGCACTGTAATGCCAGCACCAATCATCGCCCCACGCTGAAAGTAGAAACGTGGCAGTGGTCCCGTATATCCATCAAGTATCGCACAATCTCAAAAAAATAGCCGCCAGAGTTAACACCCGTGTTGTCTTTTCCGCCCCGTTTAAACTCAGCAAGTTGTGCAAGAAAACTAATTCAGATAAGGCAGCTCAGTCTGAATGCTCCATTAAGCACAGAAAACCTTTTGTGCAGTGTGTGATTAACGTTGTATACCGCATTCCTCTGTCTTGTGGCCGTGCTTACATTGGGCAGACTGGCCGCTGCCTAAATGTCCGGCTTGGAGAGCACTGTAATAAAGTGGGCAACTTCCCACCTGACGGCTTCCTGGCGCAACACTGCCATGCTTGTGCGTGCAAACCGAACTTTGAGGGAACCGTTGTCGTCAGTAGGAACCGGTCCGAAATGACTAGGCTGATCATTGAAGCCGAACAAATCGATTTTCTTGGAGACGCTTGTGTTAGCAATCCCTCAATGTCCCTGAGTGCTAAAGAATTACACTTTCTGCGCATGAATAATTAAATTTGCTTGTCATTGCCTGTGCACCCTGTTTATCTTCTCGTGAGGTGAATTCCCTGCTTGTTATCAAATTGTTGTTTTTTATGAAAGAGTGTTCACGTGACTGTCGTGCGCAAAACTGGTATATGAATCGGCAGGAGAATGAAATAAACCATTGTTGTTAGTAGCGCCAGTGTGTGTACGTCTCTTCCTTCTGTCCGTGTCCTCGTATGCGCTCAACTCATTCAAGTAAGACTGTGTAAGGGGCTGGGTAAGACGCTGTGGCCTCTCCCCCTTAAAATCTCTCAGCTATCATGTGATGGCGTCGGCGAACGAGATTCTGCAGACGCGCGATGAATCAACGCGTTGTATCCTAGTCAAAACGCGCTGGCACGCGGTAGCGCGATCTGGCCTGTGTAAGGGGCTGGGTAAGACGCTGTGGCCTCTCCCCCTTACACTCTCTCAGCAATCACGTGATGGCGTCGGGGAACGAGATTCTGCAGACGCGCGATGAACCCCGCGTGGCGCGCTCCAACAAGAGTTCGAGACGAGTAACAGCAACTGCAGTGAATTCATGGTGTGCTCCGCTTGAAAGGACGCGTTAACATCGGACAAGGTGCCCGTGATGAACGGAACGGAACCCATGCGCTCCTTCGCATCCCCACATGGTTCCGTTTAGTGGGAGATGGTGAAATTTCTTTTACATCTGTTAACGCGACTTCTGGCCCGAGATGACGAATGTATAGGCTCGATTTGCACAGCGATTGTATAGGCTCCATTTTCAGACAGTGGCGTTGCTTTGTGGAATAATAGTTTATTACCGCGGAGAAACCACGATATACCGCGGAGAAAACCCTGCAGCATGATGCGCATCTGATCCAAACGCGGCTCTTGAGTTACTTCGGCTATAGGCCAATAGCGCGCTATTGGCTGTTTCATGCCAAAGAGCAGGCACTAGCAGCTCCGAAGAGAGTGAGCACAGGACTCTTTGAGATACTGGGGCACCCGAGAAAATGGCAACTTTGCGCTCCGCTTCTAGAGCACTGCCCGGGCTCGGGCCTAGCCGAAAACCCGGGCCCGGCCAGCCCGTGTGCCGGGCCGAGCCGGGCCGGGTAAAGTAGTTTTTACGTCGAGTCGGGGCCGGGCTCGGGCCTGAAGCTCCGGGCTTAGGGTCGGAACCAAGTTTGAGGTGGCGGGCTCGGGTCGGGCCGGGCTTGGACTTTGGTCAGTTCTTAAGATTGTTCCACATACGCTGTGCACACATATATGTTCCACATATTGAATCTCGAAAAAACAATTTCTTTTATTTGGGCCAAACTATTTGGAGAAGTTTTATGAGAAACAAATACTGAACTTCTTTTGCGTCTTGCATATGGGGCTACTTGATAGACTTATTGGGTACTTATAGATTTAGACTGGTGTCTGTTAGTTCTCATTAATATTGTACCTAACAAAGAAAAACTAGCCCTTAAAAGTCATCTTCTTTACTTGATAGACTAGGTGCTTATGTAGTTAACATCTCACTATCCTGTGCAATAAAGTTTTCCAAGCCAAACTGTTCTGTGATTTATTATTTGCATCCGTTTTATTTTATATCCGTAATGTAATTTGGAATCGCAACCATAAATGTCATATCATAAATTTCTATATCAAAGTTATAACTGTAACTTATCATCGAAAGAGCGATAACGGAGCTCCAAAGCAGGGCAACGTTCTTGAAAGTGCCCGCAGTCCACTAAAACGAAAGGCGTTCGCTGAGTCTCGTTACAGAGAATCACCATAAAGACACGTTCATTTTCAGTGGCTACGTCACGGCTCCCAGTGGTCATGTGACGCGACATGGACATGCAGCCTGCTTTGTGTTCCCACATTGTTAACGTCTTTTGTCGTATTCTGCTATATGGTGCGAGAGCTACGTGATACTGCCGCAACAGCGTTGTATTGTGCAGGAATAGCATAGGTTCAATAAACAAGGTGCGGGGTAACCGTATTCACCTGACGATATATGTGGCTTGAAAAAGACAGTTATAATTCCGTGTCGGCTGATCAGGGGCGTAGCCAGAAATATTTTCGGGGGGGGGGGTTCAACCATACTTTATGTATGTTCGTGCTTGCGTGTGCATGTGTGCGTGTATATATGAGCAAGCAAAATTGAAAAAATTTCGGGGGGTGTTTGAACCCCCCCAACCCCCCCCCCCCCCCCCGCCCTTGGCTACGCCCCTGCGGCTGATGTACCCTTTCCTCGAAGCATATGCACACAATGAGTGAGCATTGAGAAGCTTAGTAAAGGCCTTTATCAACAAACTGGGACGAACCCCAAAAATAGATAGAAACCCACGAGACCCGGAAGGGAAGGTAGGAGGCGTCATAATTCCTCAGGTTTCAACGCTTCGTATCCTGGGACTCCAGATTCAAAAGGACGGGGCCGGGGGAGCACAGTTAGAAAGGATTCAGAAAACCGTGCAACAAGTTAGTCATCTGATCAAAATAGTGACTAGCAAACGTCAAGGACTCAAAAAAGGACGATTGCACGAAATTTATACAAGCGCTAATCACAAGCATTATCACGTACGGGACCCAATACGTAGACATGAAGAACAGTCAACGGATTAAAATAAGCACTCTAATCAGAAAAGCACACAAGATTGCCATGGGCCTGTCGCCCTCCACATCCACGGAAAATCTGCTTAAAACGGGAGTGCACAACACATGGGAAGAGCTCGTGGAAGCGCACAATATCAACCAGCTGGAGAGACTGAAGCTGACGAATACGGGTAGAGCCCTACTTCAAGATCTGGGTTATCAAGTCCAAGATGGCATGCACGTTCCTCGGCGTATCCCGCACGAGATCAGAAACAACCTACACATAAGCAATATACCAAGAAACATGCATCCTGAGTACGACAAGGGAAGAAGACAGGCTAGGATACAACTGCTAAAGGAAACACTAAAACGCACCAACAGCAATGAAGAAGACGTGAGGTACACGGACGCAGCAGCTTACATTACAAATGACCGTTTTGCAATCAGCGTGGTCGACGAAAACGGTCAAGAACTGACAACAACATCCATACATGCCAAGTACGCAAGTACAGCGGAAGAGTTGGGCATAGCCCTGGCCATCGCTACATCAAAGAAGACGCGGGTTACCGTGATCACGGATTCGCAAGAAGCGTGCAGAAGGTACATGAATTGAAGCATCGGAAAGGCAGCACTCCATGTAATAAAGAGCACGAAGGTGGAAGAAACCACCATCCTCTGGACACCGGGACATGAGTCTCTCGCGGGGAACCAGGCGGCGCACGCTGCGGCTCGAGATCATGCACGCCGAGCCATCTCCGACACTCAGAGAGCACGTACCCATGGCTGTCACAACGAGGATGAACGCATACCGAAGAAGTATTCAGACATTTTGGCACATTACAGGAAGCAGAGGAAGCTGTACCCGCCGGCACACAAGAGTCTGAGAAGGGAGCAAGCGGTGACCTAGAGAAGACTGCAGGCCGGAACTTACCCGCACGGAGCATTGATGCACGCAGTGTATCTAGGGACCTACAGGCAGGACTGCAAGTTTGCCCACCGGACACGCGCAACAACCTGCGCCACATGGTGCTGGAGTGCACGAACAATCCGGACGTACCACCGTCATCACCCCCGAGCGAAATCAAAGAGGAAGGAGCGAATGCAGAGAAAGAATTAGAAGACTAGTGGGAGGCTCTGCTGGTGACGCAAGACCCTGACAACCAGCTACGATTGGTGAACAGGGCACGGGCGGCGGCAGCGAGCCATGGCTGATAAAGTTCATTTCTCTCTCTCTTCGTCCACCTCCTGCCAGTCCTATCCGCCTATTCCAATCGCTACCTTCTACCGGTACAACATCGTTAGCAACTTAGCAAGGCACACACCATAATATAATGAAAAAAAAAAGCAATCAAGGACCACAGTAGAAACCCTGCATTATATACACTGCTGAAACCTACAAGGAGAAACCCTCAACAAGGAGTTTTATAGATGAAATTGAAGAGTAGCACGACTTTCGGGAATAAGAGAAATGAAGAGACGAGCTGCACAACTATGTTCAATTTGCAGAAGTCTGCAGAGACATCCGAACTTTGCTCCAGCGGTGGAAGTCTAAGAACTACGACTGTCGACGCCTTCACATTTCGCAAGGCAGGCTTAGTGCTCCCCTGCGGCTAGCACAAGCAGTTCAAGAAACTGTAGCGCGGCAGGATAGCTTCTGCAACAGAGCATGGCGTGCTTACAGCCGGAATTTCTTCAAAATTTAGCATTTCGCACAATAGCTTGTGAAAACGTGAACTGTAAACTATGCCACAAGAAAATATTTAATGTCATTTTCACTTATTGATACGCTCAAGGCCAGAGGCATTACAGAGGGGAGTGAGTAAAAAAATAGAAGTAAGAGCAAGCAAGAAAAGCAGCAAGCCATAAATAAAGATAAAAGTTCCTCGGCCCTATAGACTGTATATACTAGCAGTTGCGTGATATATGGAAATAATGCTATAAAAAATTGCTTTTTTTAGCCTGTCGGCTGTTTGTACGTATTTTGAAAAGTACACGCGGTGTACGGAGTTCGTTATAGTTTTACAGCTGAGCTCTTATACTTGATGTTTTCCATGCGTCGTGGAAAGGAAATTATCATCATGAACCGCCATGCGCTCTTTTTGTCCTCTTCTTCATATTCTGCTTGGCTCCCAGAAACACGTGCCCCGATATGTTTGACGCAATAACTCTGATGGGCGAGAGAAGCAGTAGAGATAGAGAGAAAGAAAGCGAGAAAAAAGCGAAATAGAGATTGTTGGCGAGGCGGGATTCGAACCCGCATACCTACGATCCGAAGGAGAGCGTCCTAACTACTCGGCTATCGAGGCACTCTAGCAGAAAATAGCATGGCCTTGTATAGTATAGCATAGCAAGGAGGTGGGAAAGGAAAGTCAGGCTGAGGAGGAGGGCAAGGAGGGGCGGAGAACGAGTACAAAGAGCGAAGGAGAGAGAGCGCAAAAGAAAGAAAGGCAAGAAAGAGAAGAAGATAGAAGGCGATACAACGACTACAGAGAAGATAGGGAGAGACGAAATATACAGAAAGATAAAAAGATACAAATAAAGAGACAATAAAAGACAGAGAAAAAGAGAGATAAAGCATTGGCATGTATAGTATGGTGTAACAAGGGGTGGCGCAGAGAGAGATGAGAGGGTAAAAGCATAGCCATGCCAGGAAAAGCTATAGGTGACCAGCAGCTCTGCTGCCGCCCAGCGTTGAGGGACTTTGTGCAAGCGGCGCTAACGTTTATCTAGGTTAGCGTATCTACAACAAAGGTAATAAATATGGCTTTTTTCCTGCATTTCTTTTGCCGTGGCAAGGTGCTAATAGGCTGAACACAAGGGCTACATATCCAAAATGTGGCACGATTGGGTTTGATGGTAGAGCATGCTTCAAATTCAAGAAAGGGCGCTAATAAAAACAAAGGGTAGAGAGCGTTCTGTTCTCTGACTCCTCTGTTTTACTGCGCTCTCTGTTGAAACTGAACGCATGCTGCAAATTACTTTTCTTGCTACAATATCTCCTATCAAACTCTCTTGATTATTCCATTGTGTTTGTAGAAAAAATATGCACAGTATACCGCTAGCGCATAACGGTTCATCGTACCCAGTATGTCCGGTCAACTGTTACCACAGTGACTGACGGCCTTTTGTACAAGAAATTATCGTAGATTAAAGCGTAACTGTTAGCGTAACATGCGACAATAAAACGTAGATATTTGCTACTTAAAACACCTTGCTGTCGATTCCCTGTGCGGGCAACACCACCTAGATAATTGGCTCGAGCCTGTGTCTGGCCCGATCTGCGCTCATGCCGGGCCGGGCCGTGTAGGTGAAACTTTTTCTCGGGTTCGGGCCGGGCCGGGCCCGGGTCTTGCTTTTGAGTCAACAGCTGGGTTCGGGCGGTTTAACTTCAACGAGTGCCGGGCTCGGGCCGGGCTCGGGTCAAGAATCACGGCCCGTGCAGTTCTCTATCCCCTTCTAACCTCTCCTTGCCGCTCAAGACTGCAAGATTTGGCTGAGCTGTTGATAACAGTGTCTGCTTTCCGCAGCCTGTGTGTTTTTTACCAAGCACGAGATGGGGTTGATGACCTCTTTAAAGGCCAACTCCGGCGATTTTTTGACCATGTCAATGTTATGGTGCTCTTAAGTTCCTGAGACGCTCCTGTCACGGGTCCGTTGGCAGAAATACTCGGCAAATTGGACAATAATTTTAAATAAGCAAAAAAGAGCAGCACCGAAACCGAAACCCTACCCGAGCAGTACTGTCTTGCCGTGACATATAAGTCGGCAAAAACCGGAAATCGTGCGAGGCGTGGCGTGGAAATCCGCCAGTGCGTAGTATGAAAGCGTCGAAGGGCAGACGCTCAGGGGAAAGGTGACCCCGTCGCAACAGCCGTACCATGTCTGTGAATGACCGTGGTACGTGCACAAGTTACTCGGAGCTGTCGGAAAATGACAGCTGCGATTGGACGCATTTGGAGGCCAACTAAAAGAACCATCCCTCTTCGATGAAGTAGAACACACCTGTTTGCGCATTTCGCCGCCAGATTGCGCAACCTGTCCAGGCGGCTCAAGATTGTGGGGACGCAATCGGGTAAAGTGCTATCGCTGAGAAATCTGTGGGCTAACTAAAGCTTCCTATTATTGCTATGGGAAGAGTGCATAAGTTTGGCAATAGCGGCGATCAACATCGCGTAGGTAGTGCCGAAGGAGTTTAATATGAGCCAAGTACGAGCCACCTATTGCCCGTCGCGCAGCTCAGCGTATACCGATTGGCCCGGTCACGGTGCACCCTGTATACGTTACGGAAAGTGTTTGCGCACAGTAACGTTCGCGAATGCGCACTCTTCAGCCGGTATCTTGGTGCCGCACTTTCCGTCCTGCTAGCTCAGACAAGCACTCTAATATGAAGACGCGGGGCAATCGTTAGGTAGGAGTGTTACGTGGCTGTCAAGGTAATCGCCAAAAATGACGTCACGCTCGCAATGTTGCCGATAATTCTGGGCAGCAAGGTGGAGGCGGTCCGGGCAATCCATAAAATTCATTTGTAATGAATCTGCGTATCTCTCCAGCGTGTAATTTGTCATGAATGACAGGAACGTCAAAAGAAATGTAACCAGCGAATTTTATTGAAATGCATTGACATCGAAAAATCGCCGGAGTTGGCCTTTAACACCTTGCTTTTTGACACAAAACTGTTTCGGAGAAGAAGTTCCTAGGTTCACAGCATATGTTGTTTTGTATGAGCGCCGCCGAATAGCTTCAGACTCATCCGGTGCATAAGCTGCAGTCTGTTATGGAAAATCAAACGTATAGGTAAGAAAATACCGACGAGTACGATACTCCCTAATTCTGCACGTGTGGTTTCCTATGGTGATATATAGGGGCAAGGAACTCGAGAGGCATGTATGCACGTACAGTTACAGATGACACTTGGCTTTCAGTTTTTATTACTATATAAGTATTTCTTTCAGGCTTGTTATCTTTTGTTTCCTATTTTCTCCTTTGTTTTTCTTCATTTCCTCTTCGTTCTCTGCTTAGGCGGCGTGAACTGCGGTTAGATAGAAACAGCGTTGTCCGTGACCGAAAAAAAAAAACGCCAGGCCTGCGATGAAACCGCAGCACAGTCACAGCGAAATGCTGGAAGAGCGGCGTTTCTAGAGCCCGTTGTAAGCTAGCTCTCTTGGGGCTACAATACAAGTACACTAGAAAGGTACCCACTACGCCATAAATCACAGTTTTTGTGAAGTTGGGAAGCTACAGGCGTCAAAACGTGCGAATTATGCAACCAGTGGATGGTTGAAAGCTTCCCATACGTTACAAAGTGTACAGCTGCGAAGGTGCCCGTTGCACCCTACGGCCGCGAAGTGGGTATTTTGCCATTTTACAAAAGGAATATTTATGACGCAGTGGGAACTTCGCAACTGTACTTGCAGTAGACATTCTATAGATTCAAATGGCCAATGTTACGCGCACAACCGCTCCTTTCCTCTCGGTGCGGTTGATGGCGATGCGCACGAAGTACTATTCCACTATGGCGTTCTACCATTGAAGGCGAAGCTGAAGCCTCCTCCAATTTTTTACATCTGTTAACACGACTTCTTGCCTGCATGACGAATGTATAGCCTGTTTTTGCAAAGCAATTTAAGACACTGGCGTTGCTCTGTGGAATAATAGTTGATCACCGTGGAGAAACCATGATATTTATTGTCTATGGAGCGCGGCGCCGGAACGTGGCAGCGCCCTGTACCATGATGCGCACCTAATCCAAGCGCCGCTCTCCATTTACGTTGGCCATTGCCCAATAGCACGCCATCTGTTGTTCCACGCCAAACAGCAGGCACCAACCGCCCCGAAGGGAGTGAGCACTGGACTATACGAAAATAGGGCACCCATTAAAATGGCAACTTCACGCTGCGCTGCTAAGCTCTCCTCGCCGCTCTTGACTGCATGATTTGGCTGAGCTGTTGATAACAGTGTCTGGTTTCCGCAGCATACGTTTTTTCATCCGGCACGAGGTGTGGTTCGTGACCCCTTGTGCGCGTTATTGCTTTTGGGCACAAAGCTGCTTCGGAGCAGAAGTTCCTTGGTTCATGGCATATATTGTTTTGTATGCACGTCGCCGATTAGCTTCAGACTCATCCAGTGCATAAGCTGCCGTCCGTCATGAAAAATCAAACGTATAGGTAAAAAATTACCGACGAGTACAATACTCCCTAATTAAAAATTTGAGCGCAGCTGTACGCGTGTTTTCACTTGGCGATATATAGGGGCAAGGAATTCGAGAGGCATGTATCCACGTTCTCTTAGTGACGACTCTTGCGTTTCAGTTTTTATTATTATAAAAGTATTTCTTTCAATGCTTGTTATCTTTTGTTTTCTTCTTTTGCCCTTTGTTTTTCTTCATTCCCTCTTCACCTTCTGCTTAGGCGGCGTCAACTGCGGTTAGATCGAACGCTTTACATTATCTTTCTTCTTTTATTGTAGTTGCATTTTTAGTCTTCCACTTTTTGTTTATATTTATAAAATTCCATTTATTTTGAAGTAAAATATATAAACATAAACAACAAAAACCTAGAACTCATGCTCTGGCGGTGCCCCTCGTTATGCAGGGACAAGAATATCCCAGAACACAAAGGGAGCTCAGCCCTCAAGAGCTGGGGGTATGACAATCAACTATGGGCTGTCCAGAGAGCCTGCTATGCGGCGGTTAACCTATGACTAAAGGCTGGTTCACACTAAAGGCGGATCGGCCAAAGCGGCGAGCGGAAAACGGAGGAAACCTCCACTCCGGCGGCGAAAGCGGGCGGGAAACGATGCTGCGAGCCGGATCGCTCGGGGACGGATCTTTCCCGCCCGCCGATGGTCTCCGCTGTGTTGCAGCCAATCAGAACGCTATGCGGCAGTGACTCTTGTATAAACATCCGGTTGACCGGAAATGGCGCGACATCTTCGCAGGCGGCTGGGGTGGCGAGGGTGGCTAACACTGAGCCCGTGGAAACTAAAAAAAAGCAGGTGTGTGCGGTCTGTGGAATAGCGCAAACGATTGCAACAGGGACACAGAGGGCAACACAACACAAACGCTTGTGTTGTCTCGGTTTCTGTGTCACTTTCTCTACGTTTGCGCTATTCGACTGACCATTAAAATATGCGTACATGATTGGTCTTCAAGCGAAGCTTCTATCGCCTCACAAATTGGCGCTGTAGGCGTGAGAAAAATAAGAATAAAATTGAAAAAAGAGAGAATCCGCCGATCCCAAGCCTTGTGAGAATCGGTTTCATGCGAACCAGTCAGTGAGTAGTTCTATGCTGCATTTTTTGGCTTTGAGCCAAGCGTTATGAGGTGAATCGACGTGTTTTTGTAAGTGTAGTGTTGTGCACATCATGGGCTTACCAGGCACGCCGACAACACTGGGGTTTAAAGGGTAACTTATGGCGTGACGTAACGTGGCACTCACGTTAGAGCACATCATTATCATCATCATCATCATCAGCCTGTCTACGCCCACTGCAGGGCAAAGGCCTCTCTCATGTCCCGCCAATCAACCCGGTCCTGTGCTTTCTGCTGCCACGCTATATCCACAAACTTCTTAATCTCATCTACCCACCTAACTTTCTGTCTCCCCCTCACGCGTTTGCCATCTCTTGGAATCCAGTCAGTTACCCTTAATGACCACCGGTTATCCTGCCGACGTGCTACGTTCCCGGCCCATATCCATTTCTTCTTCTTGATTTCAACTATGATATCATTAACCTTTGTTTGTTCCCTGACCCACTCTGCTCTCTTCCTGTCTCTTAAGGTTACACCTATCATTTTCCTTTCCATCGCTTGCTGCGTCGTCCTCCATTAAAGTTGAACCCTCTTTGTAAGTCTCCAGGTCTCTGCTCCGTAGGTAAGTACCGGTAAGATGCAGCTGTTATATACCTTCCTCTTGAGGGATAATGGTAGACTACCATTCATGATTTGATAATGCTTGCCGAATGCGCCCCATCCATAAAGCACATACGCCAGTTTTATCGAAACAAAGTGCACATTACGGCGGATGTGAATATCATACGCAACTTTCGTTAGCCTATTCCTCCGGGATCGAGCAACGCTTGAATACAGCTTGCTAAATCATAGGAACCCAAATATAATGTTTATTCGACTGCTATAAAATCAGAGCCAACACTGGAACCACAGATGTTAACCTGACATAACACCTGTATCGTAAACGTACAGGCGCGTCCACGTCTCTGTACAGCGGGAGAGCAGCCGTCCTTGCTCTGCGGGGCGTCACCTTGCGCCAGTTTCTCGCTTTGACGTGGTGTGCCTAGGAGCATGCGCGTCCTTGTAGATATGCAGAACTGCTTTGCACGAGTGACAACGTTGAAAATGAGCTTGTTTAACCATAGATGCACGCTCCCTCCCTCAGGGGCCTTTCGGCACCTCGATTCCAAAAGATGACGCGCTGCGACTGATAACACGCACCTGATAAACGTTGGTGTTATGGTCAATTCTGACGGGTAATTGTGTCGATAGTGCTTAACGCTACAATATATACAGCCATTGAAAGGCTTAGAATGGAGAAATAAAAGAAAGAAAGAAACTCGAAACTATGGTTAATGATATATAGCGTTAAAACGTTACAACGATATATAACGAAACTATAGTTAACCATGTATGGTTAACGAAGCATAGCCCAAGGCGGCGGCCGGGAATAATGAGGCAACAGGGGTCCGTGCTCGCTACATCCTCTTCCAAAGAAAATACTTGGGCGAGTGTCCAGAGGCGGCCTCCGGCTGTCTGAAATTGCCCAGAAGGATCTGCTCGAGACTCTGTCCTTGGGTCTCGGGCATGAACAGCATCAAGAGAAAGGCGCCCACTATGGTGACCATGCAGAAGAACGAGGCCAGTCCGGTCAGCTGGATGGTGTCTCGCACGCTCGTGAAGAACCACGTGACCAAGAGGACGCAGGCCCAGTTAAAAGCGCACACGCCGGCAAGGTACATGCCGCGGTCCCGGCAGCACACGAGCTCGGCGCCGAGTATCCAGACCACGGGACCAAGCCCGAGCGAGTAGCCTGCCAAGGAAGCGGTGTCGAAGATGGGGGTTTTATAACAGTATACGCTGGATGGAATCCTGGCGCTATACTCGCGGACAACTTTTCTTGACAATGAAGCGAAGGCTACAGAGCCACAAAGCACGTAGCCTACCGCTAATGAACGTATACTCCTACAATTGCGTCCGTATTTTCTGCGTGATATATATAAAATACTCCTTCATTTTCTACATGTAGCTTTTTGAGACGGAACGCAGCGCACGCAAGAGAAATATTTTTATTTCTTTTACTTTATACGTTGTCACTTTGCGTTTTTGCGTGCGTGAAAAAGTCGCGCCTTTTACCCGTACCTTAAACGCTAAGCAGCGTTTGCGTCGAAATGCAACGCTAGCCATCACTTTCCACGGCGTTACGAGACGCGCGCCAAACCGGACTACTTCGCGTAGCAGTACATGTGCAGACGCTCCGCCCCCGTAGCTTTCCCTTAATTACCAAGAAAAGTTGTCCGCGAGTATAGTGTCTATGGGAGCTGCAACGCATGGCGCTTAGGACAGCATGGGAATAAGGGGTAGCACATGGATTTGCCTAAGCTTCGTTCTTTCGGCTCTGTGTGGCTTTGTCATATTTTAAAACTGTTAAAAATGTAAAGTTGTTAAACAGTACAGCTGAGAAGCCTTGGATTGCGCGACAAATGAATGGGCGATAGCAATGACACAGATGACGCGAAAGCAGCCTGAGACCGGTGGCGAATCACCGAGTTTTCAGTTCTGGAATTAACACGCTGCGCTTGTTAACGCGGAAGTTATAGGAATAATCTTTTTGGTCTAAGAGATATATTTCCCAAGTTTTAGCGCGACAGTTCATAGCTGTCGTTGTGTGTTCATGCGAGTCCTTAACAGTTGTCACCGCAACCCGAAGTGACCTCACCGTGACACAAAATGACACCCTGTAGGCTTTTTATCTGATGCGTTTTTGTACCGTAACTGCATTGCCCAACAGCCCACATTAATTTCATCACGAGATATATTTACATCTCCTCTATGCTACCTTGTTTTGGTTATGAAAAAAAAAACCGTAAAGATGGGGTGAGTGCACGAGCCGACATTTCGAGAAGTGGACTTGTCTTCTTCGAGGCTGAAACTTATGTTACTCTAATCATTCTTCGTTTGCTAAAGTGCGCACTGCAGGCGTACTGTAGGCGAGTAATTCTGCTGCCTTAATACGACTATCATCAGTTAGAGCTGTCTTGAGCCAGAAGAGGTAGCTGATAACAAACACAGGTGCCCTTTAAGGGAGCCTCGACGATCAATGTAATTATATTCACAAGATAAAAGAAAATTTACAACTGTGGCGGCGATGATATATTTCCACTAGTGAAATATTTCCATACGAAACTTTTCCAAGTAGCTTTAGTTATCTTTGCACGTGCCACCCGACCGTGCAGCTGCACAGCGCATCCATTTCCACTTGCCGCCCAAGAAGGAAATGTTTTTGCAGTAAAATGCCCGCGCGAGCGGCAGCTACCGCGAGTTTCAAGCCAATTAGGAAACATAAAAAGCAAACTTGTAGCAACGGAATATATAATTTAGGACCTGACACTGCGACCGCACGCGGAGATTCGCGGCCGGATATTCGTCAGCTGCGCGTATGCGGCGACATTGGTCGCAGGTATAGGTCGCTGCGTGGCTGTCGTAGATTATTAGGCTGTTGATACGAGCGTCCTGGATCGCTTCCGGTTCGGCTCACTCACGTGAGCTGTTCGATTTGGAAGGCAGCTGTGAAAACGGCGGGCGGCAATACTTAGTCGGAACGGAAGTTCGCATATTTTCTACACTTTCAATTGGAGTAAATTTTTTTTTATTTGCGATGTAGACTTGCCCTTAAGACATATTATTTGTCTGTATATTTGTACTAAATGTACGCCGTTAGGCCGGTGTTGTGCATGAAGTGAAGAACCAAACATAACAAAAGAAAGACTTTACGCAGACTCAAGAAAAGTGCAAAAATTATTTTTGCCTGCGAAGTGTAGACATAGAACGTGGAAGTTCAATGTCACTGAGGTGCACATGGAAACCATTGGTTGAGCTTTCCACTTAATATATTTTTGAACGGGTAGCTAAGACCTTAATGTAAATAACGAGGGTTTGCTCGAACTGTAGCTTTGGCGTCGCATCGGAGAGACATATTTTCCTCGTATCAATTAGTGAGGCTAAATATAGCACGCGCTTACTAATGATAACCCGCATCGTTAAGATTTGAGGACCACAGTCCTCTGTCGTTAAGGGTGGTACGTGGTGAACATTCAAGCACCACAACGTACATTTGTAAGCATTACGAGAGGGAACACCAATTTCTTGATTAATCAACAATTACTTGTAATGTACCGATATGAATGTGGCGTACTCCTTTTCCGCTTGAACATTTAGTGTTACGTGGGGTTTTATCTAGAACTGTGGCATAATATGTACACAACCTGCGGGCATATGAAATAGCAACAGGAAGTTGCGATACAGAACATCTCCCGCAAATAACAACAGGGGGTAACAAAAACAAATCAATGAGCGATTAAAGCTAGTACTAACTTGTTCGTACTTGACTGTGTGTCCACGTATGACAAGTGTGATATCACTTGCTCCGTATGGTGCGAACCACAATATGAGACCCAGGCCTGTAGCCAGGTATTTCTTTCGGGGAGGGGGGGGGGGCACTTCATGAAAACCTTGACTTAAGAAAAACACTTATTTTTATTATTCATTTATGGTAAAACACCTACTGCACCAAAATTTCGGGGGGGGGGGGGGTTCCCGGGCCCATGGGCCCCCCTCCTGGTTACGGGCCTGATGAGACCTAAATTAATTAGCTAAGAATATGATTTTGCAGTCATTAACTTTCGCAGTCATTCGTATTGATTTCGTGCGGCAGCCAGTGACGACCACTGCCGTCAGTATTTTGGCTCACGTAGTAGACTTCTACGAAACACAGTAAATAGTTTCCCATGTTCAAGCTAAGGTTTTGTCTTTATTTATATGAAGATCAACCTTAGAAAAAAGTAATCCTTAGGCTAAAGTAACATCAAGGTTTTCATGTGACCAATCACGTTTCTTTTCTTTTTCTCGACGTGCGGACGTGACTCACAGTGCTATTAAGGAGACCGCATGCAAGACTGCATGAGACAACCTTTCGCACCTTTTACTGCAACAGGCTCGTTTGAGCTATTCCGGTGCGCATCCGGTCGGAAATGGCACAGAACTGGAAACCATATGCTACTTGGTCGCAGATGTATATATATCTATATATATATATATATATATAGCTGGAGCTGACAATGTTTAAATGTTTATTCTTGTATCCATGTCACCCGAGGTTAAGAAACATACAATAACTTAAAAGCACGAATATGTCCGTTTGTTTTGTGTAAACATTTTAATAAATTGTTTGTTCACAGTTATGCATCCATATTTGCTTTTTAAGTTGTTGAGTAGCGAAACTGTGGCGAGCGACACACGGCAAGACGGCACGATGAAGACAAGCACGTTAGTTTGCACTTTTGAAGTGGCAAAAATGCCTTATATACTGCTTTTAAAGCATACTGGTTAGATTCTTTTTTCTCTAATCGTTAGTACGAGCACACTGTGTACGAGAGGGCCCGTACGCGCTGTTTCTGCTTCCGTTGCTCAATGCCTATCGAAGTTTCGAGATAACTGTGGGATGCTCCGTCGACTCGATTAACGATTCGACGGCCTTCGAAACTTCCCGTGTAGCAGCTCGTGCCTGACCATTGAGTCAACAGACCATCCGTTGGAAGACCTTCCAAACGCCCGTGGGACACGACCTTCAGTGATGTTCAGTGATTAACGTTCTTGAGTGATGTCCTAACAACACGGCTCCACTTAAGCAAGACTTTGACTTGCACGTGTTGGTTCATGGTTAACGGAGGAGACAAGGACGAAGAGGGACGTCCAGTGTACTGCGTCTTCTTCGCCCTTGTCTCCTCGCGAACCGCTATGGCGGTCTAGTAGGTTATGGTGCTCGACTGCTGACATGAAGGTTGCGGGACCCCATTCCGGCCACGGAGGCCTCATTTTAGATGGAGGCGAAAATGCCTGAGGCCCGTGTACTTAGATTTAGGTGAACGTTAAGGAACCCCAGGTGGTCGCAATTTCTGGAGCCCTGCACTAAGGCGTCCCTCATAATCATACCGTGGTTTTGAGACGCAACATCCCAACAGTTAGTATTATATCACATGCATATTTCATACACACATTCTTTTTTTTAGTGCCGAAGAACGTTTTGATGTTTTGTGAGGCTAAAAAAAAAAAAAGCTGTTTAAGTGTAAAACGCTAAAAAAAGTACAATAAGTGCATCTTCAAGGAAGGTGTTTTGCTATGGGCATGTAAAACTTGTTTCGTTCACGCGGTTTTTTGCGTCTTAACGTTCTTTAGTGCTGCAATAATAACGCTGCTGCACTTACGCAATACTTCGATTTGGGCAAGTACGTTCGTGGTTAATGGGGAAATCAGCGCAAAAAGGCAAGAATGAAGAAGGACGTCCCCAGTATACTTTATCTCGTTCATGCTTGTCTATTTTCGCTGACAATATTGCACGTACTTGTCTATTTGCGCTCTTGTCTTTCACGCGATATCCCGTTATGCACTGGTCAGTCTGAATGCTTCAATGCGCACCCATGATGTAGAGTCCCAATAAGAGAATGGGCAAGCGCTGGACGAGTGATGCGCCCGGTGGCTGCGCTTCGCCGCCCGACACTGGATAGATCGCCGCGATGGTGGCCATGGCCGAGACGCACGTCAGGCAGGAGAAGAGCAGGAGACGCCGCCGACCCACCACGTCCATGAGTGACACCACCACCATGGTGACAGCCACCTTTACGGAACATAGGATAGAGTGCGATGAATAACAGAACGCTGTACAAGCGGCGTCATACTACACGTTACCCTAGCGGAGCTATCGCTCTGTGGTCGAAGAAACAAAGGAAGCCAACTCATAATGAAGTCAGGTAAAGCACAGGGGGATGTCACTTGTAGTTTTTAGTTGAAGTCTAATAGTTGTGCGATAAACGAAAAATAAATTAGATACCAAAAAATCAAGAGCCATTCCCCAATCGGGGAAACGAGGACAAGCGATGTTTGGCGTGGGCGCGCCTAGCCTACTGCTTTTTCTTTCTTCTTCTTCTTTCTTATCTTTCTTTCTTTCTTTCTTTCTTTCTTTCTTCTTTCTTTCTTTCCTTCTTTCCTTTCTTTCCTTTCTTTCTTCTTTCTTTCTTCTTTCTTTCTTTCTTTCTTTCTTCTTCTCTTTCTTTCTCTTTCCTTTCACTCATTCTTTCATTCATTCATCCCTCATTCATTCATTCGTTCTTTCTATTCTTCTTTCTTCTTCTTTCTTTCTTTCTTTCTTCTTCTTTCTTTCTTTCTTTCTTTCTTTCTTTCTTTCTTTCTTCTTTCTCTCTTTCTCTTTCTTCTTTCTTTCTTCTTTTCTTTCTTTCTTTCTTTCTTTTTCTTCTTTCTCATTTTCTAATGCTCCCTCCCAACGTACGGGTTCTCTTGTGTTATAGGTACCGGCCGTCCCAGGAGCGCTGTTTTCGGGCTGAATCGGCGTGGCCTCTTTCGCGCTCTTTCTAGCGTTCGCCAGCCTCTAGAACGGCCAAACGAAAGGAAAATCCCGCGATCATGGAAGCGCGGGTCAGCAACTTCATTTTCTCGAAGTCAGAGTTTTCCAGAAATGTGCAGTTCCTGACATCGACCTTGCGCGCTTTTCAGCAAAAAGATCGCTTTAAGTCCACCAACACGAAATATTTCAGTAAAGTACCTAGAGCAAGTGTACTGCTTCCCAACTGCTTTTTTTATCGTTGGCAAGATGCATTCGTACGCTTCCGTTCAGCTCACACAGGGCAAGCGTGGGAACGTGGCCTAGTGGTCGAGGCACCCTCCTTCGGACGGGAGGGTGGGGGGGGGGTGGCTTTGGTCTAAACGCCTTCCTCGGAAACAAAGTTCATTTAGTTTTGTTTATATTTCTTTGGTGAACGCCAGCTGTGGGTGAGGAGAGTTTCTGGGAGAGCGTGTTTTTTTTCCCAAGGCAGTGGGTTTTTTTGGAACATCACCAGCATCACAGGACCGTCTGTACAAGCTTCACTTGAAACAATTCGACACCCGTGTAGACAGAACCCTTAGCCTTTGAAGGTTGCGGTTTTTCTCCTTTACATTACGTTTTTTGAAATAGCTGTCCGTTTGTGTTAAGGCTGCCAGCAGACGCCACAATGCTTAGGACTAGAACCGTCCACGCGAGCGAAGCACGATAGTTTTGACATGAAAACAAGGTTTCAGCGAGTGCAGCTGCAGCGCTATAAGTTGATTTGTGCTTTCGGTACCGCTGATTAGCTTATTTTGGCCTTAAAACATTTCCTGGTACGTGGAGCGGCAGTCTCTTTTACTCATGTTTCCTCCTTTTTTTTTTTAGGGGTGTCAGAGTTTCATACAACCGAACTCACAACCATCGAAGGCTGCGGCTTCGCTCCTCACGTTGTGTTCTTGCAGTTGGTTCCTGTGTATGTTGAAGCTGCCTGCAGATGCTACAACTCTGATGATTGTTATTGTCAATGCGAACGAAGCAGGAAAGTTTTGGCATGAAAACAACATTCTTGTGGGTACGGCTGCAATGCTTTAGAGTTGTGGTGTACTTTCGGTAGCGCTAATAATGTTTTGGCCTTGGTACATTTCCTGGGAAGTGTAGTCTATAATAATTATGTTTTTTGGGGCATGTTGGAAATTCATAACATCGTACCAGAAACGCTAACTCTGCCTTCGGGCAGGCCTGTCAAGGGGACCTGAAATTTTTACCGACGGATGTAGATGTTTTATCGAGATAAAACATCTACATCTCTAAAATACACTCTACTGCGCAAATGCTAGCGAGGAAGTTCTGTGAACAATTAACTATTTTCGGTTAATGAACTGACTCGCATACCAGAGTGGGTTCGACAGAAAGCGACCAGGTGAAACAAGGACGCGTTTGCGCACAGTAATTATCTGTAATCACATACTTTCCCACGTGAATAGACACATTTTAGTCGCAGTGGCACAGGCTGCATATGTCGTTTAGACGAAGACCTAGCGTCCTCGTCTAAGCGACCGCGTCCTCGTCTCAGGCGCCTTGAATTATTCTTACAGCAAAGCCCATACTGTGACTAAATTCACTCACCGAAAGCATGAAATTCAAAACTGCCAGCTGTTACATAAGGGGAAAAAAGTGATTGCCCAGTAATGAGTTAGATATCTGAGTAACGCACACGCATTTTAAGTATTCGGTTTATGGCAAATCTTCAGGTGAAAGAGTTTCTCGGCATATTTTGACAGTAATAAATTATCACAGTAATAACACTTTCGACAAGAATCAAAATTTTGACCTGGGCTTCAGTGGCTCTGCACTCCGCTCATCTGAACACGCTGATTCTTTCGTTTGAAATCAACCAATGAACGAATACGTAAGATTATTACTGAATATTTGCGAATATTACTATTACTAAATACTACTGAATATTGCTGACTCACAAAATAGTAAGTGCGTCGCGTAGTTTGCGCAGTGGTTATGGCTTCACACGAGATCGCGGTTTAATTTCCCGCTGCAGTGGCCACACTCTGATGGCGGTGAAGTGCGATAATGCTGATGCACTTCAGCGCAACTTAACGAGCTTTTATATTCAAGATACATGAGAGTTTAGTGTGTCAACAGCGAACTTTGGTCTTGCCTTTCCTGACCGAAATCAATCAATCAATCAATCAATCAATCAATCAATCAATCAATCAATCAATCAATCAATCAATCAATCAATCAATCAATCAATCAATCAATCATCAATCAATCACAATCAGTCACAGTGAGTGAGTGAGTGAGTGAGTGAGTGGAGTCAGTCAGTCAGTCAGTCAGTCAGTCAGTCAGTCAGTCAGTCAGTCAGTCAGTCAGTCAGTCAGTCAGTCTGTCTGTCTGTCTGTCTGTCTGTCTGTCTGTCTGTCTGTCTGTCTGTCTGTCTGTCTGTCTGTCTGTGGTCGGATACAACTCAATGTTCGGAGAGCGCATGACAAGCGCGGCAGGCGATCGCCTCCGCGACCAAAGAAATAGTCCTGCTCATTCACTCGCTCATATTATCCAAAGACGGGGCCAATAGCTCTCCGGCTGATGACGTCAGCTTGCAAGCCGTGTCCATTGGTGCAGGCTTGTGTGCGTCCGCCTTAAAAGAGGAAATTCCGTAGACTTCTAAAATTCTGTTAAGACTTGTTGCTGGGCGAGTTGGTTGACATCGAAGAGGTACATTTTAGCGCAAACTATGAAAGAGGCACAAGAAAGAAGTAGAAGCAAGCAGATAGGTCGCCCTATCTGCGCCCTTGTACTTCTTTATCGCGTCTTTCTTTGATAGATCGCGCTAAAATGTACCCCTTCTAAAGTTGCATCTGACTATACGATCTTGCGTCGCTTGCCTTAAGTACACTGCGGCCTCATATCTGCTTGTTACGAAACCGCAGAAAGGCGAATTATACCGAAGCACTCCAATACTGCGTTTATCATAGTCTAAGGCTTCCTTAAAGCTTTAAGCACAAGCAAATGAATGAATGAGTCAAGCAATCTATGAGCAAAACAAACAGCCAAGGTGTGCACGTGGCGTGCCTGTAGGCTGGCGACGATGATGGAGCAGTCCGCGGCGCTGATGGAGATACCGCTGTCGGCGAACAGAGAACTCGCGTAGAAGATGATCATGTTGATGCCCGAGAACTGCTGGATGAAGTGCGCATGCGCGGCCAGCAGCACGTGGGACAAGCGCGTAGGAGCACGTGCGAACACCTGCTCAATGGCATGACACTCTTCGTCCACCTGCGAGGCAGACAGCAGGAGTTCCAAGTGATCGTGTGAAGCGCCATGAACGGGGCCAACTGGTAATATAAACGGTGAGAAGGACTATAGTGGTATGCTTTTACTTGCTTGCTTACAAATCGCCATTCTCTACTTTTCTCAGGTGCCTTCTACAGTACTTTTACGAGGGCATTAGGGCAATGCGTCGCAAACTTGAGGTTTAAGCATTTCTTAACAACACAACGTAAACACAGCGGAAATGAAGTCAAAGGAAGGACCGTGAGCTTTTAGAATTCAAACATTGGGTTTGACCTTGACTGAGATAAGAATCATCTTCAATTCACGATAAAATAGCTCAGCTCCTTAATGAACTACCATTAAGTCTACACACTATTCACTAGTAGCGTACTGTTCGACAGCTACATTGGAAAATTGAGTGCAACACGTGCTACGGGCTAGCATGGCAGCGTCCACTGCAACATGCTTATTCGCACTCCAGGTGCAACGGTTTGTGACTGCTATTGGAACTAACGCTAGACGCATAATGAGAACCGCAAGGAGAGGAAACTTTGCAGGAACGTAGCAGACATTGGGTATGCCATGCTATGTCTTTTAGAATGAATCTTTTCAGGCCATGAGTCTTGCAAGAGAAAGCTCCAATTGAAGTAACCAGTAGGGACTAGTGCGCCAATAAGTCGACCCGGGAAGTGTAGTCACGACCCCCAAGTATGATACTTCTTCGCATCAAGGTGGTCTTTGTGGTCGGACTCTCCTACGAAATGACTACAAGTGTACTGAAAACGAAGACATCCAGAGATTGGTGGGGGTCAAATTGGAGTTACCGTGGCAGAATGTAGGCGAATTTTCATATCCAGCTTGGCATAGGCCCGGTGAAAGCACAGAAGACAAAGCGCCGTAAAAGGAAATGACAGGACACCCTAATGCTTGATTTAGATGCCTGGTAGCGCACTCACACGTCAACGTTTCGTGGTCCTAGTGCATTGCTTGGGTTAACTCTGTGTTTCGTCGCGCTGCCGAAGCGGATCTCGGAAGCCACGTAGATAGAAGCACGTGATTGAGACCTGCGCCACCAGGTACCGCAACGAGCACAGCTGCTCACAAGGAAATCGTCCGCTCTTTCGACGAACTCATTCAGTGAACCTTCCTTAATTATACTGACAGTTGAATTGGGCCTTTTCTTCAGTAAACGTATGCTCCGATAAATGCATCTAATATGAGGCTTAACTTGATCCAGAGTCATAGATGTCGCACCAGGTTTAGTTTTAACAAGACTGTGTCTGAATATTCGGAAAACCGAAAGTAAGTACTCGACAGAAAGAGCTTAGAAGAGAAAGAAGAGTCGCTCAGTTCTCGTACCACTAAAGAAATCGTAACTTTTCCAAAGAAGCTGCGAACGTATCCGAAGCGATGAAGATTGGGCAGTGTGAAAACGGAGGAGGTCCTTTTACAGATACAGGGCCGTGTTCTTGCGGTAGATCGCGTACCGAATACCATCACATTCGTGATGGTTAGCGTCATTCGGAAACGAAGGGGATGCTATGGTGCCGGTGCGCATTATGGTCATTCATGCGAATAACTTGGAGCAGCACAAGAAAAAAGGAAGGAAAACCGAGGATAAAGATGAGGAACAAACACCACAGGACACACACAACTTGTTTCGTTCCTCATTTCTGTTCTCGTTTTTTTTTCGCGCTGCTTCAAATTATTCGCAAGATGAACCGCCTCGCCCAAACCAAGAAATTGTTGCTGGTTAATCAATTTCTCACAAAGTTCCGAGCACACTGCTGTGCCACGCGACCTAAAACGATGTAGCCAACGCGTCCAGTGCCAAATCACGCGGAATCTTACGCAACTACCCCACCAAGAGTACCACTCCTGTTCCGATAGCTCAAAAGAGGATTGCCACTTAACTCTAATAGAGCGGATGATCGTCCGGCAGTATGCGAGGTACCTCTTTAATGTTGCTATCTCATGTAAACATCACCCAACATAAGATATCTTTCCGATGGCTACCACGTTACTTGATTAACGCATCAGCAGTGGTGTAGGCCGAAATTTGTTTCGGAGTGGCGGGAAGGGGAGGGGACGACGCGTTTATGTGAAGTGGGGGCCTGGCAAGCAAGTGTGGTCGAGTGTCATCTTGTGTTCTGTGTTTCATGGCAGTAGGACATTTCGGGAGGGGCACACGCCCGGTGAGCCACCCCCTGGCTACGATACTTCGCATCAGTGCATTCGTAGACGTTTGCGGCACTAAAGAAGCTTGATATTTGTTTCCGATGTCCCCAACACTATCACTGGTTTGCGTGCGTCTGCTGAAAACAGTCGTTTTTAAAGATTTCTTTCAGCTCTTCTTCAGAGGCGCGAAGACTTGTCCGATCGTGGAATCTTGAAAATGGGTAAAACATTAGTACATGGTCTCCGGTTTTTTTTTTAATTTCGAAAGTTTAGCCAACGGCATACAGAGGTAAATATACAGATGGAGGCCGGTTTCCGCTATATACGTCAACAGTGCTCTGTGGTGGGGCCAATAGAGCCACAAATCATAGTCCGATGGTCTTGTCGGATGAAGGCCCACTGTTCTCAGGTAGCGCCATCGTGTCTGGTTCAGGCCAGGGCATGTCCATAACAAGTGCTTGGTGGTAGCCCCGGACGCTTTAGTTGCACAGTATGGGCAAGCATCCCGAAATGGCCCATGGAGATGGTGTGACCTGAATATGTGAGCGACGGGGTAAGTCGGTCACATATGCCTGGCACATACGTCTCATGGGCCATTTCGGGATTGGAACACCCTTAATGACACTGTCTCTGGAATGAGTAAGAGTTCCGGCAACAGCCATTGGCGTACGCAGGGTTCCCCTGAGCACGCCTAGGGTTCTGTATAAGAGATATGGTCTGTCATTGCTCTGTGTAAACGTTATGTTTGAGTAATTCCCGAACTAAAATTTTGACCTTTTGCTCGGCCCGAATATTGCGTCCCGAAGTTGTTCGTTCAAAGCAAGCAAGACGCTTTAAAAGACAATACTGATAATGACGTGTCCATAGATGAAAAAAACATGTATGATCACTCTGTCATAGGAATCGGTATAACACCAAACTGAAACGTGTCTTCACAGACGTAGTTGAGCGTTTGTTGTGCATTGTTTCGGCACAAGGGCTAAGGAATGAATGCTATATAGCAAAGAATTGTAATGGCACGCGAAGAACGGCAAGCAGGTCGAAACTCGCTACGCACTGCTCGAGCAGAGAGGACGCACAGAAAGAACATACACAGGACGAGTGCGAACTAATTATGGTTACGACTCGACAGTTAAAGCGCGCTGCTCAAACACAAAGGAGGGCGCACGAAACGAACGCACAAGTATACACAGGATAAGCGCGAACTAACTGTTAACTTATTTGCGTGTGAGCTGCGCGCTCATTTCGCGAAAGCGGCCGCTGCAGTGAGCGAAGTGACCTTCGTGCTCTCTGTAACTTCAGCGCAAACTTGAGGTGAAAGCACAAGACGTACACCCCCCCCCCCCCTCCATCACGAAATAAGAGCACGCGCACGAGCGACCCCGCCCTGTGGAGGCAAGCGGGCATCGCAACGCGCTGGGCGACGACCTTTAAAGCGCGCCCTTCGAACCCTTCGCGCCATCTTGCTAGTGATAACGGAAGCACGCTGGACTGCCACCGATCTCTGAGTACCGCCATCAGTAAACGGTGTACATAAATAGCTCGCCGTTAGCATGCTGAAGAACGTGCCGTTTGTAGCCGAGTCGGTTCGCACCGCGCGCTGCGGAGCGAGAGGTCGTAGGTTCGACTCCCGGCGACAGGACTTCTAGGACGATAGTCTTTCTTGGGATACTTCAACGCAGAAATTTTTGTCTGTCTGTCACCCGATTCATCCACCCGGCCAATGTTTAAGCACTTGCTGAAAGCCCAGCGATTTTGAACTGGTAGCTGCGGTCATACTTGTGAACATCGTCGCTGAAGAAGCAAATGTTACGCAGATCTGAGGCGCAACGTCAATACGTAAGTATTAGGCGGTGTCTTTCGTTACTAGAAAATACACATATGCGTAATTCTAAATCAAATCAAATCTTTATTGTACATTTCATAAGAGAGTAATACACATATAGGCCTGCCAAAGCCTCATAGGGCTTGAGCGGCAGTGCCTGGCAGCAGCGGAAAACAGCAATCTTTGAAGTTATACATTTTCCTATTAAACAAAATGAAAAATAATATACGGCACATGAGAGAGAACAACCACTTTGTTTAAGACCCTAGTGTTTCTTGGGCTGCGCTGAAAATGCGACGCTATGCACGAAAAAGCCCTCTTCGGAGGATATGGTGTCGCCACCTGACAGTGGCCCTGGGAACAGCATCACGGCTGGCCGCGGATGAGACCAAGACTCATGTAGTACGGCCTATCGTCTTTCGACGACATTTGCAGCGAAGCACGCGGATATGCGGCCAATTCTTATTTTCTGGTTTTTTCTTTGCCATAGGTTAGAGTATATTTTACAACGTTATATCCGTGACGGAAATACGTCAGTGGATCCGTGATGGACCCCGCATAAAGCACTTCGGGTTAAAGAATCTTCAAAAGGAAATGAAACCGGAGCCAACGTTTCGACAAGTGGACTTTTCTTCGTCAAGGCAGCATTGTTTTTCTAAAAGTAAACCACATGGGCTACTCGGACATGTTTGTTTTATGCATCAAAAACAAACATGATCTACGTATTTGGTCTTGATTGTTTTATGAACTTTGCTTAATGCACCTTAATATTATGTATTGTTTACGGTTTTCTTATTCAAAACGGCTCTGAAGCGCACGCGCGACATAGATTTGCCACACATTCATATATGAGACATAGATTTGAGAGCTCAGTAAAGTACATGCGTCACTTTAAGTACCGCCTCCTTTTTACCTGAGCAGGCAATCATTGTTAAACGAACGGGAACCCTTTTGTAGGGACTGGTATGCTCTGTTATTCGGCACAGCACCCTCCTGTGATGTCTCGTCCCTCTATGCACCTGTTGTATAGACAGGCGTTTGTGCCGCTAAGCTTTCACGCTTAACGGCATGATCTAGTAACATCCCTTTAGTAGGGGTTTTACGGGTCTTTTTATGTGCTGGCTAATAACGTAAAAGAAAGTAACCGCGCAGATGTCGACGGCCGTAGTAGGTATCTTCTCATTATGTCTATATATATTGTATAATGCATGACCTATATCCGAAGCTACATATCCTGCGCTATGATTTTAAATAGTGCTGCGGGATGTGCACGTTTTTTTGCACATCACAATTAGTGCGGGCAATACGAAAAATAGTTGCACTCATGGCTGAAATCGTCCTCGGTCTGGCGGTTTCAGTTTCGCTTCCTCTTTTCGAGACGACCTTGTCAGCGTCTGTTTTTAATAATTCTCATTTTACTGAACACACGTTTCGTTTAGTGCAAAGGTTCGCGTAGCTTTCCGAGTGGCCTCGAACGGATCGTGCCGCTAGCAGGCCTATATTCTCGGCTGCGCGGACAACGCTGCTCGTGGGCACTGTCTGTCAATTGGAGGTATTAACAAAGCCCGCGCAGGAAAAGCGCACACGTAAAAAATTTTCTTCTTTTATATGCGGTCAGCAATATAGAGTTGGATAATAGCACACTAGAGGCAAATCTGGTGCTGGTGTCTCTTCGAACAGCAACGCATGGCGTTTCAGCCAGCATTGCATGGAATGAGGGGTAGTACATGGATTTGCCTAAGCTTCCTTTTTTCGGCTCCGTGTGGCTCCGTGTGACCCTCGACCGCTTTGTCACTTGGCGAAGTTCAGCAAGCGCTCAGAAGTGCCACTTCGCCACTTATCCTTCTAGGCTTATCCATTCTAATAAGATCAGGAGGTTCACAACGAGCTTGTTTCATTCAAAACGAAATCCAATAAGAAAGCCAAAGTGCGTTCGAAGCCGCAAGCACGAAGGCTACACAAATTCACTTACTACTCATCAATTCCACAGCGGCTGAACGATCGCAGCGCCAGTTTCATCTATTAAATATTCTAGGAAACTACATGGGCAACAGTGTTTCGCTAGCGGCAACGGGCCAGATGGAACTAATAACCCCGATGTGCGGCCTTTTCTTTTTACCGCTAGTATTCGCATGCAATCACTTGTGACGTAACCAAACCCGCGTCGCCTGTGCTGGCCGTGTGTACAGGAGATAACAGGTGTCAACAACATGTGCACTCGGCCACAAAATAACACGAACCAGGCGAGCGCCTGGCGTCATTGCCGCATGCGCCGCCTAGTGGCGAGCCGTCTGCTGTCCAGGGCATAGCTCTGGACGCGCATTCGAAACAGCAATGTTCTCGACAGCAGGCGACTCGTGACTAGACGGTGCAGACAGCAATTGAGCCACGTGCTCGTATGGCCCGTATTATTTTGTTGCCAGCTGTACTCGAAACGTGGGTGCCGGGGTAAATGGATCCGGTCCGTACCTTGCCGCTGGTGCCACGCAACTTCCACAGCGCCTCCACGGCGTCCATCCTGCGGCCGCTGAGAATTAGCCAGCGTGGAGACTCCACCGAGTACTGGTTGAGAACCGCCAACAGGATGGCACCGGCGAAGCCCGCTACGGCGAGCAGCTGCCACTCCAAGAACCGCCCCAGTACGTAAGAGTAGAGGATACCGACGGTGATGGCCAGCTGGAGCACGCCACCCTGCACATCCATTAGGAATGGAGGGGATATGCAGTCACTGACGTCATCGAGGCAGCCATTTGGTTATACAGCCAGTACAGTGAACGCTAATTGTTGACGTGCAATACACATTGGAAGCTGGGTACAGCACAACAATATGGTGTGCCGTGGTGCAGTATGAATACACCTTACACTCGAATAAAAAAAAGAGTATGAGTGACTCCTTTCAGGGAGTCTTGACTTGCCACGTATATGACTCTGTTTAAAGAGGCACGTTAACTCTCATGTGGGTCACACGACTCTCCGAAGAAAGTAGAATTATCTCCAAATAGAGTTGACGTGACTCTTTAAAGAGAGTCATATACGTGCAAGTCATGATATTCCGAAACGGGTCCAAAGACTTTTTTTTTTCTTAGAATGAATGAAGGTCATAGACAAAGGCAAATAAGGCTTTCGCGAGCTGTCTGCGCGGTGACTCATGGGTAGGATTCAGGTTAGAATGTCGGTAGACCATGACTTTATCAGATTGTTCGGTTCATAGGAATCTTTAGTGAGGTCTGCCTAACAGCGGCATGATCTAGCCAGCTTTTTTACATCTATCAAGTAATAATAATAATCGTTGGGGTTTAACGCCCCAAAACCACGATCATCCATGAAGTCGTCGTCCTGCGCCAATTTTGGGGCTTTGTTCCCGATAAATATAGTGCTGCTCGATTTAGGTTCGTGCGTGGATGCATCCACAGCGAAGTATTAACGACTACTACGCAGTTTCACCAAGACATTTTCTCGTTTCTAGGCCCATTAGGCTTAACAAGAACGGGTTCATTCGCGGTACGTGACCTCCGAAGCATTATGACCTGCGCGGCACATCTCAGAGGCCATTCAATATGACCGTCTCCTTGTCAGACAAATGACCTGGCCTGGCGTTTTTTTCTGACTGGGCTTCAAAGTGTTCACGTGATGCTCCGTCCTGTTTTGTTTTCTTCATACAGGATATAAATCAATCACAGAAGGCTTAATCGGACAGCAACGAAGCCGCCTTACAAGTACAAGGACGGTGGGAAGGTGCTTCGGTTACACCACACGGATGTTATCAACACACCACGCAGGGCTTGTGCCCTTATCCTGGCACATACGTTAACGTTACGAAGCAGTGAATGCGCTGTGTCGACGTCACCGTATCCGCATTGTTGTAGCACCAGTGCGTTGAGAAGCTGCGTGGGACGTCACGTGAAAGAAATCAATGGTCCTCCGTGACGCGTGACACGCGCAGTCCAATGTGCATTATAACTTATCACTGGTGCTTCGCTATGGGCAATGCATAATAATGTTGCGTTATGGAATGTAGTAATAAGATAATGCCACAGCTGAAGAACAGTGCTTCTGGAGAGTTCCGCATCGCCCACGTTGATACTTTTGCGCCATCTTCTGTTTAAGCTGGATAACTTTCCTGATTCGGTGCCTTTGCTCTATATGAGGACATAGCAACGTGATAACACTCCTTAACAATAAAGCATGTGTCTGGCAGCCGACACGTCAGACCTTTTGACATATTCATTATCGACCGGCATTCCGTCTTCTTTGCCTGGTATGAACGACAAAACAAAGAGGTGATCTGAATAGAATTGAGAAGCTATCCCCAATACTTCTCCGCAGCGCGAGACGAAAGCTGGTTCTGCGATTTCTTTTTTGGACCAAGAGGAAAAGTCTGCAGCGAAGTAAACGTTGGAACGATGTGGGAGGTCCAGGACCATCTGGGCGCTCTTTATTGCTATGCAAATGCGTCGCCGGCATTACCTTATTATTACATTCCATGTAGTAGCTCGCATGGTGGTACACAATACTCGAAGCAATTGATCGATCCGGTCGTAGTAACCTACGATTTAAAACGCAAAGCTCAACTTTTATAACATAGAATAAGAAAGATATAGTGATAATATTAGGCTTCGTTGGTAATAAAGAAAAAACTGACATGCATTATTCAGATGCAGAGAAGAGGAAACACCACAGCACTATGGACTCCCAGGCATAGTTTAGCGGTATAGTCATAGACCCCGCTTGTGTCGTCCTCGTGTCAGTAATTTTCACGCCCGCCGTACGTGAACCGAACTCACTGCTTGCTTATCGAGAACAGCACACAATATCCAATTATGTGCACTATAGCGGCTGTCCCTCGCGCGTCACAAGACGTCTTCGTACAATTCAGAACAGCGGATACAGCTGGCAAGACACACACACACACGCACGCACGCACGCACGCGCACGCGCACGCGCGCACACACACACACACACACACACACACACACACACACACACACACACACACACACACACACACACACACACACACACACACACACACACACACACACGCACGCACGCACGCGCGCACACACACACACCCGCACAAACACACACACACACACACACATACACGCACAGTACAACAAAGCGTGGAAGGTGTTGCCTTGTTCCCGCATAACTACGGCAATTATTGCCCTCAGGTGGCCTTGAAGCACACTTAATTCTTATGAAACCAGTATTCGGCAGACACACTCATACGTAATAAGCTTGCAAAACTTTTGACGATGCAATTGGCAAAAGCCAATTAAGTGACTACGCGGCACAGAACAGAGAAGACAATGAACAACAATCGCGCAGTCGGAATATATGCTTGCAGCTACCTGCGTGTCCCATCTGTGAATTCGTGGAATTTTACTGCAATAACGTGTACGAAACTTTGCCACGAGCCTGGAAACGAACCAGAAATGGCACACACTCCAAAGCATACGGGCGCGGTCTTTTTTATTACATCTCAATGATCCGACCCTCGTAGCATGTATGCATGACGCAGCGATCTGAAATGACGTCAAGCGGCTAGTCTGAAACTTGAGCATACCTCGGCTAGACACGCTGCACAGATGTCTGTAGACCGTGAGTGAAAAAGAATCGGCAAGAATGAAAGAGATCACGGCTTTCAGCTTAGCGAGACTGCCGCATACGCAACAATAGTTGGTCGTTTTACGTTCTTAAACAACGATATGATTATGAGGGACGCCGTAGTGGAGGGCTCCGGAAATTTCATTTTCCTTGGTTTTTTTTTCAACGTGCACCTAAATCATATGTGCATGGGCCTCTAGCATTTCGCCTCCATTGAAATACAGCCGCCATGGCCTGGATTCGATCCCGCGACCTTGGAGTCAGCAATCGAGCACTATAAACACTAGACCACCGTGGCGGGTAAGGACTGTCTGAAAAGAGTGGCTTAGTTTATTATAAGACCGCGATATAGACATATCTAAACACACCTAACGGAAATATTCTGTGAAATGCAGTAAAATTCTGTGACAGGTACTGAAGATGCTAGAAGCTTGCGTGACCAATTTCGGTACCGCGCTATGTAACTTAAAAAGTTCTACTGGTTTGTGTGTTAGTTTTCTTTTTTTCTCGTTTTAGTGAGCACATCCGAAATCTCAAGTCACTGCCGCCTAATAAGTCACAAACAAGTAGCAAAAATTATGCACTTAAATCGAGTTTCAAGAAATATGTCCCCGAAATTTGTGTTGTAATGGAACGATGTTGCTATTAAGATTTCAGCACAGGCCACCGCTTTTCCAGCCCCAGAAATTAGCGTTTTACTTGAACTTCTCTAACATTGTGCCACCTCTAGGCAGATACCATGAGTCAACGAGACGCAGCGCACAAGTTAGCCGTTTCTGCGTAGAAGAAGCAGTTTGCTGGAATACATCATGACGTCTCAGAACGCTCGCGAGATGACGAGCGCTGCCGGTGGTGCTCAGGCATCTCAGCTCGGTAGGTACGACCCGATATTGACTGAAAACAGTCTTTGTTAGAGAACGCTCAATTAAATTTAAAGAAACCGACAGGTCCCTTATGCATTCGCATAAGACGACTCGAAGGCAAAAGCCATGTCTTTCTTCTTTTTCTTGTCATTCGATGTATTCATCCTCCCCCAACCACGTTCGAAAGCTTTCTACAGCTAACGTTGTTTTGCATTGCCTCTGTGATCGGCCCACCTTTGACAAAGCGACAATGTCACACGGTGACGTCATGATGGCGTCGTAGTGTCGTCATGATGATGATGTCGCACATTTTGGCGAAGTGTGACGTCATGATGACTTTATCGCACGATTATTTTTTTAGTTGACGCCGCCGACGTGGGACGCCGACGGTCAACTTTCGCGTTCGATGAGGCATCTAACGCTTTCGCCCTAATAACTCTAGCGTGTCATTCCGTGAGTTCCTTTCAGCCAGTGCGTAAAAACACAGGCACTCCAGGGGAATGCTGGTGTGCATATGGTGCGCAGTGTACCGCCTCCGATGCGTGTCTCTAGAGACCTTCACGCTCGTGGTGCGAAAGCCGCGTATGTGCAGCCAATAGGGAAACAGCACGGCGACGCCTACGGCGCGATTGCGTATTGAGCGTCCCGAAATTGGCAATCCCAATTGAACAATATCGTCCAAAATTTCTATGAAAGCGAAAGCCTTAGACGCCTCATCAAACGCGAAAGTGACCACCTGCGTCGGCAGCGCCAAGACGGCTGATACCAGCAATTATCATCATGTGATGTCGTCCCCATATGACGTCCCCATGACGTCATCCCATGATATCGTGGACTGGTCAAAGTTTTGGCCGATCTTGGAAGCACTGAAGAACCACGTGAGGTGGAAAAAGCTTCCAATGTCTCCGATGCCGGAGGCAGCGCAAGACTCCCTACTGAAACGTTCCGTATGCCATTCCAATAATTCTGTATGCTTCCGTAAGAATCTGACGGACATATACGGAAAACATATAGAAAACATACGGAAAACATATGGATTCCGTATGGAAACATATGGAATTATTGGAATGGCTTACGGAACGTTTCAGTAGGGCTATGTTGAGTGCAGAAAGCTTTTGGGAGGGGAGACAATATAATTGACTGAGAAGAAGAAGAAGAAGAAGAAGAAGAAGAAGAAGAAGAAGAAGAAAAAGAAGATGATGGGTTTCGCGTTGGAGTCGTCTTAGGCAACCGCATGAGGGACCATGTGACTTTTTTTTTGCATTTGTCCCACATATAGTATTCGATAGCGCTTCCTCCTTGACTCCCCCCCTCCCTCTACAGCGGATCTCTGTTATCACGCTAGGCGCATCAGGTACCATAGATCCTCGCTGAGCAGGCAAGGAGACCTCCGCGATGTAGGTGGGCACGCAGAGGGAGACGATTCCCGTAGCCACTCCCGTCACGAAGCGACCGAACAGGACCGTGAAGAAGGCGGTGTTCGCAAAGATGGTCGCGTATCCCACCATGTACACCAGGGCGCTGAGAAACAGCGCGAAGCGGCGTCCCATGACTTGACTGGTGAGAGCGCCCAGCCCACTGCCGAAGACAGCACCAATCGGCAGCAGAAAGCTGAACCTGTCCACCATCGCGCATGAGAGAAACATATGTCAATGACGGCGCACAGAAAGCTCTTAGAGTTGAAAATTTAAGCAAGCCTGCGCTGAAACTTTTCTATGAAATACTTAAAGGGGTACTGATCCGAAAAGTTTCATTTGTCGTTTTTTTGCGTCAAATGAAAGACCAAGCGCTCAAGAGCCTAGAAAATGTACTGGTAAGCGTTAGTGCACGTTTAAAAAGTCGTTACAGTATATTTTTAAAGGCTAGGTTTGGTTTCTACTGCACCCTGACGTCACAGCATGGTATTACATTCTCGTCACGTGCTTGCGCAAGATATAGTGACGTTTCCACGGCCGCTCCGCGCCTGGGCTCCGTCGGTGACGCACAAGCGGCCATTTTGAATGCTTCAAATGGTGACGCGGAAGCGGCCATATTGTAAATTTTGGTACCTGACGTCATTACAACTAGCCAGACTACTGCGTGAAGTCACCAGAATTAGTACTGTAGCCTGACGTCAAGCTAGTGTCGATGTCGGTAGGTGCGCCATGAGAAAATTGTGTTTAATATCAAAATAAAATATTGTATCAGCATTTGCTGAGCTTCACACTGGCTCAGAGCCGTCTCTGTATACAGGGTATACAGGCATGGCAGAGTAAACGCACCTTCAAAATATGGTGTCAGTGCTCCTTTAAGCAAAGACAAAATATCTGCGCGTATAAGTTTTGCGTCATTTCGCTTCGAACGAGCGTTTATGCGTGCGTTCGTGTTATGCCCCACTCAGAGTAGCGTAGCGAAAAGTTCAATGGTGCTGCGTCAACAGCACCAATGAGGTTCCATTTGTCTTTCATCTCTTTCAATTCTAACAAGACAATTTCAAAAGCTTCGCTTTATTATACAGACAAGTTCCACACATGGGATATGTGTAACCAACGCAAGAAACATGTAGAACGAGACCAAAAAAACACACCGGACAAACTATCGAATGCCATGTGCTTCTGGCCACGGTAGACGCCTTGTTTGCGCCAGTGTCTGAAGTCTGGAATACTGAATATATGTCTACCTGACACGGTTGTCTAGTATAGTTATGGTGCTAAACTGCTGACCTGGACATCGCGGGATCGAATCGCGGCCGCGACGGACGCATTTTCGATAGAGGCGAAAGTGCTTGAGGTCCGTGTACTCAGATATAGGTGCACGTCAAAGAGCCCCAGGTGGTCGAGTTTTCCGGAGCCCTCCACTACGGCGTCCTTGATGAACACATCGCGGCTTTTGGGACGTTAAACTTCAACAATGATTAATTATTGTATATATGTATGATGTCTGGAATGTGTGAAGTATAGCACAACTTTTCATTTCTAATATAAGCAGGGCCAGCGACAGCTCACCAGGTTGAGCTAGTTGCAGACTGTATAGCGGGGCCGTCTTCCTCTGGCGCGATCCAGTCGTTCGTGGCGACTGGAGATGTGTACCCCAGCGTTGCTCCCATGCACAGTGAACCGGACCATGCACTGGCTAGCGTAAACAGGAAAGGCCCTGGGAGGTGGCGTCTGTGGTTTTCGTACAGGGAATCGCTGACCTGGTACGCCATTGTAAGCTCGCTTGCTGCTCCTTGATAACAATGAATTACCCTTACCCACTACGAGACACTGGCCTTGCTGCATAGCTTGCTCGTTTGCTCGCTCCTTAATACTGGCTCCTACCCACCACGTGGGGTTGGCGAAGAAGCCGGCGGTTAAGGTAAATGTAAACATGAAAGGAAAGGCACGGCAAGGGGAAAATTCACCATTTTAGAAATAGAATATCGAAATTATATTAATACGGGAGAAATAATGTGAGGTGTCAGCCATCACGCAGTGCCCGTCTCCCGTGTCTCCGGACAGATGGCAGCACTCAGCTGATCCGTCTAGCGATTCCTCCTTGACTCACTAGGAGGCCCCCAGTGTCAGACGCCAGTAAGGGACCTTAGACGCCAGCGGAGACAGCCAAGGACAGCCCGAGTTGCTAGTGTGAAGTGTTCGTTGTTGCGTGCTTGTGCGAGCGTCGCCCTGTTTGAGCGCAGAGTTTCCGTTACGTTGGTAATAAACATGTAGTTACAAGAGACAGTGCCCGTGCGCCTTCATTCTTTCGCCTACGAGCCCCGCAATAAACGTATAAATAAAATATTATTTTTTACGAATAAAAATAACTCCTAATACACGGCTGAAATATTGGTGGTTTCTGGAACTACCGATGAATTGATTCTGATCAATTCCTTGAAATAAACTACATTTACCCACTATGTGACATTGCAGTTGGCAAAATGCCTGTGAAGAGAAGGAAGATAGAACAAAGATATCTAAATTGTTTAAAATAGATGAAAGCAATATAGAAATATAATAATTGAAATGTGATTTGTAACTAGCGTATATAATTATTGAGGACGCTTCACACTGAAGAAGAAAAAGAAGGTAAAGAAGAAATTTTGCGTTTAGATCACTCAAGTGCACAACGCTTGTAAATTTTCTTTTTGCGTTATCCTTTGAACGCTACCTCTCGTAGTGCCATCTCTCATACTCTCTACCTTAATCTCATACTTATACTTCTACGGCAACCGAAGGCATCCACTCCTTCAACTATATATATATAACCCACAAAGATGAGTAGTCCAGAAACAATTTTTTGTGAAGCGCGTGACCTGCGATTCCTCACTACGCAGAGCGACGCGTCGTTAAACGGCTCGGCCACGAACGCATGAACCTTTTACCGTTGGTGGTACGCAGATCTCTGAGGTGCTTCAGCGTGGCAGAGGCTTGTTCACTATCACCCGCGAAATTTAACAAAGCGCCAAAATTCGCGCTTGAAAGCCCCGCGTGTCTTTCGCTGGAGTGGGGCTGCACATTTCCAGCCCTGCACTTTGATCATTGGCGTAGCCAGAGGGTGGCACAACAGGCCCGTGCCTCCCACCGCCCTCCGAATTTTTTCGCCATGAGCCCAAAATGACAATCTATCACATCTGTCTGCCCGGCCCCCCCTTAAGACCAAGGAGGCGCCCCCCCCCCCCACCCCGAAAAAAAAAATCTGCCCACGCCCCTGACATTGAGAACAGACTTTTGGGCTAGTTGGTTCGTTACGTTCATTGAAGCCATAGTGCCGATAAGGCAGGGACCACAGAAAGAGGACGGGACCGACCTCTTTCTGTGGTCCCTGTCTTATCGGCGCTATGGCTTCAATGAACCCTGACTTTGACCTACAGGGCGTGGTCGCCCGCGTACTCGCGGTTCTCTCTTGGTATACATCCCATATAAAGCTTATCCCATATAAAGAACTGCCCTCAAGTCAATAGCTACAGAGTTAATTCGCGAGTTTTTGTTAATTAGTCAGTTCACTGTCGTTTTAGCTGCTACAAAGCATTTCCGCCTCAAGGTAGAATTCGTGCGCGAACAGGATTAGAACCTGACTATCCCAGGATTTTTATTTTAAAATCTGTATTGTCTGAAAAAAAGAATGTCGAGGCTCGTGCGAACATGTGAGCCAAACACTATATTGCAGCACGCGGCATGAAATTTATAAACAAATGTAAATGTAAGTTATAAATCGTCCACTCTTCTCTCGACGATTTGATGTCATACACCCAAAGTCAACTGCGCCGTATACCCACAAGCATACGGATATGGCCATTGGCTGATTTGAGCATTGTGACCTGCATAGCGGCCGCGGCCGCCGCTGTGTGCCGCGACGTGCCCACGCCGCCCTCTAAAGAGCTACAATTACACTATAAAATTGCACCAGCGCGCTCGTGATCGCACCGAAAGTGAGCCGCGCGTTCAAAGAAAGCAACTAAGGAAAGTGCTCAAGTTTACGTACGGACGTAGCTTCTTGACCCCTTGTCATTCTCCTCCCCCAAGTGTAGCTTTCAGCGCGCTCACTGGGACGAAAAGAAAGAGAAAGCGCAAATAGCGTGCGAGAAATTTCTGTAACTCCACTCATACTTGACGGATTAAAAAAAAAATGCGGCAGTCGATACGTAAGGGAACAAACTCCGACTGTGAGGTCATTCGACGATTACTTCGAAAAAGTGTTGCGGGGCTCCTTAAAGACACTTGCTTTGGGATTGTGATTCCTGTTTCTTGTGGACGTAAATGATTAGTTGAAGCTTAGCACTGCGTCCTGTCTGCCGTCTTTACGTCGTCCTTTGTCTGTTTTTCGCACTAGTAGATATGTCCGCACTTACGTAGCAGCTACTAACGCCAATGAATACTTTGGTATATTAACAATTCCTGTGATCTAACATGGCCGCTACATATTATTAACATCACTAATTCTGCTAGGTTATCTTCGCCGCAGCCTTGCCTCGGCACCTACCGCTACTAAACTAATAGCTTATAAAACGCTCGTAAGGCCCAAACTTGAGTATGCTAATGCTATTTTTAATCCCCGTCAAGCTAACCTCAGTAATATATTTCAATCCGTCCAGAACCGTGCTTCATGACTCATTATATCAAATTACTCGACTAACATAAGTGTGACTATAGTACAATCCCAGCTTTACATTCCTCATTTTGCCGCTCGCCGTAAAATTTCACGTCTGTGCCTTTTTTATAAGCTCTTGCAATCCTTCCAACCAGGCAATGCCTTCATCAGACCAGCACATCAGACTTCGCGCCATTGTCATCCGAACGCCGTGCATAACGCACGCACCCGAACAAAAAATCACAGCATACCCACGGAGTGAATGATGATGAGTGGGCGAAGCTGCGGAGGTTCATCGGTAAACCGTGAATCTTCCGTGAATTCTGCCCAGTACATCATCACCGACGTGAGATCGGGCGCGTTTATACTAAAGGTTTGATGAGTTATGACGACTTGCAGCTCAATTTAATTTTACATGTACGCTGTGAATTTTCATTGTTTAGAAAACCATTGCTTTAGAAAACATCTGGCGTCTTTCGTTAAGCAGCTGGCGTCTTTTTGTTTTGCTTTAGAAACATCTGGCGTTCTTTCGTTTTGCTTTTAGAAAACATCTGGCGTCTTTCGTTGGTTTATTTCATCAATCAACGGCGTTTTGAACAAAATTTTTATTGTTTAATCACGCACAGGAGAAATCTCACCAGGCACTACCTTGGAGGTAAACAATGGCTGCTAATGGGAATGAGAGACAGAAGAAGTCGGCTTTTAGCTAGCACTTACACTTCTACTTCTGCTAACGTTTCCTACTGGAACATGCCAATGGCTGCTAATGGGGAATGAGAGACAGAAGAATTCGGCTTTTAGTTAACGCGCACGCTGCGAATTTTTTATTGTTCAACAACGCACAGGAAAAATCTCCCACCGGCACCACTTTGGAGGTCAAGATCTAGTACTAGCGTTACGACTGGTTACGCACTACTACGACTACGAGGGACGAACGGGTGCCGCCTTAAGGAGCTTCGCCCCTAAAACCATCCGGAAATCGTTCTTCCTTCAGACGGCGCAAGATTGGAACGACCATCCCGCCCGCATTGTCAGGCTAATTGTGCTCAATTTAAATCGGCCATAACTATTTCTCATCATTTTAACTGTGAACTGCTGCAGTTCTTTTTTGTTCTTTTTTCTTGCGCACTCCTTATGTAATGCACCTCTTGGACCCTTGAGCTACGGATAAATAAGTAAATGAATCAATGAAGAGAGTAAAAAAAAAGGAATCAAATGGCCCAAGCACTGCATAAAAAAAAAGCAGCTAATTACTTCAGCTATCGCTGTCGTGAAAGTGGGGCTCATCGGCGATGGGTCGTTTGAAATGCGGCAGTCTGATCTCTTATAGAGGTTATCGAGGTTATCATGACGCCACAGATAGCCAAAATGTCTGACGTCATCATGGCGTCACTATGACGTCACGTGACCTGACGTCAAAAAATAGCGTCATCACATGAGATCGTCGCTTGGTCAAAGCTGGACCGATCACAGAGGCAGTGCGAAACCAGGTGAGATGCAGGAAGCTTGCAGTGCTTTCCTGGGGGCAGTGCAAAATCACGTTAAGTGCAGAAAGCTTCCGGAAGCGGGACGAAGGAGGATCATATCGAATGAGAAGAAAAAGAAGATGGCCATCGGTTCGGAGTCGTCTCTGGCGAATGCATAAGCAAGCCTGTGAGTTTTTAGTCAGGTAATTATTAGATAATTAGGTAATTAACGTTGCTTTGCTTCAAAGTTCATGCCACGCCGCCGGTACGGTCATTCTAGCCGGTTTAGTCCGGCTAATTTAGCGGATGCGCGTACGTCACCGGCTTCTTATCAACTCTTAGGACAATTTTTTAGGTCCTGTTGCTAACGCAACAGTTGGTCGATTGGGCGCAAGGTCGTTTCGAATGATGTTTCATTTTTCACAAATTCTGTACCGCACTGACGACCGTTTGTGGCGTTTCCGCTCCACGTGCGACAGCATTCCTTCACTTTTCTTCATATACTTTTTTATTCGCTACCGCACGCCACGTGGGCAGACTGCCTCCTCATACTCTCTCGTTGAATTCTGCAAAAATTTTGGTGTTTCGCTCGCACGCAGTGTGTTATGTGCGCCTTAAACATGGATAAAAAAAACAAGAAATACTTGGAGGGAGCGGCACGCGGCAACCTTGAAACCCAGTCTCTGCCCCCACCCCCAACACCACAAAGAAAAAAATATATGAGACAGGAGCATGCTGGGAATTCTACCATGAACACTGAGCATGAGGAGGGAGCAGCGTCGTAGTACGTTGGTTTCTCTCATGCCCTTAAACACGTTAAAAAGTATAGAGTACACAAAAATGATTAGGGAGTATCGTTGATCGTTCGTAATTTTTTTAAGTAGGGCAGCAAGCATTTTTGACGCGCGAATTCCTACGTGAGCACTTTATTTTATTTATTTAGTTATTTATTTCAACATAATGCAGCCTTCAAAGGCTCTCGCAGTAGTGGAGGTAGCAAATACAAAAATTTTCAAAACAAGGCAAAATATATTGAACATGATGATCAATGGTTAGTAATGTATAAAAACAACAAATTCAGCAAGCGGCAAAGATCTAATGTGGCCGGGTAAAGCGTTCCATATTTCAATAGTGTGGACAAAAAAGTGTTGCAGTGGCTTCGCTCGGCTATGCCAAGATAACATAGCGTTAGCAAAGGTTCAGCTGATTATTCTTAGCTTTCCTGGTTGTCTAGGATTAGCTTGATTATCATGCTTACTGCTGCTCCAATGACACACACACGGTATACGCATTATGTGGCACATGTATATTTAATTTGCCAGGCAAATACTTCGGGATCCGATGAGTTAAGCTTATCCGCTCTTCGGCGCCGTTGAGCAGCATTTGCCCTCTCCTTCTTCATGCCAGTCCGTCCGTCTATCTATCTATCTATCTATCTATCTATCTATCTATCTATCTATCTATCTATCTATCTATCTATCTATCTATCTATCTATCTATCTATCTATCTATCTATCTATCTATCTATCTATCTATCTATCTATCTATCTATCTATCTATCTATCTATCTATCTATCTATCTATCTATCTATCTATCTATCTATCTATCTATCTATCTATCTATCTATCTATCTATCTATCTATCTACGTCTGGGTGCGCTCGTGATTGCATCCTTAGCGTTGTGTAGTCCAAAATTGGCATGGGAGAGTAAGAGGTTTGACGAATGTGACTGTCTGGTCATGACATGAATGACGTGAAATCCAGACGCGTACGTCGCCAAACCCTTTCCTCCAGACACGTGTGGCACATATCCGTATACCACAGGCCACGTTAAGCGAGTATGCGCCACAGGTGATTGACAGTTTATATCTTGCGAGGAATCGCGAGAACAGATGAGGTCGGCGGGGATCCCTTGGATATACCGCTATCTATGGCTCGCCGAGCATCAACATCAACGTTACGTACAGCCATTTGGGACCTCCAAATGCTGCAAAGCGCCAATAACATTGTGATATCATAGGGAAATCCATCATCATTTTCAATCATCAAATACCTTATGCCCTGTGCGTCCAATGGGAAGTCTTTCTTTAGTGTCCTTTGCAGGACGTCCCAGAAGAACACCCCGTCCCAGCATTCCAGAAAGACATGCTCAATGGTTTCTGGTTTGCGACATAAAAAGCACTGGTCACCCCACGAAACGAACAACCCCTTTTCAGACAACCACGTCTTAACTGGCAAGACACTAGCATGAAGCTTAAAGAAGAAAGGTTTAACCCCCGGACGCACAGGCATGCCTTTTACGCGTTTTAGCACTTTGCTCCATGTTCCACCACAGTACTGAGAGCGGTACAAGGGAATGGGGAGAACAACATCACATAAATCTTCATATAACTTTTTACGGGAAACAGTGCCTAAATTTTCAATAGAAAATCGTGCCTTGAGTAAGCGAAATGACTTGATCTAGAACACAGCCACGCTGGTGCTTGAAACTTGTATGCAAAAAGACCCTATACAGGCGTCATGTCGGGCAAGGAATCGGGTCAACATATGTAATATAGCGTGGCAGAAGAGTAAAATAACGACTAGGCGACACACAATGCTAAGTGCGTGACGAGAGTGTAGTTTAAAGCTCCCCGCCCATTGCAAAGTGCTCAACCATAATTCTTCATCGTCATCAGCCACATGCAACATCAACAAAGTGCACATAATGCCTGACAGACGTGTAGCGGGTACCTCGCTTATCCACAGAAAGACGAAGAGTGGCATCCTGGGTGATTCCCTACTTCACAAAAATATGATTTATGGCGTGGTGGGTACCTTGCATGTGTACTTGTATTAGATGCCCCTAGAGAGTTTGGAACGGGCTCTAGAATGGCCGCTCTTGGAGCTTTCACTGTGACTGTGCTGCGTGTTGAGCGAAGACCTGGCGTTTTTGGACACCTTCTAGCGCACTAAATGAATATAAAATAAATATGCCCAGCTGTCGCGGGAACATTACACATTCACGAAACTTCAGTATGAAAACAAAATTTATTGAAAAAAAATATATGTATACATATTTACAGTTCTGCATTTGGTGAGTTCAAAAGTCCTCGTTTTAACACAGCACACATACAAGCACGGTGTTCACTTTCGACGCAGTTCACTCAGTAAACACCTAAAATATTAGAGTTCTAAAAAAAAGAATTTGAACCATTTTCATTGCTTCGTGATTTACTACAGGTACTTTCAAGGGTCCATTCCTGCGGTGCTAACGAGCGATCCCGAGATGATCAAACAAGTGTTCGTCAAAGATGACAAGACAATCACGGGAAGACAGGTTAGCAATAAGTTTAGTTATTGTTCACGTATCCGTAACTAAGGAACTAATCAGTGGCTTCACTTAGTCAATTGCTTCTTTTGCATTTTATTCCAGTTTGACGTGTATATATCTATTGCCCCCCTTAGCCAACTGTTTCTTTTGTATTTTTTTCCAGTTTGTAGTGTATACGTATTGCCCCCCTTACTCAATGCCCCCCATGGGGCCTGTAAGGTACTTTGAAATAAATAAATAAACCTGAACGTTAAATATACAAATACCTGTTGTTATTAATCACTGAAATGCCCGAAAGGGCTGGACGCCTTCCTCAGTGAAGAATGCGGGCTTGCTTAGCATTGTTGGGTGCGAAAAAAATATCAGAAACCGTCAAAATCTTGCGAAAGAATTAAGTGTAGGACATTGCTATACCACAGTTACGGACCGCGCCGTTGCGCCAACTACCTTAAGTAAGGTGAGCGATTTAAAGCGAAGATTTTGACGGAGGACAAACAGTTTTAGGAGCTCAGCCCATCCGCCCCAATCTTGCAAGGCCGGAGAGAGAGAGAAGTAACTTTATTGGCACCCGTCAAATAGATGACGGGGTAGAGGCGTCAGCCTAAACCCACACTCATCCTCCCTAACCGTCGACCGGGATCCCTTGGGACGTGGCGGCGGTTAGGGCGAGACCGATGACTTGCCGTTGAGCATTTTCCTCTTCGTTGAGTAGCAAGGACTCCCAGGACTCTCTGCATCTGTCTGGCTCATCAAAGTTAGGACAGAAAGATTTTTTTCGACAACTCGACGGCCAAGGACTGGAGGAGTTGAAGCTGCAGAAGCAACAACGAGGTCTTCCAATAGTCTTCCAGAGGACAAGTCCAGGGGCCAGTACTCATCTGTGGAGATTTTAATGCCCACAATACCACATGGGGCAGCACTCACACTGATTCCCGTGGGCGGTCACTTGAAAACGCAATTGATAGATGTGGTCTTGTTGTACTGAATGATGGATCAGTGACGTTTTTAAGGGGTTATAACTATGCCAGCTGTCTAGACTTAGCTATAGCCTCTCCTGACATTGCACGAGATATGAGCTGGTGTACAGACCTCGAAACACGAGGGAGCGACCATTATCCAGTTCTCATGCAACACCCACGAATGCGAGTGCCAACAAAAACATTTACCTCAAAACTAACAAACTGGCAACTATTTCGTGAATATGTCGGACGTGACTTGGAAGGAGTTAATGAATTGGACACATTTATGTCCTACATTCGAAGCAGCTACTCCCGTGCGACAAGGTTTACAGCCGTCCCAGAGGGTCACTCCAGTGTAGATGCAGACTATGAGCGCCTTCGAGCAATTAGACGACGAGCGGAACGTCGTTATCGCCGCACTGGAAGGCTGGAAGATTACAAAGAGAGTCAGGCCACACACGTCAAATCTAACCGGCACATGCAGAAACTGGGTAAAAAAAAATGGCGTGATTTCTGCACCTCATTGACTCCATTTACCCCGCTTCCGAAAATCTGGCAAATAGTCACTGCTTTCAGCCATCCAGTATCCCAGCGGAGCCCATTCAGAGCATTGGCCATATCCCTCGGATTATCCGAACGTGATGTTGCTAATGAGTTTTGTTCAATTCTTACTGGAAGTGGACAACTTGCTCAGAGTATTACTGCACTGCCTAATTCTGTAGAGAAGCAAATCGAAGATGCTTGTGCATTACCACATGCCCAACTGGATAACCCGTATTCTCTACTAGAACTACGAACTGCTTTATCACTAACCCGTGTAAGGACAGCAGCTGGTCCAGACAACGTGCCGTACAGCGTTCTGAAAAATCTTGGCCCCAAAGGCACGACAGTTCTTCTAGGGATATATAACAACATGTGGACAGAGGCGCACGTTCCGTCGTGTTGGAAGATCGCGAAAATTGTGCCACTGTTAAAGCCCGGTAAATCACCGCTATCCCTTGACTCATTTCGCCCAGTCAGCCTCACTAGCTGCATATCTAAAGTCATGGAAAAAATGATTGACATAAGGTTGCAGTGGTGGATTGAAGCTAACAACACTCTTCCAGAACAGATGGCTGGCTTCAGACGACGACGATGCACTATGGACTGCGTCTTTGACCTAGTCACATTTGTGGAACACGAAATGAACTGTGGGAACATCGCTGTTGCGGTGTTCATAGATATAAGAAAAGCATTTGACTCCGTCAGCCACCTATCTGTGCTGTACGGGCTTACCTCACTTGGGGTACATGGCCGTGTTCTTAAATGGATCGCCAACTTCCTGTATGACAGGCAGATATACATTTCTACCAATGATGGCGAAAGCGATCTGTTCAAAGTGAACAGAGGTGTACCCCAAGGAAGCGTTCTCAGTCCGCTTCTTTTCAACGCTGCAATGGCAGGTCTTCCAAAAGTGCTGCCAGAAGCCTTGAACATATCCATGTACGCAGACGACATATGCATATGGACGTCTCACAAATCTCTGGAAATCATCCATCATCGACTTCAACAAGCACTAAATCTAACAAGCGATTACCTCAAGGAGCGAGGCATGCAGATTTCTCACGCCAAATCTGTAGTTCTACCGTTCACGAGAAAGAAAGTGAAGAACTTGAAACTTTTTGTGGACGGCCACAGAATCGAAATCGCACGAAAGCATCGATTCCTTGGTGTTACTTTAGACAGCCAACTCAGATGGAGTCAACATATAGCCGATCTAGAAAACCAAGTGAACGGCACCATAAATGTTCTTCGTCGCATTGCGGGGACAAAATGGGGCGGAACATCGGCGTCACTACTACACGTCCATTGCGCTCTTATCCGTCAGAAGATTGCCTACTCCGCGCCAGTTCTCCACAACATATCCCAGACGTCTCTACAGCGACTTCAACTGCTACAAGCACGAAGCCTGCGCGTATGTCTGGGGGTTCCACAGGCAACATCAAGTTCTTTGACATTAGCAGAGGCACGGGAACCCAAATTTATAGTGATTCGAAATGTGGAGACCTGTCGGCACCTCTTTCGCCTAGTCACACAACACCCTTCACATCCACTCATATCACAAATTGAGAAGCGTCCCGGCACGCAAATACACCGTGTGTACCAACAGTACATTTCACGGCTTCCTGCGTCGACACATTGGCCGCCGGACTTGAACTATCCGCCCTGGTTGCTAGAGCTACCAACTATTGAAACGTCAATAGAAGGACTGCATAGTAAACATGACGTACCAGCCATTGCCGCTCTGCAGTTGGCCTCACATCACCTGTTTGACAGATACCAAGGCTACACTCACGTGTACACTGATGGCTCCGTCAACAAAGAGACTGCGACATCAGCATTCATCATTCCAGAGTTACATGAGGAACATGCATGTCGGCTGAGTCATCTTTCCTCTTCAACAACATCGGAGCTTGTAGCTATTTTGCTAGCCATAGGCTTTATTAAACTGTCAACGAGGCCCAGAAGGTGGGTGGTAATCACGGACTCCCTGGCGGCTCTTGCGTGTGTGGAAAATGCCACTTCAGGAAAAATAGATATGCGTATAGTATACGCAATCTTGAAAGAACTTTCAGAAGCTACGGAGTCAGGTCATCACGTGGCATTTCAGTGGGTTCCCAGTCACTGCGGAATCAAGGGAAATGAAATGGCAGATGAGTTGCAAAAGCCGCTCATAATTACACACAAACCCACCTCATTCCTGTATCCCAATGTGATATAAACCGAATTTTACGAAGAACAAAACGTGAATTATGTTTATCCACCTGGTTCCCAGACAGCACAAAGGAATCGATTCTGTACGCTGTTGACCCTAACCTTGAGTGCCAATTAGACCCCCAGCTCCAAGACGTATCGACACACTCATTCATCGCCTAAGACTCGGAACCGCTTACACAAAGCACTTCTTATTTCGGATTCATCGTGCATCATCGTCAACATGTTCATGCGGCCACGACGACGAGGATGTGCATCATCTGTTGCTCGACTGTCCGAAGTACGACACGCATAGACAGCGACTCGAACAAGAACTTCACACGCTGGACTCTGAACGAACGTTTTCCTTAGCGAAAATACTAGGCCCATGGCCGACTAGGATAAACCGTAAAGCAATGAAAGTGCTCCAGCGTTATTTTGAAGACACTAATATTTGCGATGGGTACTGAGTTCTTGAACTTATACGACTGTAGATATGTACATATGTATATATATTTTTTTATTTATTCTGTTATGTTAACAACTATGTGGAAAGGGGTAGCCGTCACCAAGCAATGGTGACAACAACTCCTTCATTTATTTTCTATTTCAATAAAAAAAAAAAAAAAAACAACGAGGTCATTGTCCTCTAGTTTTGCCGCTGTTCTTCCGTTTCTTTTCAATAGCCCTGTCACCATAATAAAAGCATGAATGTCTACAAAGAGGTTTAATAAATTAAAAAAAAAAGCCGTTTTGAAGAACGTGTATGCCTTTTTATCCCTTATGAATATAACTACAGGATACACATCTGCATATCAGGCGACCTGAAGGGATCGAAACTCTTTCCCGTAATTTCCTCGCAACAATTTCAATAAAAACAATTACGCAAAGCAACCACACATTCTGTACAATTTGCGGTAAATATACTAACACGGTGTCGATGCACTTACTTAGACAACTGTGTATATAGGGAGCGAGTACATCTATAAGTGAATAGTATTGTTCCTGTTTGAAGGTCTTGCTTGGTCACACTGATCCTGTGTGACTCGTATTAGTGATCTCATATTATTATCACAGTTTTCGGAGATTTCCTACAAGTTTTGTAGAAAGACACACGCACACAAAGAAAAGTACATAAATAAATAAAAAATAACAGCATATCCACGGAGTGAATGATGATGAGTGGGCGAAGCTGCGGAGGTTCATCGGTAAACCGTGAATCTTCCGTGAATTCTGCCCAGTACATCATCACCGACGTGAGATCGGGCGCGTTTATACTAAAGGTTTGATGAGTTATGACGACTTGCAGCTTTAATTTTACATGTACGCTGTGAATTTTCATTGTTTAGAAAACCATTGCTTTAGAAATATCTGGCGTCTTTCGTTAAGCAGCTGGCGTCTTTTCGTTTTGCTTTAGAAACATCTGGCGTTCTTTCGTTTTGCTTTTACAAAACATCTGGCGTCTTTCGTTGGTTTATTTCATCAATCAACGGCGTTTTGAACAAAATTTTTATTGTTTAATCACGCACAGGAGAAATCTCACCAGGCACTACCTTGGAGGTAAACAATGGCTGCTAATGGGAATGAGAGACAGAAGAAGTCGGCTTTTAGCTAACACTTACACTTCTACTTCTACTAACGTTTCCTACTGGAACATGCCAATGGCTGCTAATGGGGAATGAGAGACAGAAGAATTCGGCTTTTAGTTAACGCGCACGCTGCGAATTTTTTATTGTTAACCACGCACAGGAAAAATCTCCCACCGGCACCACCTTGGAGGTCAAAGTGTAAGACTTATTACGGACTACGACTACTACTGCTACTGCTACTACTAATACGACGACGACGACTACGAGGGACGAACGGGTGCCGCCTTAAGGAGCTTCGCCCCTAATAATTACGGCTGCGGGCCTTGCCAGAACGCGAAATATTATTAGCCGGTTTTCAGTAGAAGTACCAAGTAGAAGTACAAGTGCACTTCACTTTAGGAACAGCTGCACTATTTTTATGACCTATTTCTTTCAGACAACGATATATATAATCTATCATGCTTGCATTTCTTTCTTTTAAATTCGATCGCCCTGTATTTCCAGGTCATGAATAGCGTGTACGCTATCAGTTTGACATATCATTCTTGAAATAAGAGTAGCAATCGCAGAATCTTTAAAAAAACGAAACGTAACAAACAAGATGACGAGTACTGTTGCATGATCGAAAGACGTCCCGAAAAGGTGTGACCGTTTTCTGAGTGTTCCTTTCCGTTAAACCAAAGAAATGACATATAACGTTTAATATATAATGATATTACTAAATTTGCAATGCACTCATTGACTAGCATTATCTTCAGGTGGATGTGTGTTCATGAGAACTATATTTCAGTGTCAATACGTTAATAAAACAGAATGATTTGTTTTCTCCTAAGTAAGAACTAGTCTGAACATAATGACACGCCACACACTGTTAAGTAGAAGCTAGTCTGAAGATAATGGCATGCCACACACATTTGGAAAAGCCTCTAATTACAACTAACGAATGTCGTAGGACAGGTATAGGTCTGAATTAAAAAAACTAGAAAGTCAGGAATTTAACGCACCCGGCTACATATTTGCAAATGAACGCTGTAACATCGATGCATTGTCGTTACAGGTGTTCACGTACGTCACAAAGCCACTGCTGCTCAACCAGGTACGCCTCACCAGGGTGTTCGGTCAAGACTGGAAGGAGCTTCCAGGCCTCGTATCTCCAACATTTAAAGGGTCCTACATGAAACAGGTTAGTGTGTCATTGGTTCGCTTTATCTCGCTGTCTGAGCTCCATCTAACAGTATTAGTACTTGAAGTAAATTAATAATGAATGTCTTATTAGTACTCCAAGAAAAGAAAAGTGTTTCTACTCATGTCGGTAGCCGATAGCTGTTCGGTGTGTCTGTGATTCACTGCATCAACACTTGAATGCATCAATGTATGGAGAAAGTTATCGTTGTGGCACTGGGCGAAAGAAAAAAAAACAAAGAAAATTAAAAGCCAAAGGGCCGAAGAATTACAAAGTATGAGTCGACAATATTATATTACTTGTATTCTCAGCCTCTACGTTTTCATTGTAATATGGTGCTTGGATCGCGTGTCTTACGATCACTTAGGCTAAAACTTAGTTTTTATCCGAAACATATCCAATCACCTCCTGCCTTATCGTTCCGAAGAAATAATGCAGTAGAAACTGTCAGATAGCTCATAAGCATCATTTGCAATGTTATTTATAGAAGCTCTGGCAGCATTACCCGGCGCTAGGCTGTATAATATGGATACTTGCTGTGGCGACTGAACCGTCCTACTTTGCTGCACTACGGCATTGTCATATGTATTTACGTTAGACCCCCTTGTATTCTTGCATATACTGTAATGCACTGTCTCACGGAAGGAGGGACAGGCGCTAGAAATGTAGCCCTAAAATACGCACGTATTAAAACAGATGCGAAAGGAAACGAAACTTGCGAAGAGAACGGCCATATCAGTCAACGCAAATGACAGATGTGAACCACAGTACCGCGTCATAGTAACCATAGAAATTGCAACAAAGCTTTGGATGGTTGCTGCGCATTGTATAACGGAGGTTTGTCTCTGCTTGCAGGCGGTCCTGATAATGAAAGATCGCACCAAGCTGTTCGCGGAGATGATAGAGGTGGCCTCCAAAAAGCAGGGTGGAGTGGTGAACATGCACGACCATGTGCTGCGTTTGGCCATGGACGTAGCCGTGGGCGTCTTTCACGGCAATCGGACAGACGTGCAGCGCGGAGACGAGGCGGCCAGTAAACTATTGCACAAGTGCAGGCAGTGCACAGGAATGTTTGAAGAAAGCAAAATGGTGCTCATAAGTAAGGACCGAATATTCTTATATTTTTTAGCACAAATATATATGCAAGTAGAGCACGGGCACCTTCAGTCCCGATCAAGGCCGATCCGGACTAGGATCGATCCGGATCAGTTGCTGCTATTGAATAACAATTATACACGCCCTAAATTCGATCCGGATTAGTTTGAACCGTGTAGCAGCGATCATTGTTGATAGCGATCAAGAAATACAAATCCGGATAAGCCCTGATCGCGATCCAAAGGGACCGTGTGACACCATGACACCGTTAACTTGCGTGGCTCTCGAACGATCCTAGATTCAAGGTTCTTCGACCATTTCCGCGTGCTCACCACAGTGACATCCTCTCGCCGAAGAAGACATTAGCGTTCTAAAGAAATGCTGCACAGTGTGAATGAAACAGATTATTCATTTGTGCGGAACTGCAGCATTGCCTATAACATTGCTCGGTCGAGTATTGAGTGGAGATGCGTTCAAGAGAACGTTTACACGAAGGATGACATCTAACTCCGACACGTGGGTAAAAAGAGGGATGATAATCAGCGGATTTCGATATAAAGAATCGCTGTGGTATTTAACACGAAATCTGAGTGCTCATTTTCATCGACCGTTGGCCGCTTCCTAATAATGACGGGGTTACACAAAAACTAAGCAAAAACAAATGAGAAGGTTCTTACGGATAAAAGAAGTCTATGCGAGAAAATAAACAAGCAAAAAGAAAATCACGGCAAAGGCATATGGTGCTCTTGTTTTTCCATATTTATACAGTATTTCCTAATAAAGACTCGCCCGCAGAAGTAAACGTCTATATCTTGGTGCCGTGAAATGGTCGGCAGGGGGAAACTAACTATTCCTCCGGGAACTGCCGCGTAAATATATGGCACATACCTTAGGATATGTGCCACCGCGCTTGCCAAGCTAGCGTATGTTTTTCGTGGGCGAGTGCAAGTAGCTGATTGTTCTTTTTGTTGCTGCAGATTCTATTTCAGAGTTACTATTTCTCTTCAAGCCGCTGCTGAAGTAGGGCCTATCTGGAGGTGTTCCCATGGACGCTGTACTTGCCTACTTTGGGCCACTTTTCGAAAAGAGGAGGCAAATGAATGGCGTAAGTATTCACTTCACACTCGCAAGTATAAGTAGAATAACAAGGTGGGCTAGCTCCTGCTAGTTCGTCGTTAGAGGAAGAGAGAAAGCTTTTTAATGAAAAACAGAGAATTCTGCCGGCTTATATAAAGGCGCCGACATGCTCCTCTGTATAGGGGAGGTGAATGAGGACAGAAAGTAGGAGAAGGGTAGGAAAGGTGAAGAAGATATTATGATCGTGGTATGTACATGCCCAGCCTAACAGTGCTGATGTAAGTTATGTGACAGTTTATCGCAATAGGAACTTGCTGTTGGGCGAGTTGGTGAGTACTTAACATCGTAGTTTAGCGTTAAAAAAGACAGACACATGTGGGAGACAGGACAGGCGCTACTAACAACTTGTTTGTTGCAAGGGTTGCAATGGAATAAATAGCACACTGGTGCGCAGACGTGACGAGCGCGTAACAAGGCGTCACCACTTACGAGGCTACAGGCATGTGGCATCAAAAAACCTAATCTCGTTTCTATACAAGCAGATAGATGTGTCGCTAATACATTTAGTACCCTTTTCTTATATGATACGCCTCCCAAAGTTCACGGGCTGATTTGTTCCAGCTTCTTCCTAGAATTGTTGATTGCACCAACTCTATTCTTTGCTGTAAAGCATCACGAATTACATAATAACGGCACACGCTGCGGAATGGGCTCGTTTACCCAGCGTGTAGCAAACTAAACCGTTAAGTTCTGTTGAGTAAACCTACATTGCCACCGCCAGAGTTAGGGGACAGGCATGCCGTGGAAAATAAAATGTAGTTCAAATAAGGTATCACGAGTATGGACAGTTGGTTATGTTTAACCAAATAAAGAATGAACACCAGAACGCTAATTTCTTGATAGAGAAGCGTCTGAACGTGGAGGTGTGGATACTCAGTGGTGGTCTCTTTTTCGAACGCAGGTAAACAAGGCAGATCTTCTGCAGACGCTCCTAAACGCTGAATCCGAAGATAGCCCAAGGATAAATTTTCAACCAGTGGAGAACAACGATAACTGTAAGAGCTGATCACTAATCTTTGTGACACCATCATAGTGCTGATATGATTTAAACGTGCCGTCTATAGGCCGAACGCGCCAGCCTATCTGTAGTAAAGTTGTACAGACAGGCATGCTCAAATAATACACGGAAATGTGCGTTCAATATATATCTAAACTACGCTATTCCGTATACTTGAGGTTTCCAAGACAAATATGAGCAAAAGACTGTAACAGACCATCGGTAGTGCTTGATGCACTTGGAGGCCCCAGAGCAAGTGTGATGAAGGCATACTAGGGGTCCTTACGAAGTTTGCGTCCTTGTTAAGTGCGAATACGGTAAATTATTACGCCACGTACGACTTAGCCTTTCTCAAGTCTGCGTGTAATGACAAAGAGATTGTTTATTAAAGTCCAGTGCGTATAAGGCGGCGTCTACGCGGCTGTTTTGATTGAATAATTTCTCAAGGCCTTCAAGTGGCAAGCACACTTCGCCTGCGGAAGCAGCTGTAGAGAAGCGATCGTATACCCCTCTGTGAGCGACACCTTTATGAAATTTCATGAACGAACTGAACGGAGCCATTACATGTCGTTTACAGAGCCCCAATATCTGTCCCCAGCATTGACGTCTCGCATCCTGGAGTTGGACCAAAGGAAGCCACTGTAGAACGGCAGACACCTTCACAGATGTCGTTCCAATCGCGACTGTGGACTTCTTCTGCCGGTGGCTGGCATCGCGGTTCCGGAGAGCTGCGACCTGACTGCTATAATTTTGCTTGAAGCTGATGAAGTACTTTTAAGGCTGCAGAACTCCACTGCACAGGCTGTGACTATCATAGTCAAAGTCCTGTTCCAAGGATCAAATCCAGCAGCTGGACAGAACGGGGCTGTGACGGTTTGTCGACTTGCTTGCCGGAGAAGAACCTTGTTGATGTGCAGCAATGACGCGTCCGCTCAAGGAAACTTTGAATAAGCAAGTATCACAACGGTGTTCATTTCAGCCGTGCATACAGTCTGTGACAACCTGCAGGTGATTGGTGCCACGAATATTAGACAGATTTAGTTGGGCGTCCGCAACAACGTACGGACGCAGCCTGCCAGCCATTTCCTATGGCAGGCTGCGTCCGTACGTTGTTGCGGACGCTCAACTAAATATGTCCATTATTATGAGGACGGTTTGGAAGCACGCAGCCAGCACCGTGCCCTGCGCCGTTTAGTGAACCATGGTACCAGTTGATGTAACGAAAAAGAAGAAAAGGAAATCCCACCTGTATGATTATGCTACCAATTCGCCGCCGGTTCTACAAGTGCCTGAGAAGGCAAGGTGCCGAAGAACCACAGGCCTAGCAACGTCAGACAGCAATGGAGTCGGCATTTTCGATACTTTCAAAAGCAGCACTTGATCCCGTCATTGCGAGAAATGACGAACTGTTTTTATTGAGCGAGTGACCAGTTAGTCCACCGGCAAGTCTTCCACGAAGTTAGCTTATCAAAGTAGAACTTAGAGTTAAACCGAAGTTAACCTCACATGCGCACATGGAGAGGAACAAAGAGAATGTACTTTGGTATCATTAGAAGACAATTGCAGAATAGCTCACAGGCGTGTACAGCATTCTTGATTAGAGAAAGCCAAGTTTCACCGGAGCGCCTCCCCCCCCCCCCCCCCCGCGTGCGCCCGCCAATGGAGTGGCTCCGTTGTATGTAATTTTAGGTAAAAATGTAAGTGTTTTAAAACATCTTGAAGAAACACCAAGTAATCATAAATAATACTTTGGACAGCGCGAAGTAGCAGGCGAAAACGGAGCTTACTCTTTGCGCAACCTGGCGGTATCAAAAAATGAAATATCAGAGCAGGCCCCGTAGCTCAGAGTGTCCGAGTCCATGCTGGCCTAAGCTATTACCAAATATATCCACATTCAAGGAATGAAAAATTGTTCCCATTGTCTATAGTGTTCCAGTGTCTCATATATTGTTCAGAGCTTCCTAAGTCAAGGTTGTTCATAGCGCCGCTTTTCGCACGTGCTCGGCAACAGTAGTTCGCTCCACGAGTCTTAGCTAAATATTCATTTGGTGATTTAGTTTTCTTTTTGTTCGCATCTTTTACGTTGAAAGTATAATGTGAACACACAGTGAGCTACGTTGACCATTGAGCGAAAGGCGGTGAAATCACCTGACATATCGTTGCAGCTGTAATTGTTTCTCATTAGCATTTCCCAAAGACTACAATGATTAGTGTTTACTGCGTCGCTTCTCTCAATGAACATTATTTAAACAATATTGACTTTTCCGTCGATTTAAGATGCACCCATATAACATAAATTGTACAAATCCTCGCATATAGAAAAGGGATACATAAGGTTCAATCAAGGTAGGCGGTGATTCAACGAGGATAAATACTGTTATATGGATAGGATGAACACTGTAATGACCGCAAGTATCAATGGCAGTGAAATTTAAGACAGAGCTAAGCATTGTTAACGGTCTAACTATGTGATAGCAATGTGCTGATGACTGCGCGGACGGCATGCTTCACGGGCAATACTGACGTTCGAGTTTATCGAATAATTCTCGCCATTGTGTCCTGCACAAACTATCAATTTCATGCACACTGGCACGCGGAACACATATGGAGTTTTATCATAGATGCCTGCAAAGTGAGTGACGTCTACTTATAATGCCACTAAGAAATGCGGATTCATGGATGCTGGGACTGAACGTTTGTGTTCCGCTACAGCAGCCGATTGCTCTAACCATTAAAAGGCCCCCAAACCACTCCGTGTTCAAAGACGAAACAGCGGCTTCTTTCACGCCTTCACTGTCCTTCCTAGAGGCGCTGTCTCCTCCTCGCCACTTATTAGAGGCGAAGCATCTTATGGCAGAGTTCAAACCGGTGGTGTGCGGCGTTACCACCCTTACTGCGCATGCGCAAACCCTCTCCACACACCTCATCTTCCACTCCCCTCTCCACTCCCTTTCCCCTTCTCCCCTCCCCTCTCCCCTTTCCCATCTCCCCTTCCCCTCTCCTCTTCCCCCTCTCCACTTACTCTTTCACCTCCCCCTCTAAAACGCGGGCTCGACATGCCGAAACGCTGCTTCGCATCGCCTCAAGGTCCCCTTTAGTGGGAGATGGCGTGATTTTTTCTTCACAAAACATGTGGACAATGTCAGCACAAAGCGTTGAGCCTATCAAAATTTTGTGCTTTCGGCTATGCGCTATTTCCGCTTTCGCATTCGAAAAAAACGCACAAAACGAAGTGAAATCAATTGGTCGCGCACGATAGTCATGCGAGACTAAGCAGAACGGGCGTGCGACTGCATGGAGCAATCCTCGTACATAGAACAATCGAAAGCTTATTCCTAATGACGTCACGTAAACAGACTGCCGGCGTCACGAAAGACGGAAAACGCCAGGAGCGAATGACGCGTTCGTTCTTTACGTCAACTGTTTTTTAAGAACCCTTTAGGCTAAGATCGAAAGCACGTTTTTACTCGTGTTATACTGGCTATTTGTAAACTTCGAACGCGTGCTTTATAAGGTAATTTCTTGCATTGTCCTCGCGGGACAGCTGGCACTTTTCGACGCTATATATGGTAGACATTTATTGCCTTCGGGATCAGCGCACATTTTTCATACCTCACTAGCATCGACATCGGCTACTGTTATTGGCTGAGGTGATGGTATATGTAGTGCCGTGAGCAACGGACCACGGGAACGCGTGCCGAAGCTTGCGGTTTGCGCCATCTAGTGGCGAGCTGTCTGTTGTCGAGAGCATTGCTCTGGCGATTGCGCGGCCAGACCTATGCTCTCGACTGCAGACGGTTGGCCACTAGATGGCGCAGGGCGCAACTTCGGCACGCGCTCCCGTGGTCCGTATACTTTTGCTCACGGCAGTACATGGTATGCTGCAACGCTCTTCACACATGAAACATGTATTCGGTCGTAGGAAGCAACGACATTGCTCCATGTGTCCTCTCTTTTCCATGATAACAACTTTGACCAGTCATCTCTATTACTAAATTACGCTGTTTCTCATGTGTGTGAAGTCGGCTTGTGATTTTATTGCCGTCATACATCCTAATACCACCTCGGCCGAGGACGCCGAAAATGTGCATGAGTAATACGGCGATTAATTCCTATATAACGAAGACAATTAGGCACGCATTATTTCACGCGCCATAGTGACACGCGTAAGAAGTGTGTGAATGAAGCGTAAACATAAGATTAAATAAGCAGCGTTCTAACTTTCTCTATTCCTTTATTTTTCAGGCGGACGAAAGAAGCCACATCTCACGTGTCGGACACGAACACTGGCTAACGGCACGTTATTCATAATTGCTGCGTAAGTACACTCTGCTCTACTTAGTAACATCTGTTCGGCTAAATTACTGCGTTAATTGAAACTGTAGTGAATGCCTATGTCACAAGCTTTTACAGCAAGCAAAAAATTCAGGAACCGTAGCGCTCGCGGGAAAGTAGGGGCAAGCGAAGTTGTGCGTGGGTGTGCCTAGACTACTACTATTTTTTCTTTCTTTCTTTCTTTCTTTCTTTCTTTCTTTCTTTCTTTCTTTCTTTCTTTCTTTCTTTCTTTCTTTCTTTCTTTCTTTCTTTCTTTCTTTCTTTCTTTCTTTCTTTCTTTCTTTCTTTCTTTCTTTCTTTCTTTCTTCTTTCTTCTGAATTGCGCAATGCTCCCTCCTAACTGTTTCCTTCCTCCATGCCGAGAATTGTTCCTTCATGTGCGTACTTAGCAGCGCAACACTGCAGTTGCTACAGGCAACAACGACGGTCACGCGTTCATATCCAGACAACAATGAAATGTGGAAACGTGAAATGACGAGTGATCTCGATAAAAGATCAGGTTACCGTACTAGAAACGACTGATCGCTGGCAAGCCCTCGATCGGTCGAGCATCAATTATAGCAAAACGGCGCACATAAATACGGAGGTGGACCGGCGCACCTTTGACGGGTGCATTCCTTTGTGCTCGCGGGTGCCGTTTTTTTTTTGCGTATGACGCCAATATCTCTGAGCTATAAAGGCTTCGGTTAGAGCAATTGCACCGAAGTGTCTTGTAAGTGCGACCTCCAGAGATCTAGAAACACCAATAACCGCAAACGTCGTATGTTATGCAGTCGCTGAAATTTATTTTGGATTATTTACTGTTTCCCCCCATGCAATAGTTTTGTGTTCTTACTTATTCGCTTATTTATGCGACGTGTAGAGCTTGTTCTTAGTTCACCACTTCTTATACAAGTGCCTCACACTTCCTTGAATGCGTGATCGATCATGTTCTGCTACATTCTAACGTTTTTTCTTTCGCTCTTATTTCTTCATGCACTTCCACGGAACACATTATCGAGTGTCTAGTCACACCCCTCCACAATGGTCATCGGTTCAAGTGCACCGACGCTCAATGCTCATTGTGTGTCCGTACGATTCGCCAGTTTATTCATGACATTGTCGTCTGGTATAGATCTACAATGGCACGTTACAAAGAAAACATAACAAAGAGTGACCGATAAAACTTACCTAAAGCTTCCAGTTACACCACATTGATCGGTTACTAAAACAATGCTACAAAAAACGGAATACTAATGTGTCGAATAATATACGTAACGAGTCTGCCTCCGAACCGAGTTTGTGCAACGCGCTTCAGGCAAGGACGATTGCCTGCGTATGTCGTAAAGATGCATACGATACATTGCACATTTCGAACAAGCGACCCGTAAATCTTTCGAACTTTACATGAATGGTTAAAATAACGCTGCCTACAAATTTTGTGTAAACGCAGAAAATCGTGGACGTCACTCAATCTTTTTTTTTTTTATTTGCGACATAGACTTGCCCTTAAGGCATAATATTTGTTTTGCATATTTGTGTTAAATGTGCGCCGTTAGGCCGGTGTTGTGTATGAAGTGAAGAAGTGTCTTGTGGAATGTGTTGTCATTTTCATACTTTTATCTTGTTCCAAATATTATTTTAAAAAGTGTTAGTGGCATCTTGATTCACATACGCGTACCAACGAAAGTGAGAACTGGTTAGTGTAGTGGCAACACTGATCGGTGATGTATTCGAGTGGTTCCTATTATACAATAAGAAATGCAGACATATATGAGGAAAGAGTATATTTTTTACAACGCGGCGGTATGTTGTGGTATTTCCTTTTTCTTCTCCAGACATCTTTAAAGAAACTGCATGGAATAAAGTGTAACATGGCTAAAAGAATTTTGACTTGCCGTTATCACAAAATTTCGAGCTCAAACTTATTTCTGGCTTCTTTGAAGACAGGCCGTTTACAGGAAAACAAACCTCAAACAAACTAATAGTTTGCTACCCAGAGACCCGTCGCGACTCCATGAACATAATTCTACCTGCAGTGCTTTGTTATTTATATAAACAGCTACTCAATATTCATAGAGTTCAAGAAAGATATGAAACGATCGATGCTAACACCGCCGAAAGCGATTTTATGATGTCAAAACCGCGCCCGTTTTTTTCCTTACTCACAGGATTGATGCTGTTGCCACACCACTTACGTTTGCGACGTATCTCCTGGCGATGCACCAAGACGTACAAGATAAACTGAGGGAAGAAGTTCAGAAAGCAATAGCGAAAGATGTAAGTACTGATAAACTAGTTTGCATAGTATTGTCTGGTTTGGTTAAATTTCTAGCCGTAATAGCAGCTGCTATTGTTACTTGTCACCGTGGCTGCAAATGACATTTTCGCCATGCTAGAAATAATAATAGTGGGCGTTCATCGATGTTTGACGAGCAAATAAATTCAGCAATGCGCAGATGCATAGATGTTTCAATACTACCAAATGCAATGTTTCAGTACCAATAGTATACAACCTGGAAGATAAAATGTGACCCACGCACTGCGGATAAGTTTCTTAGTAACTTTCTAATGAAATAAAAATCACGTATTATTGATTTTCTGCTTTCTTCTAGAATAATAAAGCTTATACGGCTTGCTTTAGTGGTACCTAAATGAAAAAAAAAGTTAATGGAGTGAAATTTCTTTGCCTCTTGCATTTTCTGAACGATAAACTGAAGCACCACGCGTCTACTTAACAGGGCGAAATAACGTATGAAAATGTCTGCGGCATGGAATACCTGGGCCAGGTGATTTCTGAAACGCTCCGGATGTATCCATCCCTTCACGGGTAAGTATGGCGGCTGACATTTTTGAGCACTTTGACGTAAGATAAATTCAAGTCGTAGTGAAAACGAAAAATTGAATTTCCGGCCAGTGTCAATCGCGGCAACACCAGGATGCCGGAATATAACCCACAGGAAAACATGCACTGTTGTTCGCCGTATAACAAACATTCCCTATGGGACATGAGCTATGCTTTCCTCCGGTCTTGAATGATGGCGTGGTACAGTTCTCGCGAGTAAGAGCGCATCCTTGTTCAGTAATCTACTGTTGTACAGTGCCACCGCCTCATACGTGTCAGCTCATTTATTGATCTTTTCCTTTTTTTTCTCGCTCCCCCTCTCTCTCTTTGTCTCTCCCATCTTTCCACTCCCCTTCCCTTTCCCCCGGCGTAGGGTAGCCAACCGGACTGCAGTCTGGTTAGCCTCCTCTGCCTTCTCCCTTTTTGTGTTCCTTCCTTCCTACAGCCAAAAAGATAAAAGAATGTCAGGGGCATTATTCGTGGTCTTTACGTGGCGATCAGCGTCGGTTCTAGTGAGTTTTATAACGGGGGTTTTATTATAATTCTCAGTATAGTCACAAATCAACATTCTCGGATCTCAAAGCCATTGCCTTGGGTTATGGCTTGCGTGGGTTGATTATTATACGAAATGTGCGGCATGCGCCCATTGTGTTCGAAAAGCTTTAATTCGTCTGCGGATATATTGAAAAGTTTTTCATGCGCTGACATTAAGCCCAACAGAACTTGGCCTTTGGCGCTACAAGCTGGTTTATCTCAGACAGGAAGCTCGCCTAGTCAGAGCAAAGGGGCGGTCAAGGAGAAGCAGCAGAATGATGTGACACGCAACACTTGCGTGGGTGTGTAGTCGGTGCGCTGGAATTTTTAAGTGCTCTCAGGCTTGCTGCAGTGTACGGTGGTGGTTCTAACACAGAACGTCGCCGGTATGTTGCAGCATATATTATTCCCATCCTGCCCCACACGCACGCACACACACACACACGCACACGCACTTGAAAAAAGTCACAGTTTCGCCGCAAGGGCGAAGCAATGAATGCGATAGCAAGAAATTAATGCTATACGAAGTGAGGCTCGCCAATGGATACTCTCAGTTTGAACAGCGTTCCTGTTGCAAAGGCGACCGAAGCAGCGAAGGAAACTAGCGTGCTTCAAGTGTCGAGCTGTGACACTTGATAGTTCGCGCTCATCTTCTGTTTGTTCGTTTAGCGGCGTCCCTTCAGCTCGAGTGACTTTCGTACGCTCGGTAACATGAGCGCGGACATCACGGTGAAAGCGTGAAACATTCCTCTTCCCCTCACCGCGAGAAAACCGCGCGAGCAGACAACGGAAGGGCAAGGTTCTCGCTGCGCAAATATAAGAAGCGAGCGAGCTCGACGACGACTTTTAAATGCGCCCGTCACGCCCGTCGCGCTGCTAGCGCCATCTCGCTGGTAATGAAGAAACGCTTATGATCGTCTGCCGTCTCTGAGTCTGTCCAGCGGTAAAGGGTATGTATATAACGCTCGCCGTTAGATACGTGGAGGATCTGCGTTTTATGGCGTAGTGGATAGCGCCACTCGCTGCGGAGCAAGAGGTCCCTGGTTCGATTCCGCGCTTCGGAAGTATTTTTCTGAATTATTTTTCTTTGGGGCTTCTATATATATATACCAGGGCTGGGCAGTATCGCGATACAAGAGTATCGCGATAGTATTTCAGAGATACTCTTCAGTATCTGTATTTCTGTATCGAGATACATTTGGAAAATGTATTTGTATCTCGGTAGTGAAATACATTTACGATGTATCGCCTGTATCGCGATACTATGCAGGGCACGGGTATCTCGTTACATTGCTTTTTTGTGTCGGAAATGAGTTGAGGCGTGTTTCCAATGGGGGAATGACGTTTTTGTTTCTTTTTTGTGCCAAGACAAGTAAAGGCGCGCTGCCGGTCGCCGACAGATAGGGCGGCGATGGTTTCCCCTCAAGCACAGAATGGTTCATGTGGTTGTAATGTGGTAAAGCGCGCGACGCCGCAGACGGCAGAATCGCGGGGGCAGTGTTGTCGGCCTCTGCCGACGAAAGTCGCTGTCTCTCAAGGTCACTGCAGCACGCCTAATTTTTTTCGGGTGGCAAGCCATTACATCGCGACCCTCCGCGCAGATACCGCCTTGGAACAGGCTTTGCAATGCTTCGCGTGCGTTCAGTTCTCAAAGCGGCGGCACTTCCAAAGGCAGTTCCCGTTGTCGCGGCGGAAGTGACTAGAAGATGGCTATCTTTGACACGCTTTCAGCCACCTCTCCAATGTCAGGGTGCGTTCCTAATTGATCACACGCGTGAAACGGTCTTTTGTGGTAGCAGGCTCCCCCACCGCCGGAGCCGACTTCGCCTGTTGCGGCTTTCTGAAATGGGTGCTGGTAGCGTCGGTGGTGCTGACAGCTTCATTGAAGCCGACAGGGACAGACGGCTGAGGATTCCGAAGATGGGGACCGACTTCGGATTCTGAACAGTCAGAACCACCCAAGTGAAGGCGGAAGTGTTTCGGTATCTAGATAACCCGAGAAGAGATATCGCCACGCTGCAGGGCAATCCGGCTATGAAGGGGGTATTTATTCACTATAACACGAATTTTTGCTCGCCTTCAGAGGTAGACAGACTTTTTTCTTTCGTGAGCCTTGTGCTGAGGGTGAACCGACGCTGTCAGAAGACAGCCTATTTGAGAAGCCTACACAAAAACCTTCTCAGCAATGCAGATTTTCAAAATAAATGTGTGCCTTTTCTCAATTCACTGGTGTTCATTAGTGATTGGAGTGATTTGCTTAAAGTGTGCTATTTATAGCATAGCTTAGTTTGTTCGCCAAGTATGTCGATTTCGGTGCCCAATCCTTGTTACTGTTGCTGTGAAATAGTGTATTTTTATTGCATATGATACTTGTAAATATGTCATTATTACTAATTATGTACTTTGTCCGTTCCCCCTCCCCTGCAATGTTTTAATGGCGCTCAATGTACTGTAATAAATAAATAAATAAACTGAACGTTTCGATGCGCTGTAACTTTAATTACAACATTATGCTGCACTAATAGGTGTCCTTGCGTAGTATGAGCATCATGAAATACAAAAAAAGACCAGTTTCCCGTATCCTTGTATCGCTGTAAACTGTATTCCGGAAGTACTATTTTTCGTCTTATTGCAAAAGTATCTCCGAATATCCCGTTACGTTAAAGGCAAATGTATCTCTAGTCTGTATTTAGGGCCTCCAGTTCATGTATTTCGATATCTGTATTCCGGAATACTTTTCTGAGATTCTTTCTGCCCCAGCCCTTGATATATACATACTTATACAATAACGGTGGCATGACGGCGGCCGACGGCATCGACGGCCAAAATCCAGCCGAAGACTGTCCATATAATTGCTATCGCAATATAAACAAAACAGAAAACGAGCTTGTCAAACGAGTACAAAGGATCAAGCGTTACACACAAATTTCCACATTTCCTCCTTTAAACCGACACGGCGAAGCTCTGCTTACTGCACAAAGCCGTAAATCATAAGGATGGCGTCATACTCTTTCGTGGTTAACCTCACTTCATTCTCAGTTCGTTATCTACGAATATGCTCTATATATCATTCGTGAAATGAGCAATGAGAATGACGCTACCCATTTCCCGCACGTACACAGGTAAACTAATGGAACAGGTTTTTTTTTTCCAACCACTATGTCACTTCCCATCATATATTTCATTTCACCTAAGTCTAGCAGCGTCAGAGCTCTTTCACATCTTTGCCGCGCGACTCTGTTGGTATAATAGAGCAGCTGCAACGAGATGATTATCTGCTCCGAAACGCCACATCACGCGCAGCTGATGTTAGCATAATCGTAACCATAATCATAGTGTACTAGCAGCACTTAACCGTTTGTCCTTTGTGGGACTCTGAATCTCCGTGCCCGAGCACGGATAAATCTATACAACAGCACATGATATCTGGCTTTATAAAAGTTTTTAGACAAAGCTAATTTTTCACCCACATGAGTTGTCTTGAGCAGCCCTGATCACATAATAGAGCTTGATGTGGCATTAATCAGAAGGCACTGATATGACCATTCACTAGCTTATTATTTAAAACACTAATAAACGAGATTCGGGCACTTGAACTTGGTTTCTTTTCAGAAAACTAGAAAAGAATGAGGTCGCAATTGGCAGAATTAAAACAAAACAAAATAAATTGATTCCTGGATTTCTAATGTATCCTGCGTGTATGCGTAACTTAGAAGTGTACAACAGCAAATAATTTCGTCTGGTAGGCCTTATTTGTTCGTGTTTTAATTCTACGGCCTACTTTTGACAGCGAAAGCGGGCAAACAGTTTACAACGCACTTAACGAAGAAAAACAGAAAGACTTGATGTCACGAAAATTCCATAGTGAATCTTCTTATTAAAGAATAGGACAAATTATTCTCTTTTCTTTATTTTATAAATGTGTTACCTAAGTTACCAGATTCTTCGCCAATTCCCAAGGGCGTGTGTGAGCCAGAAGTTTAGGATCTACATCTGCATCTTTTTACCTTCCGATACCTTATCGCAGGTTCGTGCAAAGGGCGTGCGACGAAGAATATGAATACAAGGGCACGGTGTTTCCTAAAGACACGGTCATCGGAGTGCCCGTGCTGAGGATGCATTACGACCCGAGGTTCTGGAACGAGCCGGAAAAGTTGGATCCCGACAGGTACGGAGGCGCGTGACGCTCAGCGACCACCCGAATCTCTCGTAGCACTATCGCGAGTACACTTACGATAATTATTGCGTACTAACGTAGGTAATAAACAGGGACCAAAAAGTTAGTAACGGCTGCAGCTTTTAACAGTTAGGTGATGTAGGTCGTAAATGGTTAGGAAAAGGTTAGTAACGGTCTAAGAAATTCAGAAATTCAATTACCGTTGCATTACAACGTATTTGAATGCAGTTATTACCATTTTACTAACTTTTTTAAGAGTGTAGAAGTTGGCTTTAATAGTCATTTCCTCCATTATCACACAGCCCTTCACTTGAACGAAGTGATGGTGCTTCTGTAATGATATCAGCGCTAATAATGCCAAGCAACAACAGAAAGCTCAGTAAAAATGACATCGTCGATAAAGTGTTCATAGAACGTCGTGACTATTGTAATTTACCGTTGAAGTATGCTACTAGCATTGTGAAAAGCCCACAGAACAAATTCACGGATAGTTTCCATCGACGTCATCGTGGCCGCCATTTTAAGATACTGGATCTAAGGTCAAAAAGCGGCGTGTGCTAGAAGTCTGACAGCACGAAAGGTGGGTCTTGCGCCGAGATCACAGAGATAACAGCAATAGCCTGCTGAAACACTGCCACCGACCAACGCGAGGCTACGCTTGATCAGTGATATATTGTCCTGACTTCACCATGGCAGCCATCTTTGGACACTAGCACGGTGAGAATTTCAACCCACTACGTCATGGGAAATCTATCTATAAATACGTGCCGTATATACATACAATGCATACAGTGCACTCGTGCTGTCAGGTTATAGCGTCTCGTAACCCACGAGCGTGTATTGCAAGATTCAAAAAAAAAATCCATAAGTATAATCCAATATGAAGTATAGGAAACCTAAAGTGAACAGTGCGGTCACCTAAGCTGCGGTATATCGGAACGAATCCTCCTCGAATGCCGTGAAAAATACATATATGTGAATCACTTACGTTTGTCCAATATTGCACTATCGGGGCTTTGTAGCAACACTGCGAACGGAACGCTATAATGTTTCTTGGCGTGTGAAGAGGGATAGCATATAACTGTGCCTTATTTGCCGAACTGCAAAGAAGTGGATAAGCACTTACATGCAGTATTTTATGTAATACCGATTACAAGTGATATTCAGGAACCCTATTCGCTCGTTTTCGATGGTAACCTATTTTTCTCGCCGAAAGAAACGTATCCAGTAAGATAAGTAAGTCCTCGTTATATGCTGTGATTGTGTTCTGTTTTCGAAACTGATGGCATTTGAAACTGATGAGAATGCATTGATGTCTACCTAATTATCTCACCAACCTTTGCTAGCTATTGTAAAAAAACATGGCTGATCCCTCCGTCATAGGAATCTGTATAACACGAAAGTGAAACGTGTCTCCACAGAAGTAGTGCTTATTGTGCAGTGATGTATGAGAGCTTGTACAATGTCTATTCGTGTTTGGCAGCTATAGCACCGTTTGACGTGGATGCACCCATGTTGACAGCATGTCTCTATCGCGACTACTAACGCCCATGATCATGATTAAACCGTTGTGGTAGCTGACGGGGTGAACACATATTTGGACACAGCGAATCGTGAATCCCGCGTAAGGATGATATCAACAAGCTCATAATCAACATTGGTACCCGGTATGCACTTCTTCAAAGCGTTGTCAATTAATGAGAGAAACGCACGGTGCGCGCTTTCTAGTAATGGGTAACCGACGCCTTGCTCATGCATACATAACACACACTGCGCTTCAGCAACACGGGAGGTACAGGTTCGTAGCCTGAGCCGCAAACGCGTGCGTCCCTCTGGCCTCTGTCTCGCAGGCGCTGCTCTCGCTCCACCGAGGCACGACATTCGCCCGTCGAAATCGCGTCCTTTCTGCAACGCATATTGCAGCATTTTTGTTAGTCGGTGCTCTCGCAATTGAAGCAGTCGGCCGCGGAGAAATCCCGTTGGTGCACGTGGAAGCTGCACTACTCCGATGAGCCGACGCACGCTAACACGAAGCCAAAGGCAAAGAACGTAACTGCGTCAAGGCTGCCTCGGCGACGCCAGCGCGGCCAGTCCACCTCTCTGGTATCGAGACGCTTTAACCATTACCTCCGATATCGCGTGCAATCTCGGAGGAAGCGCTAGTAAGTGTCGATCGTGAAACATTACTTCTTTTCACGCCTCACAGATGGCGGCACCGCCCCGCTCCGCCCGCCGCGAAAGAGAATGCGTGAAAGATATAAGGCGCGTTCGCGCCGTGTCTAGCATCTCCCGAGTTAGCTTACTCTTACGGTAGGGCGTCGGGCGCTTGCCGTCGCGGCCGCAACGTCGTGGGTTCGATTCCCAGCGGGGTATCTTTTTCTTGGTTTTTTTTCTTTCTCACCCGTTGGCATCCATTTTATCAACGTCATATCCGTGACGGATGTACTTGGTGGACCCCGGCATAAAACACTTTCGTGTTAAAAAATGTTAGAGTTATGCATGACGAAGATTGCGCAGCTGCTGTTTATTATTTTTACACTGTTCCGGCAAACGAAAAGTTTATTTCATCATCATCTCTGTCTCCGATAATACCTGACGTTTTTCTTTCGATGTGTATAAATTACCAATTACGCGTGAACAGTAGCCTAGGATGATGCCACCTTCAACTTACGGAAAGTCGTGAAGTGCTTCTTTGATTTTTAAATTTCATTTGGACAATGTTGTCCGTATGTATCACTTTTGCTGACTTTTTCTTGTTTCGTTTTGCTTTAAGATATCCTGAAGTCATTGCTAAATTTTCGTAAACGTAATGAGTGGAATCGCCGTTGCCACGCAAATGTAATAATAACAGTTTTACGGGTTTTACATCCCGAAACCACGACATGATTACGGGAGACGCCGTAGTCGAGGGCTGTGGAAATTTCGGCCACCTGGGGTTCGTCAACGTGCACTTCAGTCTAAGCACACTGGCTTCTAGCATTTAGCCTCCATCGAAATGCGGCCGCCGCAGTCGGGATTTGTTCCCGTGACCTTCGGGTCACCAGACGAGCACCATCACCACCAGACCACCGTGGCCAGTCGCAAACGTAATGTCAAATGGCACTGTCGTTAAGAGCACATTAACATTTCATTTAACGATGTAAACATACTAATACAAGTTTTTGGCGTACGTCATTTCTCAACGCAGGTTCAGTAGTGAAAACAGGCCCAAGATAAACCCAATGGCGTACTTGCCTTTCGGCGCCGGCCCCAGAAACTGCGTCGCATCACGGTACTCGGAGCTCTTAATGAGGGTGACCCTGGCCACGCTTGTCTCCTCGCACAAGTTCCTGCCAAGTTAAAGTGAACCGAAGGTAATATCTTTCGCCAATCATTGGCATTTTCTATAAGCTCATAATGCAGTCATATATCCTTGCTTGAAGTTATGTTCAGCTCAATTGACTGTTCAGCTACTCTCCCAGAAACACTGCCTTTTGTGCAGGCAGTGACATATGTTTATGATAACACCGCTTTCGCGGCGGCTGGTTCTCCCATTAAGGAAATTAGTTCTTTTTTATTTTAACCTATAATCCAGGAAGGTAACCGCATCAAGTGTTATAATAAACAATCAGAGATATGATGAGGCAATTCTGTGAAATCTGAGCAACAACAATGAAGCGTTTTCAACAAGATGGTTTGCTGGCTGCCGTTTAGGGAGGGAGAAGGGGCTAGTGTGCCTCCACCGATGGCTTCAAATAAAGTTAATACTGCTCCCCTAAGATTTCAAGCAAAATCCACAATTCCCTGCCTACGCCAAGTGTTATGTGCCAGCCCATTTTGGGGTTAACAAAGCTGATAATAGTAAGATTATGATAAACTGCGAAATTCTGAGCACTAAATGAGTAATGCAACACTTTTTACAGACAACGGGAAGCTTCCGAGCGAGTTTTATCCTCCTGGTGCCCGACAAAGGAATATGGCTGCGCACGGAGAAACTGTGGTCGCACTGAGACGGCCCATCACACGCCATCTTTCGTTCTGCGAATCTGGACATTATAACGAGGATAACTTGCATGCGCTGCTGGCTAAGCGCAACAGAATGAAGCGTTTGTACAGTGATCCTAGCTGCGAAAGGGCGGAGCGAAATCAAAAGCTTCCTCCACGCACCTGTAAATTTGAGGTAGCTGACGCGCTTCAAGAATTAAAAACAAACGATGCACTCTAGGCTGACTACATTTGGAGGTTACGCGCCAAGCTACCTGCTCACGCTTGTGCTTCTGTCACGGATAAATAAAGCAGGAAGTTTTATATCTGTGGTTATTTGCCGCAGGTTTGGTTTTATCTTAACTCAAAGTTTGTGTGTGGTGTCCTTTTTTTTTCTTCGAGACAATATTTTGTGAGACTAGCTGTCACACATGCGTTTGTCTCAACGAAGTTCAGCAACCAAAACATGATAATGGTAAATCTTGAATCCAGTTTTATTCATTCAAAATGCAAAGAAAGAACTTGACATCTGGTTGGGACAAACAGGTTCGGACTTCCATTCCTCAATTTTCTCGTCTGCAAGTGAAATGCATTACACCTAGGTTGGCTAAAAACAAAAGGTTCTAAGCAATAACAACAAGTGCCATAGTGAACACAAGCCATAATTTACGTTTAATTTAACGAGCTAACGGGCTACTCTCTTTCTCGAATTGCCTTACACAATTTTGAGAGATATTTCGAGAATTTATAATTGCGACCAATATTCATGCGCTTCACCTGCTCGTCTGTACAACTCATCTCCGCTTGAAGCCACAGTGGTGACGCTGTGGTTCACGAGAACAAAGAAGTTACTTGCTCCCGAAACGTTGCATACCGTAAACATAAATATATGCAGGACAACACTAGGTAATTCTGTGACACTTTTATGCATACAGGGTTTGAAAAAGTTGCATGGCCAAAGTACGCAGGTTTCGAGAATCGAGGACGCGGCAGTAGGCTTGCGACATGAGGCAACCAAGAGTCAAAGAGGTAGTTTCGGCCAAAAAGATGAGCATCGATAAAGATAGAAAATAATTAGACAAATAATTCGAGTTTTCTGTACCGTGTACATTGAAGTAAATGTTAGTTTACTTATATAAATGCACAAGCACTGCATAAACACATCTTGCCGAAACAGCGTGAATGTTCGTTCTCACAACGGTGGTGTGGCCAACTGAGCAGAGAGTTTAAAGTTAACAAACACGCTTTGCGCCGTCTCTCGCTTTAAAGGGACACTAAAGGCAAATATTAAGTCGACGTTGATTGTTGAAATAGCGGTCCAGAAACATAGTAGCGCTACTTTTATGCCAAGGAAGTGCTTATTTTGAAATAAAATCACGTTTTAGTGGTCCGCGTCGTGTTAGCGCACTTCAAATCACCCGCCTGAAATCAGGCTTTCATACGTCACTGCTGCCGTGTCCAACGTTGCCCGCCTTTACTGCGCGGCCGCCGACACTAGTAGCAGCAGAGCGAAAGTAGCGGGACCCACAGCAGCAACAACGGCCATCGAAGCCATCGAAGCTTGCGGCCATCGCCGCAATGGATGTGGACGCGATCCCGAAACTACCACTGAGACGCGACCGCGTGAGCGAAGCAGGGCGCCGGGCGCAGCGCAGTTCGGCGAAAACGGAAACTTTCAACCACGCGCGCCGTTCCCCATGGCAACGCCACAGAGGTTTTTTTTTTTCCGTGAATCAAACGGAAATGAACAAACAGCATTTTATTGCGTCTTTTGATGCAAGGAACGTTCTTTTCTTTATTGCTGCTAGTTTGATTACGAGTGATTTATTGTAGGCAGACTCTCATACGTCATCGGGATCACTTCGAAAATGTCCCACTCGTGGCGCTCATCATGTCATATATTTAGTTTAATTACTCGGTAAGTAGGGTACTGCTGTTGATAATACTGCTGTTTTAGACGTTGTCATACACTGAGCTTTCACTTTGACACAAATTGTTATTTGCCTTTAGTGTCCCTTTAACGCTTCTCAGAAGTTTTGAGCCGACGCGAACTCGAATATAAAGGCAGAGAGAGGGCAGTGCACATGAATCCATTTGCTGGCTGGGCTAGATTGACCCAGGCTGTGCACATGCAGCGGGTTACATACACCACATGGCGCGTGAACCACCAATATGCTCTGCTGTGCGCAGCCTAGAGTTTCGTAATAATACACTCGAGGGAAACCTGGCGCTAGTGTCTATGGGAGCTGCAATGCATGGCGCTTCTGCCATCATGGGAATTATGGGTAGTACATGGATTTGTATAAGCTTCGTTCTTTCGGCTCCCTTTGGTTTCGTGTGGCCTGCAACCGCTTCGTCGCAAGACGAAGTTCAGCAAACGTTCACCAGTTCCACTTCACCACCTTGACCACTTTAGGCTCAACAATTCAAATCGGCTCACGCAGTTCACATCGATTCCTTTAGCGTAAACAAAAGCCAAAACGCAACAATAAACAAAGCCAGAAGTGCGTTTGAAGCCGCAAGCACGAAGATTAGGCAAATCCGTGTACCACCCATCAATCTGACGATGGCTGAACGATCGCGGCGCCAGAGTTCACTCTAGTAAGTACTACAGGAAACCCTATGGTGCGGGGAGCAAGTGCAGCCGTGACGGCCGGATAAGAGAGAGAGAGAACCAATATTTAATTTCAGAAAACCCATGTCCCGGTCTACATGCGCTCGACGATGGGGATCGACCCTATGTCACTTTTGTGAGTATGCAGTAAACAAGTTTGCCCATGAAGAGGTAACTTTGGCCAGTGTTGCCAACCATGCAGGGTATCCCACGATGGATGATGAGCCGGGTGCTCCCACACGCTGTCGCTTATTCCCTCACTGTAACTCATATTTGATATTTGGGACAGATTTGGATTTTTCCGTTAGCCTAGTGACGACGAAAGAGAGAGACTCGCTGAGGTATCTTAGCACGTAAGGTGTCGGGCGTGGGTTCAATTCTCTGCCATAGCGGCCGCATTTAGTTGGTGGCGAAAAGAAAAGAAAACCCGTGCGCACAGACATAGGCACACATTAAAGGGGTCATGAACCACTTTTCCAAGAAATGATCTAATGACCTCAGTATCGGAGTTTACTGCCTCCCGAATCGATTGCCGCAAAAACTTCTCGAATCCGTCAAGAATGAGCTGAGTTACGGGGGTTTGGCGAACGCTCTCAGCGCTTTCACTCTTTTCTCGTGCCGATGAGCGCACTGGAAGCTAGACAGGGAGGGATGGCACGGGGGTAAGAAGTTACGTCAGCGCGCGTCATGAAACGCGATCGCTCTCCCGCTGTGATTCGCGTGCGCGAGTGCGGCTACCGTGTAAATTTAGCAGACTGAGGAGTGCGGCGCGGGCAAGTGGCGGCACCCCGTGGCAAGAAGCGCATCTCATCCGGCTATCGGCCAATAAGCATGCTATGCCTCCGCGATGTCAACGTGCAGGCGCCCCGCCCACCGACGAGAGTGAGAACCGGCCTCTGTTTGAAAAGAGGGCGCCTGAGGAAACGGCAACTTCGCGCTCCGCTTGTGGCCTTTACGCGGCGCGCACGACTGTAATATTTTTGCAGAGCAGTTCATAGCTGTGTCAGCTTTCCGCAGGATGTGTTTTTTCAACAAGCCCAAGGGGTGCTTCGTGAACCCTTTAAAGAGCCAAGGGTGGCGTAGAGAGAGGGAGAGAGAAAGATTAAGTGAAATGCATGGAGGTTAACCAGAAGAAATTTTTCCGGTTTACTACCCTGCACTGGGGAAGGGGTAAGGGGGCACAGAAAGGTAAGGAAGGTGGCCTAAGTTGTTAAAGAAGCTCAGGTGGTCTGGCGTTACTCATAATCATATTGTGGTTTTGGCTCGTAGATTCCTCTAAACTTTTATAAAAGAGGTAGCTGGAACGTTTGGTTTAGTACAATACACTGAAGTTAAGAATAAGAAAAAACCAAAAAGAAGCATGAACACAGATTACTACGCTCGAGTAGAAGAACGCACAGAACAAGAATAAAAGGTCCCTGCTGGAAGGCGCAATTCAGACGTTGCGTTGTTCTTATTAAGGCGAAGCTTTCCTGCGGATCCTAGCTACTTTGAACCCTAACCGTGGCTGCTATTGTTGCCGCGGTGGCTGTGACCTTGATCGATCACCGGCAGATGAGTCGAACCTCGTAAACCTGTACCCACGGACACAGTGGCCCGATGCTCTAACCAATAGGCCATCACAGCAGACAACCTTAAAGGGGCCCTGCAACACCTTTTCAGCGTGGTCAGAAAACGCCACCGATCGGTAGTCGAGACTCCCGAGAACACGCGAGCCAAACATTATAGCGCAGCACGCGGCCTGGGATTTACAATAAATTCTCAAAGTCAGCTAAAAATCACTTCTTTTTCTCTCGACAAATGGTGTTATTGACTCGAAATCACTGCGTGACTGACACAAGTTCGACGCCATTGGCTGGTTTGAACATGGCGTGCTCGGTAGTTTCTGCGGCCGCCGCGGGAGGCCGTCACTTGCCCGCGCATTGAAAGTACGCCACGCGTTCAAAGAAAAAAAAAAGTTCTCAAGGTCACGAGAGTGCTTTTGTTTGGGCAAGTTGGTGCGACATTTGCGAAGTTAACGAGCCCGAAAGACGAGACGAAAGTCATGCACAAACAGGACCAGCACTGGTCCTGTTTGTACATGCGTGTTTCGTCTCGTGTTTTGTGCTCGTTAACTTCGCAAGGTCACGAGACGCGCGTGACGTACCCTCTTCCTCCGTGCCATCCCTCCCTGCTTAGCATCCAGCGCTTTCGTCAGGACGAGAGATGAGAGAAAGCAATTACAGCGCGCTCCGCTCGTACTGGACGGGTTCCAAAAATTGCTGCGGTGGTCGATTAGTTAGGAAATAAGTTCGTTTAGTGAAGCCATTCTATAGCTACATAAAGAAAGTGTTGCAGAGCTATCTTGCATCTTCGAACTCCTATAAGGTTTCGAATGGTAATAATAATAATAATAATAATAATAATAATAATAATAATAATAATAATAATAATAATAATAATAATAATAATAATAATAATAATAATAATAATAATAATAATTGTTGGGGTTGTAGGCCCTAAAACCACGATATAATTAAGGCGGTCCCAGTATTGGAGGGCTATTAAAGTTTCAACCACCGGGGGTTCTAAACGTGCACCTAAATCTCGGTACATGGGCTCCAGCATTTCGCCTCTATGGACATGCGGCCACCGTGGCCGAGATTCAATGCAGCGACCTTCGGGTCAGCAGTCGTTCACTATATAACCATTTGACCACCGCGGCGGGTGTTGCTTCGAAAGTTTCATCCCAGTGCTCGCCAATGTGGAACCTAAACGAAACCATTCAGTCACAGGAAGAGGAGCAAAAAATGAGGGCAGTTTGCACTAAGTCGTGCGAAGCTTGGCACAGCGAAGCGCAGGCCCGTCCGCGCTCGTACTCCTCGTCGACCGACACGTCTAGCTTCGAGATGCGCGGCTTTCTCCTCGGGAGTACGCAGCCAGGCTATACACTGTAGGGTGGAGGTTGCGCGCGATGTCTCCGTCGGTGGGCGTGGCTTAGCTACTGCGCATGCGCGGCTGGGCCAGGTGGTGCGGTATCTGGTCGCTAGACGACGCGATGCTTGCTTTCTTTGTATGTAACTTTCTCTCTTTCGACCTATTTCTCTCTCTTTCCTTGGCGTTCTCTCTGTCTCCCTTTCTTTTTCTTTCTGCATTTCTTTCTCCATACTTCTCTCTGCGCTACGCTTTACTCTCTCCCCTCCTCCTTTCCCTACTCCTCACCATCACATATCTCCTCATTATGCTCAATTCCCTTTCCCACCCTCTTACTACGTTATAGTATACAAGGCTATGCTATGCTCTGCTAGCGTGCCTGGATAGCCGAGTTGTTAGGGCGCCCGCCTTTGGATCGAGGGTACGCGGGTTCGAATCCCGTCTCGTAAAGAATTTTTTTAGCGGCAAGAATTTTACTCTTTCTCTTTCTTGATATCTTTCTTTTCTTTCTTTCTTTCTTTCTTTCTTTCTTTCTTTCTTTCTTTCTTTCTTTTTTTCTTTCTCTCGGTACTCCTTCTCAGAGTTATTACAGGCCACGCCGTAGCGGTGAGTAGTGGGATTTGCCTAAATTCTGCGGCGCAAACCTGTTCATGATGATGATAGCTTTCGGGCACGGCCACACAATTTACACAGAGCTAGCACAGCATCGCTTTTAAAAGAACGACCCCACTGACCAAGAACGACTGCTGCACGCAACGAAACGAAGCTTCTGTGGATGTATATTCCAAGAGAGAACGTTGAATCAGCTGTTTTTGTTTCGTTAGCCGAGAGAAATGGCTAAAAGCAAAAAAAGAAGTTTTGTCAACGAAAATGTTACGGGCTGCATGTGGTGCAGTCAGTTCTGAACAATGAGAAAAATAAAAGTATAATATGCGCTTTCGAAACTATTGTTCGTTTCCATTTAACCTATTGGGCACACATCACATGTGCTGCGTGAAGGCACAAAAAGCGCGCTATTATCAGCATTGGGCGTGGGCCGCCCGCAGTTTGTTGCGAACACAATCGGAACAGCTGCGCCTATTCGTGCATACGTAGCGCTATTTAGAAATGACAATGGAACCTGCGACCATGCTGGCTTCGAACTGCACATTTTTAATATTATTTGCATTGTACTGTTCGCGGCGACAGCTAATACACTTAAGCAGTTTGCTCAAACACATCGCACTAACAGTTACACAAGAGCCATAAAAATAAAATGTTGCAAATGATCGATACCGTTGAACTGGAGATCTCCATGTTTCAACCAACAGGAAGTGGAGAAAAACAAAAACAAAAGAACGAGCTACTCGCACGGAAGGTTTACCTTGTAGAAGAATGCGCACAGGGCAATAGAGTATGCAAAGTATACATTTCATTCATAGACATTACTACACATCATACACTGCTCGTCTGTGGTATCTGTATGCGAAGGAGTGATTCACTCTTTTATGCCTTGCTCACTTAGGGATGCCTCAATTACGCCACTCTTGCAAAGCATGGGTAAACGTGTAATAACACCTCTACGACCACTCAATTTGCAACAAGCGGGAAACCAATCGGAATTTGCGAACGCAGAAAGAGGCTGTTAATATCAAACTTAATAATATTTGTTGGGGTTTTGCGCCCCAGATTATGGGGGACGTATGATTATGGGGGACGCCGTAGTGGAGGGCTCCGGAAATTTCGACCACCTGGGGTCCTTTTAACGTGCACCTAAATCGATGCACACGGGCCTCAAGCATTTTCGCCTTCATCGAAAATGCGGCCGCCGTGGTCAGAATTCGATCTCACGACCTGCGGGTTAGCATTCGAGCGCCATAACCACTATAGACAACCGTGGCGGGTCTATCAAACGGAATCGCGTTCGCACAGGTGCAACTGTGACATTCACAAATATTTCTGCGCTAAGCAGGTGCAGAGCGACATAGGTTTAACTAAATAAACCAGAATATCCTCAATAAATGAAGGAAAGAAGATGACTCTTAAGGGCTCGTTTTCTTTGTTAGACACAATATTAATGAGAACTAACAGACAATAACGCCAAGGAAAGTATAGGGGGTGTTATCTGTAGTATTTAGAATACAAATGTGAAGAAAGTAAAGTGTACGAAAAGACAACTTGCCGCCGGCAGGGACCGTGCTACGTGACGCCAGAAAGGCAGAAAAAGAGTGTTCCACACTCGCCGCCATGGCTGCGATTGGCGCTGACTAACACTCCAAGGTTTAAATGCACATATATACCCCATAAAGTGGACGGGAGGATGACCGCCGCCGTAGCTCAGTGGTAGAGCATCGGACGGGTTATTCGAAGGTCGCAGGCTCGGTCCCTGTCGGCGGCAAGTTGTCTTTTCGTCCACTTTACTTTCTTCACATTTATATTCTAAATACTACAGATAACACCCCCTATACTTTCCTTGGCGTTATTGTCTGTTAGTTCTCATTAATATCCTCAATAGTTGCACTTGCAGAAACTACGTCTGCGAGGTCATTCCGGAGTAAATTCTGAAAACAAAGGTGTTTGCTACATTAAAGACAAACTAAGGTAATCAGTTAAGCAATACTTTGAGTAATCATTCAATATGACTTGTAAAAGACACAAGGCAAAAAATGTTTCACCCCTCCACACTGCCGCCAGTGCCTCAGAACAGTTCGAATCGGGTGGCGTCATCGATTACATACGATAATTTTGCTCCCACATTACGGTGTCGCCGTTAGTATACCAAGCCTGCACGACGGCACAGTCGTTACGGTGCTCGGTTGTTGGCCCGAACGACGCGGATTCAACCCCAGCCACAGCACTCGCACTTCGATTGAGGCGAAATGCTGGCGGCCCGCGTGCTTAGATTTGTGCGCGCGTTAAAGAACCTCACGTAGTCAAAATTTTCGGAGCCCTCCACTACGGCATGTCTCGTAATCAAAGCGTGGTTTCGGCACGTAAAACCACAGCAGTTTGCCAACAAGTGCACTCCGAACGAAGAATATTTGTGTGTGTGTGTGTGTGCAGAGCGCAGCCGCAATCTAAATACACACTCTGCATCAAATAAAAGATTTTTCGTTGAGCCGCAACACTCATATGGTGGCGGATTACTTGCGGACCCATATTCGCATTTCTGCTGTAGAGGCCTCTCCGCTTGTTTCTCTGGCCTGCAGTGAAGCGGCTGAAGACGGTGACGTTCTTCCTCTGGCTCATGGACTTTCGGTGCATTTTCCGCGTTTGCACGGTGCCGCATTCGTTGTCTGTATTCGCGTTGTTGCTGTCAACGCCTCTCCGCTCATTTAGCTCTTTTTCGTTTCTTTTTCTCCGGCGTAAAGACGCTGCGTCGTCTCAGCGCCTCTCCTTTCTAGTTTCTCGCAGTGCTCTACGTGATACTACAGCAACGCCACCACACAACGCCGAGACAGGCGCGCCATCTTCATTTTATGGTTTATATGTATATTTTTTTGCTTACATACTTTTGTCTACATACGACTTGAACATATATTTTGCGCCTGTCCAGCGTACGCACGAGAACGACAAAAACTGATCTCATCGATTGGGCAATATCATAGTAGGCCTTTAACCGATGAGGTTGTGTTAGGTCCTTGGCCTGACATCAGCAGCACAAGTGTGGTCATAGAAGCAGTCGTAGCCTTCTTACAAGCCACTGGACTAGATGCACGTCTTTACATTTGCCCCAGCGTCATGAACTATATTCTCATCTCCCTACCTTACCATCGTCATTCATCACTCTTTCGCTCCCCTTTCCCCCCTCCCCAGTGTAGAGTAGCAGGCCAGAGCAAACTATAGCTCAGGCCGACCTCTCTGCCTTTCTGTAAATAAATTCTCTCTCTCGCGACACGAGCCGTGCAAGATACGCGCTGGGAACCAATGGGAACCAATGGGCTACAGGTGAACAGCTTCGCTGCAAAAACGTTGCCCAGCCTTTATCAACACCCTCATCACCGTCACACCCATCACCAAATAAAAGCAGGTATAGTGCAATGAAGCTGGTTTCTTATTTTCTCCCTCGTTGCACAAAGCCTGTGGTTGAGGCGCGTCGAACAGGTACGAGCTAATATAAGGGTATAAATGGTTTGCTTAGCATTCGTCCAAAGCATGGGCATAGAAATCAAGGTATATCCCCGCCAAATGTCGCCTTAAAGAGATTTTATTTAAAGGGCCCCTCACCAGGTTTGACAATTTTGAGCTAACGAGCGCAATGCATACACTGGGCGTTCACGAACACGTCTGCCAAAATTTGCAACGCTACGCGCCGCGGAAATGGGTCAAATTTCAAGGTGAACGCTGCTTGCCCTTCCTCTCACGGGCGCGCGCTTTAGAGAATGAGGGGATGACGTACATGAGAAAATGGCCCTACGTAGATGGTAGTGCTGTGATGTTGCTCCTCTACGTAGATGACTGTGCTCTGACGTAGCCAACAGTAGCACATGACACTGCGATAATTATTTGACACGACATGTAGTTTGTGTAATTTGTTGCTTGAATAGATTAATAAAACTCGAGAGAAATAATTAGACACACAAAGGGAATGTGTGCGTCTTTTTCATTTTTTTTTCGTGCATTGCAGCGAGATGCGGGGCTAATGTGCCTCCCTTTCCCATGCGTTCGTGTCCCCGCGGTTAGCGCATCGAGCAGACGCCAGCCCTGGAAACGAAAGTAATGTTCTGGTGCGTTCGAGCACTCATTATGCTCATTTATTCTACCGCGTCCAAGTAAACGTTGATGCGGCACTGGCTCATGATACCGCCACACTCGTTCCCGTACAAATGTCTCAACTTTCATGCCCCGTCGCGCAGAAAGAGGCAGTACACCACAGAGAACGCCGACAAAACGCCCACGGCCGCTACATAAAAACAAAAGTAGCGGCCGTGCAACGCCGCTCGCGTGCTCGGGCTGGCTCGGGCACGTCATGCGCACGTGACCATGCATGCGCATGACGTGTTCATGCGTATGTGTCAAGTGAAGAGGGCAGGGAAGGGAAGGGCTTGCTAAGGCTACACTGGGTGAGTGGCAAGGGTTTGAAATTTTCCTCCTCGCATCATGGTTTCGCGCCGCTACAAATTATTGTTTTTCTCAGCTCGTAATGAACCGATTTGAAAAATTCTTGCGGCATGCTGCTCTTCATTCGGCACACAACAACTTCCAGCGTCTAACTAAAATTTACTATGTGGCCCGGTGAGGGGCCCTTTAAGAGAACACGATTTCTTAGGATAAGGTTGTCAAAAGCGGTGCCTTAATGTTGTCGTTATTTAGTTATCGGCGGTTATTGACGCTTTCATCGGCAGTGGGAACGAATCTGACACATCTGTTGCATTTCTAAGGCGGAGAGGCAAAATTACACCATCTCCCGCTAAAGGGGACCAAGAGGCGATGCGAAGCCGGAGCACTTGCACGATCGCGTTCCGTTGGCGTTCGTTGGGCATGCTGCCGACCTCGCGTCGTGGAACGCGAAGGGGGACGCTACGCGCGTCGTATCTTCCATCTAGCCTGGCCGTTAATTCTCACAGGGCGAGCGGGGAACGCGGTCGACAGGCGGGCGAGAGGGGGGCAGCGTAGGAGAGGAGAGAGAAGGGGAGGGGACGCGCATGCGCTCGAGCTCATCGCGGCGTTGCGCAGGAGAGAATTTCGGCATGTCTAGCCCGCGTTTCAGAGGAAGAGTGGAAAGGGGAAGGGGAGAGGGGGAGGGGAGTGGCAAAGTGGAGAGGGAAAGTGGAGAGGGAGAGGGGAGAGGGAAAGTGGAGAGCGGAATGGGAGAGGGAAAGTGAAGAGGGTGAGTGGAGAGGAGGTGTGTGGAGAGGGTATGTGCATGCGCAGTAAGGGTGGTCACGCCTGCACACCACCGGATTGAGCTCGGCCTTAAGATACTTCGCATCTAAAAGTGGCCATCATTATATACCAAACATGACCTTGATGAACGTGAGCGCACAAACATCGTCTTTTTCACGATTCGTACTACTCCTCTAGCGACGAGATTACTTTCGACATATGGACGCCGCCATCTTGGGTGGTTAAACAAACGTTTTCTTATTTCGTTTGTCGTGATGAGACATTAACAAGGTCACGAAACCTCGATACGCCCTATGCAACCGTTTTCATGCGTATGCGTCAACCATAGCGCTGTTCGTTTAGCTGTTAAAAATACAACGCGACAACAGTCCGATATGGCGGCACCAAAACCCATCCGTAAAATTGTCTATACAACCTCCATTCACACAAAGTACACATAATAAATCGAACAGCGAGGATCGCTCGTTGCGCAACTTCTATTCGCCATTGCCCAACGGTTTGCAGATGCTGAGGGTGAAATTTTATTTTCAATGTTATATAAGCGCTCCGAGATAACTGTTAAGGCGGTTTCATTATGTCATAAGCTTCTCACGCTGAATGAGCTGCCTCCAAGCGAACCAAGCTCCTGGTTTGGTAAAAGATGTGCAACTTCACTATGCGAATGTCCTGCAATTTTTGTCTATGCTACACAAGGCGTTTCAGGTAATACTGTCAAAATTATTTGATATATTCCTACAGGGACAACACCAGAACGCGTTGCTTACTGTCATTACTTAGATAAGCAAGGAAATATTTTCATTTATTTAGCAAATACAAGGACATGTTTTCACAGGCACCTTTTCTGCCACTGATTACGCTACGTACTTCGTGAGAAAGGTCTAAAAACATCCTCCGTCGACGTATTCACTTTAACGCATAGCTTATGAATATAGAGATAAAACGGCCTCCTTATCGCTGCATTTCCATGTCTTTATATCAAATTGAGGTACACTAGCACGTGAGATAAAATAAGGACTGAAGTTTTAAAACAAGAAAACGGTCATTCTGTGTAGGGCTAATAATATTATTACGTGGTCGTACACTATTGGGTTAAACGATAGAAACAACACTGTCATAGACGCACTCGACGCAAGAAAGCAAAAAAATTTGTTTGACAGCAATGATGTCGCAGGGAATGTACATATTATGGAAAAAGAGATGTGGAACAATTGACCGAGTAAGTTTGCTATTATTAGACTTGGTAGGTCGTTCGGACTGCATTTTCGAAATTATGCGGGTGGCTCATAACGCCAACCAGCTGATTATGGGGTGCTCGTATGCGGCATACAGGAAAAAGAAACGGAGGCAAAAATAAAGAAATAAAAAAGAATGAAAGGTATGAAGAATGAAAGGTCGGACAGCACTAGAGCTGCAAAGCTAGCGTTAACAAATCAATAATTGAAACCAAGCTTAAAAGTACACATAACAAAATGAGACGCGCCTGCAACACTTCAAAAAAAGAAAAAAAAAGAAACTTTTATCTGAAATTCTCTATGCACAATGACTTAATTTTTATACTTATCACATCTGTGTTTTTTGCGTAAGCAATCTTTCTTTAGAATTTGTCTTCATTGCATATTCCGCTTGCCGTCATGCAATGGCATGGTATATAGCATTACGTACGTTCGTGATTTTTTTTTCTATCCTGTGACGTTCTTTCTTTCTTTTAAGTATTGTTACTGCTCTACAGAAGTACATCAATGTGCCCACTGTGCCAAGTGGCCTAACGCGTCCGTAATTTCTGCCAACAATTGAAACATGTACACACTAAAGTTCTCCGTGTTCTGCTTTTTCGTTTATGCTCGTCTTTATTCAATATCTTACCGAGTTGCAACCACCTCGTTGTCATGAGATTTAAAAGAGGAATATAGCTAGTGAATATAGTTGTTAATTTCTACGTCTCTTCAAAAATAATTTATTAAACAGTTAAGAGGTATGACCGCAATAAAGCAGAGCTTATGGACAACACGCTACAACAATAATTTCAGAATAAATAATGTTAAATTTGCATGCAGTCAATGGTGCTGCGTCGGTTTATTTAACATTCTCTTCGTGGTCTTCTTGGCTCTCTCGCTGGCGCTAGCAATGTTGATTGCAACAGTTAACTACATACTTCAAAGAACAGTCACGGCATATTATAGGTCTGTATCTTCAGCAGATTATGCTGCATGACGAGATCATTCTACAATATTTCTAAAATTTAGGCTGTTCCGGACCCTGCGAAAAAAAAGGAAAAAAATATAACTTCCGCGCAACAGTGACCTAGAATACAGTGGCGAAATCTAGGGAACATTCTTGTATGCGCTAAAATATCACACGAACATAGAGCCACGCTCGCTTCTTTTCCCTTTTTTGAAAAGTAACCGACCAGTTACACGTGCAACTACTGCCTTGTGCAGGCTGAGCCAGAATGCCTGGGAAAGTTCCCGATTATTTTGGACTCTTCTGATTGAATTACGCTCACAACGCGAACACTGGAGTTCATTCTGGAACTAACGAGAACACCATCGATAACGCTGGAATGTTGGCTGTCACGTGTATATGGCAACGCCCCTTACTCTTGGGCAGATTACCGACAGCCGACGACTTTGACTACTGGTATCAGTGTACAGCTTGTATTGCTTGTACTTTCACTTTTCATTTCCTGGGCACAAATTCGCCCAATAAAGAGTTTCCTCCTTCCTTCTTCCCGCTTACTCCTTCACGGTCACGAACATGTGACAATATTCCTCTAATGCGAGTTCCCTCAGCACATAAAGTACACTAACTCAAAATTTTCCGCGGAGCGCTGTTTTAAAAGCAGTCATAACTTTACCGAGTCTATACATATTGAACGACCGGCTTAGCATGACTCCAAGACTCTCATTGTGGCCTCTTGAAAGGCGTTCGATTTTGCTGAAAGGAATCGTTGTGCTTTCTTTGCCCAGTCGGCGCCTTCTGTTGAGACGAGTAACAATAGACCTAAGAGGCACGATGTCGGACCAAAGTAGGCGAGAAGCTCGCAGTCTCAAAGGCTCCCCTTTTACGTAGCGGACCGCTATATTTCACCGCAAGCAGTTAAGGGACGCCAAGGCGTGAGTGCTTTCAATACGTTTCTATATGTTTCTCCCGCTATGTTTCAATGGACTTGAGTGCGAAAATGAGTGCTTTATGGGCTACAAGTCTCGACTTCTCGCTTTGACATGCCTATTGACATGTCTAGTTACCAATCGTGAAAAAACGTCTATTTCTCAGTATTTGCACTGGCTCTTACAGACATTCGGAATGAAATCGGAGCCATCTTTTGTCGTGTCTTGAGGATTCAGAGTCCGCTCAAGAAGGCTGTATACTGCACATATGAGAGGAAAAAGGCGAATATATATTTATGGTATATTTCCCGGGATTTATTAAACAAAATTAACAAAGATACACAATCAAAGTGCCCATATCAAACTAGCATGGAAACATAAATGCCATCTAGAGTAGCGTAGATGCGAAATTCAGCAAAATGTCCGCCACTTGGAAAATTGCTTCGAAGATTTTCACAGGAAAGCCGTCTCATTTTTTCGTACTTCAGATAGAAAATCTATTTCCTGAACGTTCGCGACTGTTTAGGTGTGTTTATGGCGGCAGTCTCTCGTCGTGTCTGGGTGTGTGCGTTAGTGGAGCGATATGGATGTTCGAAATCTTATTTGCAGCCACAAGGTAATGTAAGTTATCTCTACGTTTCGAGCATATTTCTCCAGGTACCAAGGTTTTCATTTTTTTTCTTGATACCAGTCGGAGAGGGAAACATTTCCATGTCTGTACAGGAGTGAAAAAAAAAACGCAAGAAAGCCTAGAAATGTATTTGCGGGATGGGGTCAACCACATAGGCCGAACACGGTAGCATTACTCGAAATATCTCAGACTGATGGACAAAATATTTTTTGATATCTTTCTGAGCCTATTCAACGCGACGAAATGAACGAAGTCCTAAGGCTGAAAGACGAATATATCTTGCAGAGTGCACTAAACTGTAGGCGTTTTTCAGTTTTCAGTGTGTACACTTTACTGTCATTTTGTGCTTGGTAAAAATTACCGGGCGTGTTCGCATTACGGGCGAGCTGAACTGGGCTCAACAATCCTTGAACGTTCTCTTACTTCTTTACCGATGTGTATGGGTGGGCCAGTAAGAGAAGCACCAAATATTTAAGTGATATTATAAACGCTGCCCGTAAGAACAATTTTTAAGGTGGTGCCTGGTCTGAAATTGTGCCCCAAATCTTTGCCACGTTTTCATTGCATTTCAGCATATCAACACCAACCGAATATTGTGTAATATATTATTGATATGCAGAGCACGCCTCCCTACAACATGAAATAATCAAACGAAGATTCCGCTTAGCCATTCTGAAAATAGAGATTATAAACATAAGATTAAACTGGAACGTGCTTTTATTCTTCTGTAAATAATCTCTGGGACGAAGTTACTCTAAATATGTACTAGCAGATCACTCCACGACGAACAAATGAGTAGGGAGCTCACAAATGAACGCGTTATGTGATCACTTGTTTCTTCCTTCATGTTATGACCCCCCTGCTGTAATACACACACGAGGAGAAGCAGGTATGCAATTACTAAATAAATTAATGACTAGATTTTTACAACTTGTACACTTGAACACATCGCAGAATAATGGCATTTGCGCACTGTATGTTAATGCATAGTTACATAGCGGTCAAGAATTGCATTGAGATACCTCTTGCAGGCATGCATAATCCCTCATTATGTACCATGCAAAATGCAGAGGCGCTTTGTCAAGTGACCAAATACACAGATCTCTTTTCTCTTCGAGGAACAAATTTTTTGCTGAAATAGTGTTGCTTTTAGGGACTTTAAATTCTAAAGTCTTTATCCTCACTACTCCTGCAGGATATGTGCGAAAATTAAAATGCTAAAATGACAACTGTGCATTGAAGTAAACCATCTAGTATGGCGCCGGCGACTTTCCCCGAGAAGCGAAATATAAATGTAAAAAAATAGAAGCAAAATATAAGTCGTATTACGAGAAAAAAGGTGATTTAGGTTCTACCCAACTCCCAAGAGCACAAGTGAAATAGAATTATGAAATGAAGCATATGTAGAAAAAAATGTCTGGACGGTCGTGCTAATTATTCAATTAAAGATGACGTAGTAAAGTTCCATGGCACTTGACGTAGCACAACCTATGAAAACTGCAATCTATTTATACATGTGTGACGTTTATTTAGGGCTCTCATACAGTATACAAGCGTTCTGCGATTTACATGAACGTTTGAAATTTCGCAACTTACAACCATAACTGTCGAGTCCATGTGTCCCACGCCGCATTTCTCACTACTAAAATTACGTCCCATCGTTGCTTTCAATAATGGAGGTTGATTATTAATTAAGCACATATGACAAAACAATTCTTAGTATATGCTACCACAGAATTTTCACAAGAATAACAAAACAATTAATGGAACTAGATGTCCAATTTATGCTTCTACCCGTAACTTTGCAGCTGCGCTGATTAGCGAGTGTTACAGCTGAAAAAAGGGCGCGCAAAAAGAAACCTGACTTTTCTTCGCGGAAGAAAGCATAGATATGTTAAAAGCTGCCTCCTAAAAAATAAATCGCAATTTGAGTAAAGCTAAGCGAGGGCCCAGAGTATTAGTTTAAAGGGGCCCTGCAACACCTTTCTTAGTTATATTGGAATAGTCTCATTATTGACGTATGACTCTTCACGAGTCATATGCCGCAAAAATTTTTCGAATCCGTTAAGTCTAAGTGGTGTTACCAAATTATAGAGATCACGTTCCACAGCTTTCTCCCTCAACTCAACGCCGCTAGCGCGCGGAGAGCTAGGCAGCGAGTCGAGGGAGGGAGCGCAGACGAGCGAGGCTCCGCCCAAGAGCGCCAGCGGAAATTTTTTCTTCATTTTTTTCTCTCTGACGTCTGGGCGCAACCACGTGGTCTGTGCCGCCACTTCCGGTCGGCTTGCGTCGTTCTCGTCGAGCGGAGCCGATAGTACTGTGTATCGCGCGTGCTTGAAAACTGCGCGTCGGTTTGGTAATGTTGGGTGTGCACCTCGAACGCCGTAGTGTTTTCATCGCTTTGCCAACCATGGAAGCAAACCTGCGCGCTCGTTTGGAACGGATGACAACTGAGATCGGTTTCGGCGCATACTCCGATACACCGCCTCGTAAGACGGCACTGGCAGACGACCCCGAAGCGCCGCCATTACCGGACGCCAGCATTGTTATCGGAGACATGCTGCACGGCTGCCTCGATCGGTCGTGAGAACGTGCCGACGATGCAGTTCCCAGCTGACGAGGCAACACTCGAACGGCTGCCACTCTCAACGGCAACCGGCGATGGTCAAAAGCACAGAAATATTCACGTTTTCGGCACTGCGCATGGCGAAGAAAACGGAACCACGCAACTACGAGCAGACGAGCTGTCGGTGAGACCGGAAGTGCTAATATTAATGTTTGTTCGGTGTTTTTAACGCGATAACAGAATATAAACATACATATTATCTACTTATTGAACTCAAAATTAACAACGAGAGTAATAATGAGGGTGTTATCGTGATTATAACATCAGCCAATGGTGGAACTGCCGACAATCGCGTCATATTTTGCGGACTAATACATCATTTGTCGAGAGAAGAGGGAGCGATTTTCAGCTGACTTTGAGAATTTATTGTAAATTCCAGGCCGTGCGCATCGCTATAATATTTGGCTCGCGTGTTCTCGGGAGCCTCGACTACCGATCGGCAGCGCTTTTTGAGCATGCTCGAAAAGTGTTGCAGGGCCCCTTTAAGTTATAAAATTAAAAAGAAATATTAAGACAGCTTCTCCCTAGGGGTGCCAAGCCTGAAGGAAGTGCGGGGCTGGGTTGCCTTCTTTGTTTCTCTTCCCATTTCTCTTTCTTTCCTCCTCTCTTTCCTTCTTGTTATCTTTTCCAGTTTTTTCTGTGTTTTTTTGTCCTCTTTATTTCTATTTTTCTCCCTACTTTTTCAGTTCTTTTTCTCTCTTTCTATTTCTCGCTTGCTTCCCTTTTTTCAATTTTTATACTTGGTTTTGCCTGCGTTCGAAGAAGAAGAGGAAGGAGACCTGATTGGCGCGAGTGCGCGCTCAATATGCTACAGTTGGCTATGCTACAGTGTACTAGTACACTCTAGGCATGCTATATGTAGTTTTGCCTGCGTTTATATCATCATCAAGGCGCTCCAAGAACAAGAGGGAGAAGGCGCGAGCGAGCGCTCAATATGCTACTGCTAGTTGGCTATGCTTTATGTGGTTTTGCCTGAGTTATATTGGTTCAATGTGTATCGGTAGAAAGAAGAGAACGAAGTGTGGGCACGAGAGGAGAGCTTGCGCATGGTGTGCCAGAACGAACGTTTGCCTAGCATGGATGCGTTTTAACACGAAAGTGTTTTATGCCGGGGTCCACCAAGTACATCCGTCACGGATATGACGTTGATAAAATGGACGCCAACAGGTGAGAAATAAAAAAACCAAGAAAAAGATACCCCGCTGGGAATCGAACCCACGACGTTGCGGCCGCGACGGCAAGCGCCCGACACCCTACCGAGTAACCATCGAACATGTCTTTCTGGATTGTTGGGAAGGGGTGTTCTTCTGGGACATCCTGCAGAGAACTATAAAAAAAGATTTACCGATTGATGCCTACGGGATCAGGTTTTTACCAGTTAATGAAGAAGACGATGGAGCACCTTATGATACTGTTATGTTGCTCGGCCTTCACAGTATTTGGAAAAAGTACATGGCAGTTCGCCATGCTGATATCAATACACTGCCCATTCGTGAATATTTCCGCCAAATGATCACGAAGTTTATTGAAGAGTGTAAAACTAAAGACCCAATTCCAGAGTGGCTCGAACATCTTGAGCCACTTATCCGTCTAAAGGAATTCTAGTCACTATGTAACCATTCCGGTAATTACCTCTGTATGTACTGTTTATGCACTGTAATATTATTGTATGAGGTGCAAAAGTAAGTAATAAAGAGTAACCTAACTCGGGAGATGCTAGACACGGCGCGAACGCGCCTTATATCTTTCACACACTCTCTTTCGCGGCGGGCGGAGCGGGGCGGTGCTGCCGTCTGTGAGATGTGAACAGAAGTAATGCTTGAAGATCGACACTTACTAGCGCTTACTCCGAGATTGCACGTGATATCGGAGGTCATGGTTAAAGCGTCTCGATACCAGAGGGGTAGACTGGCCGCGCTGGCGTTGCCGAGGCGCCCTTGACGCAGTTACGTTCTTTGCCTTTGGCTTCGTGTTAGCGTGCGTCGGCTCATCGGAGTAGTGCAGTTTCCACGTGCACCAACGGGATTTCTCCGCGGCCGACTGCTTCAATTGCGAGAGCACCGACTAACAAAACTGCTGCAATATGCGTTGCAGAAAGGACGCGATTTCGACGGGCGAATGTCGTGCCTTGGTGGAGCGAGTGCCGCGCCTGCGAGACAGAGGCCAGCGGGACGCACGCGTTTGCGGCTCAGGCTACGAACCTCTACCTCCCGGCCGTGTTGCTGAAGCGCAGTGTGTGTTATGTATGCATGAGCACAAGCGTCGGCTACCCATTACTAGAAAGCGCACACCGTGCCGTTTCTCTCCTTAATTGAATACGCTTTGAAGAAGCGCATACCGGGTACCAGTGTTGATTATGAGCTTGCTGATATCATCCTTACGCGGGATTCACGATTCGCTGTGTCCAAATATATGTTCACACCGTCAGCTACCATAACGGTTTAATAATGATCATGGGCGTTAGTCGTCGCGATAGAGACATGCTGTCAACATGGGTGCATCCACGTCAAACGGTGCTAGAGCTGCCAAACACGAATAAACATTGTACAAGCTCTCATATATCACTACACAATAAGCACTACTTCTGTGAAGACACGTTTCACTTTCGTGTTATACCGATTCCTATGACGGAGGGATCATCCATGTTTTTTTATCATCATCATCATCAGCATAATCATCATCATCATCATTTGTTAACCCTTAAGGACCATAAACAGGGCATTACATAGGGTGGGGTGTTACAAGGTTGAAATGAGGCATAGTTCAGCAAATGCCTAGGAAAAAAAAAAACCAACAGCGCTACAGAAAGTACAAGGCACGCAAGAGAACTTATTTCCTGGCCAGTGTTCACTGAAAAAGAGGCGTACAACGCAATGATGGTAAGGAGCTAAAATTGGAATTAACAAAAACACAACAGACGAAGAGAAGTCAAAACAAGTGGACTTCATGATACAAGCCTTAGTGGGCACAAAACATATTAAGTACAATATCTGTAGTATACAACGGCGAAATAGTGAAAAAAAATTACATGAATACAAAAAATGCATAATTAAAGTCATTTAACAAAGAGCGTACTTAAGGATTCCTTGAATTTTTCTGATTTTTTTTCAATGGCAATAGATTCCGGAAGACAATTCCAATCCTCGATGGCTGCGGGAAGAAATGATTTATTAAATGTAAGGGTCGAACCGTGAAGGCGTTGGACGCTGTTAGAGTTTAACAGGCGGCGATAAGTTCGAGCAGGTGGAAGTAACAGTGTACCATGCAGATGGGAAAAGTTGTGATATAGATTATGGAACAGGGCGAGTCGGAAAATTTTGCGTCTTACTGTTAAAAGTTCAAGAGATGATTTAATGTGGGTTACGCTGGTGTGTGAATTATAGTTTGATGAAATAAATCGGGCAGCACGATTTTGGACCGCCTCAAGAGAGGTGATTAAGTATTCTTGGTAGGGGCTCGATATAGCGGAAGCATATTCCAGTTTTCTTCTAACAAAAGTTTCGTATGCCATTTTCCTAATTTCTGGAGGGGACAGATGTAGGGTTCTTTTCAAAATAGCCTAAGGTCCTGGATGTGTCAGTTACAATATTTGAGATATGCTCCGACCACGACAGCTTACTGGTAATGAGGACGCCTAGGTATCGGTAAGAGGAAGTATGTGTCAGAGCTGTAGAATTAAGAGTATATTGATATACAAGGTTAGTTTTTTTGCGTGAAACAACCATGCATTTGCACTTTGAAACATTAGGTTCCATGAGCCAGCGCGAACACCATGATTCGATTAGGTTTAAATCGTGTTGTAGTAAGGATTGGTCATTACTGTTCGAGATTCGACGGTAGACAAGGCAATGATCCGCAAAGAGGCGAATAGATGACGTTATTCCGGATGGCAAGTCGTTGATGAAGATAGGAAAGAGAAGCGGGCCAAGAACTGATCCCTGAGGAACACCGGATATTACGTGTGTGAGGGTAGAAAGATTACCGCCGATGAATGTGAACTGTGATCGTGCTGTTAGAAAACTTTTGATCCATGATAAAGTAAGCGGGTCAAGATTTAGAGAACCGAGCTTAGCCATGAGACGACTCATTTGAAAAAGTTGAAACTCTTTGCTCAACCATGTAGCCACTGCAGCGGTGGCTACATGGTTGAGCATCCGCTTCCAATGCGGGATGTACCGGGTTCGATTTCCAGTGCCGACCGGGAACCCACCGGTTTTTCTAAAGGGGTAGACGAGTACACCTACCTGGCGCTCGGTTGTTAATGGGTACTCATCTCGAAAGGTGGCCCCATAAGGTTCTGCAAAGACTCCTGGGCGCACCTTAACCCACCACAGCCTTGGTGAAATAGTTCAGCATCCGCCTCTGCTGTGGGAGGCAGAGAATTGCTGCCGCCGGGTATCTACCGGTAAAATAGGGAAAAGCGCAGTTCCGGCCTGTTGCTCGGAAGAACGAAGTTCAAAGTCGTTTGGGAGGGCACCCGCCCTGTGGGAAATTGGCGGCATGCAACCGCCAGACCTAAAAATAATGTCACCCTCTTTTTTTCTTTTTTTGAAATGAATCCACACTAACTTGCCCAAGCGTCCACCCTTGCAAACTACATGAGACGACAATGAGCCACGCGATCAAATGCCTTCGAAAAATCAATGTAAATGACGTCATTAAACCTTTGCTCTTTTCCACTCTACCGGCGAAGATACCTTTATTCAAAAACCATCATCAAGGCGCTCGAAGAACAAGATGAAGAAGACTTCTCTTTGGCGCGAGCGCACGCTCAGATGGCAATGCTTTGCCTGCGTTACCCCAAGCTACGACGACAGCATACGATCACAGCCTACAACAGCCCGGCTCCTTGAAGTGCTGCGCACTTTAAATTGCAGGCATAGAATGTACTGAGTTCGCGTAAGGCACAAGTAAACTGAACATCAATGGGACGACCATTCGTCCTGCAGGGGACGTAAGAGCGAGCTGATGATGATGACGATGAAAAAATACTGGCGCCCTATGTGTAAAACCCAAGTTGGGACTGCGAGGCAGGTGTCGGCAATAATTCATTGCATTTCTGTCGCTTTTCGGCAACGCGGTGCTACGCATCGAATCCTGTTTAGAAGCGAGCTTGCCTGTACCAGTCTAAAAACCGCTGTCGCATAGAAGTGCACCTACTACTGGTATACAATCGATTACAAGAAGTGGCTGACACGTTTGCATTGTTTAATTGGTTCTGCGGTGGAAAGGTGTAAAATGATTTCAGTTTTCAACTCGCGTACGAAAAATTCTGCGACCTCGATCTGTGCATTGCTGAACTCGTACTGGCATAACAGTCGGCTAGTTTCCGCAGGATGCAGCTGTTCAAGTACACCTACAGGGCAGGCGTAACAATGGCGCTAAAATGTCCAGCGAAGTATTTTACATTGTTCCCACGAAAGCAGCAGTGGCCGATACAGTGTCCCTGCTTGGGATGTTACAGCACAGTTGGCGCCAGGAAGCGAAGGTATTTTTGGCAATGACATAATATAAAGTGGCCGTGACCTTTTCTTAAGCATGTGGAACCGTAATTATTGAGTCACGAGGAAAACGATAGGTTAGGTGCGTGGATCCCTATCGACGCGAATGATAATGTCTAGAAGGATAAAGTTAACTACTGCGGGATACGGTTTTTAGATAAACGAAGTTCTGATTACTGTACTGAGTACTCCCATGGCGTCGAAGGCATCGCACTGTTTTCGCAGTGCATAACCATATTGTGCTCAGCTACAGCCGCGAGCAAGACGACAATGTGACGTCACGCACACCGTTCTCGCTCAAAACAGAAAAAAAATTACACCATCTCCCGCTAAAGAGGACCATGAGGCCATGCAAAGCAGCGTTTCGGCATGTCGAGCCCGCGTTTCAGAGGGGGAGTGGAGAGGGAGAGTAGAAGTGGAGAGGGAGAGTAGAAGTGGAGAGGAGGTGTGTGGAGAGGGGTTGCGCATGTGCAGTAAGGGTGGTCACGCAGCACATAACCACCGGATTGAACTCCGCCATAAGATGCTTCGTATCTAAGAAAGAGAGAGGGGGAGTGTGTGTTAATTCTTTCGTTGAGTCTGGACTTGCCGCCTATGTGACCCTCTTTAAGGAGACACTTTATGCCTTTTTTAGGTTCCATGACTCTCTGAAGGGAGTAACATGATGATCTCCAAATAGTTCACGTGTCTCCTTAAGGACAGTAGCGAGTTTTAGTATAGCGGAAAACAGCAAACGCAAGGATTTAGCGTTAGCGTTAGCGTTGCGTGCTCCTAACTGCGCATGAGCAGAACGTAAACGTAGCCCGAGCTCTTACGTACGAACGCTATTTCTGGAATATAGCGTTCAACGCTAACGCACGCAAGAGATCCCGTACGTAGGGCAAGATGGCGGTGCCTGTTGAAGCGAGAGCCGTCCACTTCGAATCTTTGTAGCTGTCGTCCTGCATTACTAAACTTATTCATTCCCTAATAATGTTCGTATTTGATTTAAATTTGAGTAATGAGGCTTCGCCAATCGTGTACCGCCGATAAAATAGCTCCGTTTTGAGATGAAAAGTGGATTTGCGCTGCAGAAGGCTTAGCAAGATTTGTTGGCAAGGTTCGCTCATGTTTTCTGTAGCAGCGCAGAGATGGCGACGCTGTCTTTAGTCGCCTCTTTCCAAGATATGGCCACACAGTCATATATGCGGCGAGTAACCACTCATAAAAAGAGTCAAATGGCTCTTTTTCCTATTAGAATGCATTCTTGTCCTGTTCGCGGTTCTGTCAGAGCTAATAAAGCGTAACTACATCGTCGTCATTCGTTCAGATGTCAAAACTACTGGAGTGGTGTATAGATAGATAGATAGATAGATAGATAGATAGATAGATAGATAGATAGATAGATAGATAGATAGATAGATAGATAGATAGATAGATAGATAGATAGATAGATAGATAGATAGATAGATAGATAGATAGATAGATAGATAGATAGATAGATAGATAGATAGATAGATAGATAGATAGATAGATAGATTATATTAAAAGGCAGAAAGGTCGAGTGAGAAATGACCTCGATGACGCAATACATTGTAAAAAGATATTCGTAAACAGAGGGTGTGCTGGAGTCGACGTTTCGACAGGCGGACTTGTCTTCTTCAAGGCTACTACTGCTGCAAGGCTGCAAAGCAGTTGGAGCCTTGAAGGAGACAAGTCCGCTTGTCGAAACGTCGACGCCAGCACACCCCCTGTTTAAGTATTTTTTACCACAAGTTTCCATTTTCCCCTCACTCCTGCCTTTTTTAAAATACATTGTTGAGGCATATAATGAAACGGCATCGCATTGACGTAATACAACGACGCGCCACTGCGCGAATTACATCGGCGAACCGGTCACGGCGACGCGCTACCCATAGACAATTGCTGAAGAAATAAAAAACCCGCCGACCTTTTACATCACTATCACTTGCTGTTGGCCGAGCTGGCAGTGAGTCATACAAGGTATTTTTAGCCCAAAGAAGGAAATAAAGAAAGCCAGCGACCTTTACACAAGCCGAATCGCAGTAGCTTTGGTCCCTCAAAAGTAGCACATTTAACAGCACTCAATGCACTTCAGCATTTGTTTGAAAAACAAAACACACATAGCAACACATAATGTGTAACAGGTGGGCGCCGGCTGCAGCTGTTCAACCAACTGCTATCGCTTTTAATTACGTGCCCTTTATTTGTGTTTATGTGTGCTTCTGGTCCAAACATGTGTGTCCCACCCGCACTTGTCACCGTTGTGACAATGAGCCGGTTTTGACTGTCGCTATTGTGCGGGAATCATGTCATCCGCGTACTTCCTTCATGTGTGTAGTTTTTGTTGCTCTTCTTTCTTTTTTTTGTGACATATCTTTCCTATAATATTTTATCCCCCTCCATAATGGTGCTGAGCGCGCACGCGTGACACAGGACAGGCAACAGAACTTGCCCAACTTGCAACCTTGTTGAATTATTCCCCTTACCCCTTTCTCCAGCACAGGGTAGCCATACGGTCTGAGCAATGGCTAACCTCCCTTCCGCCTATTTCTTCTTTCTTCTTTTCCTCCTCTATGTTATACACGTATGTATTGTCGGCAGCAAAAGTTTGTGGGATCTGCAGCGCGTGGCGGAGTGGCGGAAAACTGCATTGTTGCGCCACCTACCGCCACACCGTGATATTGAGGCTATCGGCCGTGGACTCCGCGGTTAGTTGCGGCAACAGTGCGTTGGCAAACAGACGTTTCGGCAAATGGACATGGGTTGAAAAGGGTGAAGATAAGACCTGATGAGCCCAACTCAGTATACCTGTACAAGTTTGGGGAAAATAATGAAAAGCCATGTCGGATGAAACATGTATTGCAAAAAAACGATATTTTTTGGGCACACAGGAAAGAATATTGTTGACATTATCTCTTAAAACTATAGCATTAAACTAATTGGCTTGGCTTAGCCACAGTGCATGTATAAATCTCTTACATTGTTACCAGAAAGGAAAGGCAGTTTGTCATAAAATGTAAAATAATATAATCACAAAAAAAGACCACGGATAACGCTACTTAGATATAGATAGAGATACAGATAGAGGTGTAACGGGTATTCGGTTGCATGGCGAATACAAGGTACAATAGACGCAACCAAGTAATCTTGAACATTCCTGCCTCACGAACACAATACGGTGACAAATTATCTGCCCCAGATTTGCCATGTTACCCAAGCGAAAACTACAATTTAATTTTTTTTATTACAAGGTACACTAACTGTGCATCTTTTTCGAAATGTTGCTCTTGCTTCGTGCTTTCTTTTTCATCGCATTTTTTTCCTTTTCAGTTAACAAGTACTTTCATTGCGCTATGTATTCGTTGTATAAATGCTGCTATCGTTCAAGTTGCCAATGTGAATTTTATTTTTAGAGGAGGCATACAAACCGCGTAAAATCTATGCCAGGCTTTCTTTTGTCTCTTCTCCTGACAGCCGAGTCTTTATGCACGCTTTCAATAAACTCTGAATTTAACTTTTCGACGCTGCATGCGTACGTATCCGTAGTGAAATACACAATGCAGTGCATGTTTGAGGCTTCATAGAAATATTTTACCTGACAGAGTCCTTGCTGCTCAAGAGGCGTTGGAGTGACATCTAAAGTATGAACCTTCTAATTCTGGTCAGCGCATTAGTATGGATGAGATTAACGACTTCGTGGGGAATCGAACAATATGAAGGTGAGTTCTCGCAAGTTCTCTGTTTACACAATAACAGATGAGTGCTGAAGTATCGCTGATTTATGGTGAAATAGATTGTTACGGCGACTCAACGGAGCTTGAAGCATAACCTCCTATTTATGGAATATTATTCGACTATTATGGAATCTTGCGCACCAAGATCTCTTTTCTCCGTTCCATAGACCCTGACTTAAAATCCAGACTTCCGCATCACGTTCCTTGTCACCTTGACACACTGTGATAGACTTCGCCTCAAGGCAGCATTCACCAATGGCTACATGTGCCGCCTTCGTTTGACCACTGACCCATACTGTGACAACTGTGGTGCACTAGGAACAATGGAACACATTTTGTTAGATCGCCAGACATACAGAGAAGAACCTGTCTCTAATGTAGAATATGCTCGAATTCCCAAACACCGCAAGATCTCAAGAAAATACTCGGGCCTATGTCTTGTCCGTCTCAGCAAGGACGAATTTTAAAATTCCTCTTCAAGTTCCTCTAGGACCTTAACTTACCTGGTAAACTCTAAAGTGACTTTTATCGCCACCATTACGTTGTCATGCGTACACATACCGCGATCACGGCATTTTCTTTTCTTTTCGCTTTTCTCTTCCTGCCCTACTCCTCCTAGGGCCTTTCTGTCCCCAGTCCCCCTCCCCTATGCAGAGTAGCACGTAGGTGCCTTTATAGACGCCGGCAGAATTCTTTGTTCTTTATTAAAGAGTTTTTTTTTCTCTTTCTCTGTCTCCTGCTATACACAGGTGGGAAAAAGTGCACATTAAATTCCGCTTCCGCTAAGTCAGTGTTGAAAGCAGACAACAGGAAATGAGATATTGTTTTTGAAAAGCATTCATAAAAAAAGAAGAGGATTTATGAAGAAATTCACACACACACACAAAAACTGTTTATGAAGCTGGAACATAATTCTAAAACCCGGTTGTGATAGCATGCGCCAGCTGTGCGATGTCACGGCAAATAAAAGGCTGCTTATTTTCCGCGACAGCACCGTCATGGTCACAACGTGCCTACAAGCTGAGAACGCGCCTGTAAGCTGAATGTAACGCCTGCCTTTACAAAACCGAATTCAACTCGAAGGTTAAAATAAATTGTGTGAAGCGGTCGTCGGTACATAGAAATGCTTCATTGGCGCAGCCGGGGGGGGAGGGTGTAGAGGGGTTGGGGGTTGAAACCCAAAATATTTAAATATTGCACGTGCGCATATACACGCACACATACAATCACACGCAGGAACATACCTAAAGAGTGGTTCCACTACGGCGTCTCTCATAATCATATGGTGGTTTTGGGACGTTAAACCTGTGGGGATCACTGATAACCCTCGCCCACACCGGCGATGACACCAAGCGACAACGGAGCCCACTGCGCATGTCCCTCAATACCCAAAAGATTCATAACCGAACGCAGCGAGCGGCCAAGGGGGAGTGCTCGGTGAACTTTCGTGGAGTGTGCTGATGTGCGCGGCGTGCGGTCCGCCGGGGCGAAGGTTAGCGGGACCGGCACGGAAGTTGTGCGTAGAAACTGTCTGTGAGTTTGTTCCATATTTGCCCTTGCCGCCGTAACGTTTTCTTTAAAGTGTTGTTTCTACTAATAAATGGTTTTTGGTTAATCCCGCTGAGCGCCCATTCCTTGGAGTAGACGGCGGACCCTACAACTGGCGCCCAACGTGAAATCGGCCCCGTCTACTGCCAGCAATAATGGAGGCCGCACTTCAAATGCTGCTGGAGACAATGGAGCGCCTCGACGTAGCCTCCGCAGTGTACTGCGCGGCGCGGGGACACGCCGAATCGGCAGCCTATTGCGCGGCGAAGGGCGTGGCGGTCCCAACGATGAACTTCGAATGGCTGACGGCCCCGGCTGGGCGAGACTACACACCGGCGCAAGAGGACGAGACCGCGGACGGCGGTAATGCCAACTCGAAGGCTCCAGTTGGGGAGCTACGAGTGGACCAGGCCCCGGCAATGGATGCAGGCGAGGACGACACAGACGCCACCAACGAAGGTGAGGCGGCCTTGGTCGCGCATTCCAACGACAACGACGACTCCAACACGGGCGCGGCGGAAGAGGACCAGGCCATTGCGGCGAGAGTGAGTGGGCCTACGGAGACGCCGAAAGCTGCTGAGGCTGCCGGCGCCGAGACACCTTCCTCAACAAGGCCTGAAGCAGCGACGACGACGGAGGCCAGGGAGGATGCCACCAAGAGGGCCGTTACGAGAAGTAAGCAGGCAGTCTGCACGGCCACAAAGACGACAGCTAAGGCGACTGCAGAAAACGAGGGTGTGGCCGTAACCACTCGGACGGGCAACCTCGAGGCACTCTTCAGCGAGCACGGCGAGGGGGTGTTCGCAAAGGCCGTCACTGCGAGCAAGACGCCTGGCGCGCAGCGTTGCGGCTTCATCATGGTGAGCACCACCGAGGAGACGAACAAGTGCATCCAGAACCGGCACCCCACCGAACTACACGGAAAGACGATATCGGTCGAGCGCACGGAGCACGAGCCCGGTGGCACCCTGCGCAAGTTCGAAGCAACGTTGGGAGCGATTGGGGTGGCAGCCGCGCAGACTGCGGCCGACCTCAAGGGAGACCAGGAGGCCGCCGCCAAAGCAAAGCTTGTAGCTGCCGATGACCTGCAGCGAACTTTTTTTGTTCAGGGGGGGAATGTGTGGGGATCACTGATAACCCTCGCCCACACCGGCGATGACACCAAGCGACAACGGAGCCCACTGCGCATGTCCCTCGATACCCAAAAGATTCATAACCGAACGCAGCGAGCGGCCAAGGGGGAGTGCTCGGTGAACTTTCGTGGAGTGTGCTGGTGTGCGCGGCGTGCGGTCCGCCGGGGCGAAGGTTAGCGGGACCGGCACGGAAGTTGTGCGTAGAAACTGTCTGTGAGTTTGTTCCATATTTGCCCTTGCCGCCGTAACGTTTTCTTTAAAGTGTTGTTTCTACTAATAAATGGTTTTTGGTTAATCCCGCTGAGCGCCCATTCCTTGGAGTAGACGGCGGACCCCCACAAACCCCAACTATTATTCTGAGCACAGTCGCAGTAAAACGCCAATAACATGACTAGCAACAATATACTGTCCCTGTGTTTTTTTTGCAGAAACGGATCAATGACTTACGTTCGCGTTTGTCAATTCGACTACATGATCGAGGTAACGTTCATTGTCGAGATTAGGAAAAAAAATAAGCCTTGTGTATCGAAGACCTTGATGTGCCCCTTAAGAGATCTTCTAGTCGCACGTGTTTAGGGGCTAGTTGGTGCATTGTTTCATAAAGGAATGATTGCGCAAGAAACACAGCACACCAATGACAAAGACGACGACACGTTTGTCCTTTGTATGCTGTCTTTTATGCTCCATCCTTCCTTTCTTAAGAAATGTTATTTGCTAGTTAAGCGAGCAGGAAAAAGTCTCATTGATGTCTCAAGGGCGTAAGCTACATTGATTGCGGTGAAGCCATTTTGAGAAACGCCTAAAAGGCAAAAACGTGGTGAGTTTTATATATAGTCCGCGACTTGGACAGGAACTCCACTCGCTGGACTCGGAGGGAACGTCACATATACTCGGACCATGGCCATCTCGGATTAATTACTAAGTGATGCTTCAACGTTTCTTTCGAGACACTAATATTTGTGATGAATATTGAGCGGACTACATTGAAAGTGTGCAGTACGATTGCACGTGTGCTCTGTTCAAACGAGAACTTTTGAACTTACCAAATGTAGGACTGTATATATGTATACATATATTAATATTGCTTCATATTATTTTTCTATCTTAACAACAAAGTGGAAAGGGGCAGCCGTCGCCATTCAATGGCGACAAGAACTCCATTTGTTTTTTATTTTAATAAAATAGAAGTTGTACCTTCAAAAACATCGATGTTTCCAACGGTACGAATAAATAGGTGGTATAGGAGGATACAACGTTAATAATGAGAAGAAGAAAGAAAAAAATAGGAGGAGGAAATTTCAAGGGTGGGTTCCCCATTCCAGGACACCAGTGGGCGCCGCTGCTCGCCCGGCTTGATCCAGGAGACCCCTTTGGGGCTTCAGGTCAGTTCGGGCGCGGACAGCCTCCCAAGGCTCCCCCAGCATCGTATCAGAGGCCACTGCGCCTCCATAGGTTTGTTCCGGCATTCCCGTGTGACATGCTGCAGCGTCGGTCTCGACTCGCACCACAGAAATTGGCTTGGATATACAGTGGGGCTTATACGATGGAACCTTTCCAAATGTGGATAGGTGTTAACCTGAATTCGTCTAAGGTTGCGAACATCGTCTACTTTAAGTGATTTGTGCGGTGGGGCATACCGCTGTCTTGTCTCACGTTGATGCTCCAGTATATCGCGAGCAGTGTGAGGTTCGTATCGTTTATCGCCGTCTTTCTTCGCTCGGTTGGTCAATTCACGAGCTAACGTGCGCGCCAGCTCATTACCCGAGATACCCTCGTGGCCTGGGCACCAGATTATGGCATGGTCCCGTGTCAGCTTGTCGCCGAGAATTTTCAAGGCGACATTCGGTAGCCCTCCACGTAAAAACATTGTACAAGCCTCCTGCGAATCAGGCAGGACAAGCACGGAGACCTTCTCCGCCTCTTAAGTTCTAATGGCTAGCGCAATAGCAGCTGCTTCCGCCGTTGCGGTACAGGCCGTGTTCACCGACGCTGCGACAGTTTTAACGGTATGTGGCAGTGGTTGAACTGCTACCACGACGCAGCCCTGGCTTAATTTGGCGGCATCGGTGTAGACCACTTCGTGACTTTGGCCAAACTGTTTTTGAAGCTGTCGAGCTGTAGCTTGTCTTCTCGCTCCGTGATACAATTGACTCATGTGCAAGGTTCTTTTATAATATAATTTCTTTGTTTCTTTTTTTATAGACTTCAAGCAACATACTCCGGTTTGGGAAGGGGGCGATGGTAAGTTTCATAAGCGCTTCTAACCAGGTGACGATGGTCTCAAATTTCTTCTGGTCGTCAGTCGTTTTGCTCAATAGCGTGGTCTGTGATGTTTCGAGTTTTGATAGTTCGAGATATATAAAGTGCGAGACGAGACTAAACGAAATATTGAATCAATAATCCAGCAGAGAAAATAGCTGCGCGCACTTATATCTTTTAAAGTAAAAAAAAAATTGATCTCGACTAGTACTCTACAACTTTGTGAAATAGCTCTGATTTTTTTTCAGGAAGATATAACATCTGTCGCACTGAGGTTTGCCGGAAACGAGGTAAAAGTTGCCTTCTTTTTATTTGCGCGATATAATTTTCATGTAGTACACTATAAGTGGTCATTGTCACCCATGGCATTTGTTTTCGGAAGAAATTCGTCCCATTGAATCTAGAAAAATGAAATATGGTACTTTTCAGAAGAGATAATATTATAATTTAGGCGTCACCGCGGCATGCATCTATGCGCCTTTATAACTGTAAAAAGTCTTACTTCATGGTTCTCATTAATTGAAAGATTGTTAGGTTACTTAAGGATTAAAAATATCCAAAAATATTCAAAAAGATTGTTAGGTTACTTAAGGATTAAAAATATCCAAAAATAAACAATACAAAGACCTGAGCAGCCAAAGTCCCCTCTAGCATGCAATATAAGCTAAGTCTTTGTTGCTTTCTTACAGTATGGTAACATAAACTCAAGAAAAGCTCTGGTAGAAGGTTTCAGACCCAATGTGTGGCGTTCTGCAGAGACCATTGCTCGTCTGCTTCATGAAATTTTCTAGACGCTCATACGACGCAGCAGGAAGTACAGAGTATTGTGCAGTATAACTCCGTCGGTGCAAAATAATCCTGCCAGTTGAAATTGCACTTCCAACACATTCCCCTAAATCTTTAAAGGCGCACAGCTGCAGAGCGCGGGTACAATTATTTAAACTGTTTAGTCAGTATTGACAAAGTTAGAGATTGTGGAGAGAAGTGGTACCGTTTTTTTTAAATAAAGGGTCGGGGGGCAGGGAGGCGGAGAACTTACGCCTCGCGTTTGGCTATGTTTTCTCTTCGTGGGAAAGAGGGAGGGACCCCTTGGCGCCGCCTCTGATTGTGGAATGCACACGGGAATGTTCTCTGTCACCGTCATATATGAAAAGTCGAAGCACTATACATCAAACAAAAGCTGTGATACAGTACTTACACATCTTGAGCCTAAGAGAAAGCGTACAATCGCAAATGCTGCGTCGTCTTTGATTTTTTTCAGCAAAAATGATTTTGGACTCTCTGGACACCACAGTCGACCCGTGCCAAGATTTTTACTCTTTCGCCTGCGGCGGATGGTTAAATAAGACCAAGATACCAAAGACGAAGTCCTCCTACGGCAGCTTTAACTCACTCAACGACGAGTTGCTAAAGACGTTGAAAGGTGAGGTGTGCTGCAGGGGCGTAGCCAGGAAGGGGGGGTGTTGGGGGGTTGAAACCCCCCCGAAATTATTTGATTTTGCATGTGTATATATACACGCACACGTACAAACGCACGCACGAATATAAAAAAGGACGGTTAATTCCCCCCGCCCTCCACCGGGAAACATTTCTGGCTACGTTTCCGTTGTGCTGACACATTGTTAAAGTGTGGGAACTGCAACGGTCGATGGTTTTGTGGCAATCAAGCACTGCCTCTCAAGCTAGAATTGCAAAACGACGCCATTCCATCGATGGGCAGGCTGTGCTGATACTTTTTAGGGCGTGGCAAATTGACAGAGCGACGCATGTGGAAAAGAAAGGATCTTACAGCGCTACATCACCGAGTTGCTTTCATTATCCCGTCTGGCATAGTAAGATGCTTAGAACTGAAGGTTAGGCTATTCACTGCAAAAAAAAAAGCGCTAGAAAAAGTGCTCCAAAAGTGTAAAAAAAATATATTGGAACAAAAGTTTCCTTTTTTAAGGGTAGAAACTGGTGTCTACAAACGGGGACACTAGTTACAAAAATGACAAAAACTTTCCCGATAAATGCAAACTCTGGCTTTCAATGCTTTGAATATTCTTAAATGATTCCTAAAGACCAAGTGCATAGCTTTTGTTCACATCAAGTTTGTATGAAAAAAAATATTAATTACAAAACTTCAAGTAGTTAGGACTAAACAGCCACGCGCTGCGCGAGCTGCTCACAGTCATTTTTTTTTGCACACTGGCCGTCAAATTAGACCTCTGCTGGTCACTCTCTGAGTGTAGGCAAAGGACATTGGCTGACATAGGCGCGAGTTTTCAATACCACTGAGCAGTTTTTTGCTTTAGAAGTCATGTCCACGAACGCATGGAAGACGATAGGACCTTGTTGATCGTCGACGAATACAGTTTCTATCTCTTTCACTCTCGCTCTCTCTCTGCGGTACAACGTATTACGGCATCTAGTATGGACGGTCCAAAATCAACGTCAACGTTGTGAGTCGGGCTAGTAAACTAGTAATCGTAAACTTTAACAGACGCTGAGAAAAAAAAAGTGCGCAGCTTGCACGAGTGGCGCACGGCAGAAACCAACAGCGGAGCTAGTGTTCAACCTAGCTAAGTTTTGCTTGTATTGCCAAGCTTTTGCTTGAGATGCTAAGTTTTTGCTAGTAGCACTATGGCTAGACTTCACTATTTTTTATCATATCACCCAGCACCTGGAGTACCATGTCAGGCGAATAGCCAGGCAAACATCTCCAGCATTTCATTAAAACCTTTCTCTCTCTTTCTCTCCGGTTTCAGTAGGTTCGCCACACCACGCACGTGTCACGTGGTTTTGGCGGGAGCATTTCACGTGACTAGGTTTTACGTAGTTTCCGCGGGAACATGTCACGTGAGTAGTTAATTGATATGACGTGATTTTAGTCACGTGACTCGTTATGTAATTTTAGTCACGTGACCAGCTGTTACGTGAGGTACATGATTTCAGTCACGTGACTAGGTGCTACGTGGATTATGGGGAGAACATATCATGCGACTAGCTGTTACGTGATGTGATTTCAATGAAGTGGTGAGATGTTACGTCTTTCTTGGCGGGAGCATGTCACGTGACTACTTGTTACTTGACGTTACGGGATCTCAGTCACGTGATTAGTCGTTACGTGATGTTACGTGATTTTAGTGATGTTACTAGATGTTACGTGACTTCAGTCACGTGTTTAGCTCTTACGTGGTTTTTGGCAGTAACATGTCACGTGACTCACTGTTACATGGTTTTAGCAGCAGCACGTCACCTGACTAGCTATTACGTGATGATACGTGATTTTAGTCGGGTGACTAGTTGTACGTGATTTTTAGCCACGCGACTAGATGTCATGGGAACTTTCGTGATTTTAGTCCCGTGACTATTGTTACATGATGTCACGTGATTTTTCTCTCGTGACCAGATGTTACGTGATGTTATGGGATTTTGGTCACGCGACTAGTTGTTACGTGAATTTCGTCCGTTGACTAGTTAAGCGATGTTAAGTGATTTTGGCCCCTTGACTAGTTGTTATGTGATATTGTGATATTAAGAGATTTTTAGCACTCGCCCATCGTAGTTATTGCAATGCATGCCGGACAATTCAGCGCTAGTGCTGCGGGAGCGAAACAGATGTTGAAGAGCAAGAAGCGAGCGCGTACCGATTCATGATAATAATTCCTGTTCGCACTACCCGAGTCAAAGAAAAACTTTAAGAGCTCTACTCCTAAAACACGGGGGCCATTGTTTCTGGTCGAGCTCACAAGGACGTCGCCATATGTGCAACACTTATTTACACTACACAAAAATGACATGGAAAGGTGGCAATATAGGCTAAATGAAGCATGCAATGGCGCATGTGCCTCTAATGGGAGATTTCCAACATTACACATGTAGTGCATACTAGAATGTGCCGCACTTGTCTAGAATCCACACGATGCACATAAGAACTTGAAGCGGCAGAGCGAAAGGCAGTACGCTTCCGATGCCTCAGGTACAATATATACTTCTTACCGCTCTTCCCTCTGTCTTCATTAATTTAAACACGGCTCCCTGTCCGTCGTAAAATAGATTCATTGAAATGTATGCGAAACATACCACTGGCTGATGTTGTCGGCTCTAAAATAGCGAACAGTTCTCTGTTGTCAAACATTGTCAAACATTGCAAGTTAGCAAAAGCTGTCTTCGCTCAAGCGTGTCAGACACGATTCATTCATGTAGAGTGCTTGCTGACATATCATACTTTTTGTCATACTCGCAGGTATACTTGAAGGTATACCCATTGTCAAAGGCAAACACCAAAATGTCACGGACAAGGCTGCCGTCGCCTACCACGCCTGCAAGTGTAAGTCCACTTACCATACTTCCATGTTCTTTACACCGCTCAAGGTTTGACCCATGTTATGGCGCGTTTTTTAAATATTCACAGGGGGCAATGCAGCTTGTGCTACATTTAAACGTGATCAGCGCAGCGGGAGAACGCACGTCAGCTCGTAAAAAAGTCACACCATCCTTAATGCATTTGCCTAAGACGACCTCAAGGGCGAAAGCCATCTTCTCCAGCGTTGTCGCATTTCGCCCTGATATAAATGCGGCCGCCGTGAGAGGAAATCGAACCCACGACCTCGGGCTTAGCAGCGCCATACCTTACTACTGAGCTACGACGGCGGGAGTGCACGCTATTATGAACACACACTTATTTGAGAAAAAGTGCAATTCAGTAAGTCTCTACATCATATACCAATATGCAACAGTTTATTTTCCCTGGTCTTTGAAAGCTAGCACCCCGCTTTCCGTAACCTGTTCGGAAGGAAACTCTAAATATAGATCATCAATGCCGTGTGGCTGCCGCGCAGGACGGCTTCTTACGCGCGAATATTTCGTGCGCGTGTGACACGTCCTAAGTACTCAGCTTTCACCAATACATCTGCGCTAAGGAAAAAAAGGTTCGACTGGCGACCCACCAAAAGCAGATGTTTCTCTGCTGCTAAAAAAATTAGGCTTTGCTTACCTTATTTGTAAGCGCGGCATAGGCAGTAAGGCGTCGACCACAATCTGTAGCTGCTCGACAGCGCAGCTCACACTTCGCGCTTGCCCGGGCAACTGTGCTCACTATTTCGGCTTATCAACTGCCTGACCATCGCCTGCCCTTGCTTCGCAGCGGCGCGGGCTGCGGCTGTCGCATCCATTTATCGTCAACGACGGTACCAAAATCGTGGAAACGTTAGTAATCGCCGCGCTCGCTAGTCGGGGTAGCGAAGGTGTTTAGAGGCGTCGCTTTGCTTAGTTCGAAGGCGTGGATTCCCGACCACGCACGCAGCGGCTGCATTTCGACGGGAGCGAAACGCGAAAGCACTCGTGTAGTTCGCGAAAGCCGCCAGAAGGCGCAACGATACAATTAGGCAGGCGTTCCCGTGCTCTCAATAATTTTCCAAGCGAGTGTACCAATTCTTTCGCGGAAAGAGCATCTCCGAAAAATCGCGTATCTCGCAATGTTAAGTTTGATTTTCTAGCGCAATTTCCCTCGCTAGGTCACCGCGCCATCACAACGCACTAATCAGAGCATAGCGTAGTTATCTGTGTCGGGTTTTGTGGGTAAAAACAAAAGCGCATATAAAGAGATGAACAGAAAGGAATAAAAGAAACGAAAGCTTCCGTCTACTGTTTCTTCAAAACACACGTGTTCGGTAAAAAAAAAAAGAAATCAGAATGTCTTTTAGGGAGATTAGTAGAGGTTATCATAATATGAAAAGTGGGCGGAGAGGTAAAAGCTTAGAGGACCCTTGAGCTTCGTCTTCAAGTGTCGGACGCGACAGCGTAATCGTGCTCCGTTCGCATCGCCTTCTCAATCGCTAGCCTCGATTCGCTTCTCGGTGGGCACCTTAAACCATGGCGCAAGGAAAGGAACGTCTGTGCACGTAACATGGACCGCTTCAAACTATCCTAGAATGCCTACTCCAAGTACAGTTGCGAAGTGCCCACTATGCCATAATGCTTCCTTTATCGAATTGGGAATTGGAGTCGCACCCACTACGCGTCCGTAACACACCTGCACTCCTGCACACTATGTTGTTGCCGTTGCTCATAATGATGCTTAATTAGGCCTGTGCGCTTTGTAATTGGTTGTTCTTTAAAGCAACCATTCGTTGCTCAATTCTCATGTTTTCACGTCTGATGCGATTCTACGCTTCTGCCAGGCAATATTACATGAGTTAGGGAGACCCCGCGCACTACATGACATTCGTATAGCGTTTTTTTTTTCCGTGACAGTTCTAAGCCCGCGTGTGGCTCTTTGGTGGTACGGCTGCTTGCCGCGAGGAAGTCCTGGGTTCGATTGCCACTCGAACCGAAGTTTTTTTTTATTTTATATTTGTCTCTATGTCGAATTTTCGTTCACGGACAACGCTCATTTTTCAAACCAACAACACCGACGCCGTAATTTCAGCAAAACGAGCTCTCTCGCGTTAAAACCGCGAATGGGGCATCAGGCCTAATAAGCAGATTATTCGCCTATACGGTAGTCTTCAGATCGCGCACAGTTACGATCTCGTCGATAAAGTCTGGCGTCCAGGAAGACGCAGTCTAATTACCTCTCATGTGTTGAGCCTATATTATGCCCATGGTGGTGAAACGTATTGCACTTTCGCATCGATTTCATGTTTTTTGGGCACTATCTACAGTGTTAAGCATTTTTAGGCTATTCGAAAATATTCGCATTTAGGAATGTTATTTTCTTTATTTGTTTCAGTTATTTATAAGATTCATCTTGAACTTCTTTACAGCGTAACACTATAGACACGCACGAAAGGAAGTTCCTAATCCGTGTTTGTCCGTGTCTAGTGTTGCGCTGTAACGAAGTTCAAGATGAATCCTAACCAACTGGCCCAACCTGCCGTCTTGCTGTAATATAAGCTTATTTTTAGTTGTTCATTTTTTGTTTTGGATCAGCCATGTTACTTTTTTGCGCGCTGCCAAACTTATAGAAATTGGGTAGCCGAGGTAATATAAACCTCGACCTATCGACCTCTTCACATAAAACCATTTAGTACAGAACAGAACAGGTTTTTCGATTTCAAGTGCACATGAAATAAGGTATTATCCGATTTAATATTCAAGGTTTTCAAATATTGGCGTACCACTACGAAAAAGAACTTGCTCAATTGCTAACAAAACAAGCACTCTCATGATATTGAGGAAGGCGTAATATTTCAATTTACATTACAGCTGTCACTAAAGTCTGCGACCGGATCGACGTTGTGTACGACATCATGAACGCTTCTGCACTCGGCGACTGGCCCATAACGAAGACGAGTATAAGTGACATAAAGAATCTGACCAACTGCTCGGATCTCTTGCTCAGGACCGGATTCGGTCCAATCCTGCGTTACGACATTGGCCGAGACAGCAAGAACCTGACGAATTATGTGATTCAGGTAAATCTTTCCTTTGGGATACGAAGTCTTCGAAGTAGCAGAACCGATGCAACTCAAAACTTAGCTACCGACGATTTTACATAAGACACATGAGCCCCGCCACTATGGGCTGTTAAACGAATGTTTTCTTATTTTTGTATACCGTGACGTAAATTAATAAGATCCTGAAACGTCGAATGCACCAACCCAACCGTTTTCGTGCATATGCATCTACCGTAGCACTGTTCCATGGAGGAAAGTAAGAGAGGAGCGCCCACTCCGCCGCAGCTCAACGCATTTGCTCGGGACAAGCTGTGCAACGCGGGCGTCTAGTTGATTCCTTTGCTCTCTCCCTCCGCTCCTCTTCACGCTTTCACACATGCTTCCTCCTCCCGTTGCGCTCCCAGCCGACTAGTAAAAACACGTAGCACCATTTTTCAAGGCGGATGGAAATTATTCTAGAAATACTCTCATGAAGGCATGGGCTTACTGGCGGAGCTCGCTGGCGGCGACGGGCAGCGGCGTGCGCGGTGCAGATGACATCTGGCAAACAGAAGGGGAAACGCGGCAAAGCTCTGCTCGAGGACGACGTCTCTCCTCCACCGTTTTTCTTCATTCGTAGCGCCATCTGGCGAACACTTTGTGAAGCAAGATCCAGAGTTGCGGAATGTGTCGCGTCCAGACGAGCAGAGTCGGTGCCCCTGTGTGATCGTACTTCGTGTACCGTTCGTTTAGTTGTTAAGCACTCAAAACTCACAGGTTACAGCCTAATATGGCGGCTACTTTTTCCTCAACAATGCCAGCCCCGCGCTGATAATTCGAATTCCGTTTGTGGTCTTGAAGCGCTGGGATCCACTTTTCGGCCTATAGCATAGTCAAAGAACGTACCTCAAATGTTTACCGGTCCTCTTTGTCTATTACTTGCCAATCAAAAGAAAATGAGGCAGTACATATGATGATTACTGTTTGCAGACACTGTAAACTTTAAGGGTCGCGATATTTTTTGTTAAAGTGCAATCTAAATAAGTTTACACCTCTTTGGGCGCATCTTATTCGCAATAGATAATTCTGTGTTTCGTACCGGTTAGGTTTCCTTACCATTACACAAATGCTCAATATTTACCTGTCTAAAATACTATGCCACACTCATAACGGGCATTCTGTGTCGTAAACTGGATGCCCTGGGCACACAGCAAATAAATTGCCAATATCGGATACGATTGCTCTTTTAGAGAGGATAAGTAGAAGAGGGTGCTCATTGCGAGTGATGTAACACTAATTAAACGTTACTGTTTGTTTCTTTCAGATTGACCAGATGACTTTTCCAGTGGTGGGGCGAAATCAGCTCATCCATCCAAACAAGACGGAGAACAAACGAATCATGAAAGCTTACAAGCGTCTCGTAGAAGCCACCCTGGCATTCATGACATTTAGCATTAGTACATCGGAAAAATCGAAAATTGCGGACGAACTGATCGCTTTCGAAGGAAAACTCGCGAACGTAAGAGAGCATGCTTTTGCTTTCATTTTGGTTCAGCATTGGTAAACGGTAGAATGTTTCATGGAAGTTAATTCCTTTTCAAGAAGGGTTCATGAGGACACAGAGCACCTGAAGTCCAAATGCATACCGCACCGTAAACCCTTGTACATAACAAAATGAGCTACAATATTTTTGTGTAACATAAATATATAAATTATGGCTTCACTTTACACAATAGTCATGCTGCTCATAAAACGTCCAGATGCTCAAAGAGCTACTACATGAAAAATTTGCGTACAGTGCAGGAAAAGACGAAGGGACAAAGAACCGACAAAGACGAGCGCTGACTTCCAACCAGCTCTATATTTCGAAAAAAAAGTGCATAAATACCGATGTACACGAGATAGTATCCGGACTTCCAGTCTTTATTGGTTCTGTGTCCCTTCGTGTTTTCCTGCGCTGTACGCAAGTTTAATATGGAATACCAACTAGCCCGTACCGATACCTTGCTTCACTGCATGAAAACCGGAAGAAAAAAAAATGTACACTTGATTCTATATGATCAATTCTGTAGATTTTCATGAAAATCTCACGACCAGAATTTAAGTGGTGCACTTTCATATAACAAACTTTTCAAAGCACGTCGGCAGGGATGCTATTTGCGGCTTGCTTTTTGCGCGCTCAATTCTAGCTTAAAGAACACCATGCTTAAAAATGGCATCATTGCGTCATTTTATAACGCGAAAATGTCCTGTAGTGTAAAAGGCGCCGTTATGTTATGCTAGTCACATTGTTTTATATTTAAACGCTACAATATTTTTATTTTGATACATTTACATTAGTTCAAAACACTGCGTTGGAAAGGCAGATCAGTAAGTATATTGAGCATCAATTCTACAGCAGAAATCCGAAGGCGTACTCCATGAAAATAGGAAGGAAGGAAAACGAGAGAGAGGAAAGACAGGGATGTTAACCAGTTTGGCATAACCGGTATGCTACCCTGCACAGGGGGAAGGGATGGGTGTTTCTGTTATGCTCTATGAAGCAGATCGAACATCCGTTAATGTTTTCCTAAGACACCTCTCAAATTTTAAGGAGAACAACGCTGAATAGATCACCAATATGTATTATGCAATTTTTTCAGGGTAATATATAGAAAATAGTTTCAGACACTAACAGTTATCTGCAGTTAGCATTGATAATGCGTTTGTGGTATCAGAACAATTCGCTACGTGTAGTACCCTCTCATTACAAAGTCTTTCAATGCATTAATTCTACTTGCAGCTAACAGACCCACCTGAGAAAAGAAGAGATTTCCTGTCCCTGTATCACAGGACTACAATAACTGCGCTCCAACATAACTTCTCGACTGTAAGTGCTTTTTTTTTTCTGTTGAGAGATTTGACCTGAAGGGCTAAAACTAAACCGCATAGCATTATATCCTCGCATTGATATATTTTATGCATGTTCCGTGGATAGTGGCGGCGAAGCCTAATACGACACGTCGCGTAGTCGTTCACTGCAATTAATAAATTACGAAGAGTTACTATTGCTTTATTACTATTTAGAGGAAAATGTGAGCAGAGATGTTGTTATAAGAAATGTCATTAATAGGGAGAATGAAGAATTATTAAATATTAATTTTTTTTTTACTTTAAGTTTTGACGGTTGCGGCTGATTATTCACTCGGTGACAATGCAAAAGGTATACTTGGCCAGTTTCATTAAAAAAAATCATCTGGTGAAGCCCTCAGTTCGTAAACAAGTAGGCGGAAGTTGTAATCATGAATCGTGTATGGTCGGTCGTGGAGCTCATAAAATGGAAAATCTCCTTGCTTCTGGTGGAACTGGCAAATGAATGCTAACAGACGATGTTCCTAACCTACGCATACACAGGACTTTAAGACGAATGGAACTTTTCACATAAAAAGACGCTTCAAAAAGTGAGCGCTAGGTATCAGATAGAAAAATGTTCTCTATGACATCAAAATTTTAAAGGAAAATAAAATAGGCGATGCACTGAATCAGATTAAAAAGAGGTTGTTTGAACCCGGCATCTCCTGCAAGCTGGTCTTCGCTACAGTGACACAAACAGTTATGACCGACGGATACATGACAACACATTCCATAAGACACTTCTTCACTTCACACACAACACCGGCCTAACGGCGCACATTTAACACAAATATACGCAACAAATATTACGCCTTAAGGGCTAGTCTATGTCGCAAATAAAAAAAAAGAATGTTCGTTACTGAAAACACACAATGCAACATTTTCATTAGGATGCTTCTGTAGAGCCCTAAATGATGTTCATTTTAATTAGAAATCTTGAGCTTCGTTGAACATTAACTCCAAAAGATGAATTTATCACGGTGTCCCTTCTTCAACAATAGCATAAACTTTAATAAATTAACAGCAAATTGAAGCTAGCAACTTCCTAACGTGATAGAATGGACGTATGGTTTATGTAGCACAGTGCTGTTTATCTAGATTTAACGTAAAGAAAGAAATGAGACGTGTTGTCTTGAAATGATTATCAAGCCATACGCAGTAATTAAGTATAAAGACTGACCACAGCGAATATACATTATTTTTTTGGCATCATGCTGAAGTTACAAATTGTAGGTACTCGTGTGTAGCAACGAAGAAAATTGCTGACGCATGCCATTACTTCATCAGCACGCGCGTTAGTCATCCTGGATAATTGTATGCTTGCTTGTTCTTCAATGACGCATAAGGTTAATGCCACATCCACTAAATCAACAATGTGGTCTTCTACGTCTTTCTTCTGCGAATTCGTAGAAATCTTTAAGTTGCGAAATAGACCTCAGAGCTAAAAGTATCTAGCGTTTCATTTACACAACTGTAGAACCAATATTTACAAGTCCTTAACAAAATAAAACTTCGTGGAAGTATCCCGTGCTTATAGACGTCTTCTCAGGAAGCGAATAAACGTAGAACGTAAGTTATCAAACATATGATCAATTCTTCGCGAGTCTTTATTTTGTATCGAACAACATTTTTAAGGAATCGGTCCGACAGTACTATTTTCAATGTGTCTCGAGAAATTAAAGTTAATTTGTCCATTAAATAGTTCCACAGTATTTTGAATAGCCAAAGAAAGGTGAACCTCACCTTTCCATAAAACGAAGCAGGAATTTTAAGCTTTTGGTGTTTCGTGTACCGGTCATCGAAGAAGATCTGCTACGGAGGAAAAGAAAACAAAAATCTTTTGGCATGCAGTCTGTGGTACATTATTTTTCATCAGTTTCCCCTTTTAGATCTCCTCAACTGGGAGTTTTCCAAGGCTGATATATTGCTCACTGAAGACGAGACAGTCGAACTGTACTCCATGGACTACTACAAAAAGCTGGTCGACTTTCTGGAGAGTACGAAGCCGTAAGAATACGACAGAAATCTGTGATGTGCATTCTCATTGTGGATCTGAAAATTCCTAGCATCAGAAATTAAAATTAAGTTCTTCTGTCAAAGGGGAACAACATTCATTAAGATCAAACTTTTAAACTATAATAGTCAACACGTGCAAACGCTTCTTTTAAAAATATATGCATGAGTTATCTGCGTAGATTAGTGCTACAAAAGTGACCTTTGCTATTATAAATGCGGAATATTAAAGGTCGTGGGGAGTAAACGTTCACGTTCTGCTCATTAACTAACGAAGAAATCATCGTAGTTGGCGACATTTCATTTTCGAGTGCGAATGATCCTTACTATGACTTTATAACAAAATAATACGTACTCTACGACGATTTGTTGCATTGAAAAGTTGTGCACCAACTTATATGGTCAATGTAGCCAGGAAGGGTTTTTCTTGAATTTTATTCTAGACTTCAGGACTGTTGTGCGGCCGAAATTGAGGGCTGGTTCACATTTCCAAAGCTCTATCTACGGAGGCATCTTAACAAACATTTGTATTGTGAATATTATAACAGTTACTAGCATCGTTCAATGTTGAGAGTACATACTTATTAAACTAAAGCGACCTCTGCTACTAAAAAGATGATTGTTACCTAACGATATTCTTCTGCTACCTTGAGGAAATGAATTTGAATGGCCCAAATCATTGTGCAAGCATACCTACGCGAAAGCGGCTATTAGAGACTTGATATATCTTATAACTGGGAGCTTGACCGACTTAAGTCAATGGGACGATTGAAGATGTGTTTATGCAGTATAAAGAAATAAATACGCATTCGAAACACATATTATGTTACGAATTTTGAGCCTGCTATAACTGCTAGCAACACTGACACGACTGTAATTTTTCAGGGCACTGCTATTCAACTACATAGGCCTTCGTATCATGTTCCTGTGGGCTCCCCACGCTTCCCGGGATATTCGGGATGCCCTATTCGGTGTGAAGAAAGCCACATCGGGAATTCAGGAGATGCCTCCCAGGTGGAAAGAATGCACCAATCTGATCAACAGTGCAATGATGGAGGTTACTGGTTATTTATACGTGAAAGAGAAGTTCAGTCCTGAAGCAAAGAGTGAGGTGAGGAGTCAGTCTCGAGAGAGAGAGAGAAATAAATCATATGAGAAAGGCATGGATGTTATCTAAGCAGAGCCCTGCTGGCAACCTACCGATGAGGAAGGTTAAAATAATCTGAAAGATGAGAAGGTCGAGGAAAACCTCAGAGATACGGAGACACAGAAGATTCCATCACCCATTTCATAACAAGCGGTCATCACCACTGGCGCATCTTTGGAAGCGCAGCTACGCATTTGTAGCATTACACAATGCAGAAGTGCCTCAAAAATCAAAGAGAACCACCATTTGCTGCATGTTACACACTGCAAAACAATGGAGTAGGCTTTATCATAATATCGCTGATAGTGTAAGACATAACGCGTATCAGCTGGCAGAAACAAAAAATTACGTGCAGTTTTGATACTTGATATTGAATTATCATTGTCAATCTTGCCAAGAGGGCACGAAGTTGAGCGTTACGTCACCGGTCTTAGATTACTTGTGACAAAATAATGATGGTCAATGGTCTTTGAAAGATGCATACCATTGAGTCCACCCTACTGTCAGAGGAAAAGGCGCATTCGCACGTCTCCGAAAAAAAATAGATAACGTGTATTGGAAGTATGTTGTGTGTATGTAAAGATTGTTCAACATGAAGTAAATAATGGTAAGAGTGATACCTAATCACAGCAGCGGTCACCTTAAACTCATAAATTATATGCGAGTTCAGTAGAGAGTCAGGTCGTGGAAATAACTACAGTTTCCTATATATTGTGAATAGATGTAAATTGCAAGAAGAAACCGAGGAAAACACCTAGTGAAAAGAAACACGGTTGGAACTTATTTAGCTTAATCGTACCACAACACATCACTTTAAACTGATACCGAGCAGCCACTTTACTTTACTGCTGAACTATTTACACATGGAAGAGATGTTGGCGGTGTAGAAAGCTTGCAGGGCAATAGGAAACAGCAATTAAGAGCCGCCATTCAAGAATTAAGGCCCCCAGACGCATGGAAAATAGGGAAGGTACTTAAGGTGCTGCCGTGAATCAACGTTACCTGGATCGAAAAATTTCGGCGTCCTTTACGCGCATTACATGATGAGTAAATAATTGCCTTCGCCAAAGCTTTTGCTCAAGCAAGTGTCCTAAACATGCGCATATTGGCAAGATAAAAAAAAGAAAATGAAGGACGCTGAGAATTTGATCGAGACAAACGAAAGAAATGGTAGCGTCAAGTGTTCTAAAGATAAAAAAAATATTTCATTCCAACGTTCTGTTAATTACACGGAAGCACCATCGTGGTGCTTCCATTTCGGCAAGACTCTTTGTGAAAACGTTAGCTCTACAGGCGGACGCTACGATTGTTAAACCGCCGCTGCGTATTTATTTGAATACTTTAATTTTCATCCGGACTGATGTCCCATTTGTTTGTGTAATCATGGTGTGGGTTCTCTACTCATCAATACTTTCCCTATCAGGTTGAAGATCTGGTCTCCAGACTGAAGGATATTTTCAAATCGTCACTTGAGCAGAACCAATGGATGGATAACGAGACAAAAGAAAAAGCTTTGCTGAAGGTGAGTTTCTGTATTCCCCCGGAAATTTTTTATTATGAGCGTTATTTACTTCTCACGGGATATCGTTTCATCTTCCTGCGCAGTGTATTTGTCGAAATGTTTCACTGCCACCTTGCAATTTCAATAACTGTACAAATAGAACGTCTTCTGACGCAGTACATCTTACAGCAGTACAGCAGTACCAATACTGAAGTCTTCGGTATGCATCTCTCGTGCAACTATCATGGAAGCATATAGGACTATATGCGGTATCCATATGTTCTCTTTAAGAAATATACAGGAGGCATTTGGAATTATTGGAATGGCATAGTGAACCTTTTATCAGGAACATGACAATTCGCGAGCAGTTCGAATGTTTATACACGCATCAGGCAGGTTATATTGCCATTAACGTATTCCACATTCTCCATGTTCCATTATGCGTTATACCGGAAAAATATTAAGGGTGGGATTAGGCTCTAAATGAGGTCTGAGTGACGACTAATGAGAAGTGGTAAAATGAAAGATACCGTGCAAAAGCGAGAAAGTAAGCCATACGGATGGCACCGATTGCTACTGAACCTAATAATATCAGGGGTTTTGTGTGCCAAAAAACACAATATGATTAAATGGCATGCCGTAGTGGGGGGCTCCAAAAATTTCGACCACACGGGGATCTTTAACATGCACCTAAACCCAAGTACACGGGTCACTGGCATTTTCACCTCCATCATCGCGGTGGCTTAGCTTCTGAGACACAACTCATCGAAACAACTCGTCGCTGCAGCCGGTCGCCATAATCATTTGATCGCGACAAGGAAGTCGAGAACTATTCTTGGGATCCTGTCGAATACAACATAAATTCAAGCGAATCCCACTCGCAGACAAATGGTTTCAAGTGTAAGGTCACCCAAGTTCCTTTTCTTAGTAAGTAAAACTTTCCGGCTAGCGAGAAACCATTACGGAACTTGAGCGCGCTAATTTTCAAAGTTGTTTACTTCGGCCCGGACGGAACTGCTGCGTAGGTGGCTTTGAGCGTAAGTTTGGTTATATTCAACACTCATAAATAAATCATCATAGCTTTAGCAATGCACGTCTAATTGTTGTTTTTGAGCGCAAGTCTCCGGTTTAAAAGTCACCTGCAACGAAAGTTCACTTCCTCTAAATTGGTTACAAAACACGAGTATGTTAGCAATCTGTTCATTAATATATCTTGTACAAGAAAAAAAATTGATGAGCACAAGAACAGCACCAAGAAAACGTGCACAAGATAGAACAATGCATATACGAATATTACTAGTATAGTAACACGCCAGCACATTCGAGTAATGTGCCAGTAACTACTTATCTCCATTAAGCAGCCGCGTCTGTTTTCTTAAAAAGTAACTGCAGGCGCAAGGAGACGACGTCCGACTATGATGGTTGTAGGCTAGCGCTTGAAACCCAGTACATCGCCTCCGAGATTTTTCGACGCACGGTGGGCTGCAGCTGGTGCCACAGCTGGTGCCCATTCCTATATGAAAAGAACATGACTTTGCGAAAGCCACTATTAGCCATGCATAACCGATGTAGCATTGTGGCCTCTCTTCGGCAGAGTCCAGTTGGCATTTGAAAACGTACCAACGCGTTCAGATGGTGTTGCCAGAAAATGCGCATTAAATACTGGGATGCGACATGACAACTCAAAGTCCAGCTCCATCATTTCATCGCTCCTCATGTGATGTGATGTCGTCATGTATTCATCATTGTGTTTAAGTCAGTACCAATGCTTTTTACGAACACGTGGCTACTATGTCGACTTGTACGAAAATGTTGTCGTCAACATCTCATCCAATTATTTATACAATAAGTAAGCTTATACGTAGGCAACATACCATCCGGCCTCAAAAACCACCGTCTTGACGGGCGGCTTTGTCCTTTAATGACGTTTGGTTTTGCGGACGTTTGTTACGACCCTTGTCCTAGCAGTCTTTTGTATTGCGCTTTTGTAAGCACCAAGCGAAAGATGACTCTCCAGCTTGTTTCACAAGTGTGTGGATGTTTGCGATTTCACTGTAGAGTCTGGCGTCAGAGATTTTTAAGAAGAACCTATTAGCGAGCCAGAAAATCTCATATTAGCAAACGTCGAGTGTGTTGTCATATTTACTTCAAGCAACTGCACAAGATCATTTGTCCTAAGCTGATCAAGCGACTAAACGTGAGTCGTATTTGAAGGAATTCTTGGTGTGCTCTTAACGGTTACAAAAAACACACAAACATTCCGCACGACTTAATGGGCTTTTAAGTGACTAGTAGATGAATTGCTCACAGAAATCTATATTATTGTAAAAAGAGGGATGAGACAAAAGAGACGGAAAGAAAGCAAACATGAAGCTATACGGCGACTTCAAGAAAAAAAAAGTTTGATAAACGACACACTTGAAGGAAACACAAGAACGAGGCATGTTTCTGAGCCACATACCATAATTATGCATGAAAGTGGGCGAATGAAACGAGGAGCCAATTTATAAATATAAATCAGGCCATGGCAAGTATACGGTTCTTCGTATTTTTTATTTGAAGCGTACTAATTTTGAGATTGAGGAAGATATAATTAAAAGGAACAAAATAACAACTCGCTGCCGCAGGCGACCGAACCTACAACCGTCGCGCAATCTTAATTCGCAAGTAGCAATTATCTGTGTCTAAAAACGTGCGTTCTATTTTGCTTTCAGTTGAATCAAATGGAGTCTAAAATTGCGTACCCGAAATGGGGCCTGAATATGACGTTCCTCGAAGAGCTGTATCATTACGTAAGTAACTGAAGTACATAATCCCGTACTTGACTATTCTGATACTGTTGCTTAATAAAAACAGACATATGAGAACGTAAGGTACATTGTACCGATCCAGGAATTCCAATAGAAATCTGAGAAGCTCTAACTATCCATTTCCTCACAATACGCCAAACGCATAAACATCATAAACAAAGAGAGAAATAAACACAAACAACCCAACCCATCTAAGCCGTGAGGTGGAATGTACACATGCAGGTTTTATTAAAGGTTGATGTTCACAATTATTCTGTTCACTATTAACATTACGATACACGTAACATATCAATGACTGAGAAAATGAGCGTCTGGTAGCGTGAAACGGCATCACGTTTCAGTTCGTAGGACAGCGAAAATATTTAATCAACTTATATTGCGCAGCAGCTTTATTCCTCTAAGCTATTCATAGGTCTTAGCAACCACATAGCAATGACTCAAAAAGGGGCAGTTACTGGTCACCTAATGTAACTCTAAGGGAAGCCCGCTGTGCGGTGACTGAATTATTTTCGTATTTTGCAGGTTCCCCAGCTGGATCCAACCCAGGCATTCTTGAAAATCTGGCACTTTATAGCAGCCAACAACGGAAGAAAAAAGCTAGAAAAATTGCGCGAGCCTTACAACAAGGATTTAGAGTAGGTTGAAATGATAATACTGCTATAGAAATTGGGTTTAAGAAATGCAAGATCCTAAATAACCGAAATTAGCAACCAGAAGGTTCATGCTGCAAAGCATGGCATTTTTCTGGTTCCTGTAACGTCTCTCATACCAAATATTGCAGCGTTTTCAAAAAAAGCTGATGACCCCTATAAATGTCATTTGTAATTTATTTACAAACAAGTAAGCACAAGCTAAATTAGATGATTATAGATTGCGACAGTGAAACTAGCTGCCCTATTTGCACATTTGATAAATAATTTTTCTGCGAGTAGTCTCTGCACGTAAACAAAAATAAGATTTTGGGCCTGTGCTTCTGAATTCTATATTTCCTTTCCAGTGCTTTGACTTAATTAATTACAAGCTCTTAGACGTATTTAATCGCAGGGCTTTTGCCTAGAGGTACGGAATTTGACCACTACAGTGATTGCAAAGCGTACATGACACTCACAGCGCTCTTCACGCTCCAAAATGCTTTCTTGTGGAGTTATACGATATGTTAGGTTACATTACCCTATGCGCAATGTTCGCAGTGGTAAAGGCGTTGTCATGTGCACAGTTACTGATTTAAATTGCTTTCGAACGTAGGTGGATTGTTGGAGCAGCGGTTGTAAACGCTTTCTACGATCCGGCCACGAATGAAATGGGTAAGTCTACCCTACTGCAACTGTGTTTCCTGAACGAGGTTGATTTTTTTGAAACATAGGAATCATTTGGAGTATACACTGAGATATATTTTATTTTGAGAACTTACACAGTGCTCGGAACGAGACACCATAGTCGGAGAAGGCAGGACGAACGTAATGGATAGCAAGACATGGGCGAGATAGGTGCGTCAGCGAACCATCTGTGTCGCTCTTCAAGGAAGAGCTTGACTTTCTTGGGTATGATAGGGGCGTTGGAGGGAGAGTGTGCTGTCGCCACGCGGTCATGTCTGTTCCGCGCGTTGGTGCAGGAGAAGCTTGTGTGATTTTAATAAATCGGCTGTTAGTCTGCGTTTTTCCTGACCACTGCTGCTCTGGTGTCTCGTTCTGAGCGCTGTTTAAGTTCTCTAAATAATGTCTTACCATGTACCGTCCCAACACGCGCTCCTTGAGAGAGACTTACTTTGTTAAATGGCAAACCATGCTACAGAAGCAAGCAATTGAGGATTGCGCAGAGGAACGACAGTTAACGCAGAGTTTACACAACAAGAAAGGCCGGTTTCTCTCAACATGCGCGGGACACGAAGTGCGAAACATATTTAGAGAGATTAGTGCGACATTTCATACGCGATCATGTAAGTCAAACGTTTTTGGTAGCGTAGCGGTTTGATTCATATTTTAAAGAACTGAGCGCGGTTGCTCAACATTCCGATAACATGCTCGTGGTCATAAAAAACGGCCTGATGCATATTACATTTGAAATTAAAAAGAATATAAAATTGAATAAGCATATCTCGGCTGCTCACTTTCTTCAAGCTGTGTAACCCGATCTAACCAATAAGAATAAAACATCGCAGACAACCGCATAAACGTCGTTGTTCACATAACAAGGGTTGCAGACAGGTTACCCCGTAGTCAGTGGTTTGACGATTTCAGATCAGTTGTCTAGTTCATATCACGAATCTTAGATACCGGGTTACCGGGTACATGTGTAGCCCCTGTTTAGGTGCAGTTGCTACACATGCTAAATTGTACTTTTATGCAATGCCTGAATCTTAAATGCCAAATTTATGAAATGAAAGATAAGTAAAATAAGTACTGCCTTATAATTTGCCGTGGTGCTAGACTAGTAACAACGAGGTTAAAACTTTAATACAAGTACACTAAAAAAATGGTTGTATTTTGTAAAATATGAAAACTTTGCTTCATGTGTTTGACGCAAATCACAGATCAAGTACGTTATCTTTTATGATGTTTCGCTAATTTAGCTTGCGGCTCATGAACTTTACAACACCTTTTCTCTAGTGTACCCGTCAGGAATACTTCAAGGTGTATTCTACCAGTACGGACTTCCACGGTAAGATATCAAAATATAACCAGTTTGCTAGAAGAAAGTCATACGTCACATTTGGTGCCAGCTATTGCCGTGACCTGAGCACCATTGGGAAGAGAGAATTTTGTAACGCATCAAAGATAAATGTGAAAGATTTGGGACATTAAGAAGTAGATTATCTGTAGATGAGATTTAATTGTGATGGGATATTGTAAGAGCCGGATTTAGATCGATAAAAGAAATCTTTCAATAATTTCCGTCTCAATTTCTCCCTTTGAGCGGAAAGAACATTCACGTTTTGAGGAGCATTATTTATGAAGAGTAGAAGCAGCAATGGAAATAAGTTTCCGAGACTTCGTAATATGAAGAACTACTGCGATGATTTTCACTTAATTTTGCGAAAGTAATAGGAAAGCATTCCTGTGAGAAATTTAACTACATAAAGACATGAATATGGTAAAGTACGCTCAGTATGCTTTCCCTTTAAGTCACAGATTGGTTACCTTAGGAGCGCTTTCAGAGTTTGTGCAGAATACGTTTGCAGAGCAGCGTTGCATATTTCCATACCCCAAAGAACGCATAGGGGACTTCGCGTCGCAGATTTGCCGTCTCTGATAGCGGCTTCTATAACAGCACACAAATTTATTACGACGCAGTCATAAAATGAACAAATAGCTGCGTTTATTCAATTGAGAAATACTCCGCGCAATATTTGTCGCGCAGTATTTGTCAAGTGAGTGCAGTATTTTGTCGCGCAGTACTTGTCAGTATAAACAGCGACAAGCAAATGTTGAATAATGATGATAGTGGATACATATTGAGAGTGACATCACAAGCCCATTTTCACACAGGTCTATCAATTTCGGGGCTATCGGTACAGTGGTCGGACACGAAATGACTCACGGCTTCGATGACACAGGTGAGTGCTATGACTAGAAAAATGCAATGCTACAAGATGTTTTCCTTGCTTTAAGGAGATAACATGAGCTTTTTGTTAACTTGTACGCAAACCACTGGAAAAGCGCGAAGTGGCTTGGAAAGGTAAGAAATATGCAACGTCGCTTGACGAAAAATTATAGGTGTAGCATTAATGGATAGGATGAGAGACGAAACATTCCGAGAGAAAGCATAGTGAGCCGATATTCTCATAGGCATTCAGAGAAAAGGAAACAGCTGTTCAGGCCACGTAATTCCCAGGAAAATATCGGTGGCGAGTTAAAGAGACGGAATAGGTGCCATTACACGGGAAGCATAGCCGAGGGCGAAAGAAAAATAGGTGAGGTGATCAAATGAGAACAATTCACAGGATCGAATACGCGTGTGCAACACAAATTAATGAGAAGGAAAGAAGTGTTAATTTTAAGGGCTCGTTTTTCTTTGTGATACACAATATTAATGAGCATTAACAGACAATAATGCCAAGGAAAGTATGTGGGATGTTATTAGTAGTAAATGTAAGGTAAATGTGAAGAAAGGAAAGCGGACTAAAAGATAGCTTGCCGCGGGCAGGGACCCTGCCCGCGGCAAGCTATCTTTTCGTCTACTTTTCTTTCTTCACATTTACCTTATATTTACTACTAGTAACATCCCCTATACTTTCCTTGGCATTATTGTCTGTTAGTGCTCATTAACAAATTAACGTGAAGATTATTGCTAGAGAACTTTATCATTGAGTGAACGTAAAGATACGCCGCTGCTGCTGATGATGACGATGACGAAGCACATCGCAGAGTGAGAAAATTCACTTTCGTATATGACAGCGAGATGAGACAGTAGCTGTTTTCCTATTGGCCAATTCAGCAACTCAAGCTCAACGTGTTTCGGGTAGCATCGTTATGAGTGAGGTCATGCGCGACGGCCGGTATCGACCAAGCTCAAGGAAAATAACAAATGAGAACACTGTACGCCCCATGAAAGTTAGCATAACAAACGCGTCGTGTGTGACGCACTCTTTGCACGACGTTGAACTTAGAACGGTTCCAAAGTTTGTTTTCAAAGCATTAAGTTAGGTATAGTTAGCTGGCCGTTCTCTGCATACTCAGCAATCATATATGGGCACAATATGTTCTTTAAATGGAGAAAATCTCGTCAGCGCCCTGATCGCACGCTATTCTCTTTACCCCACAAAACAAGGAGGTTAAAAAATATCCTGCCACAAAACAACCAAATTCATGGCAGATAATAAACTGCTACTGTAAAAGCAGAATAAGCTGTGAAGTTATGTATATTTTTTCAACTAGGAAGTGGTACGTATTTTTTTGGTGCGATAGTGGTATGAAAAACCACTTCGATTGTTGCCCATATTTTTCATCGCACGTGAAGTTAAGACTCCCACAACAATAGTAGAAGCGCGGGCGATTTTATTGGTTCATTACGGCGGGAAGCGCGCGAACACAGGAAAAAAAGATCGAATTAGATTTATAGGGGTAATCCCTCGCAATGTTTATAGGTATAATCCGAATTCCAATCTCTTTCTCAAACACCCTGACCTTTCTCGTTTGAAGGAAGCCAGTTTGATGCAAACGGAAGGTTGGAACAGTGGTGGACGAACGAAACTCGAAAAAAGTTTGACAAAAGGGCGCTGTGCTTCAAGCATCAATATGGAAGCATCACTGTCAAGCGTCTCAACATGACGGTAAGGTTAATTCCTGATTATGGCTAACAGATTAGCACTGCTGGTTAAGGCACGAGAGGACCCACCACTGTGGTTATGGTGCACAACTGCTGACCCGAAGGTCGCGGGATCAAATCTCAGCTGTGGCAGCCACCTTCGATGGAGGCGAAATGCTGGAGGCCTGTTTACTTAGATTTAGGTGCACGTTAAAGAACATCGAATAGTCAAAATTTCCGGAGGGGTCGACTACAGCCGCCCTCATAATCATATTGTGATTTTGGAATGTAAAACCCCCTTATTTATTGTTATATTAGGGCACGAGAGGCGTGGGAAAGTAGCTGCATACATCTATAGCCTCACATTACACCAAAGTATTGTCTACTGATTAATTTCGGTTCAACAATAATAAAAAAAAAATACGTGTGAGCTTTTGTCCAAAGCCGTAGACAAAGGGTTGGAGGAGGTTGTCGCAAAAAATAAACTATGGCAAGCTGCCTTTTGCGACAGGCATTGTGAGTGAAATATTTATTTTCGAATAAACTGTAAATCCCGGCAACAATTGTGTCGAAGGCTATTATCTACAATATTTTTAAAAAATATATTCTATTCTATAGCTTTGCAAGGCGTGAACTTGAGTGATTTGGTAATCCACAGTAAGCTTAAAAAGGCACTTAAAGGCGGGATATTACGGTACTACGGCAATCGCACCGTTATTTGTCGACGCACGTACACACGAGAGACTATAAAAGCAGCAGTCTTGCATTATGAAGAAGGAGAATAAGTGCTTAATGCGTAAGCATTGCTTGACTACTATTCTGATCGAAACCGTGACTGTAATATTACGCTTCTGTATAAGGGTAATAAATGGGCATTTGTGGTAAGGATGTCATGAAGATAACTAGAAAACGTAATTGAAGCAACTAACTATTAATCACAATAAGTAGTTCGAAGGTTATTCACAAATTAGTCAGTAATAATTACGACATAAATTTGAAGAATGGAAAAAGATAAGCAAGATACTCACTTAATTATTCAGTGATTTGTCAGTAACTAACCTAATCTGATATAATGATGAGGACGCATCGATTTCGGTAAGGTTCATAAAATATTAATCAAGAGGAATTTGTGATTATTATTAATCGCTAATTCGCCAGTAACGAAGATAACAAGAAACGAAATGGAATTTCAGAGATGATTAAGGTCAATAACAATTACGATTATTAGCTATTTACTTAAATAGTCGCTATTAAAACATCAGTCATTATGACTGGAAAAATTGCTGTGGTCGGATCGAGTTCCGTAAGGCTGATTAGGTCCGATAACAGCTGCAGCAAGTTCGGTAAGGACCGATAAATGTCGGATGCTTCCGGTAACGGTCAATGGGGCTCGGATCGGGTCTGTTCATGTTCGATGTATGTCCGATCGTGTTCAATCTATTCCTAAAAAGAGGCAGATGCGGTTTGATCAAGGGATCAGTTACCAGACGGGTATTTAGGCACCATCGAGGAATCACATTTACCAGAGGGGTACTTAAAGGTTATCAATTACAAAAGCTTTATATGCATAGAATACTTAAACCCCGAAATCGTATACGTGACGTAGCACGACCCGTGATGCACACGCCACGCAATCGCCCGGCGCTGCACCCACGTGCGGTCGTGCCACACAAGGCTCCATGTACGTCATCGCCCACATGGTCGGATGGGAACGGCGATCCGATACTTACGCATACCTGGACAACTCCTCTGGAGGTTTTCCAAGTATCGGTGTTTGTCTTTATCGAATAAGGGGAAAACTATAGCACCATGTAAAAGTTTTTTTTCATTACATTGACGACTATATTATCCGTTTTGTCTGCATATCTCGAAGCTTCTTTTCTTTTTGTATCTCTACATACTGTTACCATTTCAATAAACCACGGGTGGTAACAGCTATTGCGTTACTTGGTTTCTTTTTTTTCCCTGTCCGGGATACACTTCAAGCTTGTATATGTTATACACCAAACACACAAGGCTAAATATTGGCAGTGATTAAAGTCAGCACTATGGAACCTGGAATGACAATTGCCGCAATTAATAACGTTCGGCGACATCTCGGACAATTATGCGTTGTTTCTTTTCCGAAATGCAGCTAAATGGGAACAATACTGTAGGAGAGAATATAGCGGACAATGGCGGTATCAGGACTGCCTTCAAGGTGAGTCTCGTGAATTTGTTTTTATTTGTCACTCTCCTTTTTAGGCTTAGGGCTAAACTAACTCAGCTACTAGCTTTTGAGAAAACGGAAGCAAAGAAGATGCAGGATGCACTAGGTTGTGAACCCTAGCTTCCAGTGGTAGAATGCCTGCAGTGAAACTTTTGATCATTTTCTGCGTTCTACAATACGTATACCAAAATGTTTGGTAATGGCTAATGCAGCAAAAGATAGAAACCAACTGCAGCAATGCTTGACCGCTCTGCCGCTTAGATTCAAGGTAAAATGTGCCGTGCCATTCTGCTTATTGCGTCAGAAGTCTTAGTGACACGATGAAGCAAGCATTTTTGTTGTCCCCCCCAAAAAAAAATTGGAGGCGACCATAATCTTTGACTTGGGTATCTGGTCGTTGCACTTGCACCTCGGCATCCGTATGCCCTGGTATATTCCTTCAGTTAACTTTGTGCTTCGTCGCACTGAAGAAGCGAATCTCGGAGGCCAAGTAGAAAGAATCACGTGGTTGAGATCTGCTTCGCGAGGTGCCGCAACGATCGCATCTGCTCACATAAAAACCGTCCGCTCTTTCAACGAACTCATTCAATTATTTTCTTGAATTATCCTGACATTTATTTGGCCCTCATCTAAAGTAAATTTATGCTCCGATATCATGTGTACACAATGTAACTCTTAACTTGATTCAGAACCATACCAGCTTTATTTTTAGCCTTTTTCCTGAATATTTTGAAAACCGAAAATAAGTGCTGAACCGGAAGTGCATGGAAAGAAACGAGAGTGTCTCTCGTTGCCTGTGCCACTAATATGCCGTTCTATTCCTTACAGGCATTCAATAAACTGCTGTTCGAGAGACAGCAGCGTGAGGATACCCGTCTAGAGGGCTTGGAAAACGTGTCTGGGAAGCAGTTGTTCTTCATATCCAACGCTATGGTACGTGAACGGATCACCGAATTATCTCAAGGGCAACTGACGATTCTCCGCGTGTTCCACTTAAATAATTCGATACCCATTTACCCAAACATAGGTTCCTTGATAGATTTGCCTAAAACAATAACTGAAGCATAAACAATCTTACCGAGTTATTCTAGTAGATGGGGCAGTATTAAATAACTGATAAATGCTGTTCGATTGAAAAAGGGCGTTAAAAAAATCTAAGCTCTTAGAAGCTGCTGGGCTATATCCGGACATGTTAGCTCGGCTATATCCCGACATGTTAACCGCGTATATGAGGGGTCTCAAAGTCACCTCAGCTAGCGGGCCGCACTCGCGAAATTTAGTCCCACAAGGGCCGAAACAGTGAAGAAGGTTGAAGCGGAAGAGGGGGGGGGGGGGGTAGGGCACGCAGTTTTGAACAACACGTCACCTCACGCCGCCATTTCAAAGAGTGCATTTCCCATATGTCATATATGGATAAATTCTGAAGGGAATTTGGCGTCAGAATTCGAGAAATATACGGCTTCTGATCTCCAGAATGACTTAAATCTGTACGCCAATTATAAATTATGGGATTTTTTGCCACTGTTACGTTTCAACATATGGTGACCCCATGAGAGGCCTCACGAAAAAAAAAAGCTTGACACCAGTCACGTATGTGTAGCTTACTCGAACAAAACGTTATTCATCTCAATAGGCAAGCAAATAATGCGAGTACCTTTTCGAAATGTTACAAAAAATTTATTCCTTGTGAAGCCGCGGGCCGCTGGCGAAACGTCTGCGGGCCGCGTGTTTGACCCCTGGCGTATATGATGTCGAGATTCAGATTATTAATTGTTGTTTTAAAGGTTGTGCACATTTTCGGATTTTTGTTCTTCAAATAACAATACAAAACTTCTTGAGCCAGCTTCATTTATGACAACAGCTCTCTGCCACTGACAGCCGAACGCCACGACGCAGACGAAGATGTTTCACGCTTTATTATGACACAACGAAGACGCCTACATGCCAATTAGAATGAAAATCATGCAGGCATAGATGGCCGTCAACTCACTAGGGAGTCACATAAATAAAGTTCTGCCTGCTTCCGCATTATTCGCCGTTTTCTATTCGCTTAAGTAAGGGGTCTCAAAATCACCTCAACTATTGGAACGCAGTGACCAAATTGAACTCCTACTAAGACAGTGAAGAAAATTGTAGTAGGAGGTGGGGGGTGGAGTTGGGGGGAGGGGAGGGGCTTGAAAACAATGTCAGCTAACGGTGCCATTTGAAAGAAGAAAATTCTCATATCTCATATATTTGTAATTCGTGAATGGTATTTGAGGTCAGGAATCGGAAGAGCTATCGATACCAATCTCGAGAATGACTGACATGCAGACGACGATTCTGAAGTAAAACTTTTGTTGGGCCTAGTTGGTACATAGCATTTAGAAACAGAACTTCAGCGCAAATGAAGACGGACCACGAAGACTAGAAAGACAAGGACAAGAGACGATTCTGAATTCACAGTTTTTTTTGTTCCACAGTTATATTTCAACACGTGGTGAGCGCATGAGGTGCCTCGCGAAAAAAACATACTTACGATCACCCACGTCTGTGTAGCTCATGAGCGTACACATTAAGAAGCTGAAAAAAAAAAATATGGGACGAAGGCAGCCATGTGCGTGCCAGACCGCTAGCGAAAGGTCCGCGAGCCGCGTGTTTCAGAGCCGTGGTTTAAGACATGGAAATAGTCTATTGGATCGCTCCGGAATTGAATAAAATTCTGGCCGATCTGATCATGCGTGAATCATGAAAATACATTTTTCATTCGGGTGTGCACTTTCTGCAATCTAACGTCTTCTTGTTTTGGCTATGTTGAATGAAAAGGCGGTTTTCTGAGAAGCTCCCCGATTTCAGGGGCGGACTCAGAATTAAGGTTGACCTAAGTGCAAATGAATGCTATACTTAAAGTGTGAGATTTTGGCCTTCCCTGCAGGTGTGGTGCAACAAGGCTCGCGAAGGATATCTGCGGGAACTAATACAATACGACCCGCACACTCCAAACCGCTACAGGTGGGTTGTTCTCAAAGGGCAGTTATGTGATGCCCTTTTTCTATTAGACTTCGATGCTTTCATAACAAACGTTATATTGAATTAACGGTGTGTGGATACCTTTGTTATTGAATTATTACTGGAGCATAGTTTTTCTCAAAATAACAAAAAATGTCTCACGGATAAGGACATTAGCAAGGAACTATGATTAGCATGCATGTCGTATTTATTGTGACCCCAAAGTTCGCATCTCAGTATCGTACCGGTATTCTCATTACTATCCCGACGACATGACGGAACAAGATTCATTGACGTGTCACTTTATAAGCGTAGGTGTAATGATATAACTAATCGAAAAATTAAACAACATGGCTGATCGCTGCAACTGCATGAGATCATGCGCCTGAGTGATCTCGTGGCAGCTGCATGGATGAGCGATGGCAAGAATAAGGCACTTGACTGATCTTGACATCATTTCGCATATACCAACCTGCGAAGAAGACTGGATTGTGATTAGAGCAAGAAATATTTGCGATAGTTTAGGGACCTCCCTTTGATGCTTGTCAAACGGCGACATCAAACGAATTGAATCAATTCAGAATAAAGGCCATTCGCTTCATCGACTTCATTGTAATTTCTCAGCATCATTCCACCAACTCACTTTCGTATGACTTGACCTTCAAAGTGACGCAACACTGAGTCTCCGGAACGTCATCACTCTCTCTTGAATTCATCGCGATATTCCTCACATGACAACTGTGACATGTCCTGTTAATTAACGTCCACCGGAAACAGTCATGCACTTAAAGTTTCTGTGTTTCACTCGCGGACGGACTTTTCCAAAGATAGTTTTTTCCCCCAGACCACACAAGTGTGAAGCAGAAGCAGTATACCAGGTCATATTCGCTCATTATCTAGAGACGAGGTTTTGAATGTTCTATCAGATATAAACTATATCGTCTATCATATATTTGAATTACTATTGCTGTATTTTATATGATGTTTATATGATTTTTGATTACGCTCATTGAATTTATCATTTTTGGCAACTTCGCTGTTTTTGTATTTGTGCCCACTCTTTTCATAGCCCTGCAACTGGTCTGTATTATGCGAAAATAAATAATGAATTCTATTTGTTGAGGCGTTCATATATTTTGCCAGTAGGGCCAGCAGACCTATGAATGAAGCTAGAAAAATATTCATGGACGTACCGTTAGGAAAAATTGTACTACGGACGGCTGTACAGGGGTGATGCGTTTCAAAAAACGCATTTTTGTTGTGGCACCAGATCACAGCCAAACAACTCGATGACATAAGCAGTTGTGACATCTCTATACATCATATATTAACAGCTCAGGCAGCTATAAAATAATGGGTACATAAAGGGTTATAACTATTAATGAATGCTAAGTAAATAGCTTTGCGCATGCTACCGACAATTATGTGACCATTTCTTGGAAGTAACTCATAGGTACTTGCAGACGTTAAGAACGAAAAGTCCTGATTTGAGGAACAAATGTATTTACATTGATTTTGATGTTCTGATAGACAGGCCACATGTTTACATATTTGGCCGCCGCGACGGTACAGTAGTTGCGGTGCTTGGCTCCTGACCCGAAAGTCACGGGTTCGAACCCTGCCGCGGCGGTCGCATTTCGATGGAGACGAAATGCTTGAGACCCGTGTTCTTAGATTTAGATGCACGTTAAAGAATCCAAGGTGGACGAAATTTCCGGAGCCCTTCACTAAGGCGTGCATAGAACCACATCGCGGTTTTGACGCGTGAAGCCCGAGATAATATTATTATATGTTAATTTGTTACCAACAACTGCCTGAACTTGTTAATCAATTAAAGCATGTCGTTCTGCTGCTCAAATAAAAAAATATCGTGATGAGACACTCAGAAGTAGATAGTTAAGGTGATGGCAAAGTTATCGTGCTGGATGGACGTATCGTCACTTGCGAAGCGCTGACACATAAAGATTGCGGTATCACTAAGCCTGCTCAAGCCCCATACGCAATTACTTGACTTCAGAAAATATCGGAATGACGAACGCAGGCGGAAAAGTACGACTCTCACTGTTATATTGTGCACGTCAATATGTCATGTCAGTGTTTAGACGTAAGAAACTACACACAAATCTTGATAAATAGCGCTCGGACGGGTCTAATTGTCACATACCGTTTAACAAGGCCCTGCATGGCACGCAGCAAAAATAGAATAAATGAGATAGATTTCACTGAACGAATGATGGCATATGGCGCTTGCACTAAGAACATTTAATTTTGAGTCTGAAGATTCAGAGTGCTACGGCGAACATTAGAGCGGGTATAATTTTTAGAACTAAATGCGTAGAAGGTGACGCGTTCGCTTTGATGTGAATGCGGTGCTCATGACAGAAGAAACGCTAATGCTGTATGATGGGGCCATCGTTTTAAAAAGTAGTTCATTTTAGACTGATGTGTAAAATTATGCTTAGTTCTTCAATTTTTGTTATGTCCGTATGACATTATAACATACTTGCAAACTCCTATAACAAGGGCACCGTTTTCGACCTCGAGTAACGAGTCTTCTGTATGCAGGAATATGCTCAGTACCAAGGAAACTGGGCACGCGTTATGAAGCCACTGTGCTTCATGACGTTATATTCAAATATACATTCAAATAATTCGTTATTCTATAGTGGCCTTAGCTCCCAAACACGAGCAGTATTGCCATTGTGATTGGGCTGGTGCGAGAAATGCAGCCGAACAAAACGAAAAAAGGGGCTTGTAAAAGGCGGGCCCTGACTACTTGTTGTATCCAAGAGGCGTTAAACCTTTACGCTAGAACGTATGCTGTATACCTTTGTGAGGAATGCTGTATACTTTTGTGAAGAAAAACAATAATGTCCACCATGATACTGAATAACTTTTCCCTATTAGAACGTTACGTATGTCATTACAATGAGTGCATATGTTTCTTTTCAGAATCCGTATATTTCGTATATACTTTTTCGTATATTTGCCGTGCATTTCTGCAAAAATCTTACAAAATTAAATGCATGGAATTATCAGAGTGGGATAGTGAACGTTACAATGGGATTGTTTTTTGCGATCAGTTGCATTGTGTGAAGCTTTTCTCTCTTTCAGGATCAACGTCCCAATGGGAAACATGGAAGCATTCTCAGCAGTATTTAAATGCTCAAAGAAATCCAAAATGTATCGCCAGAAGGAGGACCGCTGCACGTTATGGTGACACAAAATGATGAGAACGTCTTCAGAGGAAAGACCAGCCTGCAAATTGGGTTAATAAATTTGTACGCTTCCAAATAGGAGACATTTCAGTGCTCGTGACATTTCATCTAAACACACGGAGATGCTGGAAATGAAGGCAGGAACGATACGTGTGCATGTGCAATAACGCACAAAGAAAAAAATTAATCTTCAGGATGAATTTCTCGAGGGAAACTACATTCCCTGCATGCCTCTCGCCGCATGACATTTTTACTAGCTACGTTGAAAATAACTATTGTGGCGGCTCAGGGCCGACAGCCTCCCGGAGCCCCTCAGAGACGACGCGGAGACACCAAGCAACAAGTCTTTACTGTCCGAAGGCCTGGCCGCGACTGCCCACTGTTCCCCGAGCGCGCCCGGCCCGAGCGTGCTGTTTGTTGTCGTCCGCCTCGCAGTCGCCCGAATTGCCAGCGCCCCCACTCTAGCTGCGCTATGAACTTTGGAATACAGGGAAGAGTGGCAAAATCTTTTCAAATGAAAATAACATAGTGATCAAAACACCCACATGAGGGTCTCAGAAAACACAATGATCAAAACACCTACGTGCGCGTCTAAGAATAAATCACGGGTAACAACTACTGAGACATTGGTGTACTTGAGAAGCCGATGTTCTTTCTGAGAAAAAAAAAAGAAATATCAGTGATTACGATAGCGCCTCGTTATGCTGCACAATAATAAATTCGCCTTAAGAGAGGCAATCATTGCTTCCCGTTGAATCATGACTGCAGACGTCAATTCGCATGCAGGCAATGGCAATGCTGAACCGCGAAGCAGGGCCCTTCTTCTCAAATATATTAAATAAAAAAAAGTTACCCAGCTCGTTGTGCATTTGCCTCTGAAAGGCGAAATCCATCTTCTTTTATTTCACAGTCGATTTTATTGATCCCGCCCGTATGCATTCCGCACCCAACGTGGTTTTGCACTGCTGTCGGGATCGGAGGAATTGGAAGCTTTCAGCACTTCACGTGGTTTTTCAGTGCCTCCGTGATCGGCGCACCATTGCGCAGGTGGCGATGTAATGTGATGGCGTAATCATGTGAAGTCGGGTGATGTGACGTCATAGTGTCGTCACGATGAGGTCATGATGGGGTCATACATTCTGGCGACCTGGGACGTCGTCATTGGGTGACGTCATCACATTATGATTATTTTTTGCATCACTCGTGTTGACGCTGCCGATGCCGGCTCTGCCTACGGTCACTTTTCTCGTTTGATGAGGCATCTAAGGCTTTCGTCCTTAAAAAATTACATTAAAACGCCGCTAGTGATTTTGCATCAAAGAACATTCCTTTGAGGAGAATGTTGTCTTCAAACGAAAAAGAATATACAGACTCTAGCAACAGGCATGGAAGCTGTCCATAGCTGGCGCAAGCTCTTTAAAGAAATAGTTTAGCATATTGATGGTGCGAATACCTACTTTACTCAGTCACAAATTACTTATAGACCGATATGTTCGCTGTGACTTGTTGCTAGCCAGCCAAGTCCAGAAAGGGGCCATGAAAAATGCCCTGATTTTGCCGCGCATTCGTTTGTTTTACTGTGAAGAATACTCAGAAGCTTGGAAGGTAACACAGAAGAAATTGAAGGTAGCAACTGAGAAGCTCCGAAACTAGCACGTACACACCATTCCTATTACTAATACCTGTAAATTATAATGGTCGCTCACGTTTCCTGGGGCTCGTTTAAAATATCAGCATTTACGGTAAAAGAATGAAACGAAGTTCTGCATTCTAACACGCTTCTGTGCTGCACTCGTATTGACGTCTTGCAAGATCCGCCATACTTAATGACAGATATTGACATTAGAGGTTTTTGTAAACAGCGCGGCAATTACGCCCATAGTAACTTCAACTGTGCATATTGCCACGTGTCGTGCCGGACTTCACAGCTGCAACCGTCGAGCTACAGCTGTTACGTCAGTTACATTGGTTAGAGCCGACTGAGATAAGCTTCAAACTTCCTGTGGGTCCATCGTATCAGGCAGGGCAATATCTGATGACACGTATGCGCATGTCTTGCGTTTCTTTACAGCGCTCAAATACTGGCAGCACATAAGCTGTAGGTTGTTCTGGTGTTCGGCAGCAGCCGTGCAGGTACACGCCGCTCTGGTTCGGCTAGTTTCTTTGTGTTTCTTATGCGAGGCACACGTTCGCCTCATTAACATTAACGCTTGTCTGCCGCATTCTCGTCTTCTATGGATTCCGGTGACGAAGACGCCCCGTGACAATATACAGGGCCTACACCATACGCTGGGGCGGAAATATCGTGCCACGGCTAAAGTAACTCTGAATTCGAACTTTCATCTTGAGGGAAGTTCTTTATATCGAAATGTTGTAGGACTTCACAAAATGTGCCGTACACATCTTTTTTATAAGTCCAACAACTCGCATGAAACTCCAGATGCTAATCAATTCAAAGCCCCGACATTGAAACCGAGCGTGGAGGGCTCGCAGGAAAGGCGGAAAGGTGTGATGGAAAGATCAGCAGGCAAAGTGGAAAACAAGTGACGAACTTTGAATAAAGGCGCGTCGTAGCAGTATGTTGTCGTGGAAAGCGGGCAAAAATCTCACTTTCACCAGCGGTTCGCATGTGATCTTTCATGCTTTTCTCTTTCTTTTGCGCTGCGAGCGAGAATACCGTTTTTTTCCTGACCAGACTCTACCACGACGCTCCTTCATTGAAATATCGTCACCTTTCTGTGACAGAGCTCCTGTATGACGTAACAAAGCGGACTGCTTTGAGGCGCGCTTGGTTTTGATATCGGGCTTTGAATTGATGATGAACAACTCGAATTACGTACAATTTCCTGGATTTGTAGAGAATGAACGCACTAGATATCGTGATGGTGTGCAACGCTTTCATATAAACAACCGTCATAAAGATGGTAATTAAATGGTGTTAGCGTGCTTTCGGTAATTATTCATTTTAATTTTACTTTAGGAGCCGCAATGCATTTCTACCTCGACGCAGAGTTTATATGCAAAGACGACAGTTGCTTTACTCTGATAGCAATGTAATAAAAACCTATTGCCTAAAAACACCCTGTAAATGTCTTTCTGTTTTAGCACGGGGCGACCCTTAGGGCGTTATGTACCATGGGTAGGGGGCCCAACATGTGCAGACACTATTTACGAATAGCGCTCTAACTGTCCATGGCCCCGCGTCGGTAGTGAATGCTCTCCGTTGTCTGTCGTTGTGTCCGCGCCAATAGCTTCTGACTCTATACCAACAAAACGAGAAAGGAACGAAGTACACGAGAAATGCCCTCTTTTCAACTGAGCAGGTTTATGTCATGCATGGGGAGACATACTGCATGGAAAGGGTCGCTCAGCCGGAGCGATTGCCGGCCAGGTTTGTCAGGCTAACCCCGCCTGCGGCAACATCATCACCATAAGCACCACCGCCATCATCTCGTGTCTCGTTTCCTGGCGCTATCACAAGCTATGCACCAATACTAACTAACCCACTTTCAATGCTTGCACGGAGACTGCGCAAGCGTTTCCTACCAAGTGTTTATTTCGCCTCGAGTAGCTTTCCCAGGTGTTTTGTCGAAGCAGACACCGGAAAAATAAGATCCGGCATGCTACACGACCCATTGATCCTCTGTATGAGTGAAACCTTCCTGGTGGATTAATCCGTCCAGAAGAGTTTATGATATCAAGGCTTCATTGTCATGGTTACGCTATGGCCGCTTTTGCGACCGCTCTTTGGCTTCTGATGTACGTCGGGAGTGTTTTGCGAGGCCACAATCCACAATGAAAGAAAGACACGCCTACTCTGAACTTGTGTAGGTCTGCATATAGGCCATCTTCACCATCTCCAAGAAACCGGCCTTAGGAAGGCCTTGTAAACCGCCCTACTTCGATCGCTGGATCCGTAGAGACATTCCATCGTTTCCGTATACACTTTCCACTCGAATCAAATAGCTTCGTCCATTTATGACACGTTTTTGCACAACGCTTAAGGATCAGGTTAAGAAATTCACAGCATGACTGCACGAAGCTGCCATATGGGACGATGTGGTTCACCAGCTTACGGCAATTTATTTACAAACAATACGACATGCTTTAATGATTTACAGAACGTGAGTAATCAGCTCGAAGTCAGCGATTCATGCTTTAGTGCCGAGCTACTTTTCTGTCGGGACAAAATATGACGATGCTTGGTGATAGTGCGAGAAACACGCATCTGTCAACAATTTCCAGGCATTATGACATGCTGTTTCTACTCCAGTAAAAGGACACCTTTAGCGCTCTTGCGTGTCGTACGCCCCTCAACGACGAAGAAATAAAAGCTGAAAAATACAAAGATGAATAATAAAATTAACATCAATCAACCCCGGAGCTTTCATAAAAAACTATATATATCTGCTGCGGAAGACGATCAAATTGAGCGTGGAAAGGTGAATCCCTCAGCCAGTTGCTGTAAGTAAACTATCACATTGATTTTGCAAATAATGTTTTAATCTTCGATATCATTCTTGCAGACATGTTTGCGAATTCCAACATATTTATGGCTTTGAACCTTTATGGCTATGAATATCTCACATGCTGTGAACCTTTTTTTTTACAAGCATTTTGCAATTGTTAGCTAACAAATACCCAACTGCGGGATGGGCTAAAGTTTCCTTACGAAAAATTTCATCGCAGGGTGCTCTTGTGAATACGGACCCACGAATAATTATTTTGCTTATCTTCGAAGTTTTCTTCTTGTTAAAAACGCGAGGGTTCCTTTTGCAGCTTCTTCACACATCTTGCTGGATAATAACTTATTTTCAAATGTATAGGCATTCAACCGTATTGTGCATTTCTGAAAAACATGTCTGCCGATTAGTGGCAGGCAAGTTTTTAGTAATAAACAATATTTCACATGCTTTTTTGATGGCTAGAACATCTGATACCGGTTCCCATGCAAATGAACCCAAATATGTAAATGCACTACCAGGCGCCATATGTAACTTTCTATGATACCTGTTGTTCGCACACTATAATGAAACCGTTATATTTAACTGTTGCAATTGATACGAATAACTGAAAAATTAAAATAAACTACTTTTTTTTCTATTCCACGTACACAAATGCGAAAACTGGGCAACACAGTAATAGTTGTCCCGCCGAGCGGGATGTTTTGCACGGTATACTCAAGATGATAGCTTTTTTATCATGCAAAATGGAAATTAATTATGCATAAGTGTATTTCAGAATGATGATAGGCAGGTTGTAATTAGAATGCTAGTTTTTTGTGGTAGGATGTTGTTCAAGAGGTCAGGGGTCTCACCTCACCTCAACTCAGCTAGCGGGCCGAAGTCACGACATTTAGCCCAACAAGGAATATTTTAGGGGATTTGACGTCAAATTTCGAGAAACATACCGATAATGATCTCCAGAATGAATAACATTTTGTAATAAAGTATTTCTGTTCTACGGCGATGTTTCAATTCACAATGACTGCATCGGGTGCCTCACGAAAAAAAAAATGCTGGAGACCAGTCGCGTCTCTGTAGCTTACCCGAAAAAATGGTTATTAATAGCAATAGGCTAGAAAATAATGCAGATACTATTTAGCAAACTTATAAAAGTTTATTTCTTGTGAAGCTGCGTGCAGCATGTTTGAGACCACTGCAACAGGTGATATTAAAAAAATTCCGCTCTTATTTGCTTGGACTCCGTGCAATGTTCGGTACTCATGAACAAAACCTCATCAGCGGACGCCTATAGTTAGTCCGCAATGAACATCGCGAAAAAAAGCAAAATCCCAATCGAATAATCTTAAGAATATAAGGCCATGAATGATTGATTGTTGACAAATCTAGTGGCCTTTAGCACCGAATTGTCCAACAGAAGCAACATCGTCATAAGGACAAGTTGGCGAGTTACTCTATGGACCTTGTCTGTGATATGCTCATGACATACGGCCGGATGTAACAGAAAAGGCCGGGTCAATGCGAAACTATCAGGGCGCAGCAACATGGCGACAACAAGAGAAACAAATCAGGAAGATGAATCAGCATATATTGCGAGAAGTAAGAATAAGAGCCTTAGTTTTATGAATGCAGACTAACCGCACAAAAAGCTGAACGTGCTTCAAATTAACCACAAGAATGAAAGTGCCAAAGACAAAGGCCTAAAAGGGACACCGAATTATTTGTTTAGTCCTGTTTCTTTAGCACTTCAGCATTTCATTTTCAAGTTAAAACCGACATTCCCAGAAAAAATGCTCGATTTATCACAAAAGCCTGCAGCATATTTAGCATAAAGGAAAGATAAATCTCTACGCTCTTAAATATGTTGTCAGTAAAAAAATAATTGCGTGAAACAGGAGCATCACACCGATTAATTTCGTTATTCATATGTACCAAAATTTTCATTGTTTGTAGCGGGAAGCGCTCCTTAACCAGGCTGCGGGTCAGGTGGGAGAGGTGAACAAGATCGCGTCCGGTCTGTCTTTATTGCATGCTTACCGACAGTGTTCGCTTGCCATCCGCAAACCCGCAGAACCTGCGCCAGCAGCGCTGATAGGTGACACATGTGTGCTTCCTTAGCTTCGGCGCGAGAGTAAAATAACCTTGTCTATTACAGGTCATGCTTCACTAATCTGTGGCATGTGCAGTACCTGCTCAGCCTCCGCAAAGAATCTTATAAAAATTTTCAGCATCTATTATCGCCATTCTGGGTTGACGTAGAATGTGGATCACAGTTGGCGCATACCCGCATAGCACGGGCCGTGGTATGCCTGTACGCGCCACACGTGACTCGGGGAAACGCTTTCACGAGGTACGCAAAAGGCATGCCACGTTATTCATGTCAAGACTTGTGAATCATGTTAATCGCTAATCATATGCTTATGTCATCTATACCTATTTTGGTATATTCCAAGTCAAGCAGACGACCATGAGAGCGCCAAGATGGGGGCGGATAGATATAAAACTTTATAACCTATTTTAGAATAGCCAGCTGGTTCAAAAAGTGGCCAACTTCCCTGTCTTTCCATGTACAAAATAAAAAGCATTTCTTAGCGAACCAAAGACCGTTTGACAGTTTCTATCTATCTATTCATCTATCTAGCCGCCTATGTCCGGGCGGTCTCATGGTCGTCTTCTTAATTTGGTCGAAACCAAAATTGGCATAGGAAGACATGAGTGTATCACGAACACGATTCACTGATCACAGCATGAATAAGGTGACATGCCTGTCGTGTACGTTATGAAACCCTTTCTCCCAGTCACGTGTGGCGCGTACCCGCATACCCCATGGCATGGTTGTAGGCGCGAAACGTGATTCACATGCTATATCAACACAGGAACGACGAAATAGACTTTGGAAAGTTTATAAAACACTTCACGAGGGTTAAACAAGCTAAAAACATACTGTTTGTTATAGTTGGCGATATTAATGTAGCAGAGATTTGCTGACAAAGGTACTGCAAGGAGCATCCACCGGCAACCGCGTGGTATAGTATGTGAATAAATGTTTGCCTAAAAACGGTTGCCAAACATCCCTATGGGGTGGGAGCGGTTGTCTAACGTCCGTTCTGGTTGCAGGTTTGGTGATCCGCTTTATAATAATGTAATAAACATTACATTTCTACTCCTACGACTCCCCAAGCTGCAGTCTAGCGTTACGCTTCCTACAGGAATGCGCCAATGAAAGCTGCATGAACTTCGTTTCGATAAAAGCGACACTTGTGTTGTGATGTAAAGGCTGACTTCATGTCGGACCATAAGCCACCCTTTACGCACGGGTGTGCTGAATGTGACTGTTAAGCCCACGATATGTAAGAAACTACTGAATTTGCACAAACACGTCGGTTCACCTCGTAATGCTTCGCCTAAAGTCACAAAATTCGGCACACGTAGCTACTCACTGAAATCAGAAATGATTTTATTTAGTCATCGAATCAATTAGAAAATTTGTGTATACAGAAGGAGGTTCCATAGTCAGAGACTGAATCGGGAGCTCCTACAGAAGTGAATACAGAAGAAATAATTGATGCAGTAAACAAAGGTACAGAATACAGGTAATAAAATACATCGCAGGTAAAAAGAAAAGGGGTTCTACTGAAGAAAAACAATAGCAGAAAGCAGCAACAAAAACCGAAACTAGAAAACATAAAAATTAAGGTAATTCAACTCTCCTAAACAGTTTTCAGATAATTACATGGTGAAAGATAGCAAAATATAAACGACGAAAAAGAAATCTAAACAGTGACATCTGATATTAGCAATGGAGGATGACGATGCGATGCTTCGTTAACGTTAGGTTGTGAGAAGGCATGAAAGGGAACGGGAGTAATAGAAATGACCAAAACTATCCAGATTATGGAATGGATGCGAGGAGTCTTCATATCTATTTGAACATGCCGATTGATGGCGAGGTTTTCATTCCTGAAGGTATAGAATTCCACAGATAGATTCCGGTGAAGTGGGCTGTTTGTTTGCCATAGTTAGTATGAACTATAGGTAAGATAAAATTGTGATTATGTGCAAACCTTGTCAAGTTTGTATTCTCAAGACTTGATGGAGGGACAAAGGAAGCTGATTTTTTATTTGCTTGAAAACTAGTATTCCTAGGTTATATTTGAAAGTGTTCTCGATTGTTAGGATGTTGTTGGCATGCCGGAGTGCTTTAGCATCACTGTGATAATGACTGTGGGTAAGTATTCTAATAGAGTGATTTTGCATAGTTCGAAGGTAGACGAGATGACTGCTGTAGGTATTGCCAGAAGATGTGATACAGTAATTAATATGAGAATGAATAAAAGCGTAGCACAATGAAAGTAATGTAGGTTTGGAAAGTATATCGCGGCATTTATTTAGAGCACGTATGCCGTAAGCCATTTTCTTGCAGGTATGCAACATGCAAATGAAATTTAAAGTGACGGTCCAGTTTAATTCCCACGAAGGTCGCGTCATCGTCTGCTTCAATTGCGAATTGATTTAGAAATATTGGCGGGATATAATTACGTTTACGTTGGTGAGAGTGGAAAACAACAAATTTCGTTTTAGTGGGATTGATCTGTAGTTTATTATGGATGCACCAAGCAGCCAAGCTTGAAAGGTCATGATTTAGTTTCTGTGTCAGAGATTGGAGACATTTTAATCAGTGTTAATAATTGTTGTGTCGTCTGCATACAGGAAGCATTCTGAACTGGTAAGGCATGTTGGCAAATCCTTTATGTAAATTATGAAAAAAAGCGGGCCGAGAATAGAACTTTGAGGTACTCCTATATTTGTTACTTTAGGTATACACTTATTATCTAACAAACTGACAACTTGGCTTCTACTGAGTAGGTAGTTTTTTATTAATAATAGTGCAGGACCGGTTATGCGAGTGCTTGATACGAGATCAGTTCCTACAATGCGGGATATCTGACGGAATTTTTTATTCTCTGCTCCTCCTGCATAATAAACCATCGCTCTTTTATCGCTGTTTTCCTTGTTATGTTTACAGAAACTGAAGCGTCGATCGGAAGAGAAGGAACGATGGGTAGTGCAAGATGTATACAAATATTGAGCGCACTTGTACTTATATCAAAGGCAACGCCAAACACCGAGGTAATCGACAATGAGAAAGGCAAGAATTGTATTCTCTCTTTTATACTTCAAGGAAGCAAGTCGATCGACCCACTTCTCTCGGATTTCCCTATGTTGGTACATCCCGTTAAACATCTTACAGAAATCTGCATTTTCCTATTTGTATCAAGCGGCGTTATATATAACCATGATGGCCAGAGGAGAGAGAAAAATAAACGTTTATTGTCCAAATGGTGTTCCCAGCAATGCACGGTATCACCCTGAGGTGGGAGGCCTCCCTAGTCCAGGAACCCTTTGGCTTCTACTGCCCTCTTGGCCCTCGCCACGAGTTGTCGCTGGTCTTCCAGGTCATCGAGGGCAAGCTTCGCTTCCCACGTTTCGGTTAGGTGGCCGTCGTTCGTTCGTCCTCCTTCATTCCCAGTCTTCTCCGGTTGCATAATGCGGCTTGCATAACACTGGTATTCAAGGAGCAGGTGTGCCAGGGTGTCCGGTACGTTGCAGAGCGGGCAGATGTAGCTATGTTTTGTTGGGTAGAGACGGTGGATTAGTGTTCAATGTGTGTATGGGGTGCTTTGCATGCGCCCGAGTATCACGCTCTCTTCTTTTTGTCAGTTTTGGGTGTGGTGGAGGAGACACTCGTTGCTCCAGTCAGTGAATAAATAAATGTCAATCTTTCGTTTGTCCCCCTCTTCTCAAGAAGGATCCGTTGATGGGCGAGTTGGTACATGTCTTGAAATATACTGAGTATGTGCAGCGCAATGGTACGAAGACAAGAGAAGACACACGCCAGTCTATGTCGTTTGTGTGTCTTCTCTTGTCTTCGTACCATTGCGCTGCACATACCCCTCTTCTCGCTTATTCCACGTTTAGTTTGTTTTGCGTTGTTCACTACAAGCAAAATTAACTGACTTGACTCCTACTTAACCACGCCCCGAATAAGGCTCAGTGATGACTATCAATGAACAAAACTCCCTGTGAAGTGGGGTCTTTGTATTTGCTACCACAAAAGCGGATGTGAGCACCGCACCCTGACTGAAGCTGCCACTGAACTTTGCCTACACCCCAAGCGCGCATGAATGAATGAATTGTACCTTTATTTCGCAGAAAAGGAAGGCTCTAGCTGAGCCGCAGTTTGGGAATAGGTGGGGAAGGGATTAAGAAAAAAGGATCGTCGTGCAGCCCGCATCTCTTGGAATGCTCTGGAATTACTATTAATTGCGTACAGATTATCCTAGGAATCACTAGAAGCTGCCTTTGTGATGTGGCTTCTCCAGTCGTGAGGCAGCCCTGTGGCCTGATCGTGCAGTGCAGACGAAGTAATGCTTAAAAACTAGCCTCGATTAAGGATACAGTTTTAATAGTTTTGCAGTGGCTGCAAAACTATTTGCTGCAAATAAAAGACAACTCGTTTCATTTCATGAAAAACAATCAGTTTCAGAACACATCAAGTGCTTTCACAATCATGTCTACATGTGACGATGGTTGTAGCACATTTAGGCAAGGTGGCATATTGATAATCTATTGTAAAGATATATTTTCTTTTTACAATATGCTATCAAATGTTTAAAGAAATTGTGAAACTTTATACGGCAAATTTAAGCCCACTAGAGATTTGCTTCTAGCCGTGAAATCGTGTTACAATATTACGACAGCATAAGCTAGGGCACGCATATTTATGATCTATAAACATTTTGTGACTGTGCTCTGAAATGCGTAGAATAAGATGATTTGAACACTACAATGAACACTCTAAAACGCAGAAACAATTAGACATATTTTTTGCGACTGCCCACTGTACAGTGCACAGCGACTATCTCTTTGCAACGCGCTGAACAAGTTCGATGACTGACCTTTGTCGGAGGAAAGAATTCTACGCCATCGACAAGACGCAACGTCGCAGAAGAAGGCCATGCAAGCGCTACTGCGCTTCTTGCGATCGACCGGCCATTTTGAACGATTGTAAGCAGAACGCCTTCCCTGTGTGTGTTGTTTTTTATCTTGTGTGTGTACGCGCGTTTTTTTTCTACTCTTTCCCCCCCCCCCCTCTCTCTCTCTCTCTCCCTCTACGCCCCCTTTCTTGCCCCTATTCCCCCCCCCCCCCCCCCCAGTGCTGCGTAGCAAACCAGATGCTAATATCTGGTTAACCTCCCGGCCTTCCTTTTTTCATCTCTCTGTCTCTATGTATTTTATTATTATACATCATTTCCTGCTTTCTCATCTACACGGCGATTCTTGCATTTTTCATCAATACCGGGCCGAAAAGTAAGACTTGCAACTTCTAATACATAGCCATTTTTCTTGGCCCAACTAGCGCACACGCTGCCCACGCCTAGTTTATTGGGGGCAAGTTATGGCGAATGCAGAGGCCAAGAGTCTAGGTCTAGCGGGTCTAGACGAGATGGCTGTTACCTTTATATGGGCCTTCACAGCTCACTCAGCCTTGGCTCGTTAAATCTGACGATCGGCAGTGGCCACGCAAGCGACTGCGACTCGCAACCATGAAATGACTGTAGGCAACCAGTGTTCACACCGGCTAGCGTGAACTGCCTCTCACCACGCCAGTATTCCTCGCTATTAGTGCCGTTTAGGTCGGCTTGGACAGCCATTGCGTCGCAATATAAGTGGAGGTCCCTGTTCGGGGCGTCTTTTTGTTTCACAAGCTTTGCAAGTGCAGTCGTTTGAGAAACTGAGCAGTGAGATACACAGCCAGAACAGGTGCTTCAAGAGAAAAGCGACCATTTGCGACTGCTAGCTTTACAACCAACTAGGTCACACGACCTCTGGAAATCACGTGTGTGAAGGCGACTTAAAGGTTGCGTAATTTCAAGTTTTGTACGCGCGTTGAAGCGAGAGGCAGCGCTAGGGCACTCCCTTCCTGCGGCTGGCGCTCTTAATTACTTCCGGATTTCTGGCCATTAGTTTCCTCGGTTAGCGAGTAACAGTTGATCACTTTTGCCTCCTCTCGCTTGGTGACATGCTTGTTAATTAGTGAGTAACTATTTACTGCAATGTATATGACCGATAATATGCTTCTTATGCAATTTTCTAATTACTTCAATCGTTAGCGTTTCCGGCTACAAGGCGAATGTTTTTTTGTCATATCAAACAAAATAACCAAGAAAAATACATTGCCTCAACCTAGGCGCGCCGTTTTACCATGCTTGTTCATTTGCAAATGAGCATATCCACTGGATAGTTACAACATCACTCATATCTGCAGAATGAGGGAACGCTGTATCAAGAATACTGCATAAAGTAGAACTGGCGTGTGTCTAAAACGTGCGTTTTTTATGTTTTGGGGCATCATATACATTTTTTTTTTATTTTGCTAAGACTAGGCTAACTGTTTACATCCAACCTCTTCTTGTGTTTTAATTTCGCATTCTTACCCTTTTCAGAAAAACATCCCGTATGCAAAAGTGAAGCATGCAAACAACGAGGTAAACGATGCATTTCCCCGCTGATTTATAGAGTTTGCAGATACCAAACAAACTTACATTGCATTAACAAGGCTAGTGAGACAAATTCTGAGCGCAACGCTGCAGCAACTAACCAGCCATGTGCGAAAACATTTGCCGTGTTGATACCTTAGGCACTGTAGGAATTTTGTTTACTGTTTTCATAATAGCTTCTTGTTGAAAAGCTGCTATATGTAACTTGATCAAATGGATGAATGTTCTTATCAATAAAAACAATGTCTTCCGTAAAGCGAAGTGTAAGGGTCATATTCAACACGCTGGCCTAAAGATTGCAAACTCAAAAGCATCAACGGCGTGGTCAAATGTTGAACTTATTTTCGTTTGATGTAGCTAAAAAAATTGCTACTTTACGTGAAGCACATGTCCAAGATGAAAACAGCCTACCACTCATGCTGTGGCCGCTGAGTGTCATGGGTATAGCTTAACAAGCCGGCATTAGGTTAACGTGCCTAACCATCAATAATGTCATTTTATACTTATGGAAGAGTACATTCTGGTGCATCTTGATTGTGTACGCCCAAAATATTTCAGTTGATCTTATTTTTCGGGGTGCAAAGCACTCCGAGGACGAGTGCAATTTTACCTAAACAACGAAGTTTAACATATTACCAATGCCAAGACAAGGGGACTCAATTCAAGCACTGTTGGGATACACAACTGATGAATGCCGCGAGAAGAATAAAGAATTAGTTGCACACAATACTTCAACTAAAGTTCGGGGTGCACATATGACCACACATATGCAACAAGACCGCACATATGCACTCCGAGATCACAAATCGCAGAGATAGGTTGGGCAACAAAGGTTTTAGACGACGGCACATAGGTATGGCACACGGACACCGCACGGTACCTACAAATATATGCAATGCATCTCTCCAAAAGGAAAAAAAGAATATGGCAGCCTCGCACTAGTAGCGTAGTACGGAAGCAGAATTCGGCTTCCGTACTACGCCATCCGCACACATGGACGAGGCTCCACAAACGCTCCTTGTATTTCTCGCACATTCTCTTTCGCACGTTGCTCTCTGTTGGCGGGGCTGGTGGTGCCGCCGTTTATAGCTTATAGAATGAAGTAGTGCGTAACTACACTAAGGAGCGGCGATAGAGAGTGGTTTGGCGACGACGCAGTTAGAGCATGGCCTCCGAGAGTGCGCGTCGGCAGAGAAACGCTATCATACTCGAAGCAGAAGCCGGCGGAAAAACGGCGTTGGTGCCCGTGGAAACTGCACGGCGCCCGTGAATGTCGTGTAGTGGAAGGAGTCTCCTTAACGCATGTAATATTGCGTGGCAGAAGCTCAGAATCGCGCCTGGGGTCAAAACGTATGAATTGCGCAAGCAGTGGATGTTTTAAAGGCCGACCCATTACAAAGCGCTCTGACATAATAATCATAATCAACAAAAGCATCAACAAAGTGAACTGCTGCGTAGGATCGCGTGTTGCCTGACGGACGTGTAGTGGGCCCTTGGCAGATTCGCACAAGGATTAATTATGGGGTAGTGGGCACTTAACAACTGCACTTGCAGCAGGCATTATAAGATATTTTTAAACAGCCAATGTTACACGCACAGTCGTTCGTTTCCTTACGACACGGTTGCGGCACGCACCAAGAACCGATGCAAGACTAGCATTTGAGAAGGCGATACGCACGGGGCCTGATTAAGCTATCGTGTTCTACTCTTGAAGGCGAAGCTCAAGTGTACTCCAAGTTTTCTTGATGCATGTAGCTGATGACGATGAAGAATTATGGCTCAGCACTTTGTAGTGGGTGGGAAGCTTTAAACTACAGACTCCTTGTGCACTTCGCATTGTGTGACGCCTGGTTGTTATTTTACTCTTCTACCGCGCTGTATTACACATTTTAACGCGATTCCTTGCCTGACATGATGCCGGTATAGGATCTTTTTGCAAATAAGTTTCAAGCACCGGCGTGACTTTGTGGCAAAATACTCTACTGCAACGCAGAGAGCCGGGATTCTAATCCCATGAGATCTTGGATATGTTTTCTCATTTCTTTTTATTATTTCGTGCGATAGCGGTTGCGGACACCGGTGGCGGTGGACTAATACAGTATTGTTTTTGTGGCTCATAAGGGCTTTCGCTGTAAAACACCACAAATGAGGGGAGTGCATCTGGTGTGCGCTGATTTCAGGGAAGATTTCATGTTGAAAACATTTTCGCCCAAAGCGAGCGGCCCAACAGCATGAATCCAAACAATGCAATAGAATTGACGGGAAGGTGAAGCGATAAAATGTTTTCGAACAAGTAATATCGGTAAAGCCTACATTTTGACAAGACGGTGTTGTCAACAAACAACTGGTTCGCTTGGTGGTGTAGTCACGTGCAACTCATGCAAAATACGCAATCATCAACGTGGGAGGAGGAGAAGAACACACTGGTTGTTGCTGCGGTCACGAAGACAAGTCCCATTGGGAATAATACTAACTGCAAAAATATTACTTTATGTCCGATCAACGCTGTAGCTAGAGCCTATTTCAGTACTCAATTTAGAAAAAGTTGGCGGAGATAAAAATACGCACGTAAAAATTACAAATTTGTATAAGAACTCTATGTAGTCAACAGCACAAGTTGGAAGGTGTGACACATCATGGGGATTAGCACACTAGACAAACACGTGAAAAGAACACAAGAAAGTTCCAATCTTAGTTTGTCAGAACGAACGTTGTTCTTATTGTCCTCGTTCTTTTATTGCACTAATCCGCATCATCTACAATGGCCTACTGCCATCTGCCATGAATACGCCTGTTCTCGATAGTAGAACAGTATATTGCACAAAATAATATAATAATACGCTCTTTTATGGCAAAAAGTCACAGTGATGTGTGACAGAAAAAAAAATATTCATCGACTTCCATGCCGTGAAAACCGTCGCACAGCGAAGCTGTCGGCACGCGAGTGTCTGTGATTGGTTATCTAAATCACATGTTGTAGTAAATCTGCCGCTAGGTTTGAAATACGCGCGCTTACACTTTATTGGGCAAAGCAAAACCTTGTGATCTGATGGCTCGGGCGATGGCGTTTCAGCGAATGCCTCGCGTCCTGTGGTTTACCGCTGCGGAAATCAGGACCCTGCAAAGTATGCGCTCCCTGTTCTCTACATGACCCTCTTACGCGCCCAGTAGCCTTGCCTTGGTTCTTTACAATTATCTAATTAATGTAATTAATGAGAGTGAGAACTGCTTTACTGGTATTTCATATTGAAAATCATCGTCATCATCATCATAACTTTGTTTTATTTATTCACTCGCTTTGGTCACTTGACCTGCGCGACGGCTACTACTACTACTACTGCTACTACTACTACTACTACTACTACTACTACTACTACTACTCCTACTACTACTACTACTACTACGACGACGACGACGACAACGACGGCAGAGGGTAGGCTAAGAGCTTCGCTGTAAAAAAAATGCGAACGCTGAAGCGCACACATTAAATTCCAAGTGTGTAAGTAGATGACATATTGTGAATGAAATGTGCAATACCAAAGCATGTGCGAGCTAAAATGACTATGCTATTTCATTTCAGCAAGGCTTATTCAAGAGTACGTCGATACTTCCATTGATCCATGCGAAGACTTCTTTAACTATGTATGCGGTGGCTGGACAAGCAAGAAGGAAGCTGGCATGCAACCATATGATGCGTTTACTATGGTTCGAGAGGAATTTAACAAAGTCATGGCTGGTGAGCACTCTTTGAAGCACCCTTGTTGTTGAGTGAAAAAACGTTCTTGTAATATTTTTTTACGTCGGTATGACGCTGAAGCACGCAGTAGTCAAACCGGCAAATATGGAACTTTTCAATGGGCGATATGGTGTCTATTAAAAGAGAACATTTCCAGTGTAACGTATATTCCGCAGGTATTGACATTAGAGATATCACACTTTCAGAACTACGCCACTATCTTATTACCTCTCCTGACAATTAAGCGTTATTCTTCAAATTGCGTACCCAAAAATAAAAGATACAAACAACAACACTGCTATGCGTAAATTTTGTATTTAGAGTATTTGTAATTTAGGTATTCATACTTTTTATCTGTGTTTGGATATACCGGGTGTTTCAAGAAATGTGTCCAAAATTCTCACAAATCAAGAAAATACGATATTTGTTCGAAGCCTTCACAGTTTCTTCTTCTGTAGCCGCAGGCATCTTAAGAAGGCCGAAGGAATAATTTGGGTCAGTAATTAAAAAAGTTAAAATAATAAATTTCTTAATTAGTGCAGTTAGCAGGTTACGTCAGATGGGAGAGTTGATGTCGTTCATGCGAAGAACCCGTTGCAGCTTTGATAGTTTGAAAAAGCGGCCTCTAGTAATAATTGCGAAGTAATGAAATTGACCCATATTTAGCGACGAATGCGAAACCAAAACGCGGAAGAGCGCAACAGCCATTTTCTTCTGAGACGTCCAGAATGGGTGAGCGTCGTTGTATCAACCACCAACCGACTTCATTGTGTGGGCGTGCGCGCGGCGCTTGCAATTATAGCACGCTTGACCAACATATGTTAACGAACGGAGAAGTACTACACCTCTGTAATCGTTGTCGTGAACAGCGACGTCATCCTGGTCGTCTGCTTGTTGCGCTCATTGGTGCTTCGGTTTAGGTTTCGCAGTTGAATTTGGTTGGATTTTATAACGCCACAATATTGACTAGAGGCCGCTTCTTCAATATCTCAAAGCTGCGATGGGTTCTTCACATAAAGAACTTCAAATCTCCTATTTGATGTAACAGTCTAACTCCACTAATTATAAAGTTAATACATTTAACTTCCTAATTACTGTTCCAAACAATGTCTTTAACGATCTTAAGATGCCTGCGGCTATAGAAGTCATTGTGAAGGCATCGAACAAATATGGCATTTCCTTGATTTTTGAGGATTTTGGACATATTTCTTGGAAACACCCGGTATATCCAAACACAGATGATAAGGCTGAATACATAAATTACAAATATACTTATTACAAGATTACAAATACAAAAATACAAAGTACAGTCAAAGTTACCAGGTCAAAAATACAAAAATAGCCGAAAATTCGGAAAAATTAGCCAAAAAATAGCCAGCTTGAGCGAAAGACTGAAAGTAGCCAAAGTAGACATGTATGTGTGAAAACAATTTCTCAGTTTTTATGTATATCACTGAGTGCAAAAACCTTTTGGCGAAAATACAAGTTAATGCTGCATGAGCCCTTCAAAATCAGAATATCTGAGATTGAAGAATAATTTGCCGGCATTAGGAATGATTTTCTGCAGATAACAAGATTTCTGGCGCTGTTACAAAATAGGGTAGTACGTAAAGCGTTGTGTTAGCCTTTGCATGGTGCCACTGCGCATACGTCCTACTCTAGCCACTTGGGTTCGCATGTCGTATTTCGAAAATAGCATATACACCGAAGCAACGCAGACGCTGCGGACCTTTCATAAAACTGTCTAGTCACGCTCTGTTCACGCGTCTTGCGTGACTTTTCAGCACTGGAAGGACGGCAGGAATATAAGTAACATTCGTGCTGGGACAATAAATACGAATATGGCATGACTGTGCTTAAGATCACGATTGCTGGGATAATTGTATTTAAGAATGTATTGTAATCATTTTCGCAATCACTTCTTCCTTGTTGAGGAAGTCTGACCAGTAAATGCTCCTTATTCGCAGTTCGTACCAAATCCTAAGAAATGTCACAAGCAGTTTGTCGGATATTCGATTTATGTAGCCGATGCGTGCAGAATTCCCAGGATGCAGAACGCTTTCGATTGTCCTCGTCGCTTCCAATTAAGATGTAAAATTGCAATCGGCAACAGGTGCTTTGCAAAACGAGGCCTCATGCAAAAGTCTTCCCCTAGGCCAACCATGCAACTAAAAGCCTTTTTATTGGGTGTGTGCAATTCAAGTGGCTAATTTAGTTCTTGGAGCTATAAACACGCCTTAGCTACCATGTTTTCACGGTACATAGTCGTATGCAAGCGGCTGCGACGTCACCAAATATTGATAATTCGGTTAAAATGAGGGAACAAAATAGCCATGAAATAGCCAAGTAGCCAAAACGTTTTTTTTCTGCCGCCACCGGATTAAAAAAGGTAGCCGAATTGGCGCAAAGTAGCTAAACCTGGCTACCCTGTATAATACAGTGACCCTTCGTAGGGCGAAGATATCATTTTCGCAGTCAGATTCCTACTTCGTGCTTTCTGACAAGCATTAAATCGCAGATATTTGAATTTATCAGGCATCCTGAAAGAAAAATTCTTGTTTTTATTTTTCAGAACTACTTCAGAAAATAAAGGCGCCTGGCAGCAGTGACAACGTTATCAATAAAGCTGGTATCCTCTATAAAGCTTGTTTGGGTAAGTAAGCTGAGAAACTTACCGACACTCTTGTAATGACAGTTACATTTTGTTTTACTAGTCTGAAATTATTTATGCCATGGCCACAGCTTTTGAAAAAAAAGTCCATTTCGCTGCAAGCTGGGCGATACAATCAATATCATAGCAAAAAATTGCAATTCTGTGCGAAGCAAGGCTAACAGCTAACTTTTTAGGAGCTGGCTTGCCAGGTTCTTAAGCTGGGGCAAAGTCCCGCGCAGTAAGCGTAACCTTAGTTCCAGACGCGACCGCTACCGGCGCAGCTCGCGCGAAAGAGAATCCTTCTTCATGTCCTTCTTCGAGCGCCTTGATGATGATATTAAAGCAGGCAAAACCACATTTCATCGATTTCCTCGACCACACGTTCGGCCACAGCTGCAAGGTCTGCGACCGCTTGTGGTTCAACAACCTGACCACAATCGCTATTATAACAACGTGTGACGTCTTTATATGAAAGCAGAGGAATTGTACGGAGCATTCACGGTTTACCCGATTATCTCCGAGACAGCTCCTCAATCATCATTCACTTCGTGGATATGGCGTGATTTTTTTGGATTCGATTTCGCGTAACTCTACAAAACGCTGGTGTAAGGGAATAAGGTCACTTCAGGGAGCGAACCTGTTTCCGTGCTGTCTGTCATCTCAGAACGGAGTAATCAGTGAGAGCCCAGCACGTACAAGGGTACACGAGCCATCTAGTGACTTCTGTAGAACGCATGCCAGCGCTCGCGACCGCGCCCTTATGGTGAAAGTTGCTGCTGAAGCGGCGACGCCCCCCTCCCCCGGCCCGCCGGCGCCCCTTCTTGCTCATTAACCCAACGAAAGAAGGGTGGGGCGCTATCTGCTTGAGAAGCCGTCGACGGAAGGCCATGCACGCGGGCCGATGTTATCCAGGCACCCTTTGGGCGACGGAAATGGCCGGCACGTTTCATCTCCGTTCAGCCGGGATCGTCCACAGCTCTCGCGTGATTTTACTGGCGCGTAGAGCAAACAATGCGCTTGGCGCTGTTATCGATTTGGACTTTATACGGAACATGACGGCAACGCCAACGGTGACAGCTAAAATCTGCCAGAGTGTCCACATAATTGCTTTCACAATGATATATGAAAAGGAGACATTAGTACAAAAAAATTTGCAGAAATAAAAAATCGTATTCCCGAATAAAAGCAAGCATGCTTAATTCAGCACGTAAGTAGATATAAATCTGTAAACGAAGAGTCATCCCTATGTTGTAGGTTTTGTTAAACTTGTGGCTAAAGCAAATGTTTGCGGCGCGAACTAACTCACCAAACTTCTGTTCGCTGACAATATAATCGTTGAGCAGAGGGCCATTCTCTGTGACTACAAATATATGGAAAGTGACTTTTGATTTGCGCTCACGGAGATTTTATCTGGGTGTACAGGACTGTGTGTGGACAATACTTGGTAGCGATGCCGTTTTAATACAACTTGGCATCCTTCTATGGCGACACATAGAGCGCCACTCAGGCATACTTTTTGCTGTTGAGCGAAAGTTTGAAGCTGAAAACACATAGGGTCCTTTATGCATTAGCCTAAGACGACTCGACGGCGAAAACTCCCCCCTCCTCCCGAAAGCTGTCTGCACCTAACGTGTTTTGGCACTGCCTCAAAGATCGGAGGCATTGCAAGCTTTCTGCACTTCACGTGGTTTTCCACTACCTCCGCGACCGGCTTGCCTTTCACAAGGCGATGATGTAATGTGGTGACGTCAACACGTGATGCCATGTTATGTGACGGCACAGTGTCGTCATGGTGGCGTGATGTGGTGAATCCGCATTGTGGATGCCGCTGCCGCGGTAATTATGCAGCTCACGATGTTCAAATCAGCCAATGGCCGTGGACTTTTTGTTTATGGCTATTGTTTATGGCTACTATGGGTCATATCGGTTTATGGCATCGTTTGTCGAGAGAAGAACGAGTGAGTTCTAGCTGACTTTGACAATTTATTGCAATTTTCAGGTAGCGTGCTGCGCTATAATGTGACTCACATGTTCCAAAGAGTCTTGACTACCAATTAGCAGCGAGTGTTGCAGGACCCCTTTAAATGGTCGCCCCTGATGAACGGAAGCCGCAAACTTCTTGTGCGTTGGGCAAATTTAGTTCCACTGAGCTAGATGAAGCATCCAGTGCAATCTTTTTCAGTTGAAAGTCGTAAAACAGGATTCGGAAGATGAAGCTCGGCAGGCGAGAAGAACTATGCTTTCACCAGACCAGCAGACACATCTGACACTCAGACACTACGGTGTGCTCTACACATCAACCTCAGAAACACCCAAAACACGTACAGTGTGACTGTCACCACTGCTGCTCAGAATAACAAATTTTGAACGCAGCTGTGCATTTTAAACGTGTCTCAGACTTCGAGCTACAGCACCTCCTTGGCCTGTGGCAAAGCACTGCCTGAAAGAACACAATTCAAAGTTGCCGTTGGTGTTCGTAAGAACAACACATCTTAACGAAACATTCTTAACAGCACTTTTGTGTGTGCGTTTACGTGTGTGCGGTTTTACAGCCAGGCTGTATATTTCAAGGGTGTTCCGCCAGTTTGTGTACAGTAGCACCTAGCGCGCGTATAGGCCACAGATTTTGGGTTAGCGCTATTTTCATTACTGGTCTACTAAAAATGAGGAGGGGAAAACACGTGCGGCCAACACCAGTTAAGATCGTGCACGGAACGCCAAGCGCATGCGGCAAGTCAGGCAAGACGTTGGATTTCAGGGCAAATTGATGCATGTTGCTAAAATGGAAACCTGCTTTTTTTTAGCAGCAATATTAGCATACATACACCGCATATGACATTAACATGTCATATGCGGTGATATTAACATTAACACGCACTACCTTAAGTGTCATTCATGCGCTGATTATGTTCGCACTTCGCAAAGCTTTTGCTTTCAATAAACATGGCTCTTACTAGGTGCCATCCATCGGGTATTAACACATTAGTTGACCACATTTTGTCCAGCTTGACAATGAGCGCCTCTAATATATTACAAATTCAATGACCATTCTGCTGCTTTTATCAGATTAGGATCCGCTCATATGTCCCGACCCACGAAGATAAAAAATGTACAAAATCGATGTTTAACATACAAATGTTTGATTGCTTCGTTAATCAATTCGATAGAACTAATGTCACACAAAATGAATCTCCTCAGCAAGCCTACGACTTACTTGCTACTCTAATAACGAACTGTATGGCTCAGAGCACATCGTGCGTCGCATTTTCTCGCTGTTTTAAAGACTGAAGAAACCCACGGATCACCAACATATATTTGGCCGAATTTCGAAAAAGAAAGACAAAATGCACAAGAAACCTAAATGTCAGCTGTTTAAACAACGCTACGAATTCGCTGCAATAAATATATTATGGGCGCAATTTTCAGACGCGTAAAAGCGGGACTATTTTCAAAGGCGCATATTGCTGAATGCTACTGATAGAACTGGGAGCTCATGAAAGAGTTTCTGAACACGATAAATTTGCATGCGCGAATAACTAAAATAAACTTCCCATCCCACACATACACTGAGCCAATTGGCATTGCTAATATCTATCTATCTATCTATCTATCTATCTATCTATCTATCTATCTATCTATCTATCTATCTATCTATCTATCTATCTATCTATCTATCTATCTATCTATCTATCTATCTATCTATCTATCTATCTATCTATCTATCTATCTATCTATCTATCTATCTATCTATCTATCTAATCTTTAATATCTTATATGTAATAGCTAATATCTATCTATCTAATCTGTAACGCTTAGGATGTTCCCTTAAAAATGCAGAATGGACGTAAGTCTGAGTAAGATTACGCAGAGAAATTGATACGAGTATGAATAGCATGCAAAGCCATATAGAAACGCCCAAAAGTGTCATTTCACAACGATAGCGTTGGTAACTTGGTTCTAAACTCTCCCAGTATGCTTACTCGCAGTAAACATTTTAGGATAACTTAAAACGGCTAATGTTAGACACAGAAACGTTCCTCTCTTTACGGTATGGTTGAGGTGTCCACCGGGAAGCGCAGCCAGGCTAGCGATAGAGAAGGCGATGCGAACGTGTCCCAATAATGCTATCGCGTTCTAGGCGAAGCTCAAGCGTCCTCCAAGTTTTTCCGGCTAAATGAAAAAAAATGTATTAGGAACTGCACTTCACATATTTGCTTTCTAACATAAAATATAATAATTATTTGTTATTTAAATGACACTATATGCCGGAAAAGTGATAACAAAATGCTTTTAGCTCTACGCTTGAATGATAATAAAGCAATTGACTTTATATCAGGTATATTCTTGATAAAATGTGCTGATTCCTAGATACCACAATTATTTACATATTTGCAAGCTCTAATGATGTACTTTGTCTCAACCAACGAACGCGCATTTTTTTTCTGGCGTCTCAAACAATAAAAATTATGAAACATTTACTGTATGCGATGCCCTATATGGCAGCGTTGCGCGCGTTCGCTACTAAATGACTGCTTAAAAAATCAAATGTTTCAAAGTACAACGAAATCTTGTCTAGCATTGCAAGAAATAATGCAATAAATTGAAGAGGAAATGATGACGCATATAGTTCAAAAGTTTCATGCCCCGGCCCATACCATTACTACATGCACGACGTAACTGCGTGTCTCAAATTAATCTCCGATGCAACAATTGCGGTCAACGCCCTCCTGTTCGGCGTACGGCCTGTACTACCTTTAGGGAAAACGCTACTGCAGCGGATAAGAAAACATAGGCAGTCCGTATCGGGGGCCTTATAAAGAACAGTATACCGGAAGCCAGTAGGCACTGGAGTCCACTAGTATAACAAAAGGTAAATTTGGGACAGGAGGTACTGTTTTAGTTATTATTCACTATCAGTATTTGAACGTTATTGCGCACATTATCTTCAAGTAACGCTCTCCCTGTAGGAGACATTAACAGTGATCGCAGTTTTGAGTTAAAGTGGAATTCTTGCAGTCACTCACTGATTTCTTAGCCCGGCATATTGTCCTGTGGTTATGACGGTGAAGAAGGCTGTAGGAAGACTCGGAAATACGCAACTCTTTATCTGGGTGGACTTGTGCTCGGAAAATGAAATGTTGAAGTAGAAGCAATACACGCTGTACACTGATAGCGGCAAACAGAGCGTCGCCCGTCGGTAATCTGGTTATCAATGGTACGCGTCGTCTTTTTACATCAGCCATCGAACCTTTCACCCTTATCGCCGGCGCTCGCGTAAGCTCTCGAATAAACTTGAGTGATGGCGTCCTGCGCGCCACCTTAACAGAATGATCTCACACAATCGCGAAGCTTCTCAAACACTGCGGCGCGGTCTGCGCCGAACGTTGTGTCTTTGCGGGTGAAATCTGCATACATCAAAACAAAGCAAGCGTGGCAATATTAGCGTTCCTTTATATTACATGACAGTTTAAGTGTAAAATTGCACGCCAGTCTATGACAAATCATGCGAAGCTGTAAACGTGGAACATCTTTAGCACGTTAAACATTAAAGATTTAGCGCCCATATGACTAGAGAACCATGCCTGTCCTTCCGCCGACAGCTTTTTCGAGCATGAGAGGAGTGAGAATTCGTTGTGGTTGTTTGGCCGTGAGGGAGCTATGCCAAGCGTGTCATGCAAACAGGTGCGGTCTGTAGCTTTCTTTAATAGACAGTTATAGTTTAGCGTTAGCGCGATAGCGGGGGTTAAGGAAATAGCGTTACTGTGCCGCAAACGTTGGTTGCGGAAAGCGTGTTCTAGTTTAGCGGGATAGCGTTTATGTGCCCAAGTCGGGGCGGTGGCGCCACCTAGCGAAGGGTGATTGCGTTAAAAAAAGTGGCAAGCAACAAAAACAACAAAAAAGAACAAAACCGAGAATGCTCGCCTGTATCCCCGCACGCAGCAACATTACTCCTTTTTTTAGTGAAAATAAAAGTAAGTAAATATGAACTAAGCACCAAAAGCAAAAATTTTCATGTTGCAGACTTGTTTACACCGATCATCTAGATAGGCCTAGGAACCTTCGAAATGGGAAGTGATCTCAAAAACTCCGCTATGTTACTCGTATTACTCGTTCGCCGAAGCTACCTGAAGGCAAGCGAAGTTATTTAGCACAGTCATTTGCTGCGAGCGAAGTGAATCTTTCAACAACTATGCCAATTTCAGTTCAAAGCGGGCGTCCGAAACCGCTGCCATGTTTTACGTGCACTACGTAAACCACGCAAACACGGTAACGATAAATCTGAAAAATAGCGTGCGTACGGTAAACGCTACGGTTCACTTACGGCACTGCGCATGCGCATTTCGGTCCCGCTAATCCGGTAAGCCCGCTATTCCGTTAAGCCCGCTAAACTATAACTGTCTAATATGTGTGTGTACGAACGCGGCCGTATACTCGGCGCCCTTTCAGTCTCTTCGCCTGCCAACTTCCGACTGCTCTTCCACCCGGTCATCTTGGTCGGCGCGCGACGAGTGCCGACTCCTCGATGGCTGTAGCGCGCATCGCTATCTCCGGTCGGTCGGTACTCGAGTGAACCTCGTCGTCTCACTGCCTGCACTTCGTTCTTCAAAGATGGAGGGGCAACACTCGGAATGAGCGCTGAGGACCTGTCGACTTGTATTGTCTGTTTGCCCTGGCGTCCTGTGTGAATGTGTGTGCGTGCGTTTGTGTGGTCTCTATATCCCATCTCACGGACGTCATTCTACCTAAGCTCAGTAGAGCAATGACTCACCAAGCCGTGCTCGTGTATTGGTTGACGGGGGAGGCCAACCACTTATTTCGCATTTACAGATTGTAGGAGGAAACGGAGGGATGCGCTCAGTCACAATACCTATTTGCTGTAGCCTGTATATTCGAAACACCGACAAAACAACAACAACAAAAAAAATTGTACCATATCCACGAAGTGAATAATGTTAGAAGAGCTTGCTCTGAGATAATAGGGTAAACCGTGAATGCTCCGTACAATTCCTCTATGTCATATAAAAACATGACACGTTGTTATAGTAGCGATTGTGGTCAGGTTGTTGTCGAACCACAAGCGGTCGCAGGCCTTGCAGCTGTGGCGGAACGTGTGGTCGAGGAAATCGCGCTTGAAGCGCGCGTCGGCGCCACCAACTTCAGGTAGCGACCGCTTTCGGCGCTTGGCCATTGCATCCCGGGCCCGTACCTCTTCGAGGTTCTCTTGCCGCCGTTTCCGCACTGCTTCGGCTTCGCGGGCTTGTATCTCGGGGTCTGCACCATGCTGACGTCTCTCTGCGGCCTCGCGAGCTCTCACTGCACGGTCTTGGTGGCGAGCCCGCGCTACTGCTGCCTTGCGAGCCCTCCGCTCCGACGCCTTGTCTTCTTCGTTCATGTTATTAGTATCGAAGCGCGCTGACTGACGACTGTCGAAAGAGAGAGGAAGCGCGCAGTTGTGGCTCTCTAGCGGTCTCCTATCAAACTAGAGCACGCGCCGGAGTAGAGCGAGCGCCGCATCCTACTGTTGGCTATGCTATATGTGGTTTTGCCTTCGTAAATATCATCATCAAGGCGCTCGATGAACGAGAGGAAGAAGACTTCTCTTTCGCGCTAGCGTGCGCTGAGATGTTTATACTTCACCTGTGTTACGCCCGGCTACTACGGCGATGGACAAGCCCTGAGCATAAGGGTCAAGCTTCGGAAAACCCTGGTCTGGAGGCCAATAAATGCTTTGAAAAAAGCCGCTGCGTGAGATGGGTTGGATTTCGAAATGATGACAGGGAGGTTCTGTAATCTGTAGGCTGTGGTATAATAAATGCAATAATAACAAGTTGGTGTTGGATAGAACAGCTTTGAATCTGAGAATTAGTCGGTTGAAAAAGAAAGATCAAACTCATTGTGGATTCATATGGAAATTTACGCCTGTTTTGTTGCAAGAGGGACATTCATTTAATGCAGGAATGATCGCCACATAAATTAGAGCGTTTCGGTAATGATGCCTTTTTGTTCTCTTTCTATAAAGAACCAAAAGAAAGTGAAAAGCAAGATGTCCTGGACCTAATGAAAGCATATAGAATATCGGAATGGCCTATAACTGAATCGACAAAAGAGCAGTTCACATTAAAAAGCTACAAAGATGTTCTTAAGTCGATTGGGATGGCTCCACTGATTCAGTTCTTCGTAGCAAGAGGTGCAAACACAGTCGAAAAGAACATGTTGAAGGTGAGCATACAACTACAGTAGTTCCCAATATTGTGTGCTCAGTTTTCAAGCATAAAGAAACAGTTCTTTTGGTCGGGGTTTTCAGGATATTTTCGATGCGCTCTAGAAATACGCTTGCATGAGAAACGCACCTTGCAATTCATGCTTTTGGAATTCCCGCTTTCTTGGTTCACCTTGGGAGCGTTTTTTTGCCTTAAATATCTCCTTTAATATGAAATGAACTTTGGCTCCCCAATGCCATGTTATGCGTTGAGAAATGCAATTTCGCAGCTCCGCTACGTGCAAATTGTTGCTTGTTCACAGTACTGTAGTTCGCATTGGACTGGTCACTGTATAAAAGCGTAAGAGCTTCCATGTAGATGTTGCCAAGGACAAAATCTTGTTTTACAGAAGTGAGACTTCAACAATGCCCCTCGTAGGTGGGCATCGTCATTGGTAATCGTACAGTTTCCATTGTTTTCGTTGTAGAGAAAGAGAGAGAAAAAAAGAACACTCTTTTATTTCGGTTGCCGGCCGATAGAGGTCGGGGAGGGGGGGGGGGGGGCAACCCCACCTAGATGGCGGTGGGGTTGCCCCACATAGAAGCCCATGGGCTGTGGCGCCATCCTCGACCTGCTGGGAGTTGGTCAACAGGGACCGTGCTTAGCAGGACTGTTTCCCACTGCCTCCCATTCTGAATTTCTCGGCCCTGTCGGGGTGCCTGTGGGGAGGCCCGAATAATATAATCTACGTCACCTTTTCTTGAAAAAAAATTACACTTCGCCGTGTATTGTCCTGTAATGAAAGAATTATACGCCACCTGGGTTGGATACATATTGGTTTGAAGGAGGCGCCATGCCACCACCTGCTGCCTATTGAGTGATGCGCGGGGGGAAAGCGGGCTCTCCCCAGTATGTAGTGGTTAATAACCTCCCTGTAGCTAACCATCCGGTCTCCATCCAGCCTCAGACGCGGCGTCCCAGTGTCTCGGCTTGTGATTCCTCGAGTCACGGTGTCCGCGGCCTCGTTGCCAGGGAGGGAGGAGTGAGTGACGTCTAGATGATATGGACAACCCGCTGACTGCAAAAGTTAGCCAGAATTCGCAGTGCTTCCGGATAGATGTGCCCGTTTGCGTATTTAGAATTGCGGTTTTTGAATCGCTTACTATTACATCGGTCAGTGTGGAAGCCACTGCGAGAGCAATGGTGGATTCCTCAGCTACCTCGGCTCTGTTAGTTTTAATAGATCTGCTGAACTTAGGATCACCCTCCGAGTTGACGGCAACTATAAACATGTTCTGATTAGTTGTGTACTCTGCCGCCTCGACGTACACCCTATCCTTAGGGCTTTGAAATCTCCTCTATATACCCCTCGCCCTTTCATTCACCTTTCCCTGTGGTGAACGGGATGGATTTTTTTTGGTAGCGGTGGGATAATAAGCTGCTTCCTTATGTCGTGGGAAATGTCCACCCTAATGCCGTATTGTGACGTGTATATTATTCCGAGCTTTGTAAGTATGCTTCTACCATTCTAAGAAGAGACAGGGCGTGCAAACACGGACACAAGAAAGAGATCAGGACACCACAAACGCCGACTAACAACTGAAGAGACGCACAACGGCTGAAAAGAAAGAAGGCACGAAAACTTATCTGCGCTGTTAGTCGGCGTTTGTGGTGTCCTGATCTCTTTCTTGTGTCCGTGTTTGCACGCCCTGTCTCTTCTTAGAAAGAATACGTACCAACTAGCTCAGCTCTCTGTTATTCTATGCTTCTACCAGTAGGGGTTTGGGTAAGCCTTTTGCACTGTGCTATTGTATGGGCATCTATTCGAGCGTTATTCGTGCGTGGTGTTATTCGAGCGTCGTGGAAGTTATTCGAGCGTGGTGTGGCTAAAAGCCTGTCATTCGATGTGTTTATAGGCCATTCTATTGCTTGTTTTAATGACCTTCTGATGATTACTTCGATTCTTGCCTGTTATGTTACCTAGAGTTTTAGGTAGGGAGCTTCATATACAATAGAAGTTAATTAATTTGACACCTCTTAATTCAGAAAATCGGATACTTCGGATGCGCTCTCTGGTTCCGTAAAGTCTATGCATTGTTCAATGGCATCAGGCTCTCGTTAATTCGGCCATAATTGGCCGCAACCCTGTTAATTAGGACGATTCTCGAAGCACGCTGAGCCCGAATCGCCGCAGATGTGAGACGCAAATGGGTGAAAATGGCGTTCGCGGAGAAACCAAACAAGGCGGCGCAGTCTACATCGCCATCGTCATCAACGCGAACCATACTGTAACGCTGGTAACGGTGTTTCTGATCAATTTCGGATAAGCGCAGTTCTGGTTAGTTAGGACAGAGAGATCTTGAGCCGTGGTCACATTGCGAACAAAATCGCGAGTGGTGAAAATTGCGGCTTGTACACTGCTCTTATGCAAAGTAAGTACGGGAGTTACGTATTCACCAAGAAAATGAAAGTGTATTGACGTATTAGACATTTGTTTATTGTTTCCTTCATACTTCCGATAGTTCGGAATCTGGTTAATTCGGACATTTTCCCGGTCCGTGAAATTCGAATTAACGAGCTTTTGCTGTATTATACGGCTAATGACAAAATACTGGACCAGTCGTAGCAGGTTGTTCTCAATTATCCCATAATGCCCATTACCTATTCCCCTAATTAGCCTAATTGTTTGTTGTACGCTGTTTTCTAATATTTTGATTGTTTCCCCGTTATGATCATTCAGTGACACGCGGAGACCAAGGACTCTTATATTGTCCACCATGGGTGTTTGGTTACCATCTGCAAAAGAATTGATGTTTCGTTTTTCCGCACACACTAAACATTTTTACACCCTTAAGGGTGTAAATCGGCTTGTCGCCAGACGGACACCCTTAGGGTGTTATTGACAACACCCTTCAATTAGGGTGTTAATTTAACACCCTAGAGAAAGGGCGTTCAGCAAAAATTTTGTGGGGTGTTAGGGTGTTAGCTCGTATTAACACCCTTTCGTATGGGTGTTGGAAGGGTGCACCCCATTCATTTCGCGTGATGTTTAATGGCCGAAACAGAAGCTTCAGGTGGCCACAAAGGGCGTCATGCATGTGTTCCTGCGGATATCATTAATTCGGGGTGTACTGCCGAGTCTGCTTCCTTTGCACAAACGCGTCTTCATATTGGTTTGGCAAAGGTCGTGTTCGCATAAGGAAGGCTCGGTTGGAAAGACACCCCGAATTAGTGAATTCTGCAGTGATTCATGCATAAGCCTCGTGTGTCCACCTGAAGCTTCAAATTCGGTCATCACCCACTTGTGCTGCATATTAAGGATCATGAAACGCAATCAGAAGTAGTACACACATATAAATATGTATATACAACATCATGTACGAGCATATGTCCAAAGCAATGCTTAATATGGCTTGCACATCCAGTCACACTGGTCTGCAAGACATAACCCTTGATTTTGAAAAAAAATCTGAAGGATTTATTGTCTACTGTGATACAGAAAGGTATGAAAAATTGGAAAAAACAGACATGGGAAATTATCAAACTTTTTTACGTACAACAAAATTTGCATGTTATGTGCACTCTGACAACAAACAAACATAAGCTGATCGAACCTGCCAATGAGGGTGCCTGACACTTGAAAACAATTTGTTTGTGTATGAAAAAGAAATTTGAAGGAATGAAAACTTCAGTTTTTATGACCTTGCGAAAAAAAAACCACAATGGAAAGGTTAACGAAGGCGATACCAAAATTCGAATTGTAAAACAGTAACTGAATCCTACTATGCATTTTTTTACATAGCATTGTATTAAAAGCCATTGTGAAAAGCAGGCCTGTAGCCAGGAATTCTTTTTCGAGGGGGGGGGGGGGGGAGGCATTTACTAAAAGCCCTGAAAAACACCAATTTTCTTATTTTTTTTTGGTAAAACATCCCCCTCCGTCAAAATTTCAGGAGGGGGGGGGGGCATGGCCCCCTCTGCCTCCTGGCTATTACGGGCCTTGTGAAAAGTATATGTGATGCTTCGACACTGAATATAATGGAGAGGACGAAATAGTATTCCAAGAATACAACTTTGCTTCAAAATAGTTTTCGAGCCAGTAGCTTCATTTCATTGCAAATATTTTGTTGAGTATATGAATCCCCTCAATTGAAATCTCTGCACCAGCACTTCAACACTACATCGCTTCTGAAATTTTTTTTAACATCAACGCACAACTACAACATAAAAAATCACGTCAACTGTGGGGAGTTGTACAGTAAAACGACAGCTTTACGCTACTATACCAGTGTTCAAAGCTATGGTTTATGGTTTTCTTAAAATTCAGCACTGGAAAGAATGTGAAAACAACCTTTGCAGACATGTATCCAGGGGGACACAAAGTGAGACAATTGTAATTGCTGTCAGCCACCAAATTACCTAAGATTCAATACTGAACATTTTAGTGACTGTAGCAAGCGGGCACGTTTGTACTGAAAAGTTGGGAGCAGTCCCTTTTCTACACGGTTTCACTAGGAAGAATTCCAGCATGTCTGTGCTCGACATATCTCGCTGCAAAGTTTGATGGCGGATTGCATAATTACGCATGGAGGGCGGTGTGGACCGGCGCAACCTTGCTCCGTGATGTGACGAGCAGTAATTGCTTGCTATCGCCAGTCGGTAGTAACAGCGTGGGGGGAGGGAGAGGGGCTTTGCGCCAGCGCTCACCGTCTTGCATGTGTAATAATGCAAATCGCAGTGAAATTTTGCAGTAAGATATCTCGCAGCACAGACATGCTAGAAGAATCCTTCTAAGTGTAACTGCGTAGAAAAGCGACCGCCTCCAACTTTTCAATATAAAAATGCCCGCTTGCTGCAGTCACTAAGAAGTACTTCATTCAATCATAGTTTACTGGGCGGCTGACAGCGATAATTATTGTCTCACTGTGGCTCCATGGATACATAACTTATAAGCAAAGGTGATTATAACGTACCTCCCGGTGCTGAAATAAAAAAAAAGCAATAATGCTGACTTCTAAACACCCTGTATTCTGCTCTTGATGAAGTGAAAAATCAACCCAAAATCAACCAAGAGCACAACTGCACCATAGCCCCAGGAATATAAATCACCAAACTTTAAATTTCTTGATTTCCTGCATAAAGTTGCAGTAATGCAAGTTTAACGTTTCTTTCAAGTGGTACAAAATAGTGAAATTACTGGGCGAACATTACTAGAGGTGACAGGAGTTGAAGCTTGTGTTTCTTGGTACTGCGCTGATTTTAACGAAAACCTATACACAGAGGCACACAAAGACACAACAGCGCTCTGCTGCTCTTTCCATAAGTGTATCAGTGCATACATCGCATTCATGCTATGATTTGCAGTGACACTAGTGCAGCATCATAACGGTTGTCAAAGCAGAACTTGTCGTGAATGTGGCACATAATTTTCAAGAAAAACAGTTTCGCCTCAGGGTGCAAGTTGAACATCAGAATTAAAATTCACCAGCACAAAATTTACCCAGCAATTAAAATAATGAATTCGGTATTAAGATGTCTTGAATAGTAAAAAAATCTAAAACGTTCTTACTGTGCTCGAAAACTAACAACAGACCTTTGCATTATATCAACACTAAAAATATAGTCCAAGCAAACAGATGCCGAAAATTGCCCGTTGTACTAAAAACTGTAAAACTGAAACAGGCGTTTTCATACAGCAAGCCGTTTCATCGTCCTTAACAGAAAATGTTCATATTTTGACCTCGAGGTAGGGGAAATCCGCAAAACCGCAAGTAGATGCACTTGGAACCACTGGAACACCACTGTCTAGTTGATGCAGCACATGACACCTCTGAAATACCACTGTCAGTAGATGGAGCACGAGGGATTGCAAGAAAGTCACCCTGCATTGAAAAATAAAAGGTATTGTGAGTGTGCACTGCATATGCACCTCGTACTACAGCACAAACACAATGGTAAACATATGTTCGCTATTTATTGTGTCCTTGTGTGTTTGCGCACTAATACAACGTGAATACACACAAACTTCCTCATACCCGTTCACTACAGTATATGCAGTGTGATGGCATGCATAATCAGTTGCGCAGGGAACAAACGGCAAAGGGAATAAAGCTGACGCTATGGGTGCTACTGGTCCCCCTGTGCATTAGAAAAAGAAGCCGCACACAGTGGTGAAGCTTTTCAACAGCTGCTTCTGTTTTACGAGCTGGAAAAAATTGTTTATATGGAGCACCTACTAGCTATGTGATCAACCTAGGCGAACTATTGTGCTGTAATAACTTTCATATACGCATGAAACCAACAGACAATAAGTAATAACGTCTTTATTAAGCGAAGGAAGGTTGATTTAATTGGCTGTTAGTTTCATTTGGCTCTGTCTAACAAAGAAACTAGTCCTCGAACTGCTTTCCTTGAATAACAATTATAGCTGTGTGCTTGATCGGTAGTACATAGGTGTGCGCAAGTATTCGGAATCTCGAATACGAGTCGAATATTTCCGTTATATATTAATTATTAGCATATTGGACTAAAAAATGCGAAATCGCGCTTTTCCGAATATTCGGACAAATTCGAACAAATGAAGACTTTTCAGTGCCACGCATTCTTGTTTCTCAAGTAAGACATCACTAACACGTAATCGTTCTAAGCCTACTAAGGTTAAAACGTAACTGCGACGAATAGCCAATCAAGACTATACCCTGTCGTAGTAACTGGCCGTATGCCTACCGTTTGGCGCCTGCCGCGATCACGATTTGTCGCGGAAAGATTAACCGCGCCCCTCAACTCGTGATATGGCCGACGCCACGGAAAAGGTCTTTCGTCCTTTGGGAAAGCGAAAGAACTATCAATAAGTCTGACTTCAGCGCCAATTCACGCGGCAACGCCGTTACAGATAAACACCGGAAAGCACGAAAAACGCAATTACGGCCATCTATGAACTTTCCAGTACGGCACAGCACAGCCCTATCACCATAAGAAAATGAAGCCATCTGCCACAGCGCTGTTGTATGCGTGCTGCACGGCTGAAATAGGTGACGAGCCAAACGCACCTGGCCGCCATTGGCTGCCACCTTCGTTCCTTGTGATGAACCGCGAAGTGCGCGTCCATCGCGGAAACTAAAACAGCTGCCCCTCGCGGCGTTGACCCAACAAGATACTTTCCACACCCACGGCACCTGCGCTCCGATAGGAGAGGAGCGGGTACGAGAATATTCAACAACATGGGGTCGGCAACATGAGGCCAGCGGGGCAGTATTATGTGGCCCCCGACACAACGTCAGGATCTCTTCCCCCTCCTCTTTTCACCACCTATCTAAAGGCCGACATGGCAGTTTGACCTCAAATGGGGTTAAACAAGAAGAAAAATTGCTTGCAGTTGGCATTACAACGATCGTTTGTAAATTGCAACCTTAGGAGATGCGTGCTAAACACAAACGTGAATTTTATTCCAGTTTTGTACTACATTATTGTTCGTTCCACGAATTCTTTCGCTTTGACTGCAAACCGTCCATAAAGCTGAGTACATGGGGAGGATCAACCGGTTGGAAAACGTGAAATTGCACGTGTCAAAGATCATGATGTGTGTGTGTTTGTGCGTGTGGGAAGCGACACCCGAAACAGCATAACGCGGAGAAAACACGAACAAACAACGGCAGCGAGTGTTTCGTTTACTTAAGTTTTTCTTTTCAGATTTTTCCTGTTAAGTGTGCAGCTTACTTAACAAAGCGTTATGAGTCCCCAAGCAGCCCAGCTGTCGACCCTGTTGCATTATAAAACCTAGGTAGGTGTCCCGCCGCACTGTGCGAGCTCAGGCATGCACATTCACTTACATCCAAGTATTACACACGCGCTTTGTGATAGGGACAAAATGGCTGTGCTCAGCGGTCCACAGCCAAATGAAATAGGAAGCGCGTAACAGCCGCTACCCGACACCGCGGACGGCGCACTTTCGACGCTGAAACGTTTCGCTTCACAAGGACAGAACAAGGCGCGGATTTGAAGCGCGGCCGGCGCTACAGCAAACAACAAAAGGACGAGAGTTCAGAACAGCGCGTGCTGCGCGCCTGCGCTATGTTCGTCGCAGGCGGCAGCAGCCGCGGCCGCCAAGCTTCCATGTTCTATTTAGCAGTGAACTGCTCAGTACGTACAATGACACCTGGCACAAACGTTAAGCACGGCAACATAAAAGAAGAAACAGGTACTCGCCTGGAACATTCGTGATGACAAGATCCCATACCGCCAACAATGGCGTCACAATAGCACGGTGAATCTCGACGTATCCATTTTCGACAGCGTACAGCCACTTTCCCTGAGAATACGCATGGCTAACGCACAACGTAGAGGCAACATCTTAGACCACACCACGCGCATATCAATCACAGCTGCGCAACATATAAATTAACACATCGCTGCACGCGAACAAAAACCAAACTATACCGCACGACGACGCACAACCACAACCAAGCGCGAACGGTGCATGGCGCGGCCGGCACGGCGCGGCCAGCGCGGCCAGGCGCGGCTTCCAGGCTAAGAGTACTAAGAGCACCCAACGTGATTCTACGCGCCATCACGTGACTACCGATCGTTTTCATCGCCAGGAGCGCTAGGAGCAAAAGAGGGAGCTCAGGGAGCGCACAGCCTTGGCCAGGCCCGAGGCATGATGGCAGTTTGGCGTCCGAGCCATGGGGTGTCGCTACCGTCGAAACGATTGCAGCGAACCTGGTACGGGCGGGGATTGAAGGCCTCAGTAAGCCTAATTAAAATAAAATAACGCGGCCACGGTAGTACACAGTAGTAAATAAAAAGGTGCTTCTGCATTAAACTATAACCAGCCACGAGTATTACAAGGCAAAGTTTTAAAGAAGTTTTGTAAACATGACTGTGCGTGGCTCCGCTAGGTACCGCCGCCATCACGCCTGCGCAGCGCACAAGCAGACGACGCGCAAGCACGAGAGCGCATAGAAACGCAAACTTTACCACCGCAGCGAGGAGCAGCGATGTCGCACCTTTATTGCGGCGTGAAGTGGTGCGATTCCTCGGGGAATGAAGGCGAACACTTCTTCAGAATCCCTGCTGACCACAGGTATTTATACGTTCACTATTATATATTTCCCAAGATGTTCGCAAAGTTTTGATTTGACTGTCGTTGACCGTTATGATTTGAAACTGCTGAATGAACAGCGAATTTTCTTGCTGCCATTCGTTGCTGCAGCTATCTGTTTGAGAAATGGTTACGATAATAAGTTAAAATTAGTGGGCGGGCTGCAGTTTGTGGCTCGACGCGCGTCACCTCTCAAAAGCGGAGCTGTTCGCTAGTTATGGTTGCTCACGTTAGTATATATGTGCGTGCCTCACTGCCTGACGTTACCTCTACTATCTCATGAAAGCTAACCAATTCGGATTACCGTGTCATGCAACCGTGTCTTCAGGGTGTTTTGTTACGTGTTACTTTAACTTATGCGTGCTAGTAACATTAACGGAGTGGGATAGTTGTTGTGCTCGCTGCAGCTGTTTTTTTAGGCGCTTTAATGCGTGCGTATACATCATGTCCGTGTAGTTTATGGGTGGTGCTCGCAGCCGACGAAAGTATCGCTCGCAAAGTTATTGCGGAGGCCCAGTAGCGAACTCGGGACACTGCCCTCAGATTCGAATGTGTGCTGCGGTGTTGCACAAGTGAAAACCACCGCGTTCCTCATCTGTGTGTCTGTTTACACACCGACCGCCTGCTCGGATTTTTGTCGCCGTAAATTGTCCTCATTCTTCCCTTCGGCGTACCTTGCCGCGCTGCTCGACGGGGGACCTTGAACCAAGCAGTGATACCCACCTGCCCCTTTTCGCTCTCGGGAAGCTACCGGAAACAGTTTCGCTTATCTCTTCATTACTCCCTCGTGATGCTTCCAACGGGCGAAGGCATGGCCAAGCTCGGTTTTGGATGTTCATGAATCAGGCCGCGCTTATCGCGCGGGGCTACTTTTTTTTTTCCCTCTCTAATCTGGACCCATCCCCACCGCCACCCTTTCACTTTTCTGTATTTTTTTTCAATGCGCTGTTTGCGCTTAGCGTTTACACACCATAATTCCTTATAAGCTTACAATATCGTTTCGACTCGCAAAAGCAGTGGAAAAACAAGAACTCGATCGAGTTGTGTTTCATATATCAAGTTTTAATTCAGAGAATATTGTCGGGATATATGTAATTACCTGTAATTATAATTTAGTGGAGATTAAAAGCAAGCACATTTATTAAGCTTAGTGCCATGCCTTTAAAAGCTTGCAAGTGTATTTACTCTACCAGCTGTTTTTTCACCGTAGGCGTGACTAAGTTCGAGTACTTTAATTGCAGACAACCAGTTTACTGCAAGCGAGTTGCCGTCCCTGCTGCTGAGACTGCCCCCCTAGTGTGGAAGGTGGGTGTACCGAACAAGGATCTGTTTCACCTTTCTGCATGGAATGAAAGGGTACAGAATATTTGGTTGGTGGTGCCACTGTAATACTGCACGAATAGCTTGCAAAAAATAAAAACAAAGAGCGGTACTATTTTGTATTCTACACCTGCACACTCGAGCAGATTGTTCTATGAAATTAGAACAGTAGGTAGAAATGCCACAGCTGTTTTTCAATTACCAGTGCTATGAGAACAATTGCTGTACGTAGACCTTAAATGCAGGAAATGTACTCTAGGAGAAAAAAAAATGTTGTTAGCTTGCACTCATAGAGTAGCATTTTGCATGCTTTCCAGTAAGAATGTCTGAGTGCACTGTTTGCATGGTATGGATGAACTGATAGCATGCTGCACAAACGCAAAATGAAGAAACAGGGAGATAGAGCAGCGAAAATGGCTTTTGGCATCTCACAGGATAAATAGTTTGTACTCTGTCCTGTTTCCGTCCTTACTCCTCTAGTGTTTGTGGAGCTCGGTATGAGTTCACAACAAACCAACCTCCCTGCAAGAAAACTTTGTTGCGTGGTATAGGTATCTTTTCTTTTTCTACATCAGTGCATAGACTCAGTGCTTTCTTTGTTGAGCTCATTCCATAGAGATGAAAACACTGAGTAGTTTTCCTCAGGCACATGTGAAAATTGCTCCATAAGTCTGTTGCTCAGTATTCACACGTGCAATGCAAAGTGAGGGTATTAAAATACCTGCTTGCCAGCCTTTTATAGCATATTTATTTCTTTTTCAACAGCCGCTTTGCCAAGCACAACCACAAGAAGGCCCACACCACTGTCACAGGTTTCACCAAGTGATGGTAAGTGCAAAAAGTGAGAGAGAGAATTATTGCAAAGTACACATCCTGCATCTGCATAAGGAAGCATGGACCAGTAGTCTTGATGTTTTCCTAGTAGATATGGACACCTAAGCCTGTGTAATATTGTCACAACCTATAATGTTGACAAAACCATACATATAGTTCAGGGCCTGCAACCCGTGATTTAGTTCACGCAATTATTTATATTTCAAATATAAGGTGGGTGCAGTTGGACCTACATAGTTCACACTGAAAATTGTGCTGTCCGATTTGTTGTGATGAGCGTAGCTCTGCGAGATAGGCCAGCGGAATATGATGCACAATCAAGGTGTGCATTCATGTAAATGTGGCTTATGCAGCCCAGATAGCTATTTATGAGATGAATAATTCAAAATCCTCCACTTTGTAAATGTCATTGCCTCTGTTCAGCATTTCATGAAATGTTCATTTTTGCAATGCTTTGTGATATTTCCTTAATCATGGATGATTCTTTGAAGATAAAATGCTTGGAATGTATAAATCAATTATGATTCCTGTCTCAGTCGCAGAATACACATTGCTTCCAATGAAAAATGGCATGGCAGCACATAGTGGTCCGTATATTAGTAGCCCTGTGATTGCGCCCTGATAGCTTAATCGTGATTTTTTTTTCTCTACAAGACTGATGAAAGCCTATACCTTCGCATTCTTCCATGTCTTTCTTTTTCAGCTGAGCCTAGTCCGAGCGGCCTCCAATTTTCCAAGGAGGGCAGCAGCGCGGAGCAGATGCAAGAAACGCCAAGAAAGTGGGCGAAGAAAACGCAGCTCTGTGCACACCCTTCGCACCAAAAAGAAGCTGCTAACACTTCACTCACGAAGTGAAAGGTACCGCAAGGCAGTCGGTCAGATGAAAAAAAGGGACGAGGCGAGGCGAGTAACGCAGCAGGAGGTTTTAAAGAAGCTTGAACCGGATTTGTCAAAGGACCTTTTTTGAACTGCTTAAAGCACGAATCAGGCTTGGTACATTCCCAAAATAAAAAACAAAACATTGGTCCAAATGGATGAAACAATTCACTCTCAGTTCACGCTTCCTCAGAGAAATGCTTCACTTGCCACATGTGCGGACACTCAGGTGCTGGCTGGCAGACATCCCAATGACACCTGGTATCATTCCAGGTGCCATGGATGCAATAGAATCAATCATTAAAGCTTGGCCTCTGCAAGACAAAGCATGCTGTCTTTTATTCGATTAAATAGCCTTGAAAAGACATTTGATGTACGATCAATCAAAAGATATAGTGATTGGCTACACATATGATGGAAACACAAGCACTTCTCGTGTGGCAAATGCAGCCATTCTAATGGCTGTGTCTGGCATATCGAGAATTTGGATGCAGCCAGTAGCGTTTGCAGTGTCCCGCAATGCAACGTCAGCTCTTGCAATGCACAAGCTGCTATTAGATGTAATTATGCAGCTTGAAAAAAAAGGTCTTTTGGTAAAAGTGGTCATCTATGATCAAGGGTCAACAATGTCAGCCTGTCAAGAATGCTGATCCATTCTCTTCATGAACCATGTTTTACTGTCAACAACTGCAAACTATACTTCATGTTTGACATCCCACACCTGATAAAATGCACGCGGAATAATTTGAGAAAACACAAGCTCACGATTGGCTCCGAGGTTGTTGACTGGGCGTACATTGAAACCTTTTACAAAAATACTCTCAAATCACGCCTCTAACACACCAACTGAACATCTAAAAAAGAAAGATTGCTAAGGAAGCTCAAAGAGCAACATATCTACAAGATGCCCTTTGCTGACACACGGCCGCTGGATAAAAAGTGCGCTTTTTCATCCAGCGGCCGTGGCGGACATAAGAGTGAAGTATGCCACACAAGTATTCAGTGAATCTGTCTCTGTGGCACTCCCCACTCTCATTGCCATTCAAGAGCTTCCTCTTGATGCTAAATTTACAGCTCTGTTCACAGAAAGAATGGATAAGATTTTTGACAGCCAGAACAGTTCGACCCCAAAAATCAGGATGATAAGTTGCGGTATGCAATGATTGATGGGTCGGAACACCGTGCTTCCCTTGAGTCATGCATCAGTTGGATTGCCCAATGGCACTTTGGTAGTCCTCGGGACAAGCAGCCGCGCACTGTTAAAGGTTGGCAGATTAGAATCAAAGCCTTGTTGTTGCTGTGGACTGGTTTAAAAGAGGACTTTGATTTCACTCATCTTTTCACACGTTGATTGCAGCAAGATCCCCTAGAAAACTTTTTTGGAATCATTTGTCAAAAACATGGCTGCAATGAGACACCAAATGTGTACCAATTCGTGGCGGCTCTAAAACATATTTGGATTGGCAAGCTCTTCAAGCTTTCTCAAGGGAACTGTGAGGTGACAACAATTGCTTTCCTCAACAACTTGGAGAGTGCATCTGCATTGTTGTCAACTATAGCAGCACACCAACCACAAGCCACAGCACGCAGCAGGCCTCTGATTCATCTGATGTGCAGGCATCTTCACAAGATGCGACCGACATGGTGTATGAAAATGTTGTGTACCATGTCGCTGGTACTCTTGTGAACAGCTTTCTTGAACTGAGGACTAGTGAGTGCATATGTGAGAGAACACTCCTTGAAGTGGATGGAGGCTCTCTCCATGGACGACACCAATTCTTTGCACTACTCAAGGAAAGTGGTGTACCCGAGAAACTCCTCGGTTCCATTGCAGTAACCTCTGAATCATGTCTGAATTACATAAAGGAATTAGATTCGGCCTTCAGACATGAAATCAACTATTGTGCACATTTTTCCAATGTGTGCAAAAATCTGGTGGAAAGGATGCCAATCCGGCAAGCTATTTTCTGTTCAGTTGGCTGCACTGAGAAATTTCTTAATATTCTGCCGCACAAGGCTACATTGGCACATTACATTTGTAAACAAAAACACACGAGAAACAAAGTCAAGGCACAGTGCTTCTGCCAGCAATAACGTAAAGTAGCAGGCTAAATTTATCCTGTGCCTTTCTAGAACATGATTATGTAAATTGGATTTCCAGTGCAGCCTTCTGCACCCATTTCCTATCCATTTTTTAGATGTGTTGCACTATTTCTTTTTTTATGTGTATATGTACGTATTTTTATGTATATATGTATATTTTATGTAGGTATATATTTATATATGTGTATTTATAATTCTGCTGTGGTTGTATGTAATGCATTGACTACTTTTGCTCCTGCTGCGTTACTTTTGTATTATACAAGTTTAACCGACTAACTTTTTTTTTGAAGCCTCGTGTGCCCCTATCAGCATGAGTATTACAACCAGAGGTTCTGGATTGCTTTAGTATTGGGAAATGCCAACACTTCCCAAAATGCACTGGAAAACCCTGCTCGTTCTGCTTTCTTTCTGTTTGCTTGACATGGTTTGGAAGGCATTCAAACATCCAGCCTCCCAAAAAATGCCAAAATTTATATAATACTGACGACTCGTTTTACACTGAAGCAGTCTTTACAAACAGTAACAGTGTGATTAATTCACAATGAACGTTGCAAAAATAGGTTGATTAATAAAAATGTGGAGGTTTTATGTCCAAAAACCATGATACGAATATGAGGCATGCAGTAGTGGAGCACTTCAGATATTTTGAGCACCTGGCGTTTTTTTAACGTGCACCTAAATCTAGGCAGATGGGCCTCAAGCGTATTGCATCCATTGATATGCAGCCGGGATTCAATCCCACTACGTTCGGGCCAGCAGTTGAGCACCGTAACCACTAGACCACTGTGACGGGCCACGAAGGTTGAAGCATGCATGAATTCAGGTGCTCGCCAAGTCCAAAAGATTTTCAGCACCCAGGGGCTCTGTCACTTTTCAATTACAAACCTCTGGTCATGACTGTTGTGCCACTGCAAAGAACTGATGGTGTCAGCTATTCACAGGCATAAAAGATACATTGATGAAGTGCTCAGCTCTGTGAGGATTCCAGAGGGGTTTGTGCAGAAGCTGCGACTCGGTTGACATGCATGTTAGTTTGAAATAGAAGCATGCATCCATACTCACTGAAACTATTCACAACGTACTGTTTGTGTAGAGCAACTGTGTTTCTTGTTTAACTAAACTCTGCAAACTCCGACATTCCACTTCCTGAACCAACGAATGACAAGCGATGCAGTTCTAGTTAATGACACATTATGATGAAACTGTGCAGCGTTCCCCATCTGCAATTTAAGTACTGCTCAGAAAATCTTCTGACATTGTGATGGATCCAACATGATACCTGGTAGAAAAATAATAGGGAAGCTGCGTTCAACTTTGCACTTTACTCTACCTATTTCTTTGATAAGATGCTTATCTTCGTGTATATTTCATGTTACCTTGAGTATTTCGCACCACTTCCAACTTGACTAATGACCTGTGATCATTCCTGTTGTTCACCAGTCACAACCACAATGTTTCCACAAATTTCAAAGGTCACCTCTGCAACTGAGTCTAGACCATTCTTTGTTGCGTTTTTCTGCCTTTATTACTTGAAAATTAAAGCATCGCGTGTCTTGTTCACATCACGTGAGCTTGCCTGCAACACATTTACCTGGAGGAAAACATGATCAGGGATAGCTGAGCCAAACGGTAGATTTGTCTCACTGCTTTTACAAAATAATATGCTGTAGCACTGCAGCATATTATGACATTGATCTACTTATGCTCCATGGGTTCGTCTACATGAGCCAAAGGCTATGACTGTTAGGTGCACTTTCTGTGTACATATATGCAAAAGTATGTGTGTGTGTGTATGTGCAAAAGGGAGTGACACAACGCAGGGCAATAAAAAAAAGTACAGGAAAGGGTGTTTTTCCTATACCCCTTGTTTTCTTCGGCTTGCGTTGCGTCATTATCTTTTGCACAGTATGCACCAACCATTCGAACAACTTGTTTTGTTATGATATATTTCAATGCGCGGGATTGTTTCGCTTCATGCTGCTAGTCATAATCTGTACAACTCGTATGTGTACACTTATTTACGCTGATGTAGCACTTTATATGCTTACCCTGCTTATGTGATTGTATTATGCTGTATTATGCGTTTTCGTATCCTATTTATATTGTACGCGTGCTCGATGTACGCATTCCTGTATTCAGGTTTTACCACAGCAGTATTTCGAATCTTTTTCGTTTTCTTTTGTTATTGTTACCGATATTATAGCCCAAATATTGCCTAAACGTGCAGCAATTTACGTTTCCTTCAATAAAATGTCATGTGAAGAAAGTTATATGCGCTTTTTGCTTCTCGAGCGAGCGCCGAAAGCGGCTGCTATGCAGCTGCGACGGCGCCGCTCGCCACCATTCGCCATGCTACCACAGAGGCTACAACGAAGCAGAAAAACAACTACACACATTACGTACGTACATCGGCAATAAAGAGAGAAGACTGTGCAGTAGCAATTAGTGCGCAAACGCTCGAACCGACGTCGCGGCCGCGGGGCCGGCGGCACCACGAGCGAGGAAGCGACCGCGAACGGGCGTGGCCATATTGGATTTTTTCCTTTCGGATTGGCTCGCCTCCAGCAGAAATCCAAAATCCAGTCAATCCCCGCCGCTCCCAGGAACCGCCACCGTCGCCGGAAGCGGAAAAACGTCCCCATTGGCCCTATGGGTATGTCACTCCACTGCCCTTGGCTTCCGAGATGGACGGTGCTCTGTCTCGGAGGTGATGGCATAGTTTGTAAGAATGGTAGACTGGGCTTGTTGATTTAGCAAATTTGAAGTGTAAGACGCGGCAACGACAACGGGCAGTACACACATACTTGTGACAGCGCGTGATGAGCATATAAACTGTGATGTTTTCGAAATAAACATTGTTGAAAGTGGCGCTCTGTGTGTGTACCTTCAGTTCAAGTACGATGTCATAGCGTGATAGCGTGCGTACTTCTCGCTCTCTCCCGTAGTTGCCGTAGTCTTCGTCTTTTCTCACCCTTGAGCGGTGGGATGGGAGTTCGCAGTGCGTTCGTCGTGCCGTGCATTCAGGCATGATTGCGTTTACAGCATATGACTTGCACTTACTGTCAAAGCGTAAGTTTTACGAGCATGCGCGGTCATGCACGCGCTGCGCTAAATCGGTGCAGCATGTGAGGCGGCATGTATACATGCATGGAGTTCGCGGTGTCCTAGAAACTCTCTCATCCAAAGGTGTGCGCACGAGGGGAGCAGGGAGGAAGGGGGGGGGGGGGGGGAGGGGCAGCCGCGTTACAAAGTAATCTGTAAGCGGGAGCCAATTCTGCCCCATACATTTACCCTGTCGAACCTCTCACGTCACCTTTAATGCGCAGGGTTACGGCTGCGCATGCTCTTCGACAATAATGGCAACCGAGGACCTTCGACGTTGAATTCAATGCACAATTTACTTCCTACCTTTATCCCCGCTGGCCGTCGGGAGAAGCACGCCATCGCTTCATTTTCATTTTCGCATCCATGGTTGAGCTTGTTTTGTTCCTTTAGGACTCGACAAAGAGGAAGGGGGAGGGGGGTTGCTGCGGTGGGACATGCCCGCCCCCCTGATGGAGAACTCTGAGCACGCTTATGTTCTCATCTTCCTCGTTCGGTAGCAAGGTGCTGACATTATTGCTACTCATGTGTGTCCCCTTAAAGTGACATTGATTTCCTTCCGAATATTTGCGTTCCGTTTCCAAGTGCTTCTGTGCGGAAATCATTAACGCGGAGAAAGTGTACGGCCAGTTCTTGGCATGGTATGTGAAACCGATAATGACTTCCCTATAGGTTTCCCTTGCATGAATGAGTGGTATAGGGTGATATCTCGGCGTAAAGGCTGTGTTGTAACCCTCCTATATTTTCTTATTGTGCTGGAAAGCCAATCATACCTACCGTATTCGAATCTAAGCCGATGTTTTTTTTTTCGGAAAAAGCGGTGTACGAAATTGGGGGGTTGGCTTAGATTCGAGTATAGATTCGAGTACAATGATTAAGTTTTTTTCTGGCCTTGCGAATTTCGGGGGTCAGCTTAGAATCGGGGCCGGCCTAGATTCGAGTAAATACGGTACATTGAATAGGAAGGAAGATAAAAAGGATCTTTGTGGCGTGCCCCTACTTCCTAGTTCGATATCTCTGGATTTAACTTCACCAGTTGTGATTTGTGCAGTACGATCAAAGAGAAAGGTCGTATTTACTTTGTTTCAGAGAGTACGCAGTTGTCTTGCTTCGTGTGCACTGGCCTAGCCAATGCCACGTAAATACACAAGCGTAACTGCATAAAGCAGAAAAAAACATCTACACGACAGCACTGTAGAATACGCTGTGGATTGAAGTAAGCAGCACTGTTCGCAATGATCTCTAAAGCCATTACGCTGCAAAAACAACTAGATAATCATCGAGATAAAAGTGCATCGTTAAACTTTATCGTAAGATTTCCTACAAATAGGATTTCCTACAAAATTTCATACTATTAATTCCACTTGCATTCTACAGAACGCGACACAGATGCAAGTTTTTTAGATATTTGCAGTTCGTAAGAACATTAGGACAGAAAGATTGAAGCGGTAACAAACGGGATTCATTTGTTGTTCGGAGGCATTGAAACATAAAATTCTCGCCTGTAACATATACATTTAGTTTTTACCTACTTAGCAAAGCCGGTCCTACGTTCTTCAATAATGACGGTGGGAGCCGGGAAAGTGAGTCGGTAGTCATTCTAAAAAGACAGGGCGTGCAAACACGGACACAAGAAAGAAGTCAGGACACCAAAAATACCACGGCGGACAGGTCAGGACACACGCCACGCCAGTCAGGACACCATGGCGTTTGTGGTGTCCTGACTTCTTTCTTGTCTCCGTATTTGCACGCCCTTTCTTTTTAGAATGAATACTTACCAACTAGCTCCGCTCTCTGTTATTCTGAGTCGGTAGCATGTTTGTACATGGCAGCCTTGACATCCCAGAAGCCGGCTCAAGCTGCACAGCTGCTGTGATGACATTTCGGCAGGTACGCGTAGGGTATAGCTTTTCAACTAATACGAAATGTTCGAACAACAACTTCGGAAGCAGCTGAGGGTAACATACTAGAGCAGTGACAGCACATATCACGCGACTTGCATCTTGTCCAGATACAGTCTCTCAAAGGGTTTTGTGGAACACTTTTCTGGGTGTCTAAAACCACAACACAAGTCGTTTTGAGACAGCAATAGCTACTAGTCCAGATCTGTTTTTGCTAAAGCTAAATTGCTGGGTCGTTAGATGTTTTCGTCAACAAGAAAAGCTCCCCAATCAGATCTCAGCCCAAAGTATAGCCTAAGTCGATTTATTTTGTAGATTTTATTATTAATTCCACTTGCACGTTGAATGTTTATTTTGGCTTAGTTATATAATGGAGTCATTTGCTCGTTGCACATATTTATGAATTTAATCAACGAATGAGCATAAGTGACAACAATCTGGTTACGTATATCTGTTTCTACAAACAAAGCAAAACAACAATAACAGCGATTGCTGCTTTAATAAGACAAAACATCAGCAGTCATTTTTTTCTTTCAGTTATTCATGCTTGGGATAAGGAAGATGGTGACACAAGGACTTATTCAAGAAGCCGTTAGTTTCCTGAATCGAAGCATAACCGACATTGAGATAGCGAAGCTCGCGGCTGATCTCGGAAGTTTTGAAGACGCGTTGCTCAAGGTGAGAAATGCAAAGCGTGAACATCGATTAGGAAGTGCCGGTAGCCCTTCTGGTAGCTCAGTGCGCTTACATTTGTTGGCAAACTTTCATAATGAAATACCCACCATCGTAACAGGAACGTACTCCTCACAGCTAATAGACGTGCTAAAATCCTAAATGTGTCGACTGTAGTAATTGCGTGAGCTAGCTTGAAAAAAAAAAACGGAAAGAAAACGCGATGGTAGGGTGCAGTGCAACAAAGCATATACCTATACAGAGTACCTTGGCTTTTAGCAACAACACTTTTTTTCACGCGATAAGGCTCGAGTTCGTGTCGCAGAAATTCCGCTGTCGGCGTTGCACATGAGCGAAACATCTTTACAGAAATAAAAAAGTAGGGTTGAAGTCACAGTCTAAACCAGGAATTCTGCGTGGAAGTCGAGTATCCTAACACAGAGCCACGCCAGCGTTTTTTATAAATGCAGAATAAAAGGTGGTGCTGGCATAAGAATTTCTATGCCGTCTCAACGACAAAACTTCGTCCGTCCGTCCGTCCGTCCCTGTGACGTCGATCACGCACCGCCCCCCTCCCCCCTTCCCCGCACCGAAACACAACGTGGCTGCACCCTACAAGATACATCAACACTTACGCATCACTGAGGCCACTCCAAAAAGAAATTTGGCGGGTTTTTTTTTTTTTTTTTTTTTCACGACATTTATGATAACAGCAAATATTATAATAAATACATAGCGAAGCCGCTTCTACGAGCGCACAATTATTACGAAGAACAAATTCTCCAGTAGTCTGTTCTCTAACAGGGAATTAACATGGTACATTTATGAACAATGAATTATACCAATCCGGTTGGTTCCGTGGCACCTTACAGGGCCTGTTTTTGTACGCTCGCATTCCTGTACACTTTCCGTCACCGGGTTTTTTATGAATTGTGCTGCCGGCGCACCACCGAAATCTGTAACTCATAGGAGCTTCACTTATTATGTAATTGCAAAGACGACGCTTTGTCAACCGCCACGCGCGTGGCTCTTGTCCTCTCTCAAATCTATAGGGCTATACCCTTGACATAGGAATGAGTACTAACTTGTTAGTTTATTTTTTTGAAACTTTATTATCCTCAGATGCAGCGAACAACAGAGTACCTCGATAACAAATGCATGCATGTATGTACATGTGACAAGTCAACGCTTGGTCCACATTTTGCGCCGTTACTGAGAAGTTACTGAAACATCTTTTTTCTAAATCAGAATATTTCAAAGCCCACCACGGAGGTATAGTGGTAATGGTGTTCGACTGCTGACCCGCAGGTCAAGGGCGCAAATCGCGGCCGCGGCGGCCGTACTTTCGATGCAGGCGAAAATGCTCGAGGCCCGTGTGCTTAGTTTAGATGCACGTTAAAAAACCACATGTGGTCGAAATTTCTGGAGCCCTCCACTACGGCGTCTCTCATAATCATAGCGTGGTTTTGAGACATTAAAACACAACAAATAGATTAGAACATTTCAAAGTCAGGGAAATAGATGCCCTCCTAGAAATCATTTAGGTAGTGTTGTACTATGGTTTATGCAGCTCTTTAATTATGTCAAGCTATTGCGTTATTATCTAATTGGTCTTCCCTGGAAAGATGTCAGTGCCGAAAAAGACAGCAACAAAATGGTCGCTAACCTGCAGCTCTTTAACCATTTTAAAACTACATTAGGAGTCATAACGGTGTGCCTATGTTGCTTACTGATTTGTGAGGTTTCGAAAATGACTGCCTGTAATGTATGGAAAAAGTAGTTTTGTACCTTTACTGAATAATGCCTCTGCCCAATGACACAGCCGTCACTGCAAGCACATGTCTGACCATTTTCATTGGATGTTACATTCAAGCGAAAACGTAACTGCAGTTTCATTCGTGTTCTATCATAGAGCTATACCAACACAAGAACTTCATTGTGATTTCTGATTCTCAGCTAAGAATGACTGCTGCGAGAGGCCCCCCTCAAATGACCGAGAAAACATTCACAGAACTCAAGGAAAGCGCTGGTGATGTGAGTACTGTCGCTCTACAAATATATATATATATATATATATATATATATATATATATATATATATATATATATATATATATATATATATATATATGTGTGTGTGTGTGTGTGTGTGTGTGTGTGTGTGTGTGTGTGTGTGTGTGTGTGTGTGTGTGTGTGTGTAGACGCGCGAGTGTACTATACGGGGGGACGATCCGCGTAGGGCTTTAACGGACTGTTGGTGTTTTTGAGAACTACTAGTTTCAACAAAACTTGAGGAATGACTACTTTGTGTATATATGAACGTTTGTGACAGTACGCACACCCGTGAGCAAAAGTATACGTACCTTTGCCGTCTGTGCCGTCTAGTGGCGAGCCGTCTGCTGTCGAGAGCATTTCTCTGACAATTTCCGTCAGAGTAATGCTCGCGAGAGCTACTCCATCAAAGCAGTGCTCTCAACAGAAGACGGCTTGCGACTAGACGGCGTAGACAGCGATTTCAGCTCGAGCTTCCGTGGTCCGTATATACTTTTGCTGAGGGGTGTACGTATTAGGTAGTTTTAGTATAGCAGAAAACGCTTGCGTTAGCGTGAGCGTGCGTCTCAACGCTAACGCTAAAGTGAAACGCCCTATATATGCCAAGTGGTTTTGCTTTAGTACAGCAGAGGGCATTCCCGCTAACTCTAACGCAAGCACATGCGACGCCATCTAGACATAAAAACATTAAATGCACTGTGGAATAGAGAAGTAGAGGTGTGCACGGGCTCCGGGTAGCCCGAAAGCCCGAGCCCGACCCGGCCCGCGGGCCGGGCTCGGGCGGGCCGACGTATTTTCACCTCGGGCCCGGGCCGGGCTCGGGCTACTTGCAGTTTTATCGGGCCGGGCTCGGGCCAGGCGCAAAGCCCGACTCAAGCCCGAAATATAGAGAATGAGCGGGAATTCTTTTCCAGCACGCATACAGCGCCTTTTCCGCGACCGCCCTTTACCGCTTTTCCTTTCCATTCGCTACATTACACAAAAGGGGAGCAGGTAAAGCACTGCCTCTGTTTGCATTCTGACAAACAGAGAAGTAACACCACCTGAGCTAGTGACGGCGCCACGCGACTGTTCACGTTAGATTTAAGGCCAAATCCCGTATGAGTGAAAATGCGCGCGACAGCGACGAGCGACCCGACGTAGATCGCCTTCGTTCAAGCTGACGCTTGCATGGGCATGCCCCATCCACGTGACGGCTTTGGCGAGCGAACTCCATTGTTGCTGGCATGAGGCCGTCTACTTGTATAGCAAAAGCGCCGCACTTCGTTGAAGCCGGAATCGTTGGGCTCCTTGCTGTTTTTGGACGACAATTTGTAATCTGTGTAATAGAGATTGTTCGTCGTCTGTGGTATGAACATATTTTATATGCTCAATAAAGTGCCAAATTACCGGAAAACGATGTTTTGTTTTCGCAACGAACCTTCAAAAAGCCGGGCCGGGCCGGGCCCGGGATTGTGTTTTCGTAAGTCGGGCCGGGCCGGGCGGGCCCACAGCCCTTTGCTGTCGGGCTCGGGCGGGCCTTCGAAAAAGTCAGCGGGCCCGGGCCGGGCTCGGGCTCGGAAATACGGCCCGTGCACAGCTCTATAGAGAAGTGCGCCACTAAGTCGAGCTGATCCAAGGTCACCGTTCATGCGCCTCCGTTATTGCCGTCCACAGATTCGTGCACTGCCGCGGAAAACTTGACAAGGGACGCGAATCGCGACATGTCCCGGCTTGACTTGTGGCCGTATAGGCCATATCTTGGAAACAGGCGAATGATGACACCGTCGCCCTCTCTGCGTGGCAGAGCAAACATGAGCGAACCTTGTACACCAACCTTGTTAATAATCATTCTGCACCGCTAATGGACAGTGCATCTCGAAAACGGAGCAATTTTATCGGCAGCATACGACTTGCAAAGGATCATTACTCAAATATAAATCAAGTGCAAACATTATTTACGAGCGAATGAGTTTAATAATGCAGGCCGACGACTTGAAAGACTCGAAGTGGACGGTTCCCGCTTCAACAGTCGCCGTCATATTGCCCTACGTGCGGAATCTTTTGCGTGTGTTAGCGTTGAACGCTATATTCTGGAAATAGCGCACGTAAGTATATACGAGCTCGGGCTACGCTTACGTACTGCGCATGCGCAGTTTGGAAAACGGAACGCTAACGCTGAATCCTTGCGTTTGCTGTTTTCCGCTATACTAAAACTCCCTATTACTTGTGTATTTATGTCACCATTGTATATGTGATAGCCATCACCCGACACCTGGAATAGCAAGCCAGGTGATAAACTAGGCGAACATCTCCGGGGATGTCATTAAAAACATGCTACTTCTCTCTCAATTTCTCTTACGGCTGGAGCAAAGTTCTCTGTAGGAGCTCCCTGATGCAACTGCCTGCCTACGCTGGTTTCTTCTGGCTTGCACGCTTTGAGCAAACTGCGGAAAGAAATGCACAAAATTTTTGTAAACTGCGAAAATAAAAGAAGCCTTTTGCTTATCGTCAAAACGCTCGATCGGCGAGTGCCACAAAAGTGGTGCTTTATGATCCTGCTTCTCAAACCACTGCACTGAAAGTGTAGGAAATGAGAAAGAAAACTATGTACTATACTGTGAAAGAGCTGTATGCCGCTGGCACTACACAATGCTTCTAAAGAAGCGCTCACTATTGACACGAATATTTTAAGGTGAAAATTACCGCTGCTGACCACGAACACATGTGTCACACGCCGCTCATGTGAAGAAAATCTCCCCCATGGCCTTTATCACATGTAAGTCACCAGCTTGGTTTTGGGGGAGGCAAAAAATACACGGGCAGACTAGATTTTATTCAAAACTGAAACCACGTTTGCTGAGTCGCTGTGCAGCCGTCTTAATGTCCGGTGTGTGTGTGTGTGTGTGTGTGGGGGGGGGGGGGGAGGCATCTCGATGCTAACAAAGGCCAAGTTCTAACGATCCCAAGCCGAGGAGAACCGGCTCTCTGAGCAGCGGCAAGAATTTCGCTGTAAATCGCAAAAAGAATTCAGGCCCGCGTCCTTGGGAGCACTTGGCTCTCCGGCGAAAGAAAAAAAGAGTCGGACGGTCCCCCCATATATATATATATATATATATATATATATACACACACAAACATGTCGTTCACTACGTCATGTGCTCTATGAAAGATAAAAAAAGTCACAGTTTCGCCGCAACAATGAATGCCATAGCAGTAAATTGGAATGTAAAGGAGTATTCAGACAGGGGAGAAATGCTCGGGCGAGACAGGGGGATTGCGGATCACGTGACCGCGACGTCACGGATTTGCGAGTGGGCGTGACCCCCCCGCGCCTCCTCGGGGGAGGCGGGGACCTTTTCCCCGAAAGGAAAAACGATCTCCCGGCGGTGGAGGATATGGCGGAATTTCGGGCTCTTGTTTGGCCACATTGTTGCACTTGCTCCTGCAGAGAGCGGCAGCGGGTGTAGTCTGCAGCCGTATGGTCGTCTGCAGCTCGTCAGCAGCTCGTCAAACGGGTGGTGGAAGCCACCACAGTAGTCTAGTAACACTGGTCTCCCCCTCCGTTCGCCTCGTCCGTGTGAGTGGGGGGCATTTGTGGAGAGCTGACGTCACTAGGCTCCGCCTTTATACCCCGAGCATTTCTTCCCCGTCTGAATACCCCTTAACGCGAAGAACGGAAAGCAGCTCGAAATTGCCAGCGCGTCGCTCGAGACCAAAGGATGTACGAAAAGAACACACACAGGACGAGCGTGAGCTATCATGCGTCGCAGCTCGACATTTGAAGCGCACTGCTCAAACATAAAGCAGGACGCACTAAACGAACCAACAGGTACACACAGGACGAGCGCGAACTAACCGTCCCAGTTGTTACTTATTTCTGTTTGAACAGTGCGCTCCTTTCGCAAACACGGCGAGCGAAGCGAGCGAAGTGATCTTCGCAGTGGTCTTTCGCAGCGAGCAAAGTGACCTTTGTACGCTCTGTGACTTCAGCGCGGACATCGCGGAGAAAGCACAAGTCCTACAACCCCCGCTCCCCCCCTCTCCCCCGCCAGCCGCCCCCTTCTTTCCTCGAGATAAGCGCACGAAGGCGACCACGCCCCGTAGGGCGAAGAGCAACGGCGTTCGCAGGAACGGGGCGACGATCTTTAAAACGCGCGACTCGTGCACATCGCGCCATCTTTGTGGTAACTAAGAAAGCGTGCTGATGTAAGTGGTGTATATAAATAGCTCGCCGTTAGCAGGCTCAATTCGAAAACTTAATTAGAGCGCAACCACACGACATATTCACACACCCACACACCCAGGCAACAACCATGATCTACCAACTATGATCCAAATGATCTACCAACTAGCCCAACAAGTTCTTTTAGCAGGCTCAAAGACGGCGCTGTTGGTGGCCTAACCGTCTAACGCCGCGCGCTGGAAAGCGGGAGGTCGCCCGTGCGATTCCGCGCGTCGGAAAGCTTTTCTGAATTATTTTTCATTGTGGGTCTTATATATATATATATATATATATATATATATATATATATATATATATATATATATATATATATATATATATATAGGCATATACATATACGGTGCATAACGGCGGCGACAGCGACGGAAAAATCAGCCGAGACTGTCCATATAATTGCTATCGCAATAAAAACAGGTTTATAGAGCTCGTTTTCCTAGCATGTACTTGCACTATGCTTAAGGATGCGACATATGGGGTTGGTGTGCACTGGCTTGAATCACAGAGCCAATTAAGTAACATGCAAGTTATCTCGCAAAATTGGCAAGTTAGACACGCTAAGTATAATTTGACAAATGCACACGCTAATACATATATATCTTTTATTTATCGAATATATTCAGTTTCCGCTATTCGAAGTGCTACAGCAAGAGTTCACAAAAGCTGAGGTCACACTAACTGAAAACATGAAGGCAGAAATTTATACACTGGATCTGTACGTGGCTACCGTTAAATTTCTGGAGGAGTCCGAGCCGTAAGAATGTTTTCTTTGCATTGTTTCTTATGGAAGCCTACCTAATTATTTGCATGCTATTTCGCTTGTTCACGTATTTGTTTTTTCTCTCTTACCACAAATGCCCCCAGTCTCATATTACGGAGTTAGGTGTTAACGTTAAAAAACCTTGACAAAGAGTTTAAAAAGAATGTGGGCAGCTAGCACTAGAGGCGAAATGCGGAGTCACAGCGGGGCTGGTGGTCTCCAGCTAGACCCGGCAGGCTAAATTTCAATGATGTTTTATTATGAATAATTAGCATAGTTAGGTCACATGAAACTCAAGTATCTCGAGTGGGCTTGGTTCGCTCACATACAACTCAATTGTTCTGATTAAATGCGAAGCATTTCTTGGCGAACCCAAGGCACTTTGAGCGTATCTATCTATCTATCTATCTATCTATCTATCTATCTATCTATCTATCTATCTATCTATCTATCTATCTATCTATCTATCTATCTATCTATCTATCTATCTATCTATCTATCTACTATCTATCTATCTATCTATCTATCCGCCAACGTCTCGGTGCTCTCGTGATCACCTTCGTAACCTCGTGTAGACCAAAATTGGCATGGGAGGGCTTATTATATGTACATATATAAATAACAGACATATCTTAGTGGTTATCTTAATTTTAGTTGCCATTAATAATACAGGTAAACAAAATTAAGATAACCGCTAAGTTGCGTCTCTCCTCTTCCCAAGTACGTTTGGCCCGTCGAAAAGGGTCATAGATAGATAGATAGATAGATAGATAGATAGATAGATAGATAGATAGATAGATAGATAGATAGATAGATAGATAGATAGATAGATAGATAGATAGATAGATAGATAGATTATCACTACAGCATGCACCATGTCTTGTACTCCATGTCCTTCACACTCGCTGTAACGCGCGCTCCGTGTTTTAAACGACGCTTTTAGGCCTTATAAATTCGCATTGTAGGCGTAACCTCATAAAACCCAGCGTCCGGAAGTCTAAAGGAATGCGGGTGTATGTACATAAATGCGCGTGACCGGTGCCCTGGAAGGTGCGCTGGTCACATGCGCAAATGCATGCGCCGTTTTCCAATATTTGATGGTCTCTCGATCGTGGGCTTGTCGGCGAGAAGCCATTTCTGATAAGGGTATCTGATTTCTTATCGAGGTTATCAAGGTGACTTCTGATTTTACGCTGCCACATTTAATTGTCACCTGAATGTGAACGCATGGCCGTGGTTGTGGCCTGTAGCAACTAAACATGTGGGCTAAACGTCAGGCGCGCACACGTCCAAAGTGGCCGGGCTTTTACGGCTATGATAACTTCTTGATCCTTGTTTCAATTGACATTATTTTTGGCCACGAGGAAATATCAGAAAGGGCAGATCTTTTAGCGCTGATGAGACAAATGTAATTCTTTTGTGAGGAATGTATTTACATTGTGGGCTTTACAGGCGCATGTACAAAGTGAGCAAAACGCTGCGCGAACGAATACAGCAAAAATGTTCGACCGAAATTAGACATACGTATTTAGAAAAATAGCGTTTTGACCCACATTGAGGCTTTATTTTCGCTAACGTAGTGTTCTATGTAAAGAGAGGGTTTATACATCATTGCGTTGTGCCCTTTGTTGTTAAATATTACAGAGAATTTTCAGTGTATTTTTGTTTTAGGGAGGAAAAGATCGGGCAGCTATGCACTAGTGGTCCGCACACTGAGGAAGCAGCGGACCTGGTGGTGTTGTCCATCTCGTTTCTCTCCTCTTCACAGTCACTCCTCCCACCCCTTCCTATACTGTACTGTCACGTGTTTATGAAGTTGAAGAAGGTAGTAGTCGGCAGGTTCAAGACGAAACATTTTTATTTGGGCGAACCTGTGCTCGGGAAACGAAATGTCAAACTACAGCAATACACGCTGTAGACAGCTAGCGGCGAACAGAGCGCCGGCCGTTGCGTAGGTATTTATAGATGCGGCATCGAGGATTCGAGCCTTATTGCTGGTGGCCGCGTTAGTTCCAGAATAAACTCAACTGTTCGCGTTTGCGCGCTCAAGCCTAGAAGAAGATTCTAAAATAATCTGAAAGGTTCACAGACATTAGGGCGCGGCTTGCGCAACGCAGCGGCTACGCGTGCCACGAACTAGCTGCATAAAAATAACAAAAGAAGCGCGCGTGGTAATATTACACTCTAAGAAAAAAAAGTGCATGCGTGACTCTTTGCGGAGAGTTCTGACTTGCCACATATAGGACTCTCTTTAAATAGTCACGGTGACTCTCTTAGTGGGTCAGGGTCGGCTCGCTCTAGGAGAGTCCCCTGACCCTCTAGGAAGAGTGGACTCTCATCCGAAGGATCACGTTACCACTTATAGGGAGTCAGACGACTCTTGCCGGTAACACTCCTACGCGGGTCAAGTGAGCCACACCGAAGCGTCAAGCGACTCCACAAGTATTTTAAGCTACTCCTTTGACCCTTGCTCTACTTTTGCGCGACTACTGTTGGAAATAGTGGAGTATTCATTTTAAGCAAGTGCAATAATACTTGCCGTCCTGCCCAGCGACTGCAAAAAAATAATAGTTCAATTTTAGCATTATTTTAATAAAACTCGTCAAAAGAACACATATTTTCAAGCAAAGTTATATAGAAAGCGCGAAAAGATGGTCAGTGATTTCCAATTAAGAAGTTAAGGTATTCCTCATTTACATGCTTGTATGAGTATAGCCAACTAAAATGTGTGACTGATGTGCACAGTGTCATATGGTGCTAAATAAACAGCAGAAATTGGTATCATGTTTCCATATTTATTCTTATGATTAAAATAAATCATGAAGTGGTGACGGCTGGAGACATCAGACTTGTGGCTTGCTAGGTTGTCGCTCCTGTTCAGCGTGAGCACCATGAGAAACGGTATGTGAAAATAAGAACGTGATACTATGATGAGAAAATGAAATTGCAGTAAAGGTTTGCAAAACCTACACAATAAGTGGTTCACACAGACATAATAAAGGCTAACAACAAAACAACAAATGCAAACATTCATGGTCAGGAACCAAGTTTTTTGACGTCGAGATCAGACATGTCATATGCTAGAATTACCGCACATAGCTCCCACAATCACACACACTCACTCGATTCTGTAATAACGCCCAACGTCATCGCAGTGTATGCAAATCACGAAAACGGCAAACAGAAACGAGGGAAGAGCGCACGGCCGCGGCCGCACCAACGCGCGCCGTCGAAAGTCTAGAGCTTTTTCACTTTACCGGTGAAGCGTGTCCAACTTGAATGACTACCGCGTACGTTCTGGAAGCACCGTACTATATCTGCACCTCAAACTACCGTCCTTAAGCCAACAAAAACCATTATATATAGTGCGTCTGAGCGTTGCTCGCAGTGTTGATGTCTCTCATGACCACGATGCGCACTCTCATCAACGGAATGACAACTCCGTCAGCACAATCGCTCTGCAAGTTCTCGATTCCTTGGAACCAGTCCTTGCAAGCTTTTTTAACATCTCGCAGAGGAACCGATGTCAAATATTTTTGGGTTGTGACTGTCAGTGTGTGCAGTGAACACTGATGTGTGTGCGCGTATTACTTGTCCCCTCTTTCCTCCTCGCTCTCTCTATTATTTTTTCTCCCCTTCCCCCTCCCCCAGTGTAGGGTAGCAAACCGGGTACAACCTGATTAACCTCCCTGCCTTTCCTTCGCTTTTATCTCTCTCTCTCTGTACACAGGCATTTTTTTTTCACGTTCCCACGCGCCGAAGCACGCTACACACTCAAGGTCGATGGAAACGTTATGAAGTAGACTAAAGTGCATCTCAAAATGACATCTTGCACATTCAGTAGCGCAGACACAACGTGCGATCAGCAAAAAATGACCCTTGATAATTGTTTGCATCGCTCACTATAAGGGAGCTTGCACAGCAACGCGCATAGCGGTGGCAACTCGTTAACTGACAGCTTTAGTTGGGCATCCGCAACAGCCCTGCGGACAGAGGCTGCTGTTGGAAATGGCTGGCAGATAACTTCCGCAGAGCTGCTGCAGACGCCGCGCTAAAGCTGTATAATTAGTACCTACGCAAGCGGTACACTCACCGTTAACTGGCGCCCGTTGTTCCTGTCCGCAGCTCCAGGAATATTCCGTCCTCCAAGCGTCACCGCGTCACTTCGTGCACGGAGCCGGCGTCAACACCAACACCACCGAAGATGCGCATGAACAGAGACACAACCCGCGCAACCAACACGCAACGCATTCCAATAGACGAGGAGACAGAGAGGAAAACTGAAGCGGCACGCCATCCCGGCGCCGTTGTGGCGCGTTGCCTCGCCTCCGTCGTCGAGCCAACGCGCCACAACGGCGCCAAAGGGCAAGCGCGCGATATGTATGGCGTATACGTCGGCACCGCCAATCGAAACGCGCTTCAGGAGAGTCCCGTGACTCCAGTCGAATTGCGAACTCTCTTTCTCTGCCTGTACCTTCCAAAAGGGGTCAAATGGACACCCGAAGAGAGTCACGCGGCCGTGACCTTCTTCTGACTCTTTTTTTTTTCTTAGAGTGTATGCAACACTATGCCATGCTTTACCATCTAACATCCTCCTTTTTCTGCTGCTCACCCTCACTTCGCTTACGCACCCCTTGCTATAATATACTATATATCACTATGTTTGCTCTTTCTTCTGTTTCTTTTTTTGTGTGTGTGTTTCTTTCTATCTCTTTATCTCTTTGTCTATTTAATCTCGATCTTTTTATCTTTTTCTCTCTTCGCATTCTTTCTCTATCTTTCTCTGTGTTCGTTTTCTAACCTTCTATCTTTTTCTTTCTTTCTTCCCTTTCTCTCGATTTCACTCTCTCTCTCTCTACACTCGTTCTCTCGCCCATCAAAGTTATAGCATTGCACGCCGGACAAACTGGCGCACGTGTTGTGGGAGCGAATCAGAAGACGAAGAGGAGAAAGAAGAGGACAAAGAGAGCGAATGCCGGTTCATGATCGTGATAGTTTTCTGGTGTCCACACATGGGATCATGAAAAGCTTAACAGCTTCACTATAAAAACAATTTTGAACTGAACAATAATGATGCCAACAAGTTTTTCTTCACTGCACGGCGCAAGATACCAGCAGGCGCCCCATTTCTGCGATTAATTAAACCACAGAACTGCTCGCCACAGGTAGAAGTAGTATCAGAGCGTCACAATGAAACGCCACTTGCGTAACATTGTTGAGCCGCCGGAGATGATCGGAATTCATACAGAGCAGAAAGCGGGAAAACAATAAAAGAACATCGTCGTGTCTTCTTTTGTTTCTGTTCCGTTCTCAGCGCTGCTTGATCTTAAAGCAGTTATGCCTGATTGCGTGTGAAGTTCCTGGGGCCTAATGGATTCGTCGTGCCCGTTCTGCTCTCTTGATGACCTTGTCTACCATAGTCATAAATGTATATCCGAGCCGTGCATACAATACGATGCAAAAATCTCTTGCATATATATGCCTTATAAACTTACTTGCATGAAATCTTCAGTTAAAATAAATTGAGCAGTCGCGCGTTCTCATATTGAATATTTATAAAATATAGCTAGATGGAATGAGGGAAAACCAGTATTCAAGTGTCGTCCGGCGAAAGTATAGAATGGGAGCCTATAGTTCAAGGCGTTGCGAGTCTATTGATTACTGCTAAATTATATGGCTGTTCATGTCAAGTATAAACAATAAATGCTTAGATGACAAATAATCCTTTACAGTAATGTTTACTTTACAGGGTGACACTCTACAACTTCATAGGCCTTAATATTCTCCTTGGACTGGCGGAATATGCATCAGTCAATTTAGCTAAAGGATCACATGAAGCAAGAAAGCGGACACCGGAAGAATGTGTTGGTTTGGTATATAATGCAATGAAGGAGGTTATCACATATATATACGTTGTTGAGCACATTCCTCCTGAAGCCAAGAAAGAGGTAAGTTGCGCTGAGAATTCTATTTTTAAATGAGAAGCATTCCTTGGCGAATCTAAGGCACTTTGACCTCGCTAGACAGTTCCTTGATCGTGCTAGACGTCCGTCCGTCGTCCGTCCGTCCGTATCTATCTATCTATCTATCTATCTATCTATCTATCTATCTATCTATCTATCTATCTATCTATCTATCTATCTATCTATCTATCTATCTATCTATCTATCTATCTATCTATCTATCTATCTATCTATCTATCTATCTATCTATCTATCTTTATACATCTTGGTGCATTCGTGAATGTTTCGTTAACTTAGCATTGACCAAAATATGCATGGTACGAAATGTGTGTACGATGAACATACATGACTAACAGGTGATGGCATAAATGTTCATGACATGCTTGTCTTCTGCATCATGACCTGAATGGCCCACGTTACATGGTGGATATGTCGTTAAAGGGGCCCTGTAACAATTTTTGAGCATGATAAAAAAAGAACGCTGCCGATCGGCAGTCGAGGCTCCTGGGAACACGCGAGCCAAACATTACAGCGCAGCACGCGGCCTGTATTTTACGATTCTCAAATTCAGTTTAAAATCGTTCCGTCTTCTTTCTACAAGTGATGCCATATAAACAAATGACCGCTCCAAATACGCAAATCCACGGCCATTGGCCGATTTGAGCATCGTGAGCTGCATAGCTACCGCGGCCGCCGCAGGAGGCCGCCACGTGCCCCCGCGCGCGCTCGCGATCACACTGAAAGTAAGCCGCGTGTGCGAAGAAGAAAAAACAAAGAAAAAGTACTCAAGGCCATGACGCGCGCATGACGTAACTTCTTGCACCCGTGCCATGTCTGCCTGCTCAGATTCCAGCGCACTCGTAGGGACAAGAGAAGAGAGAAAGCAAATACACTGTGCGACAATTCTCTGGTACTCCGCTCGTACGTGCGGCAGTGAACTCTTTAAAGAAACCACTCGATAGTTACTCTGAAAAGTGTTGCAGGGCCCCTTTTGAGGCGTTGTGATCGGTTCATAGACATGACATGCAGGGTGTTTCAGAAATGTGATCAAAGAGCCTCAAACATTGCATTTTCTGCGGCGGCAGGCATGTTGAGATTCTTAGAGACATTAGATAGTTATAGTTTAGTGTTAGCGTGGTAGCAGGGGTTAAGGGAATAGCGTTACCATGCCGCAAACGTTGGTTGCGGAAAGCATGTTTTAGTTTAGCGGGATAGCGTTTACGTGCCCACCTAGCGAAGGGTGAATGCGTTAAAAAAAAGTGAAAAGAACAAAACCGAGAATGCTTGCCTGTATCGCCGCACGCACCAATATTACTCCTTTTTTTGGAGAAAATAAAAGTAAATAAATATGAACTGAGCACCAAAAGCGAAAATTTTCATGTTGCAGACTTGTTTACACCGACCTTCAAGATAGGCCTAGGGACGTTCGAAATAGGAAGCGATCTCAAAAACTACGCTAAGTTATCCGTAATACCGTGTCGTCGAAGCTACCTGAAGGCAAGCGAAGCTACTTCGCACAGTCGTTTGCTACGAAACAAGCGGATCCGTCCACATCAACATTAAATTCAGTTCCAAGCGGGCGTCCAAAACCGCCGCCATGTTTTACGTACACTACGTTAACCACGCAAACACGCTAACGCTAAATCTGAAAAATAGCGTGCGCACGGTAAACGCTACGGGTCGTTTACGGTACTGCGCATGCGCACTTCGATCCCGCTATTTCGCTAAGCCAGCTATTCCGCTAAATCCGCTAAACTATAATTGTCTGTTATTTACCGTATAGCAGTTACAGAAATTAAATTTTAAAAACTCTTAACTTACAGGAGACAGGCGATTGGGTCAGACGGGACAATTTAAGCCCTCACTACAAAGAACCCACTGCTACTTTGACATTCCCGAAAAGCGATCACTGGTAACTTTCGCGGAGTGATGAAATCTGACCAATTTCACTGGCGAAACCGAAGCTGGAAAGCCGATGAGGGCTTCTACGATATTTTTCTGAAACGTCTGAAATGAACGAGCGTCATTATAGCAAACACTGATCTACTTAGCTTCGTGGGTGTGCGCGGTGCATTCTTCATAACAACATGTATGGCGCACGTTGGCTAAATAATACAGAAGAACTAAGAACACCATCATGATTTAAGCAGCGCACTGAGGGACGAGGACAGAGAAAAGAAGGTGCACAACTAGCTCAAGTTTCAATTCTCATGGAAACTAACAACACTCAAATCGCTGTCACAAAAGTGTTGTCATCTGCTATGGTATGGTAGCGGAGCTCCACAGTGCTTCGGTTTCGGTTTCGCTCGTTGAACTTGATTGAATTCAATAACTCCGCGGAAAGTACAGGTGCCCCAAAAGTAAAACGGAGCACGCGAACTGTTGCCAAACGAAGCGAAACTGCATGCCAGCGCGCTCTATCAGAAGATGCGCTGCAGATAGCGAGACTGCGTCGGCATATCCGGCTGACCCACCCCGATATTCTGACGCTCGCCTTATCGCCGGCTCGAGGGAAGCCTACTCGCAGACTACTTGCAATTTTTTTTCTGTCCAGCTTCTGCTTCGACGCGTCTCGATTCGAATTTCTGCACTGCCTTGTAAACGGGAAGTTCCGGTCTCACGTAACCGATTGGCCACGTTTCCTGCGCACCGGTGCGGCCAGGTTCGCTATCGCCATTGAAATTAGATTACCAGTATGTCAAATATTGTGCCTATTTTGCGATTTCTAAACAGATGGGTATGCCATAAACTGTAATGGAGTACAACTGTTACATAGTCAACTGCCATCAAGTCCATAATTTAAATGTTCACGAGTTTTATTTAAATATTCCCTTCAATATCATTTCAGCCACGGCAAGGAATTTTCCCATCGAACGGAGACTTCGTGCGTGATAACGACAGCAGCATGATCATACGATTTAACAAAGAATACTGTGAGTTTAAGAAAAACGCCCTTCAGAGAAACGCATACACGGTATTTTAAATTGCGACTGATAAAGAAACAACGTGGTAGACATCTCGAGTTTACGCTATGGCACAGTTGATTCTGCGAAATACGACACTAAACTGCTGACAATTTTATTTCTTTAGGATTAAGCACTGATTCTGTCTCATTTTATAGCGAAGTATTCGGTAAGCGACAACCCGCATATAAAGAAATCCGCATGTTAGAGAAAGCAACGTGCATATAAATAAGCTTATTGTTGTTTCAGATAGAGCAAATTGTCAAAAGGATTATTCAGGCCTTCCTCGATGAATTGAAGACTGCTACGTGGCTGGACGAAGAAACCAGAACTAAAGCGGAGAGAAAGGTATGCCTCTTCTAGCCCAGTTTAACAAGTTGTAACTTGGGCAAGTGCAGGGACTGGCGAAAGTGGTTGCAAACAGAGTTTCGCCGCAAGGGATAAGCAATGAGTGGTATTGCAATGAATTGGAATGCCTTACAAAGTAACCCTAACAGCTAACGGGGCGTCCCTTCGTACACCATTCCAATTTTCAAGATGGTTATCAACTTAAAGACTTTCATTGTACTTATTTTTCAGATCCAAAAGCTCGCTGCAAAAATTGCGTACCCAACCTGGTTACTGAATATGACATTGCTTGAAAACCTATACGGCGACGTAAGTTTGTTTGATATTGCTGCCTTAAGAACGCACGACGTAGTGAGATCAAATATAGCTAGTCTCCTTACGGTTAAACGAAAATATGTAGCATGATACAAGCAACGTAATGCAATAATAATTTAAGTAGCATATATATATATATATATATATATATATATATATATATATATATATATTCGTCGTTTCTCGCGCTGTACCCAAACATGCTCACAAAATTAGCCTAGCTTTGATTTTTTACTGACCCCATGGTGCCGGCCTTCTGAGATACGCGGAAATGCGATTCCTTCAGAGGATAACGTTGTAGTGGTGGTCCAACTATGTAGTTATGCGAATAACGATCAACATAAACTACAGTGAGCGAAATGCAAATAACAGTCGTCATACCGTGCTCAACTGCACGTGCTTTTTCTATGCAGCAGTGATGGTAATTTAAAATACTTTATTACGTTATTTGGAACTCTGCGTTTAGTGACACCCATATCTGCTGCTCGAAATAAAATGTGTCGGGTTATGGAGCAATACATGCTTATGGCCTAGTTTATTTCAGATAACCGAACTCAATGCCGAGTCCACGTTCGTCAAAATGATGAATGCCATCAACGTGAAGAAAGACCATAGGATGATGAACAAATTGAACACAGAATATGACCAAAACTTCGAGTAAGTAAAAAAATATAAGGACGCATAACAAAGTTGTGCAGACGTAATTAAAAAAAAAAAATGAGACTTGGAGGACGCTTGAGCTCCACCTTCGAGAGTAGATAGCACTCGATATAGTAATCGGATAGTAATCGGGCACCGTTCGCACCGCCGCCTGATTAGCTATAGCAAGGCCTCGATTCTCTGTGGACACATGAACCGTGCAGCGAGGGAAGGAACGTCTGTGCGCGTAACATTGGCAGTTTTAAACTCTCCTAGGCAGCAGGCCTGCTGCAAATACGTATACTTGCGAAGTGATAATATCGCCATAATACCTCATTTCGCAAATTAGCGAAGTGGCCACCACGCGTTCGTAATGCAATAGCGTAGACCTGCGCCGAGGAGGGGCGCTGCGGTGCCGGGCGCTGCCGATGAATGTGGAGAGAATACTCGTAACGCGACTGGTCACCTCTCCGCTCTCCCCACACGCCGCCTTCAGTTCCCGTTGCTTAGCCCGCACGCTGCGCGCGTTCTGCACGTGTTTTCGCGAATTTTGTGGCTCGCAAGGCGTTCTAAGACGATCTGCGTGGATGAGGACTCCTTTCGTAGCTGCAGCGCGGCGAAAGGGCAGCGTCTACTCAGCCTTCTAGGAGATGCGGAGAGTAGCAATAGTAGTTGCAGGAGCAGAAACACGTTTATTTCAGCAACCCATGAGGGAGCTCGGCGCAGCTTCCTTGGCGGAGGCGGAGGGAAGTTGAGAGAAAAGAGCGGAAAGGAGAGGCGAGCTTGTCGAGCATTGAGCTACCACAGCACGGAGCGTCTGGTCGGGTAGCTGTATGTAATCGTAAAAAAAAAAACACACACACACACACAAAAAAGCTCGTGGGAGCCTGTCGGCACTGGGAATCGAACCCCGTACCTACCGCATTGGAGGCGTACCCTCCAACAACCTAGCCTCCTCTGCAGTGAAAAGGTGCGCATTGAGTCGCTATCTACTCGCTCTCGCATGCCTTCCTTGGCAGTCCCAGCATGTGCAGTACACGCGACGCGAGAGAGGATCTTATCGCATTTGGACATCGTACTGAAAATTACAGCGTCGACACAAATTTACCTCGCGTTTCCCTGTAATAGCTACCGCGTTCTTTAAATAGTTTACTAAGCATATTTCAGGCTTTCCCAAGCCGATAATTCAACTTTTGGTGTCATTTCAAGAGAAACAACGTATTTCTACAGTACTATGCTATTTGTACTCTGCTAGATAAGTGTTATGCCACCTGTGCTAGTGTCTGAAATTTGGTAAGGTAACTTGAAGGAATCAGTACTGTACAAGTACATTTGTACTTGTGGCTTCGTGCTACAAACGGGTGGTTGTCTATTTTACCTTTGTCAACCCTTCCGGCACATTGCGGGATTCCGCAGAACTGATTTGCTGTACTGTACTAAGGTTTGCATCTTCACTCGTTTCCAAGGGAACACCTTTGAAATAAACAGCGAGAATGACTTGCAAAGGCGATTGACCAGCAAACACACATAACATTGACTTCCAGCTGACTTACAGATACCGCGTTCCCTTTTTTGGCATTCATACACTTTAAAACGAGTCACTGCATACGGGGAAATATTGTGAACGCTACAACATCTCTGACTTTTTGCTTATTAAAGACGATAGTCTTTCTTGGGGAACTTAAACGCAGAAATTTTGGTCTGTCTGTCTTTCTGTTTGTCGGCACGTCCCTCGATTCAGCCACTCGGCCAAAGTTGAACCACTTGCCCAAGGGCCAGCCGTCTTGAACTGGTACGGCTGTTCATACTTGTGAACGTTGTCGATCAAAAAGTAAATATCATGCACATCTGAGGTGCAACATCACTAGGTAAGTATTAGGTGGCGCGTTCCTTTAATAGAAAATGCATACATACGTAATTTTAAGGACCCTAGTTTCTTAAGCTGCGCTGAAAATGCATAAGAATGGAAGCTTGAGCGAGTTGGTATGCGTTCATCTTTGTTGAAACAGCGCTCACTAGATATTTGATCAAGTGTCAAAATTTCCTATCAAATTTATAATTTTTCTATTTTGTAACCTCCCCTCTAAAGAATTATAACATTTATAAAACCACTCAAGTCTTGGCCAATCCCCCACAGTGGGTGTGAGCCAAAGTTGCAGGTGAACAAGAACAAGAACAAGAACAAGGCAGCGCCTGTCCTGTGCCTTCTTTTAATTCGTCGTCGTCTAGTGAGCGCTGTTTCAACAAAGCTGAAAATGCGACTTCGCTGAAATTTGCCTTCCTCCGTGCCCTTCGCACGAGCTCATTGTTGTGTTTCGGTTTCGGCTCTGTTGCACTGTACAAATGCCATGGGTTGGTGTTAAAAACTTTAGTTTTGAGAAGGCCAAGAAGGTGAAAAAAAATATTTAAAAAATGAAAAAGCAGCGTTGTGGGCGGCCTTCAGGCTGCCGGTTGTGGGCGCCGCTCTGGCGTTCCTGTTTTACCCAGGCGACGTGTAAATAAAAGAGTGTGTGGAGAGTACTCGTTGAGTGCGGACGTTTCTCTGCTTCAGCGCTTCGCGCCAAACCGCGTTTTCGGGCTGGCTGGCGTCCCCGCCGGTCGCGTTGGTCACCGCCGGTCTTCGCCTGCTGCTGCGCCGGGGCTACCAGCACGCAACACAGCACTCATGTTTCCCGACGTATTGCCAGATGGCGTCCATATCTCACACAGCGCCTCTTCTATCGTCTTTACACGACATTTGCAGCGAAGCACGCAGATACGTGGCCAATTTTTTCTTCTTCTAATAGACCACAAAATAGCTGCAAGATTAGATGAACTGCGAGAGAGACAAAGGCAAAGGGAAGGCAGGGAGGTTAACCCGGTTGTACCCGGTTTGCTACCCTACGCGATGGGAGGCGGAAGGGGAGGAAAATGATAGAGAAAGAAAGGAGGAAAGAGAGAACAAGTGATACGCGCACAGACATGTCAGCGTTCACCGCGCGTACCCAGAAGGTTTCAGGCTACGGTTCGACTTCGACTGTCTTAGATGAAGGAGACCACAATCGACAACGTTATTGAGGGCTTGCAAGTACTAGCTTCAAGGTATCCAGAACTTGCAGGGCACTTCGAGCTGATGCGGTTTTGATTCCGGTGAGGAGTGCGCGCATTGTTTTAAAATCAATGACCCGAACACAGCGACGACACGTGAGTATTCGTAGCGGACGTCGTCAGTGTATTTTGTGCCGGCTAACAACGAGTGCGCATATGATGGTAATGATAGTCACGCGACATCCGCCACCGCGTTTATCGCATCTGCGTCTTTTCGGCCCTTCAAATGACACGCGGTGATTGGTGGTGGTGGTGGCAGCAGTGGTGGTAGCTATCAGGAAAGAGAAGTAAAATATCTGTAAGCTTCACAAAACTAAGGTGCGAAAAGGAGCAGCTGCCAAACAAAAAGTACGGAACAAGAACAGCCTCAAGAAAAGAAACTTGACGTGCACAATAAAAGCTCTGCTGCTTTCTCCATAAAAGTTTATTGTACACAGAACCTTGCGCGGTTGTTATTTCGCTTTGGGCTGTTACGGATAACCCACATATTTTTTCTTCCTTTGTTTTGTACGCAGCTGGCTTTTCAGCATGTCATTAGTAACAGCATTTTACAAACCAAGTGCAAATGAATTCGGTAAGTCATTAGAGATTGTTAGCTTGTTTACAAACTCATACATACTGCTCGTTTTATTAAAAAAATGGTGGAACTATGAAGCACACCTCGAACTTTATACCATAAACATTGAAATATTCTGACATAGAATGTTTTCTGTTTTCTGCTAAATATAGCCACATATGTATATCTATAGCGTGAATATCATAGCTCATGAAATATTTTACACGATTTGAGAGTTCCTGGCAAAAACAGCAGGGAAGTCGCTTGCAACAGTTTACAATTTGCAATGCAGGAGCAATATATATCCTTATAGAAATACACAGTTTAGTCATTACCTTTCGAATATCAGAGTTAATTGAAACTTAGATAACTTAGTCTGTTCACTGACAGTATAAACAAGTTATGGAGTTCTAGTAATAAATTTGTATACAATGAAATTTGCCAGATTCCACGCCTTGCGGCAATCGGTTTTATGTGAAGCAACAAGCGAGTAGTCATCCACGCTGATTTATGGCTTTGAGCCTAGCGTTACGAGGTGCATAGACGGGTTTGTGTAAGCGTAGTAAGTGTGTGCACATTGTGACCTTACCAGGCACGTCTACTACAGTGGCGTTTGAAGGGCTACTTATGGTCTGACGTAACGCCAGCCCTCACTTTACAGCATATGTACAATAGAGTATTAACGAAACGAATTGCACTTTACGGTGCGATGACGTGAATATCATGCGTAACTTTCGTTAGCGTACTCCTCCGGGGTCGAGCAACGCTTGAGCATAGCTTGCTCAATCATAGAAATGAAAATGCAATGTTTATTAGACTTCTATGAAAGCAGAGTCAACACTGGAACCACAGTTGGCGTTAACCCGACATGACGCCTGTAACGCATAAGTGAATATGCAGTGTTTATTGCTTTGTTATAAAATTAGATAGCCAGCACTACAACTATAATTCACGCTGCACCGACATTACGCCTGCATAGGATGTTTTTGTGAAGCCGTTTCTAGACCTCGCGTGGCTCTTTGGTAGAATACCTGACTGCCATGCAGAATGCTTGGTTTCGATTACTGCTGGGATCCTAATTTTCATTCTTTCCATTCGTCGGGTCAACGCTGCCGAAGTCGATTTTTCTTAACGCTCTCGCATTTAAATTACCAATGTCTGTTCTCGGCGTTCTTGGGTATATAAAAACTGCCAATCACATGTGGCGCATACCAGTACACCGCGGCTCGTGGTAAACGGGCATGTGTCACACTTGTCTGGAGGTAAGAGTCTGACGACGTACGCGAGAGGATTTTCACGTTATTGGTGTCATGACCCGGCAGTCATATTCGTCAAATCCTCTTACCTTCCCATGCCAATTTTTGCCTACACCAAGGTAAGGAGGCGATCACGAGAACAGCCAGACGTAAGCCGCTTGATAGATAGATAGATAGATAGATAGATAGATAGATAGATAGATAGATAGATAGATAGATAGATAGATAGATAGATAGATAGATAGATAGATAGATAGATAGATAGATAGATAGATAGATAGATAGATAGATAGATAGATATACTCTCATAGCGCTTTGGGTTCGCTAAGAAATGTTTCGCATTTAATAAATGTGTATGCGTAACAGTTTATGTGGATTTGCTCAGCACATTCTTGCTGGAATGCGCATGAAACAGCTACTGACTAACGGCCTTCGGCCTGCTAGCGCTTTCATCATATATGTAGCAAAATGACAAAACAAATATTTTGTTAATAGCTTGTTAGTATATAAATCACGGTAGATTGAGCACATCAGCGTTAATTACGAGCTGTCAGTTACCAGCAGCAATAAATCTGTACGATTGTACGTCTTCGTATGTTTTGCGAATACAACAATATCAATATTTAAATGATATCTATAAATAGTGGTTTTTGTAGAAATTTGCAAATACGAAATAATCAGAACAGTAACGAGTTGTTATTGAATGCGTGATGAACTATACTAGCTTAACGAAAGAAGCTGCAGTTTTTACTATTTTAATATGTTTGAACTGAGTGTCACAGTGTAATCGTTGTCTTAGCTGTCGTTTCTGCAGCTGATTTACTTGTATATGCAATTGCTTACATCACGCTTCCATCTTTATTCACTTGTAAATATTCATCTTTACAGTGTACCCGATAGGTGGCCTTCGTTCTCCATTCTACAGATACCATCTGCCCAAGTAAGTCAATGCACGAATAGCGCAATACAACAAAGTGAAGCCCCTTGTATGGTTTGACTGATGCACTTAATTATTGACTGGAACCTGCGCCCGAAATTACCCGACAAATTTCGCATCGCAGCGCGTTCCTTGTATCGTCGTGAGATGAATGCAAAATAATTTTGAAGAAAGACGATTGCAAACAAAAGTTCTTGAACATACAATCGAAACAAGGTTGGACAACATGAATTCGCATGTGCACTCGTATTTCATTCGCCAGAGACGTGTCATGCTGGTTTCAATCAAAACGCAGCTTACATCTTTCGGTACCGGAACCTTTATGTACACTCTAAATACGTCCCGCCAGAAGCCGCCGTCGTTACCGCCACGTGGGCCATTTTGCCGACAGCTGAAAACTACCGTGATTTCAGTAGGACATTGCTAGCATGAGAGTTCAGTGAAATCGGGAGTTTCGCCATAAATTAAAAGAAACACGCATTTTTGTGCTTGTACCGCGCTTTGCTATCGCTTTTCGCTTGGCGTCCAGCTGCCGACCTGCAACAGTAATTCCATCTCGACATCGCTCGAACGGTCGTCGTGCGTCTGCGCACTCATCTCGGGGCATTTCTGAAATCTCCTCCTCGCTGGAAGCCCAGCGTCTCATAGTCCGGCGGTGTATTGCTATAGTTCTAGTTCACTGTAGGATTATGGACTAGCCTGCGTGGTGTTCTTGCTGCGACGGAAGTCGACGGCGTTGGTGGCTCACGTAGCCGCTCTGGACAGCGCTCTTAGTGTCAGTTGCACATATAATGAAATCGGAATGGACATATTGGTGGCGTTTCTGTAGCTCTAACAAGCAGAAAACCTGGTTTAGATTTCCGATTCCGCATACTAAGTGTATCGCAAGCGTGAACAGTACATTATTTATTCCCAGGCAATCAAAACTTCCCGCTTAATGCAGGGCTGGCCAGTATCCATATAGTATCTTCGAGATACTTTTGAGTATTTGTATATCTATATTGAGATACATTTGAAAAATGTATTTGTATCTCTGTAGTGAAATAACTTTACGATGTATTGATTATATCGAGATATAGTGTGTGGGGATCACTGATAACCCTCGCCCTCGTCCACACCGGAGATGACACCAAGCGACAACGGAGCCCACTGCGCATGTCCCTCGATGCCCAAAAGATTCGTAACCGAACGCAGCGAGCGGCCAAGGGGGAGTGGTCGGTGAACTTTCGTGGAGTGTGCTGGTGTGCGCGGCGTGCGGTCCGCCGTGGCCAAGGTGAGCGGGACCGGCACGGAAGCTGTGCGTAGAAACTGTTCGTGAGTTTATTTTATGTGTGCCCTTGCCGCCGTAACGTTTTCTTTAAAGTCTTCTTCCTACTAATAAATGGTTTTGGGTTATTCCCACTGAGCGCCCATTCCTTGGAGTAGACGGCGGACCCTACAACTGGCGCCCAACGTGAAATCGGCCCCGTCTTCTGCCAGCAATAATGGAGGCCGCACTTCAAATGCTGCTGGAGACGATGGAGCGCCTCGACGTAGCCTCCGCAGTGTACTGCGCGGCGCGGGGACACGCCGAATCGGCAGCCTATTGCGCGGCGAAGGGCGTGGTAATCCCAACGATGAACTTCGAATGGCTGACGGCCCCGGTTGGGCGACACTGCACACCGGCGCAAGAGGACGAGACTGCTGACGCCGGTAATCCCAACGCGAAGGCTCCAGTTGGGGAGCTACGAGTGGACCAGGCCCCGGCAATGGATGCAGGCGAGGACGACACAGACGCCACAAACGAGTGTGAGGCGGCCTTGGTCGCGCATCCCAACGACAACGACGACTCCAACACGGGCGCGGCGGAAGAGGACCAGGCCATTGCGGCGAGAGTGAGTGGGCCTACGGAGACGCCAAAAGCTGCTGAGGCTGCCGGCGCCGAGACACCTTCCTCAACAAGGCCTGAAGCAGCGACGACGACGGAAGCAAGGGAGGATGCCACCAAGAGGGCCGTTACGAGAAGTAATCAGGCAGTCTGCACGGCCACAAAGACGACAGCTAAGGCGACTGCAGAAAACGAGGGTGTGGCCGTAGCCACTCGGACGGGCAACCTCGAGGCACTCTTCAGCGAGCACGGCGAAGGGGTGTTCGCAAAGGCCGTAACTGCGAGCAAGACGCCTGGCGCGCAGCGTTGCGGCTTCATCACGGTGAGCACCACCGAGGAGACGAACAAGTGCATCCAGAACCGGCACCCCACCGAACTACACGGAAAGACGATATCAGTCGAGCGCACGGAGCACGAGCCCGGTGGCACCCTGCGCAAGTTCGAAGCAACGTTGGGAGCGATTGGGGTGGCAGCCGCGCAGGCTGCGGCCGACCTCAAGGGAGACCAGGAGGCCGCCGCCAAAGCAAAGCTTGCAGCTGCCGATGACCTGCAGCGAACTTTTTTTGTTCAGGGGGGGGGGGGGATGTGTGGGGATCACTGATAACCCTCGCCCTAGTCCACACCGGCGATGACACCAAGCGACAACGGAGCCCACTGCGCATGTCCCTCGATGCCCAAAAGATTCATAACCGAACGCAGCGAGCGGCCAAGGGGGAGTGGTCGGTGAACTTTCGTGGAGTGTGCTGGTGTGCGCAGCGTGCGGTCCGCCGTGGCCAAGGTCAGCGGGACCGGCACGGAAGCTGTGCGTAGAAACTGTTCGTGAGTTTATTTTATGTGTGCCCTTGCCGCCGTAACGTTTTCTTTAAAGTCTTCTTCCTACTAATAAATGGTTTTGGGTTATTCCCACTGAGCGCCCATTCCTTGGAGTAGACGGCGGACCCTACAAGTGTAGGCCATGGGCATGCGCATAGCCAGGAATTTTTTTTCGGGGTGTGCCCATTTGATGATGAACCTTGACTATTTGAGAAAAACACCTATTTTCATTATTTATTTTTGGGTGAAACACCCCCCTCTATCAAAATTTCAGAACGGGGGAGGGCTAGCCCCCCTTGGCTACGGGCCTGGCCATGGGTATCTCGTTACATTTTTGCCGCAAATGAGCTGACGTGTTTCCAAGGGGGAAAGGGAGACTTCATGTGCTAACCCAAGCAAAGGAGGTACAGTTGGTGTGTCCCATGAGGTGAAGCCCCCGGGGCCGCTGATGGCAGAATCGCGAAAACAGTATTGTCATCCTATGTCGACGAAAGTCTCTTTCTCAGGGCAGGCGCTGCACTCCTACTTTCTTTCGGACGGCAACCTATTTCGCGAGTTCGCTAGTTTTGTCTTGAGGCCCAACAGATGCTGGCTAGATGGCAGCCTATTTGAGAAGCTCCTGTTGCTTAAGCGCAATTAACGCAACAACATTCTCAACAAAACTGACCTGACTAGAAGAAATGCATACTTTTTTCATATTTCACTGGTGTTCATTGGTGTTTCGAGCAATATGCTTGACATGCAAGTTTCAGTGCGCTGGAACATTAGTCACAATATTATCTTGTACCTAATAAATGTCTCTGCAGAGCATCGCAATGCCCGAAATAAAGAAGTATTCCAGTATTTGAATTCATGTATTCGTATGCAGGTATTTGTGTTCCCTGATGCTTTTTTCTTTTTGCGATAATATTTCGCAGATGTCCCGTTACGTAAAAGACAAGTGTCTCTCAGTATTTGTATTTTAGGCCTCGAGCGCATGTTTTCTGATATCTGTATTCCGGAATGCCAACCCTGTATAATACCTAACTTCCGTCGCCGGAAATTGATGTGCGATGCTGCAGTCGGCGCGAAAACCGACTTCAGGAACGAATTGAAACATTACAGGCTGCAGCCGCTTTCATTGGTGCTGCAGTATTCATCAAGACAGACTCACAAGACAGACGGCCGACAAATACAGCAGGTGTAATTTGGAGTGCAGGGCCCTATTTTACATACATTCGCCTAGATCGAGCTCTTGTTTGCACCGCCTATAAGAAAAGTAAAAGCGCACTTGCGATTGTACGTCACAGGGACCTGAAAATATAGAATGTTTCACAAACTTTAACGTTAGAAGGGGCAAAAATGTAAAATCGGCCACTTCAACAACAACAACAACAAATCACTGTATGCCGCTAGGGCGAAACAACGAATGCGATAAAAAACAAAATGTAATGTTATACGAAGTAAGGCAAGCAGCTCTTTTGGATCCGATCTCGCGTAACTCTACAAAACGCCTCTGTAAGAGAATATGGCCGCACCAGGCAGCGAAGCGGTTTTCGTGCTGCCTGTCGTCTCAACGCGAAGTAAGCGGTCGAAGAACAACACGTATTTGAGCCATTTGATGACGTCTGTCGGGGTAGGCGCTCGCGACCTCGCCCTTATGATCAAAGTTCGCAGGCGCTGCATGAGCGAGGCAGCCCGCCTCCTTCACCCCCGGCGTTCCTTCATGCTCGACGGGCGGAGCGTTTCCTCTCTACTTGGCGAGCAATCGACGGCAGGCCTCGCATGCGGAATTGATATTACTGGTTCTTAGCTTGTACGTATACTTTTATACGTTACCGTGTTACCGGATTAGCGGATTGCGTTTACCGTGTTACCGGAACGCGTGTGTTAGGAAAGTTTTAGCTTGCCATACGTAAACGTTTACGTACGTACGTAAGCGTATACCTTTACGTTTACAAAACCCACTAAATGGTGATGATCACTGCATTCACACTATATTTAACTTAGATAAGATTCAATCACCGCTGCGGCAAAATTGCAATAGACGTTTTTAGCGTGTACAACATCCCGGTATACACAAAGAAATGTAGGAATACCGGGTTACCGAACGATGGTGCCGACATCTTGTGACGCTTCCTGCAGCCATACTCATGGACACGTTTGTTTTGCCCAAGTGGTTTTGAGGGAAAAACGAATTAAAGAGGCAACTGATTCGTGATTACGTCACTGCAGGGCGTTTACACCAGAAGTAGAATGCGCCACGTTTTACATGAACAATTTTGTGCTTGCCTGGTACATCTCGGCCCCGCTAGATGGCACTACCTATCCGTGCCCTCTCATGGGCTTTAGGTTTCCCACGTTTACGGCTTCGGTATTCTAGGTCACTCTAGTTTCGCTAATCCGGATCAAACAACGTGGTCGTAATTGGCGCTCGCACGTCGGCTTATTTTTACTCGGCAGCTGGAGTCTCCGAAAAGCGGATATTGCGAGTAGCCACGAACGAATATGAATTCGCGAGCTATGGCTCCGAACGTAAAACGCATCCAGCGAGTAGTCTCCGTTCCGTGAAAGCAAGTCTTCGTTCCGTAAAGAACCGCGCATACGTAGATTCCGTCCGGTATCCGGTAACACAGTAACGTAAAAAAGTATACGTACAAGCTAAAATCCCCTATTAAGGGCTTTTAGCTGGCATTTCTAGCTTGAAAACACGCGAATATTTTTGCCTACAACATCTTGTTTTCTTTCTTGTTATTTTGTAATACTAGAGTGATATAGCCAGCTATGGTGCACCAAAAAGGGCCTGTCGAAGTGGAAATAAACTCAGTTGTAAGTCGGCGCTCGTCTGTGTTTAACTGCCTCCTGTCTTCGTCAAATTCACGCTGCATTCTTCCAAACCTTCACGCTTCAGCTGTGCATTGCAGCGCCTCCACAGAGCTTAGCGGAACGTCTATTCGAAGACACTGACACCGGTCGCACTCCGTGTTTTCGGGAACGTACCTCAGAGGCTGCGTCGCTATACACCCCACGACCTATACGAAAGACTAGGACCTCCTCCGACGTGCCGCAGTCGGCGACATAGCCTCCAAGCTCACCAGCGCTTGAGCGCATGGAGGAGATGGCTTACTCTGTGAAGGCGTCACCGCGATTACCAGTAGAAAACAGACGAAAAACCACCCTTCCACTTTGATCCACCGTAGAGTGGCCTGAAATAGCACTCCTCATCCGACGCAGTTGGAGAAGAGGCCATGAGTCTCGCCTTTGCTAGATGTGCACGTGCCGGCTCCAGCTCCTGTCCAGAAGAGGTCGTGCTCTTGTCATGCCTCACACTCCACCACTGATGGAATTGGAAGAGCCCATAGCAACCATAAACGCGCTCGAAGACCAATCGGAGCTCCTTCCGAAGATTCGAGATAAATGGTTGCAGAAGATCCCCTTCCACTAAGCAAAAAAGTTTCTTCCGGACAAGCATAAGACTGTTTCCGAGTCGCTAATCCCGCTGCCCCTTCACGCACCATCATCTATCATGAAAAATACTACTCTGAACCCCTTCTGCCAGGCACTCGGTATGCCATCACGCTTCCGGAGTTGCTGGACGACGCCAAAGACGCGTAACCCCCTAACACTGTGGAGATTGTGGCTGAAGAAAATATAGTCTTTCCAACTGTTTGGGAAGCAGGAAGACCAGCGAAGCTGGGGAAGCGTTATGACCGCGAGGCGTCGCGCTCAGGGTCGTCTTCACTTGCCCGATCGTCGTCGATGGCATTGGCTCAACCACGACGCGCACGCTATCGCTTCTGGGCACGCCGACATTTCTCGCATTGCCACTGCTCCACTTTGGAACGTAGAACAGGCGTCCGACAGATCGCTAGTCCAAAGAGCAACTGGACACGTTGCTAGCACGATGTTAAATTACATAGTTTACGCACAGAGCTTAAATAGGTCTGTAAATGATCCTTAGGACTTGCTCTACCGGCCCAATGTGTTTGTACAAAATCGTCAAAACCGTTTCAGGGTCCATTTAGGACGCTCGCCTTCGGTACACGGGTTCGAATCTCGCCGCACGAAGAAATTTTTCCCCTACAATTTGTCTCTTTCTCTTCGTCTTCTGCTTTACTCTTGAAACGCAAGCGCCGGAGAAATTGGCACTTGTGTTTTAGCAGCGAAGCAAAAAATGAAGACGACAAAGAAGAGGACGAAGACAGCGCATGCCGGTTCATGTTGATTGAATTTTCTGATGACACCACACAAACTACAGGGAGCTCAATAGCTTTGCTGTTGAAAAAAGGTGCGGCCTGGTGCGTGTACTGCCCCGAGCTTCTTAAGCTCGGTGCAGTGTCCGTTCTGCGGCATCCGCAGCCATTCTGCGCATGCGCCAATTCTCCCCCCTCTCCTTGCGTGACCGCGAGGAGGTGGGAAGAGGTGGCGTGAGCGCTGCCTCCGCTTCGTTTCTCCTCTCCCGCTTCTCTCTCTACGCCACAGCTGTTCGCTCGTATATAAAGCGGGGCGCTCGCTCCCGCTGCACTCTCCTTCGCAACGGCGCTATAGGCGCTCGCGAAGCTGAACGTAAACGGCAACGCCGGCAAGCGTTGCCCTCTCCTTCGCAACGGTGCTATGGACGCTCGTAAACGGCAACGCCGGCAAGCGTTCCACTCTCCTTCCCAACGGCGCTAGGGACGCTCACGAAGCTGAACGTAAACGGCAACGCCGGCAAGCGAATCTCGAAACTGCGAGGCTGCGAAACCGTGCGTTCGCTGTGCTTCCATCATTCTCTCTCTGTGCAACGGTGTGCGAAACGCCATGAACAACGTCAACGTCGGCGCTAGTTGCAGCGGCGTCGCCACCGCCGCGGAGCAGAGGAAGGCTCCGGAAGCCCAACGTAAACGTCAGCGTTGGCAAGCGGTAATTCAAACGCCTCGACAACCACCATCTCATAAGTCACATAAGAGAAACGGAAACTCGATGCGCACCCTTCGCGATCCTTTCGCATCCCTCCATGGTTGCCCGTAGGGGGCGATGATGTGTAATTTTTTTTATCGGGTGGTCGTGCATGTAGCGACCAGAAAACGCTTAGTGCTTGAGTAGAGGCGCACGAGCAGGCGTATATTTCATATTTGGCGCTTTTAGAGCGCTTTTACTCTTTCTCGGGAAAAACAACCAGGTAGATTTCAGCACAAAATAAATGCTTGATTTTGAGGCCATTTGAAGCGGCCTACACCTTAAGGTTAATATTTTACCGATTCAAGAAAGAATGAGAAAGCTTACTCATTAAACTTAGCTAATTAAATCAGCACTTAGTAATGAAAAAATACATGCTGTAAGTACAAACGACTACCACTAATGTACAGCACGTGCAACTGTCCTATGGATCTTAACACCTTCGTACGAGTTAGCTGGAACACGCGGTACATATATTCATACAAGTATGAAAGTTCTAACTACCAATCAATTGCTTCCGAATGTTTCGTTTCATAAGCGCAGCAGTAGTAAACAATAAGTGTGGTCTTTGCGTAATACTATTCGACCTGTCTGCATTTGTATTTCAACTGTGGTCTTTGCGTAATACTATTTGAACTGTCCTCATTATCCGGAAAAAACTAAATCACAATTCTTAAACTTTCTTCTTTACCTACCAGGTCATTGAATTACGGAGGAATCGGAACAGTGATTGCACATGAAATAAGTCATAGTTTTACCGGGAAAGGTGAGAATTGAATATATTGCTAGAGTTGAACGCTCTGTGCGTTTCTTGTGATTAAAGATTTTTCGAATACACGTACTTCTTAGGTCTGTAGATAGAAAGCTTGGCGATTTCTGGACATGCCACCTGCACACAAATCTTCGTTTCACTATATATAAGTATCTGAAGCGGTTGTCGGATTGGTCGACGCACTGTCCACTTTGCTGAGAATAACTACGCTCTTCACCGGGTCCCGCTTAAAGTGATAGATATAGCTAAGAAACCAGATATTTTTCATCTGGTTTCCTGGATATAGCCAAAGTTTAACGAGGACCTGATTAAGAGTTTAGCCTATGTCGCACGCGGGACCCCATTTTTGTGGTGTTGACGCCACATAAACTTCTGTCATGTCTTGTCGCGATTGCGAAGTGTCTATGATGTTGCGCTATACTGAGCATTCGATAGCGGGTTCGATTCGCGGCGGCGGCTGCCGCGTTCTGATGCTGGCAGAGTGCAATAAAATACGATTGCGTATAAATGTATGCGCAAGTTAAAGGAACCTCACGTCGTCTAAAATAATCCAGAGCCTCCGTATCAGGGGTCTCAAGCTCCTATCAGATAGCGGGTCCCATTCACGAAATTCACTCTCCCGCAAGGGCAGGAAGAATGCAGAAAACTGGAGCGATGGGAGGGGGGAGAAAGTTTGAACAAAATGTTTGAACGTTGCCATTCGAAAGAAGAGAGAGAGAAATAGAAGAAAAGAAAGAGGTAGGGAGGTTAACCTGGTAGTAATAACCGGTTTGCTACCCCGCGCCAGGGTGGACAAATAGGGGTCGGACAAAGGACAGAGAGAGTGAGATAAAATAAAAACAAAAAAAAAGCTCACATGCACACACATGCAGGACGTTCCTATCAGAGCCGTTCTGGTAGACCGGTTAAACGCAGAAAGCGCATTAGCGTCTTGCAAAGCCTTCCTCTGTGACGTTAAGTCCTGTCGATGGCGCAAGATTCTTTCTTCCGAAAGAGTCCGGTCGTCCAATTTATCAAGCGCGTCCAATTTATCAAGCAACCGTCTCTGAGAACAGTACTGTGGGCAGTCGCACAGAATATGCTGAATAGTTTTATCACTTTCACACTGGTCACGAGCTGCGATGTCGCCCATTCCTATTCGGAACGCGTACGCATAGGTAAATGCGACCCCCAACCATGGCCTGCACAGAAGGGTAGCGTCGCCTCGGTGAAGTCGTGGAGGAATTCTAAGGCTGAGAGTTGGGTCTAAGGAATAGTCGTGCGTGCTGGAAGTGTGGCTCGTTCCGCTGCGACGTAGTGCGTTGGCGAGCAAGCACACGGAGCTTCCGTGCAGCGTCAGTTCAGGAGAGCGGTATTAGTATTTGATTGTGTTCAGTATGGGCGGAACGGGAAGCTTGATCGGCCCGTTCATTGCCGATAATCCCACAGTGACTTGGAAGTCATTGAAAAATTATTTCATGTCATTTCTCAGTTAAATGGTGCGTCTCTTCTGTAATCTCAAACAAAGTTGCTCGTGCGGGCCGCGTCGTAAAGATGACAGAAGCGACTGCAGTGCCGCCTTGGAGTCACTGAACATAGTTCATTTTTGGGCCCGTTCATCACTAATGAAATGTTATGCGACACGAAGCGTTGCGAGCTCTGCTGCCGTCGACGTCGTAAGGTGGGAGGTCTTGAATTTGATTGTTGTGGCTTTGATCCGTGTCGCAACAGCTGCAGTTGAACTGTTTCGCCAAACGGAGCCGTCGGTGGATACATGTATACAGCCTTGTTACTTCTCATATAACAGCAGTAAAGCGAGCTTTTTAAGGACAGGTGACAACATATCTGCTTTTTTCCGGATGCCACGTATTGTTAGGCTGATGTTGGGCTGAGTCAGGCACACCGGAGGAATCGAAGGTCTCGCGGCGTTCATGAAGCATGTTGGTAAAGGCGCGTTTACACTAGAGCGACACGACACCGACGCAGACACGAGGCAGACGCAGACGGTCGGCCGACGAGTCACCCGCCGACGATGTCGCTGGACTGTCTGGTCACACTAGGCCGACGACGACCCCGACGCCTCCAAAGACAGCATGTCGTAGTAGTGTAACATGACGGCAAACCAAAAACACCAGCAAAACGCATCGCCCCGCCACGGTGGTCTAGTGGTTATGGCGCTCGGCTGCTGACCCGAAGGTCGCGGGATCGAATCCCGGCCGCGGCGGCTGCATTTTCGATGGAGGTGAAAACGTCTGAGGCTCGTGTACGTAGGTTTAGGTGCACGTTAAAGAACCCCAGGTGGTCGAAATTTCCGGAGCCCTCCACTACGGCGTCTCTCATAATCATAGCGTGGTTTTGGGACGTTAAACCCCAGATATTATTATTATTAGCAAAACGCATCGGGAGACTGGTCGTCGGCAGGTCGTCGGGAGATCAGTGGCCGAGCGAAAATTTGCCCATGTCGTTACTTCGAACTTCGAAGGGGGAGATCCTCCTCGACATCCTCGGGCATTTGACAATGGGCATCTCACGCACCCCGCCGACGTCTTTTCCTTGCTTCCCTTTGTCTGTCCGCACCCCCGTCCCCGACGCCGGAAGGGTTGACGGGGGCCGCGCCGCTACGCCGAGAGGGACAATGGTAGAGGAGGGAGGACGGCCTAAATGAGCAGCAGGTGGTCCCCCGTTTTCAACTTTTAGCGCAAGTTTAGTCCGTGTCGCTGTGCGCGCCTTCTGCTGTGACAAGAGAATCGGCCGACGAAAGGCTGGGAGCACGATAAGACGCGGACGGCGTCTTTCACAGACGATCTGTCGACTGTTGGCGTCGTTGCAGTGTAAATAGGACGACGACACGACAAGACACTCCCGGCGACAGTCGGCAGACCTAAAGTCCCAAGATTTTTCCTTTTTACTGAAGTACCGACAACTGCCTCCTTTCTGGCCCTCTCTCACGTGCAGCTGGCGTCCGACGCCATTTTCTTCCTAACTTGGAAAATTTACAAAGTCATGTGCGTCTAAGTACATTAGCCACGCATCTTTCAGCGGACAATATGCTAACGCGACGCGCCTTTCTCCTCCCGTCAACCCCCTGTCATCAGTGAACGGGGGAAGCGTTTTACCGGGCGCTAGAAAAGCGTTAGGAAGAACATGGCTACCGAAAACGAGCGTTAGCCAATGAGAAAAAAGAACAGGGAAAAATCTGGGGACTCTAGGCAGACCGAAATCGGTGTCGTGTCGCTCTAGTGTAAACGCGCCTTAAGGACTCGCGATACGCGGTTACCGTTTGGCAAATAGACGTGCGTAGTCTGTCTGCTGGTAAAGAGGCTAGGTGGTGGCGGGGAGTCCGAAACAGATGCATTATATGTGTCCTCAGTGTTTCAACGCCAATGTGTGTCTTGACGAGATGGTTTCCGGCAATCGCTATAGAAGGTACTGTCGATGCACTAAGAGGCAAGCCTAGGCAAATCCGGAGTGCCTGGACCTGACCACTTTTTAACGTTCGCAGACTTGTTTCGCTTGTGTTGGTTAATGCAGGCGAGCTGTACCGTAGGAAGGTGAGATAAAGTACCCTGTACAGCTGTAGCATGGCACTTGGGGACATTCCCTAAGTTTTCTCCGCGAAAACCTTCAACAGATGACAGATACCAATCAACGCTTCTTTAGGTACGATACCTGATGGCTTCATGATATGTCTCTGTCAATTATGACCCCCAGAAACTTGTGTGATCGCATATATGGTATAGATTGGCCATAGAATATTACGCTGTAGTTATTCATAGGCTTGCGTGTAAACGCCACGAGGGCACACTTCTCGCAAGAAATTTCCAAGCCTCTTTTACGGAGCTAATGGGGAGTTTGAGGGGCAGCTCTATTAATTCTCGCTCGGCGCTGTAGTCGTGTTACGGCGGACGTCCAAATGCAGATATCATCCGTGTACATTGACAGCCTAATTGTGCTTGGCAGGTGCTCAAGGAGGGCAGTCAGTGTAAGATTGAACAGCACAGGACTGAGTACGCCGCCCCGAGGGACGCCACGGTGGCTATAATGCGGAGAAGTTTGGCCGTCCTCGATGCTCACAAAAAAAGATGGCATTGAGAGATAGCTACGTATCCAGCATAACATCCGACCGCCTATTCCTACTTCTTTCGAGGGCGGTGAAGATGGCTTCATACGTAACGTTGTCATACGCCCCTGTGACGACAACGAACAAAGCGCAGAGACGCTTTCTGCCTTTTTCATGTTGAACGTAGGTGACCAGGTTGACGAAGTTGTCAATCGATGATCGACCACGTCGAAATCCTGCCATGACATCTGGGTAGGTGTTCTTGCACTCCGAGTACCACTCCAAGCGTCCGAGGATCATCCTCTCCATAACCTTGCTACACAACTGGCCAATGTGACCGGGCGGTAGGATGAGAGCTCCAACGGTGACTTGCCCGGCTTCAATAGTGGAACCAGGCGACTAGTCTTTCAGGTTGTCGGGAGCGTGCCATCTTGCCAGGATTTGTTGTACAACTCCAGGAGAAAAGTTCTCGCGCGTTCGCCCACATGACACAGGGCTCTGCACAAAAAGGCATTTCTCATATCTCATGTAAGGGTCTTTTCTGAAGGAGGTTGGACGTTAGGATTCGAGAAACATTGATACTGAGCTCCACAATGACTAAAATGTGGACGTTGTTTCTAAAATATAAAGTTTTAAGCATGAAAAGTGTTTAGCTACCGTTGTCGGATGCCCTCAAGTGACCTTGAGCGAGATGCCAGCGCCGTCATTCGGAAAATCATACGAGATCATCGGAGCATCTTGCGAGAACAAAACGAGAGATCCGGGCAATCTGCCCAAAGGTTTAAGAAAGTCCGGTCTTGGCAGACAACCTTTTGTACAGGACCTCATTACATACCCTAGCTATAGTGCAAAGAAATCACAAAATACACAGCTTCAGAGTTCTTCTTGGTGTTTGTTCACGCTATCACCGAAGCTGTAATGGACACTGAAACACTATTTACCATTCACAATAGCGACGTTGCAAAGGCAGCATCATACGTTTGCTCTTTTAAACGCCAGTGCCAAGCCTGTACTCTTTTGAACGCCAGCGACGGGCTTGTAAACGGCACGCTGTCAGATGTACTCTATACAGACAGCGGTTTCGCGGCACGGGTTGCCGCATTTTTTGAGAGATGGCGCCCTGCCACGCTGAAGCACCTTCGAGATGTGGATACCAGCAAAGGTAAATGGTGCATATATATTTTGCTCGCCATTAGTATAAATAGTTCGCCGGCGTGTTGGCCGAGCTGCTCAGCGCATCGAGCCGCAGAGCGAAGGGTCGCAGGCTCAAATCTCCGGTCGCGCGCTTCGAAAACATTTTTTGTGAACACACTTATATATATATATATATATATATATATATATATATATATATATATATATATATATATATATATATATATATATATATATATATATATATATATATATATATATATATATATATATATATATATATATATGTAAGTAGGCTACAGATCAAATTCTGGTGACTTCCCACAGCAGTCTGGCTACTTGTGATGACGTTAAGTACCAAAACTGCCAAGATGGCCGCTTGTGCGTCATCAAGACTTCCGAAAATTGGAGGACCTTTAAGCTTCGCCTTTAAGAGTCGAACGCGATAGCGACATCCATCCCCTAGTGCGCACTTCAACCACTAAGTGCATGCTCATTAATGTGTGTAGTTACACACACACGCACACACACGCACATACACACGCACACAGACACACACATGTGTGCGCGATCTATCTATAGTAATAGTACAGGTTTTCGATCTAAAGCACTTGCCTCTGATAGAGTCGACAGATGATTCTCACAATGCCTCAAAGATGGCAGCACATTATCTAATGTGACCCAGTGATCCGGAATAGAAGCGGTTCCCTACTTCACTTCTCTGAGTGTTTTCATTCTCGCGTTTTTCTATTTTTCTTCTTTCTTTTTTCTGTATGTTCCTTTTTCTTTTAATTTATAATTGACGGCTAAGATGCAAAAAGTTTTTGCGACTACCCGACGCAAAGGGAAATCCACAGTTTCATCATCATCATCATCATCACTTGCTGTTTGCTTGATACATTTTCCGTTAGATGGACATAGTTGTCCATTTTTGGAGCTGTTTGCAAGTTTGTGTGTGTTTTTAGCGGCGATGGATGCACTATCCCGGCTTTTCCCGAAGCATGGCGTCGCGCAAAAAACGTAGTTTGATGGCCTCGCCAATGCGCCTACAAATCGCCGAATGGGCTGATATTCGTCGTAACACCTGCTGAATAAAATGTGTTAAGGAGACCCCTTCCACTACATGGCGTTTATGTAGCGTTTTTTTCCGAAGCAGTTGCAAGTAACCTCGTGGCTTTGCTGTAGGACACCTGCTTGCTAAGCAAGCGGCCCGGCTTCGATCCTCAATTGGACGGAATATTTTTATTGTTTATTTTATTTGCATCTTTCTCAATTTTTCTGTCACGGACGATTTTTCGCTCACAAGCGACGCCGTCACCAACGCCGCTACCGACGGTGGAATTTCTGCGAAACGAGCTCTCTAACGCTGTCGTGTTAAAATGGCCGCTTTTTCGTCGCCAATGGAGCCACGGCGTGGAGCGGCCGTGGAAACGCCACTATATATTTTGCGAGCACGTGATGAGAAGCTCATACCGTGTTGTGACGTCAGGGTACAGTACGAAAGGAAACTAGCTTTTAAAAACCTACTGTATTTACTTTTTGAGGGCGCACTCGCGGTTAGCACTACCTTTTCTAGGCTCTTGAGGGCTTGACCTTTGACTTGACGCAAAAAAATGACAACTGGAAATATTCGTGTCAGTACCCCTGTAGAGTTCGATGACGAATATTTCTAATTATGTGCCACTTTCGCGAATTCTAAAAAATGGATATGCTATAAATTGGCCCGCACTACAATTCTCTAGTATAAACAACTGCCTTCAAGTCGGTAATTAGGAACTTAATTAACGAGTTTTTGTTAATTATGTGTGTTAACGTAATTTTGGTAGCAGAAAAGCATTTCCGGCTCGACATAGAATTCATGTGCGAGAACGACAGGAGCGTAACTGTCATAGAATTTTTATAAAAAGCCTGTAGTGTCGAAAAAACGTCCTGTATATATCGCTGTTGCTGGTTTAAAACCGAATTTATTTTTGCAGGAAGGTTTTACGCCGAAGATGGCCGCATAAGTCCATGGGCTATGAGTGATTCGTACCAACGTAAGACGGACTGCTTCAAAGCCCAATACGGAGGCGTAGTTGACAAGACAGCAAACATGTCCGTAAGTAGTACTCATGCCGCACTTAATAATGCAATTTAGTTTTGTTTGAACACGTTGTGTTGTAACGTGTTTTCGTGGTGCTGTGCTGATTCCGGAAAATGGTATTTGTTGGGGTTTAACGTCCCAAAACCACGATATCATTATGAGGGACGCCGCAGTGGAGGGCTCCAGAAATTTCGACCAAATGGGGTTCTTAACGTGCACCTAAATCTAAGTACACGGGCCTCGAGCAGTTTCGACTCCTTTAGACCACCGTGGTTTCTGGAAAAGTAGAAGTGTTTCACTTTGCCAGAATCAGCACGGCACCCCCCCCCCCCCCCCCACTCCCCGGTGTGCATGCGCAGTGTTTAAATTTCAACAGACACAACGGGGGAGCGGGGGGGAGTTCATTATTTAGTGGGAAATTATTTGTCGCGCTAGCTAAATATCTCTTGGCGACTTATAGAGCAAGCATTAGCATATGAATAAATGAAACAGAATTAGCCCCAAAGTTTTAATACAGCACCATAATACGACTCCTTAAACGACGACAAGTCTTCAGTTCGCTGCTTCACTTCACCATAAAGATTTGTTTCGCCCTAAAACCCGGAATAATCATCCGCAGCGATAATTGATATGGTTACGAATACAAGAGGTACATATATGGTATATTTTAAAGGGTATGTCAGCAGAAAGGCAAGACCGCTGGAAAACGACATGCGCAAACGCTTTACATACTTACATCAGCTTAATAACTTTTGGGAGAAATGTGGCAATCAATGTTCGCATTGCTCCATAACATCAATGTCTGGACGCAGAAGCGCCGTCGTGGCGCTTGCCATGACGAAAGGAAGCGCTTGAGTAGCGGCCATGGCGTAGCAAGGAGAGGTGACCGAACGCGACAAGCGAGCGTGGCAAAATTTTGATCGCGTCCATGTAGGCGCTCGTAGATGGCGCTACGAGAACGGGGGCCGCCTACCGCTAAGTTCATTCGCAGAATCCATACTGAAAACCGCGTGACAGCATTCCGGGCGATTCTTCCAATGCTTCCTGAAAGGCGCGGTGTTGCCGTGACTCTCAGCTGGCCTCTTTCGTTTTCTCTTTTATTTTCGCTGTCCACGGATAGCTTGGAGAGTCTGGAAATTTAGTAGGCACTGCATCTTTCGAGAGGATCGCTTTGCGGGGCATGCGAACGAAGACATTACCGTTGTAAGAGCCTCCCAGTACACGAATTGTACCCTGTCGGTGAGCGTGGGGCGACACACTTCTTGCCCATCGCTCACCGGGTCCGCGCACCTCATATAAGTTCCCAGGATGAAAGAAAACTGTCACGGAGTACGAGTAGTTTCACAAAACACGAATAAAAATCACAGCGTATCCACGGAGTGAATGATGATGAGTGGGCGAAGCTGCGGAGGTTCATCGGTAAACCGTGAATCTTCCGTGAATTCTGCCCAGTACATCATCACCGACGTGAGATCGGGCGCGTTTATACTAAAGGTTCGATGAGTTATGACGACTTGCAGCTCACTTTAATTTTACATGTACGCTGTGAATTTTCATTGTTTAGAAAACCACTGCTTTAGAAAACATCTGGCGTCTTTCGTTAAGCAGCTGGCGTCTTTTCGTTTTGCTTTAGAAACATCTGGCGTTCTTTCGTTTTGCTTTTACAAAACATCGGGCGTCTTTCGTTGGTTTATTTCATCAATCAACTGCGTTTTGAACAAAATTTTTATTGTTTAATCACGCACAGGAGAAATCTCACCAGGCACTACCTTGGAGGTAAACAATGGCTGCTAATGGGAATGAGAGACAGAAGAAGTCGGCTTTTAGCTAACACTTACACTTCTACTTCTACTAACGTTTCCTACTGGAACATGCCAATGGCTGCTAATGGGGAATGAGAGACAGAAGAATTCGGCTTTTAGTTAACGCGCACGCTGCGAATTTTTTATTGTTCAACAACGCACGGGAAAAATCTCCCACCGGCACCACCTTGGAGGTCAAAGCGTAAGACTGGTTACGCACTACGACTACTACGACTACGACTACCAGGGACGAACGGGTGCCGCCTTAAGGAGCTTCGCCCCTAAAAACGTTTCGACATCAAACGGGGCCGTCGCGGACAGAGCGATGTGACGCCCAGAAGTTTTACACACGTTCTACCGGCCTGCGCCTAGCGCCGTCTATTGATCAGAAGGCGAACGTGACCAACTTTTAGACGCGGCTGCTGCACTGCGCCTCCGAGACCATGTGTCACCTCTCTTCCTACACCGTGGTAGCGGTGTAAGAGCGCGCGTCTATTTCCTATTTCGCGCATTTCGTGAGGTCTTGCTTCAGAGCGCAGCGCTTAGGCTTCTGCGTCAAGCGTCGCCTCGTGATGGCCCTCCCCGTATCCGCCTGCCACGCATGTATCGAGCTATTTGAATTCAGTGGCACAGAAATGCGGAATACGGTATTTTATCCGTGAGGTTAGGACCGCACGTAAATTCAAGGAATGCAGCAAATACTTCTTTCTTGGAAATCAGCATCTGTAACTTACTTACATTGACCAATTAAGTGTATTTCATGAAGACTTTGATGTATTATAAATTATGACGTAACAATATACCGTGCTGTTAAATTCTGCACCTGACCCGGCTGTTTCATTTTTAACACTTGACCAGAAACTAGCCTTCCTTGGGTATCGGTCCAGATATGTGTTTATGTATGACTATGTAAAGAAAAAGCTTTGGTAAACACTTTCAAGTGCAAATAAAAATTGCTCGGAAATTGAATGCTTTATCAGAACTAGTGGTCTATAAACCTTTGAAGCCGACTGTACATACCTTTCACTCTCGAAATGTTTGCATCAATATAACGCAAAATGAAAACACGCGTGCAGCTGAGCTATCATTTCGAATTTGGGAGTGTAGTTGTCGTCGGTAAATGCTTTCTCGGAAAGAACAACCGGCTAAATTTCCGCACGAACATGAATGTTTCATGCCAGGTTATTTGAGGAAATACTACCTGTCACATAGAATTGATATGTCAGTTATTCAAGAAATAATTAAGAAACTGGTCATTTAAAGTAAGTAAATAATTAATAATCAGTGATGAAGATATTGCTGGTTGTAAGTACTCACTACTCCTGGTAGTATGCATTTTTCTAGAGCTTTTGTTCTTTTTCTGTTTTGTTATTCATTGTTCATGTTAGCTGGGGCATCCAGTAGATGGCCATCCTTGAGGCACCCGCTGGCTCTTCTATAGTTTGAAACCTTTCGAAGTCTTGCGAGATGCTAATGAGAACAAATGTTGCAGATAACTTATTTACTGTCTTCAAAGTCGTGATAATTTTCTTGCGAGTTATTTGTCTTTAAAATATATTATGGGGCAATATCCGGGAATAGCACGACTCCTTGAATAGTCATGTTAACGAAAAATGGCTGTTACTGCCTTTGAAAGAACAAAATCAGCCGCTCAGCGCATGATTCGAGGGGCAACAAAGCATTTTCCATCTCGTATGGAGTAACAACTGCAACTGCTGCTTTTAATGAGCAATAAACACAAGTATTACGTTTTCTACAATGCACCAACTCGCGTTTGAACACCTGTGAAATGACGAAGATAAACATTTTACCGCTGCTGCTCTAGCACACCCTGTCACCAACAAGCAACGGTGAATTTCTCCAAAAGTAAAAGGTCCACATTATCTACAAATGCGTCTGTGAAGCGCGGTAGGGACAAAGTCCTAAAACGAAGATCTCCTAGAAGCTACCACTACAGGATGTGTCTCAAATTGTATTTTAGTTCGTGTGTTGTGACGAATACACTAGAATTGCAAGCGCTACTTTTTTTAATGTACGTGATAATTCGAACATTTATGGGCATAATACGTTAGGTTGCTTGCTTTCTATTACCATATAATGTGAGAACGTTTTGCAGAAGTGTAACATTACGGCTGGAATATGTTTAATCTCATCTTCAGTAGCCTCTGAATTTCCATGCCTCCAAATATTTAACTGTTCGCAGATCAATGCGGAAAAAACACTGGATGAAGACATCGCCGACAACATTGGACTACAAGTGGCGCTCAAGGTAAAGACTGGTAACCTGGTCTTAACTTAAAGTTCTTTTTCGCAATAAGGTTGAAAAAATGCTCAACAATTTCTGAAAAATTGTTTATCTGAAATTCCGAGCAAACACCCCACCCGAGCATGCGTCCTCTCCAATTTGACGGCTAAGTTCAAATTTCCACTCACAATCGGAAAGCGGCCCCTCCTCATCCTCTGTCTGGCACCCCGGCCATGCACCGCAGCCATGAAACACTAGCCTGCATGAATCCCATCCAGTCCTGCTCAGCAGCCCGAGCTCAAAGCGCCTGCCCCTGAAATTGGTCTTCAAATTAGTATGTTTTTCCGTCACATAATGATCGCACCCTAGACTTAGCGCAAGACACCCATGACGATTTTGAGGGTCCCGCGAGGAAAAGCATGGTCTTCGAGGTCTGTATTCCAACGTCGTGCCTATGACGCCGTGTTCAGTACAAGTCCGAGATCTGTGTTTGCAGCTTAGAGCTTTTGCGTTGGCTTATCGTCGGAGACGCTTCCATGCCATGCTTCCCGTGGTCTGATCGGGTTACGGTTGCATTTCTTATATTAGTGAGCCGTCGTTGTAATGAGCCGTGCCATGAACGAAAGCGGGGAGACTTCGGCGCAAGTCCACATGCACTCCTTTTTCTGACGTGAAAAATTTGCTGACGCGAACTTGAATTTTGGTGCTGTTCCGAGAAAGCACCCCCCTCCACTTTGCCGGCAAGTTCGACTTGATAAAGGGTAAATGGGGTGGGAGGGGGCGGGGGTTCTTGCTCAGGATATAACGGTACACGAAAACAGCCACCGCATGTAGCTTAACTATTCACGGCGTCAGACGCATTCGCATGAAACCGGTTAAACTTAAGTCGACAAGTACGAAATAAATAATATGAGCATGAATAGCCGTGAAACCACGCTCACTTATTCATGGAGACAAGTTACTGAAAATGCTGATGTTTCTTTGAGCCAAAATTTCCGGAAACACTACCGCTCAGTGGTGCTGCGACACAAAGCATTATGAATATTCCATATTCTTATTGAGCTGACTAGCCAACTTTACGATGATACATGCATTCTGGCGATGGTTATCTTGTGGCTCCGCCCACCCGCAGCTGATGAGGCCCATAACTAAAAGAAATTCTTAAAGCGACATTATGCTTACCAGTGGCATATCCAATTAGTCCAAATGCGTAACCAACTGCAGTTCATAATGCCTAACTTCTCCCTCCCCCTCCCTCCTCCACCCTTACCTGACATATTACTTAAAAGATGCCTCTGTCACGCAGCCCGATAACTACCACATCAGGAAGGGCACTAAAAGCCATACAACACAATACATTCATCAATACATTCATCTTGTAAGTGGAAGATTTCCTCTCGGAGGTGCGCAGCTGCCCCTTCGGCTGGCTCCGGCTCACGGTGTAAGATACAAACACCGTGCTCCGGCTCCTACCTCCATTCGCCGCGACGAAAGACGGGTGGGCCAACGCCCTTCCACCGCGTTTTTATGCGCTTTGCTTCATCTCGCGGGTACGTAAACCAACCTCTGGCACGCTCAAGCGGCGCCGTGACGCACATACCGACAAATTAAAAGGAGGTCTTTAAATTGCTCGCCGCTTGCCCAGAAGTGCATCTAAACATGCGTAGCCACATAGCAATATTCGGGTAAGGCGGGGCAAAACGCGACAAAAATTAGAAAATAGTGAATATCTTTTTTTATTTCACTCGTTACCATAAAATGTCAAGACAGGAACTTTCTTTTGGGTACACGGTATGTGCTGCATAAATATGGCCATGCTGTGGCGGTTCAAAATATTTTTTTAAAAAGAAACAAAAAATGCACCACATGTCTCATTTTGCCCCAACCTGCGGGGCAAAACGAGACGCTGTGTCAGGCAACACGAGACAGCGTGAACAAATTTTATCCTTTCGGTTTTTGCAGTAGAAGCACTTAAAATTGACTCCGTGGGCCGCCACGCAGTCTTCATGCGCCCAGTCTTTGCACTCCACGCATTGAATCCACACAGAACCCGGGGCTGTGCTGCTCCGAAACTCCTGAAAAGTATTCAGTGCTTTTTGTAGCGTTAGCTACACTTGCCTAGCCGGAGCCAGTTTCGCGTGGGTCATCATGAGCCGTGCTGCGCATGCGCGAGGATGAGTGCGGAGCCGGCATCTCACGCGCTCTCAGCCACCGCCGCTGCTGGTGGCGGAGAGCGAGAGGAGTGGCGTCGTAGCCGGGCAGACAGACTGGCGCCGGCGCGTGCGACTTGCCGCTGCTGCTCTGCGCACTCGCGAGGGGTGACGTCGTAGCCGTGGCGCGCGCAGCTATTCGCCTTCGCTGTGCAGTCGCCGTCTGACAATGGGCTGGTGCCGCTTGATAGCGCCTCTGACTGGCGTTTGCAAGTGGGTAACACCATGGAGAAGGAGAGCGCAAATGCTGCTCAACGGCGCAGAAGAGCCTAGAAGCTTATGTCATCGGATCCCGAAGTAGTTGCCTGGCAATTAGCGGTTCAGCGTACGAAGAATGAACAGAGGAAGGCTAAACGTGCTGCGGAGACACTGGAGGAAAGGGAGGAACATCTAGCAAAGCAGCGTCGCCGGGATGCTGAGCGACGCGCCCGACCATCTCTGCAGCAGCAACAACAAGACGCCGTCGATGACGTCAAGGCTCGCCGATCGACTGCCTATACTGTGAAACTTAGCGAAAGCGCCAGTGCGACTCGGACCTTCGACACGGACTTCGTAAACACTCCGTTTGGATACGTGTGCGACGCGTGTGAAGGACTATGGCACATGAAAGACTTGACGCCGCTAAGTAGTGCCATGCGTGAAACGTTGAGTTTAGTGGCGGCGCCTGAGTGGGGTGAAACCGTGGCGCGGGTTTGTACAACGTGCAAAAACTTTCTCGTTAAGCAGAACATTCCGCTCTTTAGAGTTACCAATGGGTATCGTTACCCGGCCATGCCGCCAGGTCTACCGGTTCTGAATGATGTCGCCGAATGTGTGTCATTGGAGCGGCAGTAAGCATGACAATCAAGCTAATCCTAGACAATCTGGAAAGCTCAGAATAATCAGCTGAACCTTTGCTAACGCTTCGTATATCCTGGCATAGCCGAGCTAAGCCACTGCAATTTTTTTCATGTCGTTTTCCTCGCAGGAAACTCTAGATGATATTCTCTTGTACGTCCGCACCATCCTTAACAAAAAGATATCATATATAATGAGCGTAAACAAATGGTTCACTTAATAAGACACTCTCTAAGGCAATTCAATGCCTTTTTGTCGCGTTTTGCCCCTCTCACATGCCCGAATTCAAAAAACTTTCCCCTTTGGCCCATGGCACCAATTCAGCTAAAATTTTGGTAGCATGTAGCTAGGAGCATAAAGTAACAACGTAAATAATTACATTGTTGTACTGATGCCGGAGTAGCTTCATGCACGGATCGGAAAATTTGGCCGAGCAGAATTTCGTCCCTTTTTGGCGGGTCACGAACACACTGATATCAGCCGCGCAATTTTTCCCGCGCGAACGCTGTGAGCAATCATCAACTTTTACACATAAAATGTCGAAAACTACCGGCACCTATCGCTGAAATAGAGAAAGAAAAAGCACTTTTTATATTAGCCATAGAGGGCGGCAAAGTAAAAACGTCGCGTTTTGCCCCACGTCTCATTTTGCCCCGCCTTACCCTAATCCTCTATAACAACACACGCATGTTCCCTCACAGGCGACATAACTTTGACACACGCTTTGGATACACAAATAATTGCTATTTAATAATCAATATAAATGATAGTCTTCCCTCTATTAGCAAGAAACTACAGTGAGAAAGTACTCCAACCTATTGTAAAAATAATTTTCAGGCATATAACAACCTACTCAAAGAGTGTGGGAAGGAGGCAGCTAGGCTGGACGGCTTGGATGACCGGTGGGGTGATCAGCTGTTCTTTTTATCATATGGGATGGTAAGTATTTGGTTCCCAATGCCGAGTGATTTTAATCGTAACCCCTCTTTATAGCGACTACATCATAAATTGAAGGCAGCTACTTTGGAGGCATGACTTGTGAAGAGAAGATTGGGACCTTTTGGCTAAATTATTGCGATCCGTCACGTTCATGTTATATAAGGCTCCGCACCTGATTGTGGGTTCTTTTATTATAAATACACAACACTGTATTGATACGCCAATACTACATGTAAAGAAACAGAGTTGTTTTCGTTGTAGCTTTCATTTTTCATTATCATTATAAATGTCCTCGCGTTGTAGCTGCCCTATTGAAAATTCTGGGTTGGTGGATGCCGGAATCATTGGGGGACATAATTGTAGATAGATGGACATAATAGTAGATATGGTGGAAGTAATAGCGTATAAGATTGAAAGAATAGTGGATGTGTTTGAATGAGTGGTGGATAAGGTAGAAAGACTAGTGGATGTGGTGGAAAGAATAGTGGATAAGGTCGAAAGAATAGTGTATAAGGTGGAAAGAATAGTGGATAAGGTGGAAAGAATAGTAAATGTGGTGGAAGAATAGTGGATAAGGTGGAAATAGTGGATGTGGTGGAAAGAAGGGTGGATAATGCGGGAATAGTGGATGTGGTGGAAAGAATAGTGGATAAGATGGCAAGAATAGTGGGTGTGATGGAAACAACAGTGGATAAGGTGGAATGAATAGTGAATGTGGTGGAAACTATAGGACATAAGGTGGAAACAATAGTGAATAGGGTGTGGAGAATAGCGAATGTGGTGAAAACAATAGTGGATAAGGTACAAAGAATAGTGGATGAGGTGGAAGGAATAATGGATGTGGTGGAAACAATAGTGGATAAGGTGAAAAAGATTGTGGATAAAGTGGAACGAATAATGAATGGGGTGTAAAGAATAGTTGATAAGCTGCAAAGAATAGTGGATGTGGTAGAAAGAATAGTGGATAAGGTGGAAAGAATAGCGGATGTGGTGGAAACAATAGTGGATAGGTTGGAAAGAATAGTGGATGTGGTGGAAACAATAGCGTATAAGGTGGAAAGAATAGTGGATGTAGTAGAACGAATAATGGATAAAGTGGAAAGAATAGTGGATGTGGTGGAAAGCATAGCGGATAAGGTGGAAAGAATAGTGGACATGGTGAAAACACTGGTGTATAAGGTGGAAAGAACAGTTTGTGTGGTGGAAACAATAATGAATAATGTGGAAAGAATGGTGGATGTGGTGGAAAGAATTGTGGATAAGGTAGAAGGAATAGTGGATGTGGCAGAAAAAATAGTGGGTGTGGTGGAAACAATAGTGGATGTGGTGGAAACAATAGCGGATATTCTGGAAACTGCGCTCAGAACGGCTGATGATGGTGAAAGAGGAAAATTCACCGACGATTACAATACTGCCCAATGCAAATTCTGAACGCAGCTTCGTCTTTAGGCAACGCCAACTGTGTTTGATGTTTTGGCTATCCGCAGTTGTAGCAATGTAACATTCGTGACATATTGCCGTAGAAACTGCCAGCGACCGAGTGCTGCGCACACCACTCTGTGCACTGGAGGCGTCGCGAGCTAAGCGAAACGCCGACAGCCCCGTTAAGGCAAGCGAAGCCAGCCGCAGTACACGTGCCAGTCCTGCATGCGTACGATCTCCGACCGAGGGGCCAGCGCGCGTGGCGGATCAAGAAAGCGAGGTTAGAGGCGGGTGGTTTGTGATATCGACAGACTCCGTGTTCTCTCTCTTTCGTCCTCGTTCCCTCTATCGGTTACGCCGACGCCAGCCAACAACGGCGACGGCTCTCAACGACGGAACGGGAGGTGTGCTATACACCAGAGCACGCCTGTCTCGCACCCAGGCTGCTGGCGAGCCGAGCGGATACTCTCGCACCCAGACGCCGGGCTGACCGGGCTGCCGAGGCGCGCGTGGGCTGCACCAAGTAAACAGGGCAAGCTGCAGTTCTTAGGCTTTAAAGTGCAAAAAAGTACCCGTTCACGCTGCTTCAGCGTATAAGAGCTCGTCTGGGCACTACTGCGTCGTCTTTGGGTGCCAAAACAAGCAGCGCAACAAGAGGATAATAGCGTTGTCTGCGACGATTACGACATGCCACGGAAAGAGTGCTGGCGCGGTGTTTTCAGCTTCGCCGCGAGTGGATAATTGTGATTCAAGCAAAAAAAAACTAGGAGCCGAGTGAAAATGCGCGAGTAAGTACGCTAACTGCGTGTATTCTGCAGTGTGATGCCCACCTATTTCATTTTGCGAACCTTATTTGCGTGACACGCAGCTGGGTTGAAGGCAGGCGCGAGCTTTGCGTGGGGGTGCACTTCATACCTTTGAGCGTTTCCTTTGACGAAAATCTAGTGCAAGGTAGTGCTTTCAAGCACAAGCAATCAGCATGCTTTGCCACTTTCAACGTAGTATTAAGCTTTAGTGCTTTTGATGGCATCCACGCCTAGCTTCGAGATTTCGTCTTCGAAAGGTAATAAATGGCACGGTGCTCCTCAACAGCTGGCCAGAATTTCGTGTTTTCATTTCAGTGTTTGATGTCCCCAAATTTATTTGGACACGAAGCATCCAGCTGCACATAATACATATATTGGCACGTAAGTAAACAGTACTCGCGCCAGTGTCCTTTACGTCGCAGGCGTAGCTAACCGGCTTAACAAAGAGTAGCACAGTTTCGCTTGTAAAGCACGTCGTTACAAGAATAAAATCGCACAGGTAGCTTCAAAAAGGGATCGCTGAACGATACTGCAGGTTATACTCTCTGATAGCACGCTTTTGTGAGCAAGACGCATTATTGTAAGAGCGCTCGTGAAACAAAAATTACGTTCCGCGAAACTACCCGTAAAGCGTACTCTAATTATTACGCGATGCATGCTGAAATGATGAGCTTTCACAAAACTTTGTGCACAACTTGTAATATGGGGCAACAAAACATCGTTTCACTCTTTCGCGAGCTGCACTGCAATTGCGATTCACGCGTACTACAGCGAGAACGTTTTTTTACAAATGTAACAGCGTACGTATCTGACGAGGTTGCTTCCGCAGCCCACTCAGCACGTACTGTATGCATTGTGGACTTGCATGAGCAAGATGTTCTTGATGTTCCATTAAAATCAGCGAAGATATCCAGGCTAGAAAAGACTCGAAACACGCTCTCCGACGGGCTGAGTTTCGGGAGTTTCACGTTTGCTCTGTGTATCGTCTGCTGGCGTGGCAGCCCGCGCATGTTGTTTCGTCGCGTGTGCAATAGATGGCGCGACGCGCGATGCAAATATGGCGATGCGCATGGAATTCGCTGTGTTCTGGTCTATAAAACAGCGAAACGGCCGCCAGCGCCCCATGAGCGCGGCACGTAAGTCATGCTGTACATGACATGCGTGTGATGATTTTCATGTTAACTCGTGTTATTTATGTTTGCCACACAGTCACGTCACAAGATACCAATTTTGGTATATATCAAGCTAGCGAAACGGCCGCCAGCGCCCCATGAGCGCGGCACGTAAGTCATGCTGTACATGACATGCGTGTCATGATTTTCATGTTAACTCGTGTTATTTATGTTCGCCACACAGTCACGTCGCAAGATACCAATTTTGGTATATATCAAGCTAGCGAAACGGCCACCAGCGCCCCATGAGCGTGGCACGTAAGTCATACTGTACATGACATGCGTGTCATGATTTTCATGTTAACTCGGTTATTTATGTTCGCCACACAGTCACGTCGCAATATACCAATTTTGGTGTATATCAAGCTAGCGAAACGGCCACCAGCGCCTCATGAGCGTGGCACGTAAGTCATGCTGTACATGACATGCGTGCCATGACTTTCATGTTAACTCGTGTTATTTATGTTCGTCACACAGTCACGTCGCAAGATACCAATTTTGGTGTATATCAAGCTAGCGAAACGGCTGCCAGCGCACCATGAGCGTGGCACGTAAGTCATGCTGTACATGACATGCGTGTCATGATTTTCATGTTAACTCGTGTTTTTATGTTCGTCACACAGTCACGTCGCGCAATACCAATTCTGGGGTAGATCAAGCTAGCGAAACGGCCGCCAGCGCCCCATGAGCGTGGAACGTAAGTCATGCTGTACATGACATGCGTGTCATGATTTTCATGTTAACTCGTGTTATTTATGTTCGTTACACAGTCACGTCGCAAGATACCGATTTTGGTGTATATAAAGCTAGCGAAACGGCCGCCAGCGCACCATGAGCGTGGCATGTAAATCATGCTGTACATGACATGCGTGTCATGATTTTCATGTTATGACTTGTCATTTATGTTCGTCATACAGTCATGTTACGTCATACCAATTTTGGTGTAGATTCGATTAACCAAGCGACCAGGAGAGCACAAAGTCGTAGGCGGCTAGATAGATAGATAGATAGATAGATAGATAGATAGATAGATAGATAGATAGATAGATAGATAGATAGATAGATAGATAGATAGATAGATAGATACGCTCAAAGTCGCAGAAGTTCGCTAAGAAATGCTTCGCATTTAAAAATTGTGCGTGATAAAGGTGGTGGCGCGCTTCTTTTGGTGTTCGAAATTGCCAGTGATGGTTATTGTGGAAAATGCTGTCTGATGGTGGCGATGCCAAACATATTTTGCTGGATGGCTTAGTAACCAAGATGGATGATGGTTGCGTGATGGAAGCAGGGGCGTCGGCAGAAATTTTTTTCGGGGGATGTGGGGGCGGCGGCTTCTTGATCTGAAGTGGGGGCCGGGAAAGCAGATGTGGTCGAGTGTCACTTTGTGCCCTGTATGACACGGCAAAAAAATTTAGGCGGGGTGGCGGTGTGGGGGAGGGCCGAAGCCGGTGTGCCACCCCCTGGCTACGACACTGGATGGAAGCATGGAGCTAAAACTAAGTGGGCAGCACGATGACTGCATCAGCACATCTAGTTGGGCGCATGTGGCAGCATGTAAAATCATTGTCATTTTTCATGTTTCCCAGTCGAACGTGAAGAATATACATCCAAAACCAAATAAGCAAACAGCGGTAATTACGTTTTTGCACGGTTTCTTTTCCTTTTTTGTTTATGTGGTGTCAATAACGGCCTCAGTTTCGGTGGAGCAAAACATACTGACCGAGTCCGTCTACATGCCATCGCGCTTCTGGTTTTACAATACAGAATTCTGATGGGTACGAATGACATGCAGCATTGGCATCGGTTAACCTAAACGAAGCATTTTTGATTGCGAAGCTGGTAAAGCTCCAGGTGAAACGCATGACCAAAACAAACTATCATCATCATAAATGGGTATGTGCCACAGAAATTCAATAAACCGGACCCCACTACTCATCCCTGGTCCACTAAAAATGAAGAAGGTAACAGTTAGCCCAAGAAATGGCTATCATCAGGGGTATGTGCCACAGAAATGGGGCAAATGCCACTACGTACCAATTATTCACTCAAAATGAAGAAGGCAACAGTTAGCCCAAGAAATGTCCGCTAAGCGACGGCGGCGAGCTGAAGACCCCGAGTACGTACAACGACCGAATAATAGGGAATGGGAAAGGTAACAGCGGCGGCGAGAAGACCCCAAAGCGATTGAAGGCCTACATCAAGGACGACGTGCCCGTAGATCTATGAGAGGTGCGAACGCTCGGTTCAGTGCGAGTTTCTGTCTCTGGAGTTTGGACATCCGTGTCATGTTTGTGCCTGTTTGTGGTTGAACTTTAACCTCGCTAGGCTGAGAATCAACCTAGAAACAAACTAGTATCCCCTAGCTAAAGCCTAGCAAGAACCTAGAAGCAGCCTAGAAACAACATAGCATCACCTAGCTAAGGCCGAGCAACAAGCTCGAAGCAACCTAGAAATAACCTAGAAGCAACATGATTAAACTTCAACTTCATCCAGCTTCAGTGTTTCAAGCCTTGCGCGACTTAGGGCAAGCTTCGCGATTTTTCAGTGCGCTGTATCCGCACAAGAAGCGATGATAACCAGTAAGACGCGCTTTCCGCAAACGCCTCCAGTCACCAAGAGCCGCCGTTCGCATTCGCCGGAACTTCTGTGACTCATATGTGAGAACTCTGGCTTGTCAATTGGTACGCCATATTGAACCAATATGATGGCATACGTTTTTCGTGCTATTCATTCTTTTTTGGCCAAGCGGTTATGCATCGACAGAGCTACAAATTAGTGCAGTAGCGCGGTGGTTGTTTACCGTCCGTTGCGCGAGAAACATCGTAATACTCAATCAACTACGCGCATGTTTATCGAAAAAACGTACGTACATGTCAACCTTTGGAAAGAGCGAGAAACGGCTATTAAACTGCGAAGACCGATAAGAGAATGTTAGAGTGGCTGCTCTAGTGTTTTGTTTGCCCATAGACAATAGACTTTAAAAAAAAATGCTAGCGGCAGCAAGCAACGAAGGCTTTCAAGCAACACACTGTTCTTAGTGCAGGAAAAATGGTCTATTTTTTCGAGAGGCTTGTTTAGATGTTAGACACAATGAAGTGAATTGAACGAATAGGCCAGGGAAAGCATAGATGGAGTAAATTGTCGTTTTTAATTGTAGTAATACCACTGACGCAAGGGGTGATTTTTCGTCCTCTTCAATTCGTTTCAATTCCCGTTTCAATTAGTACACCACAGTTAAATACAACAAATAACGTCACGTGCTTTTCCTGTTTTACCTGTCCGGTAGATTCCTTACGCTGTTCTCAGGGCCCCGCCACGGTGGTTTCGTGGTTATGTAGCTCGCCTGCTGACCCGGAGGTCACAGGATTGAATCCCGGCCGCGGCGGCTGCATTCTCGATGGAGGCGAAAATGTTTGAGGCCCGTGTGCTTATATTTAGGTGCATGATAAAGAGCCCCAGGTGGCCGAAATTTCCGGAGCCCTTCACTACGGTTTCCCTCATAATCATATAGTGGTCTTGGGACGTTAAACCCCGGACATTATTATTAATTACAATACTGTTCTCAGTGTATCTCGCAGATTTTTTGTCACTCGTTTAACCAACTATACCGAGGCACTCTCTTGCACAAGCTTTCACAAGTGAGCACTTCTCTGACTTCAATGAACGTTACTTAAACTTAAGCAAACACTGCGGATATTTTAAAAAATGTTGAACTTATCCATTTAGAGAAAGTTGATTAAAACGTTGTTCTTAATTCTTCAGGTCTGGTGTGAAGTAGCAAGCGCTGACAGTATCAAGAGAAAAATCATGTTGATGCCTCACAGTCCTAACCAACACAGGTACGCTATATATCTTCCGCAAGCAGGAATGATTCGTGGATTAGGTTATTAGTCTGAAGTAGCAGAACTAAGGTAATGTCACCAGCAATATTTGTTCATAACCACACTTTAGACACACAAACACACATTTTTCTAGGTTTGGCAGAACGCGAAAGTATACATGATCATCCTTTGTGAAATAGAGACGTAGTACGCACGTGGCCTGTGCTCTGGGAGAACAGCGATGTGACGATGTCATGTAATCACGTAATCATCAACGTCACGTTATATGACGCCATGGTAGCGTCATTCTCACGTCATAGTGGTGACATGATGACGTCAGAGTGATGTCAGGAAGTGTCGGGATCTGTGACGTCATGATGGCGTCATCTGGTGGCGTCACCACGTGATCATTTTTTGCATCACTCGCGTTGACGCCGACGCTGCGGGAGACGGAACGCTGCTGACGGTCACTTTTCGCATTTACTGAAGCATCTAAGGCATTCACCTTAATAAAAAAACTGAACACACAGCTAAGTATCATACAACGTGCTGTATAAAGAAAATCGGTGGAACATGAGCACATCCAGGATGTGGGCCAGATATCAAACAGCTGCCAAGGATATCCTTACCATGCTGTTCCTGGCCAAAGTTTCAAACATGAGAAACGGGCATAGGGAAAGGATATTGGAGCGCCAAGTTGGCGTACCTCAGTCTCTTCCCCGTCTCCTTTTATCATGTGCCAAACTTTAAGCCAGGGACAACACCTTAAGCAAGCTTAGGCACCAACTATCCGACGAATAACTTCTTGAGATATTCTTGTTGAGAGGACACGGAAAAATTGAATAGGAAAAAACTCGTGTAAAAGAAAAACTCACCGCTGGTATATTGCAGTCATTGTTTACAGGACTAAAGCGTATATTAGGAAGACTGACATTGTGGTTGTAAATTGCAGGCCTACGATGATTCCATTCGATGCAAGACCGGGATTATGAGAATATCGCCGGAACATTGCCTTCGCCGTGCAGTGAGCACAAGATAGGCCGGCTACGATGTTATATTTCTCGTTTTTAATATCGCCGACTAGCACATGGGAAGTCAATTTAGATATGCTTTTGATGACTACCCTGAAGATAATATTGTTGATATGATGTTTTATGTTGCGAGGGCCTGAAAACCTAACACCCGTTTTTTTACACATGAAGATGCCGCAAGCTGCGGGCCTGAGTGTTTTGTTAAGTAAGGATCACTATGTTTAAAACACTCTAAACATGGGACGTTATCAGATACACATACGAAGAGTGGCACAGACGGTGTACGATGTCCAAAAAAAGTAGTGGAGTTCTAATGCGTGTCAGAAATGTGCATGATACATTATGCAATCTTCACCTATTTTGCAGGGTTAATATACCACTGGCAAACTCGGACGCCTTTGCGAAAGCTTTCGGCTGCTCAACTAAAAACAATGATCACAAAGGAAGCAGCACAAATAAATGTGTATTTTTCTGACAATGATTGACAATGCTTGGACAAATAAATGAAAAAAATGAACAGCTATATTTTTTCTAAAATTATTTGAATCGCTATATATTTGCTCATTGTCTACAGTGCATCTGCATCATTTATCGCATTACTATATGTGTACGTTCATCAGTATGAAATCATTTGCAGCCTTTACGCAACGAAATCGAAGCAGGGGTGGTTGCACTACGAAAATGTTGCCTGACGGATATGGGAGTTCAAGAGTTTATAACGGTGTCTAGCTTCTCATTCAACTTGTTGTGAATAGCGCCCTGTAGCCCTGAACTGCCAGGTTGACCCTGACAGTTTACGATTCAATGTGCAGAGATTGAATTGCGGTAATATTGGCAAATGTTTTTCAAGATTAGTGCATTTAGTCCTGAAACATGTTAGACATCAGCCGCCAATATGTTCGCCCAGTTCGATAGAATACAAGAACCTTACTAACTCGAAGCTTCTTATCAGATCACATGCAAGACGACATTGCATACGCGGCACGTAGCGTTCGACGTCTATCACAGGTACCTATACCATGAGGTGGGTCCAGTTGCGCACAACGTCGATGCGCCTGGTCGAGAGCAAGGCGAACGACCCCTAGTAATTGTCGACTATTTCGGAGTACCTGAATCACAAACATGGCGAGTTTCTTGTTCGCCATCGCCAGGCCGGTAGCTCTCGCTGAAGCACCGGCAACATACACTCCCCCCCTCCCCTCTCCACGGCGGGGTGTTGTGGTTGTTGGAAAAGCGGCCATCCAGTGCCAGAAGCTGCCAGTCTGCGCACAGAATACACTTATACGAACGTTTTGCTTCTACAAAAAAAGTCACAGTTTCGCCGCAACGGCGAAGATATGAATGCGATAGCAACAAATTAGAATGCTACCCGAAGGACGGCGAACAGCTCGATACTTGCAACGCGCCGCTTGCGCACAAAGAACTGACGAAAAGAGCACACACAGGACGACTGCGAACTAACAACGGTCATAGCTCGACACTTGCAGCGCGCTGCTCAAACACAAGGAAGAACACTCGAAATGAACGCACATGTACACACAGGACGAGCACGAACTACAACTGTTACGGTTGTTACTCGTTCGTGATTGAGTAGCGCGCTACAACCTAACCCTGTTAGACTTCCGTCAGGAGCTTGCTCCTAATGCTCGGGGCTTGTCAATCGCCGTAGTAGCCGCTAGTTCGTATTGCTGCCCCTAGCTTGGCTAGCAAACTAAAATTACTTTAATTATAAGCACGTGGATTTCATATTCAGTCCTGCTTGCTCGTATTAATATGACTAAGTCCTTACCTTATTAAGCGTTCCAAAGGTTTCCAGCCGTCGATAATCTCAGAGGAAAGCGGATGGATGCCCTTTTGAGGGACGCAGAGAAATATTTTCATATGAGAATAACAACAAAGGTATGCTACGAGAACCTCATTGAAGATGCATTCTTGCCTGCTGTTGTCAGCGGGTGACAACGCTCGATAAACAACGCTGCGCCGTCAGCTTTTCCTATTGCGAAACATGTTTTGTCTCGAGCTTAAGCAGCAAAACGTTTCAAAGCCAGAAACCCAGACAGTACCAGAGAAATTGCATGCAACGTCAGCCTATTTCATATAGGTGAAGGCATGCCCGAGAGCGTACGCTCCCTAGTAAGGGACGGAAATAATGAAAGCCCCGTGTTCCTTCTGTCTATCGTGCGTCGTTGCCGTGGCGTAGTTCCTTTCACCGGGCATAATTTATCAGTTTTATTATTTTCGTTTAACTTGCTTCTTTGTTGTACGAGATCGTATATGATGTTCGAAAATCCATTTTGCAGTCTCATCACGACTTTTTCTCTTTCCTTCAGTTTTGGTTTAGTTGTAGTTTCCTAGAAAAGGTTTGACGTAAGTTCGTGTGTCCTTCGGTAGTGAGCATACCCTGTCGGGCATGCCTTCGCCATCCGAAATTGGCTGACGTTGCATGCAATTTCACTGGCATTGTCTTGGTTTCTGGCTTTGAAACATTTCGCTGGTTAAGCTCGGGACAAAACACCTTTCGCAAAAGGAAAAGCTGTCGAGGTAGCGTTGTCTATCAAACGTCGTCACCCGCTGGCCACAGCAGGCAAGAATGCCTCTTCATTAAAGTGCTCGTAGCATACCTATGCTGTGATTCTCTCATCAAAATATTTCTCTACGTCCATCGAAGGGCATGGACCTACATTCCTCGGGTATTGTTGGCTGAAGACCTTTGGAACGCTTAAAGGCCAACTCCGGCGATTTTTTGGCCATGTCAAAGTAATGGTGCTTTTATCTTCCTGAGACGCTCCTGTTACGGTCCCGATAGCAGAAATACTCGGCAAATTGGAGAATAATTTTAAATAAGCAAAATAGCGCGACACCGAAACCCAACCGAGTGTACTGTCCACGTATGACGTAGACGTTGTTACGAACGAACCGGAAGTTGTGCAAGACATGCCGGTCACGCCGCCGCGGAGTATGAAAACTGTGACAGCCGGGACGACCAGCGAAGCGCCGGCCAAACCAACGCTGTCTGTCGCCTTGTGCACAGCAGACGCTCGCTGTAGCGGCCTAAGCCAGGGGAGTGAAACTTCCTATACCATCCATGGAACGCGATATTCGTTCGCAGTGCTGGACGAACGCCTGGTGTTTGGGGGCGGTACTAAAACATAGCGGCGCATTGCAGACACGCACTGGGGGACGCCATCTTGATGAGGACTGAGGATCCGAGTGGCGGGGGGGGGGGGGTGCGATTTAGCGCCAAATTCAATTAGGATGCACCAGCAAGCCAAGTTTAGCAAGTGGAAGGTATTCAGATGGCGAGCGCGCGACCTTCTTCCTGTTGCGCAACCCGCCACATGAAAAAACGGTAATCATTGCGTTCTGATTGATGAAGGTTTGCCCATTCACCTGTTTTTGCACCACTTATTCTAAGAAATACTTTGTTTTTGTTTACGTGTACATATAAATTAGACAAGAATAAAGAGCAGAGTTTGTTGGAATCTTTTATTGCCTAAACGTACCATTAATACAGTAAATTCAAGCATACAGTATAATTCAAGCCGCAGAGCAGACAATCAAAATGTAACAAATAGATCATGCATGTGTATGCTCAATTAAATTACACAGCTACTGCTCCAACCGCATCCTAATGTGCAGTGCAAGCGTAGAAAAACAAAACGAGCATCATGCAGATCGTACCTTTCGTCCGCCCGGATCCGAAAGAATTTTATGCCGGTGTGGCCTGAAGAATTTCGACAGCACTCAGCACAGCACGATTTGCGATAACGGCGCGAATCCATTGATGCGTCTGTTTCGATGAACCTCGCATAGATTTCGCCAGTTTCGCTTAAACAAACTTTACGGTTGTAAAAGCGGCCTTTGGGACACCGCAGGCCGTAGCATACATATGCGCCCGACAAGAAACGCCCCTTTTTCGCCATGAGAAATAGGACGGCGCAGTTCCCGTTTTCCACTGCGGGTGGCGTTCGTATTTTCGCAACCTCGAACTGCAACCTTTAGATTCACTTGCGTATTAAAAACTCGGGAGTGAACAAGTAACCTATTAATAAATATAAAATGAAACAACAACGTTGATTTATGCTCGCAGGTAGTACAGCCCCCAAACACTAGGATCGCTGCGGTCACGGGACAGAAAAACCGCGAAGTTTCACCCCCCTGCCTAAGCGCCGAAGTTAGCGGTGCCCTCGGCTGCGTCACTTCCGCCGCCTTGCCAATACTGACGTCACAGACGCAATGTTGCCAATAATTGTGGGAAGCCAGGAGGGCGTTTGCAGACAGTGTTTAAAATTCATTTGCAAACAATCTGCGCATGTCTCAAGCCTGTAATTTTGCATAAATGACGGAAACGTGCAAAGGAACGTACCCAGCGAATTTCACTGAGATCCATCGACCTCGAAAAATCGCCGGAGCTGGCCTTTAATAAGAAAAGAACGCAGTCAAATTTATACAAGGAAACAACAGTGAATATCATATCCACGTGCTTATAATTAAAGCATTTTCGATGGAGGCGAAAATGTTTGAGGCCCGTGTACTTAGATTTAGGTGCACGTTAAAGAACCTCAGGTGGTCGAAATTTCCGGAGCCTTCCACTACGGCGTCTCTCATAATCATATGGTAGTTTTGGGACGTTAAAACCCAGATATTATTATTATAATTAAAATCATTTTAGTTAGATGAAGGCGAAAATATACAGACCATTATATCTTGACCTTACGATTGACCTTAGTTATGATTTCTGCAACTGCACTTGGTGAAAATCTTGTTTGCCGTGAGCCACACTGCGTAACCTTTCTTTCAGACACGGCGCGTTAGGCTCCTTCGTATATAATGAAAGTTGCTGCCACAGCGTTTACAATACGCGATTATTGCGTTACTTAGAAAAAAAATTTGCGCAGCTTCCACCGAGCCGCGCAATGCTGGGGCACAGCAGAGGTAATCGGCACTCGGCTGGTCCTGGCTGGACTAGGGGCACGTGCATTCACACGCCGATGGAAGAAGTGTTCACGTTATCGCAATGTAAATCGCGAGTATTGCTTAGGCATCGATCGGGTTCGATTGGGAATCGCTTCGCAATCACAGCACCAAGTAGCTTCAATATATAAAATCCCATTTTTCTGTCTCTTTTTATTTCTTTCTTTATCTCTGTCTCGCTCTTCGTATCTTTTCTTTTCAATTTGTTCCCTTTATTTCTCTCTCTATATTTCTCGTTTCTTTATTTCTATCTATTTCTATCATTCTCTATTTCTTTGTTTCTCTTTCTTCCTACCTCCTTTTCTCTTTCTGTCTTCATTTCTGTTTTTTTTTTCTGTGTTTTCGTGCTTGTTCATTTCTATTTCTTTCTCTGTCTGTCTATTTGTTGCTCAGTCTGCCTATCCTTTTCTCTTTCTTCCCTTTCATTCTTTCTATTTCGCTCTTTCTCTTTAATTTTATGTATTTCTTGCACTCTCGTTTTCTACGTATCTCTCTGTACTCGTTGTCTAACCCATCCGAATTATTGCATCCCACGGCGGACAATTCGGCGCCGCAGCAAAGCGCGTGCCGGGTGCACGTATTCGGGGAGCGAAGCAAAACATGAACATGACGAAGAGAGCGCGTACCAAAATGATGATGGTTGTTTCTTGCCTACGTCACGGAACGGACCAATGGTGGGTATAACAGGTACGCTGTAAAAATGAATCTGGTCTTTAGTTTTGGTTTCAGTGTGCGAATTGCTTTCAGCCGCCCTTTCTTGCGGCTGTCCTATCTACGCGTCACAGTATTTCCGGGCAATGCATCGCAATCTACCGCGTTGCTGCACATGAATAAAATAGAAAGCTATTCATTCTTAAAAACAAGGTTAATCTTGGCACAGCGAATTGCGTTGTCACTGCCAGAAATAGTGTCCCAATTGTAGCTCTACTAACCAGCCGGATACGCTGTCGCAATACCTGATAGAAAATTCACAGGCTCGCGGCAGAATAACTCGAACTGATGATGAGATGATAGGAAAATGATAGGTGTAACCTTAAGAGACAGGAAGAGAGCAGAGTGGGTCAGGGAACAAACGGGGGTTAAGGATATCATAGTTGAAATTAAGAGGAAGAAATGGATATGGGCCGGCCACGTAGCACGTCGGCAGGATAACCGGTGGTCATTAAGGGTAACTGACTGGATTCCAAGAGAGGGCAAACGCGTGAGGGGAAGACAGAAAATTAGGTGGGTAGATGAGATTAAGAAGTTTGCAGGTATAACGTGGCAACAGAAAGCACAGGACCGGGTGGATTGGCGGAACATGGGAGAGGCCTTTGCCCTGCAGTGGGCGTAGACAGGCTGATGATGATGATGATGATGATGAGATGATACGCTTACGTACCCGTCGAAAACGCATTGGAAGATGAGATAGTGGTAGGTTCTGCTCTGGAACTCCCATTGAACCAGTGTGTCAACATTTTTTCACTTCCTGCCTACAACACGGATATTTCACGACAATACGTCTGCACGCTATTTCTGGCACGGTATTTAAGGAATATGCTACGAAGAGAAACTTTATTAATTACGAAAGAAGGTTCGTTATGGCATGAGCCGTAGGAATATTTGTACACACATTTTAAGGAGATAGTGTTAAAGAGCTCATTTCGCAGAAATTCCGGCTTCGGCGTCGTTGGTTGTGGGCGAAAAATCATCATCTGGTTCGTGACCAAAAAATCGAGAAAGATGATAAAAAATATAATAAAAACTTCGGCTCGAGTAAGAATCGAACCCACGCCGTGTGCGTGGCAAGCAGATGTTCTACCACAGAAGCATGCTATTTCTTGAAACTGCTTCTAAAAAAACACACACACACACTATATCAATATCATATAGTGGAAGGAGTCTCCTTAACGCATGTAATATTGCGTGACAGCGCTCGTACTGTGTCCTTCTTTCTCATGTGTATATGTCGTTCTTGCGCTGGTGTTTCAAGTTTACCAATTAACACGGTGTATTTATTTGCGGACGCTATCGACCCCATTGTGCAAGCTATAAACTCTTACTTATGTTGCAGCGTCAAAACACTTACTGTGAGCAGTTCATTGCAACACATTTTAAACTAGTGAGAAGCAATTATTGGCGATTCTGGCTACATAGATTTGCAACAGTAAAGAAAATAGGGGGGGGGGGCTATATCTAGGACTTCGTCAGTACTTAGATAAATTGAACCCATTGTCTTTCAATTATGACAACAAGTTGCGATGCTATATAAAGCCGAATGTGTTGTTCTAACCAACAGCTATGTGGTTGTTCACATAAGATAAGTAACAGTGTCGTATGAACGACATATGTACAGAAACGTCGGACGTACACGCGGCACCGAATACTATCTCGGTGCAATTAGGTGAAGTCGGCGCAAGTGACGTTCAGTATTGGTACAATACAGAATTATCAGACAAATAGCAACGCATCTCGTGTAAGCTGATATGTTGCAATGCTAGAGTTAAATTGTCCTACTGCTGTTTTAATGTAATATGCTAGTTATAATAAAGCTTCCCGTATGAACAAAATAGACTGCTGCGTGAGCAAGCCGTTCGCTCTACTCAGCCATCGTGAGAGTCCGCCGCGGGGGTAGAGCGGTTACGGTGCTCGGCTGCTGACCCGAAGGTCGCGGGTTCGATCCCGGCCGCGGCGGTTTGCATTTCGATGGAGGCGAAATGGTAGAGGCCCGTGTACTTAGATTTAGGTGCACCTTAAAGAACACCATATGGTCGAAATTTCCGGAGCCGTCCACTACGGCGTCTCTCATAATCATATCTTGATTTTGGGACGTAAAACCCCAGATATTAGTATTATTATCAGCCATCATGAGGGCGCTTTTTTGAAGAGCATTGAAAATATCGCAGTATTCCAACGGTGAACCACACCGTGTGATATATCACGCCTACCTGAAACGCCTGAAGGTTGACCGGTATTGGCCTCGAGGCCCACCACTGGAAACGCCGGCGCCACCATCGGCGTGACGTGCTTGGCAGGATCACGTGGTCTCAGCGGCCGCGTCGGCTGCTTGTGGCGCACTGCCGCGTGCTTTGAAGCGAGTTTCAAGTCCCACATGCGCTGCGGTCTGCTCAAATTCGGAAGTTTTCTCTCATTTTCTGCTCAATTGAAACCATTGTAATAGAGTAGCTGCCTCCGAAGGCGACGAACATGGGGCTCTACCGCTCGGTGCCGCAGTGCCGCGCTTACGCAAAGGAGCCCAGTGTCAGCCTGCACTGGTAACCGCGGGACAAGAAACAGCGTGAAGCATGGGTTGTAAAGCTAAGAACCGGCGAGTAGCCATCCGCTACGAGTCTTGTGTGCAACAAGCACTTCCGCGACGAAGACTTTTGTTAATGCGTCGGGCCTGCAATGTTCGGTGAGTAGCAGACAGCGCGCACTGAGACGATGGCTCGCGCGGGCTTCCCGCCGGAAAATGATGCTTATCTGCCACAGGATGGTAAAAGCGCTACCTTTTACCACGTGCGATGCCATCTCAGAACCCTCCAATGCGACCTCTTGATCGTCGGCCCCGTGCTCAGCGTCCACAAAATCGGCTGCAGATGCGCAAGTCATTGTTTAGATACGTTGAAATAAAAAACACACAGGGTCCCTTATGCATTCGTTAAAGATGACTGGAAGGCGAAAGCCATCTTCTTGTCAGTCGATGTACTTCAAAAGTGTTCTGCACCTAACGCGGTTTTGCACGGCCTCCGTGACCGATCACGGAGGCAATGCAAAGCGACCATGACGTGTGAATACGTCATCATGTGACGTCATAATGACGCTGCATATTTTGGCGATCTGTGGCGTCATGATGACGTCATATGATGACACCATCACGTGACGATTATTTTTTGCATCACTCGTGTTTGACGCCGCCGACGCGGGACGCCGACGGGCAACCTTCCCATTTGATGAGGCATGCATTGCTTCGTATGCTACATAAATTTTGCATTGCCTCCGTGATCGGCCCACTGATGATGGGCCCACCGGCCAACCCCATGTATTTTCTTGGAGCCTCATTTATTTACGTGGGAAAGATGCCAGATGCCACCCTGTTGGCGTTAGACACGACACTGCTGCCAAAATTGCTGGGGTACACGCCAAATAAGTCCTATCTTGTTTTGCGGCTGCTGGTTGCTACAATACCTTCTATTTTATTCACCGCTATTTCAAGTTCATGTGGGTCCTAGTTCACAGCTGACGTTTGCAGAACAAGTCGGGCAAACGTTACTGTATATTCTATCTTTTCCTAGGCGTCGCATGCTACTACATGCTCGGTCTCGTAGACTGGTTCTCCTTCCACCAGCAATCTCGAAGTGGTGAAGCTTTGGTTTATGAATTTGTTGATGACAGAGAGCGGCAAGTTCACTGGAATGCAAACGGAACGATAATTAAGGAGCATTAAAAAAAGGCGTCGCATTTGCTCACGTTTTGTGTGAGCACCAAACGAAACGAATGCGCTGAATAAAGAAACAGAAGCAGCGGCATTTGCCCGCTGAGAAGACCGATCAATACGCAGTTCGAGACAACTTGTCAAATGACATTGAAACGTACCCGAATTTAGACAGAAAAAGAAAAAAAAAACACTGAATTGTCGGGACGGCTGATCACAAAGTTGCCATGCGCACCGAAGCCGCAGTTGTAAGAAAATTGTTTTTGAACTGCTGTGATAGTGTCCGCGCAACAGTAGTTGTTTGTTTACTCGCAAATTCTCATATTTTGCGGCCTAAAGTTCACAGCGCGGTGCCAAAACGCGCTCGTAGCAAAAGCGAAACCATCAGTACGAACATACATGCAGACGTTCATACATGCAGATGCATCGTCAGTCGTCGCAAACCCGTGCGATCGCTGGCTTGAGGCTTCTTTCTGTTATGCTCCGTTTGGTTATACAGGCAGTCTACTCTAACAAGATATTTAACATAGTTTGCACTCAGCGAGTGACTACCTTTCACGCAAGAAGCCGGTTCAGGGGTCTCCAACGCGGTGACAGCGTGAAGCTGGTGCTCGGTATTCTGCAAAGAGACATCGACTGTAGACTATCTTGTGCTTTCAGTTCGTCGAAAATGATTATTTTGACAGTAAAGAACACAGTTCATTTCGAAAGTACTTACAGAAATGCCCTGGAGGGCTTCCGTGAGGTGTTTTTGTAGAGCGCCGACAGCAAAACCTATGGGGAGCGTGCCGGCGGTATCCTGCCTAGCACGCAATCGCGGCGCGTCCGATAGAGGGCGACTCCGTAACTCCTCGAGGCCAATATCAATATGAATTCATGTTTTCGAAATCAAGGTCGTTGCGAGCGGGGCAAGTGCCTTGTTGACAATTGTATTTCCGGTTGCTCCTGTTGTTTCGCTGTTTAACACCCGCGTTATGATCATTAATCACTAACAGTCAACCTTGCTGAAACAATCATTGACAGTAAGACCAGGTTTGTGTTCAACGTCGAATGTACCACACAGGTAACTTTGTGCTGAATTGTGCTGCACATATTATGCTGCTTCATGATAGGTAAGGGGCTCCTAATGTATCTAATAAAGGTCCCACTAGGAAAAATAAAGGGCGCACTAAATGTTGTCTAACTGTACTGCAGTAACTAGGATGTAAATGGAAATCAGTTAAAGTGGACGAAAGAGCATCATTTCCGTCGTTGGGATCCGAACGCACAACCTCGAACTACGCCGACTTCAATCGGACGCGTAATTCGAAGGTTATGAACAATCGCCGTGGGCCCAAAAATGCGTTCCTTCATCTGTTGACATTACATCCTATCGTCAGGCAAGAAATTACGCGCCTAATTACGACCATTCATAGTCATTCATAGTCATATTCACTTCGGCGTTACGTTACAGAGTGCATAGCGAGATCAATCTAGAAGAACTTGTTCATGGGCTAGTCGATGTCTCAGCTTGCTTTTACAAGTCCTGCCTGGCGGAAAACTTGCAGCACGAAACACTGGACAGGGAATCACCAACCGGAAAAAATAGGCCGCGTATCTGCGTGCTCCGCTGCAAATGCCGTGTAAAGACGATAGAGGAGGCGCTGCGTCTACGAGCGTGAGATATGGATGCCATCTGGAAATACATAGGGAAACATGAGCTTGTGCAGAGGGTTTCCTTCATCCGTGGCAGAGGGCGTTCGTCCGCGCGCATAGCATGGAAGTTTCAGCGTAGCCGAATCATAAGAAGCTAGGGTCTTTAGACTTATGTATCTATGTATTTTCAATAAAGGAACACACCACCTAATACTGACCTATTGATGTTGCACCTCAGATATCTGTAATACTTACTTTTTGATCGACAACCTTCACAAGCATGAACAGCCGTACCAGTTCAAGATGGGTGGGCGGTAAGCAAGTGGTTCAACTTTGGCCGGGTGGCTGAATCGGGTGACAAACAGAAAGACAGACAGACAAACAGACAGACAGACCAAAATTTCTGCGTTTAAGTTCCCCAAGAAAGACTATCGTCTTTAAAAACGCCGAACCTATGCTGATTTAGGCAAAGTGTGCAGTCCCGAATGACAGGTCGTGGGCGTGGAGCGGATACTAGTCTTGCTGGGAGTCACAGGCACCGATTAAAATCTAGGGCAACTCAGTATGACCCTAAATGATCAAATATGCGGAAATACTCGTTTTTTAGCAGCGAAGCTGTTCTAGCTCGGCTTAAAATTGTGGTCTGGAATTTCTCATGGTACACGCCACTGGGCATGCACTTGTCGGCCACATTGTTTTCCCCGGGGGGTCATTGAGGAGCTGGAGACTCCGCTCACGCCCCAATACGTGAATGGCCTTGCGGAAGTCGAGAGGGAAGACAATGCATGATTAGAAAAACAGCGCCAAACCTCAGGACACACAGGAAGGGGACGCACACAGCGCTGAACTCTCAACAAATTTTTTGTGAAAAACCAAATGCATCGGCTATAAATACACATGAACCGCTCGCATAATAGCGCGTCACTGGACATAGCGCAGATAAGCCGCGAATAGCACAACCAAGACAGATCACGTCAAACGCCTCCGTAGATACTCCATTTCCTTGGGGAATAATGCGATTGACGGGGTGCTGACACAGTTTTCACCCAACTGCGCAATCTTATACGCTTCAACAACTTCACGTGTTAGGCTATCCCTGTGCTTCCTGTGTGTCCTGTGGTTTTGCGCTGTTTTTCTAATCATGTACAACCAACAAGCCCAGCTCTCCGCACTTTTGGAAGACAGTGCAGTTGCGAACAGCTCCCAGATATACGAGCTGCATTGTTTAGGCGTAAACAGCGTTATTGTTCTTCATAGCGCTAAGCTGTCCGCCCGCCTAGCGAACAAAAGAAAGGATGATTTGTTAGGAAATCATCAAGTCTATGCGTGCGAGACAGCGGCGAAGGCACTGACGATGTTGATGAACATCAGAGGCGAACGAAAGGCTCAAAAGTGGCCACCAAGAAGCGTGCAACTAAGAGAAAGCGTCGGGAAGACAATACAATGCGGCAAAGAGAGCGACGCATTCGAGGAAAGGCTTCAAGCGTCAGAGCGATATCGGGAGAAAAGTGCGGTTGTAATCTTTGACGGGTTTTGTATCGCATGCGTCCGAGCCGCCGGAAAGAAAGGCAAATAAAAGAGCAGTCTGTGCGAAAGTGGTCAAAAGGCAAGGGTCTTTCAAGATAAAGAACTACTGGGACAGTAGTTCTTTTCGCGGCGCATTGAATGAGGTGCGGGATCGCAAGGTCGCTTGTTCTCAAGAAGTAGCAGGAGGTGACAAAGGCAAATCAACTTCGAGGAACTTGGTGGGTTTCTGCGACGAGGTGATTAAGTGTCATGCCTTTTGTACAACCCGAATGACGAGAAAAGTCTTTTGTGCGTGACCACCGCTAGTGCGACTCCAAAGTTGTTTGCACAGTTGTAAGCTTTTCGGAGAATGCCACAGAGGAATTTGTAGCAAGGATTTGTTTATTTGTTTGTTTGTTTGTTTGTTTTGATTTTGACGTAGTGTTCTTTTGTTATCTGCGCGGCTAGTTTGTTTAGCTAAGCAGTTTTTTACTTTTGTTTTTTAAGCATTGTGTGGGCTATTTTTTATTAAGCGGATAAGTGTTGTGCGGCAGCATTGGGGGCGCAATATCACGAATAACTTGTAAGGACGCGTTTGCCGAGCGAAACCGAAGTTTACTTGTTTTGTGCGTTTTGTGTGTAGCGCGAAGTAGTATACCGTCACCCGTTTAATGGGGTGAATGAGCAATTTCAAGAAACATTTTAGCGTAAAACCAAAGTGGTTTTCGAAACGCTCGTGTTTGGCGCTGAATGTTGCTGTTTTCGTGGAGCAGTGTTAGAATTAACAAACATTTGGGGCAGGGTTTTCAGCACTGACTAATCTATATTTTTTCAGGTGCTCCTGATGTGTACGGCATGAAGCGTTATTTTATTTGCGTGTTGTTCGTAAACATTTACGTTCGGATGCGTGTTTAGAGGACCTTAGCTTCTAGGGATGCGGCGTACAATTAACAGTGTGAGTTAATATTTCAGTTCTCTATGAAGGCGAGCAGTGTAGAGATAAAGCACCCAGCACAGCCCAGTGCGTTCCTTATCAGAGGGGCTGACATGAGGAGGTAACATTAAACAAGCGAGCCTGTTAGTAGGCGATGTTTATTCCCTTTACTTTGGTACTTTCACTGAATGCTTATGGATCGTGTGATCACTTCAGCTGAGAATTACGCTTTAGCTAACGTTGAAGTTAGAGATACGTTTCAGACAGTTATAAGACGCTGCTGAATCTCTTGTGAAAGAGTTTCCGGGAGCGTCAGGGTGTGTCCCACAGGTAGGCAATTGCGGCTACATCTTGAGTTTGTTCGAGTGAGCGTAAAGAATACACACATATATCTTTTGTAGGTTTTTAGGCAGCCTTCATGAGAAAGTTTTGTTGCGTTGTTTATTGTTTTCGTGTAGTTAGATATAATAAGGTAGTGCTACAGAGCAGTGCTGACGGTAGGAACAGGCTAACTTTAGAAGCGGTTATTTTCAGTGATCTAGGGCCAGTTTATATCCGCTTTTTGCGTTGTTTTTCTGATCCATCTTTTGTGAGCAGCTCGTCATCAATGAATGTTGTAGCTTTGGCGGCAGGAAATTCTGTCAAAATATTAGAGTTGGGGCATTTCCTTTTATTTCGTTTCCATGTCTTTAGAATCCTGGTAGGTTTAAGAGAATCCAAGACGCTTGGAGGCGGCATGTCACTGTGTTGTGTGGCTCGGTTTGCTGCTATCTGTCATTGTGAAGTGCTTTGGGAGTTTCCTTCAAGTTCGGAGCTGTTCGGAGCTGTTGGTTCCAAGTAAAGCTATCGTCCTCGTCCCCAGCCATTCTCTTCGTGCCCAGCGGTTATGAGTGCTGCCCCCCCCCCTCCCCCGAGATTTTTCTAGCGGCGGAGGAGTTGTTACGTTTGGCCCTGGAATTCATCATGGCAGACGCCGTTGGGCCTGTCGGCCGCAAAGTTTTCTCCAGGGTAACAGTATGGAGAGCTGGGCGAGTTGGTTTGAGGACATTCTTGGAAACATTTCGGCGCGCACACAAAAGACGAAAACGAAAGGCGAGAAGACAAACGGGCGCCCGTTTGTCTTCTCGCCTTTCGTTTTCGTCTTTTGTGTGCGCGCCGAAATGTTTCCAAGAACTTTCTCCAGGGATTGGCGCTTCGACGGAGGCGCTGAGCCCAACCTTTTCCTGGAAGGTGCTTATGCCCCTCTGGCGCGTGTGGTCGAGTGGGCCAGGCATCTGCTCGTGGTGGCGTTACGAGAAACTCGGCGCGGTGCCCACAACGTGGGACGGAGTCGTTGGAGAGGTCACATCGAACTAAGGCATGTCTTGACCTGAACGTAGACGTAAACATTTGCAGGTCCTCGAGACAGCTGCCGCCACCACCTTCTCCGAAGTCAACGACCTTCCTCCCACCCCTCGGACTAGACCTCCTCGCCAGGCGCTCACCGACTCGTCTCTTCGAGGCGTAAGACTGGTACGTCCTCATTGTGTGGTGCACTGGTGAACCACATTGGACATCTCGACCATGCTCCTAATCAACGGATTCTTCGAGTGGCCCATTTCACCCATTCTATGAACGACACCATATTGGCGGGAACTACTGTCACCGCTTACCGAGTGTCTCAGTGTTAGCAGACGCGGGGCTATAAATGTCGAAGACTTTTGTACAAGGTTGTTGGAAGTTGGATGTACTCTCTCTTGTAACTATGTAAATAAACCTACGTTCCTTTGGAAAAACGTGTTCTCCTCACTGGAAGGTATTGGCTATGTGGACGACGGCGGGAGCCAGCTACCGTAATGAGACCCGCCGAACCACAATACCCCGCCAGTTGAATCACTAGCGTAGCTTCGGACATTTTTAACACGACTTGACAACCCTTTGTAGGCGGCATGTGGGTCGGCATGAGAACTTGCGCCGAAATCGGAGCGCATATGACGAGCTACTACGAGAAGCAACTGCGAGCAGTACATGAAAAAGAGATTGTTTCGCACAATGAAATGAGAGCCTTGGCATCGGTGTGCCCGTATGGGACAGACGATGGTGGAGCTAAAGAAGATAAACAACCTCTGGATCATTTCATTTTTTTGATACCATGCGCTCGATATTGAACGGGGAATGAGCGTTACACTGTGCCGAGAGTGAGGCTGCATTATCTGGTAGAGGAGAACAAAAAGGGGTGTCGACGTCGCAGTGCTTGCTGCGAGACTTGTGCACAACCAGCGAGGAGAGTAGTTATCTATAACAACCTAAAAATGTGTGTTGTAAATGTTGGGTCGGAGCTTTCGAAAATACCAAACAATGACGAAGCTCATTATCCCAGCGTCTGAATAGTTTTTCTTTGCCTTTGTGAGTGTTCGGCTTGCGTATACAACACTTTTCGTAGCCCGGTTTAAGCTGTGCGAGCACTGCAGCGAGACTGACATCATTATAGCATTCTTGCGAAGCTCAGTAGGAGCCCGTTGACAGCAGTGCCAAATTATAGAAGACATGATAAGCTGTCGATGTGCCTGGAAGTGGTCATCGCATTCTGGATACCACTTAGATAAGCCTGTGCTTACGGTAAGAAGCGGCGTCAATGAGGCCGTAATGGTCACAAAATGCTACACAAAGCGACAAAAGTATTACAGAACGAAGCCCGTTAAAGAAGTGAAGGCTCTTTAGTGATATGTTGTGAGGAATTGTGGCAACATCTCCGAGTTTGGCATGGTTGGCGACTACACCGTCTCTGGACCATATTCAGTGCGCGAGCGCCACAACAACACTTCTTGATTTTTAGTGAACGCCATCGTTCCGGAGGCATTCGAAAACTTATTGATGGGAGTAACGAGCGTGGGAAAATCCGGGTAAAAGATGATCATGTCGTCAAGATTGCATATACAGATGTTTGATTGGAGGACACGAACTATTAGGGCGAAAGCCTTAGATATGTCATCAAACCCGAAAATTGACCGTCGCCTATATGTTGACGGCGGCGTCATGATGAGCGATGCAAAACGTGATCACGTGCTCACGTCACCATATGACGTCAGCATGACATTGCAGATCGTCAAAATTTGTGACGTCTCAATTTGGTGAAAGGTGGCCGATGACGGAGGCAGTGCAAAGCCAGGTGAAGCGCATAAAGCTTGCAGTGTCTCCAATCTTGGAGGCAGTGGATAACTGAGGATAAGTACATCGACTGAGAAGAAAAAGATAACTTTCACCTTTGAGTCATCTTAGGCGAATGTATAAGGAACCCGCCGAGTTTCGTTGTTGAGGGGACGGTGCGTGAGAGAGTGCGGATGGCATGACTTTAGGTTCAGATAACCCAGGAGGGTTGACGGACGCTCTTTTGCGGCGATTGCATGCGGCCACAGAAACCTTTCCGTAGCCAGACGGACATCGTCAGGTGTTCGTTCCCGTGAGCGTTCCTTCCTTCATATTAAACAAACATGAGCCATAAAATGTGGTATGTCAGTCCTTAAGAAAAAGGTTTTATCAAGAGTGATGCATAAAATTCCATATGCGAACATTTTAAAATCAAGTAGATGTGATCATATATTGCCGATATATAGACGTATGACCATATCGACTAAATTCTTAGCATGTTAATATACGGACGTGGGGTCATACAATACGTAACAGGGGCCATATGCAGTGTGTTTCAGTTAACTAGGGCCAAGCTACTTAAAAAAATTACAAGATACCAAGACGCGATGTACATACAGCGCTATGACTGTAGTCATCGCGCGCGTACTCGAAAATGGGTTTCTATTTCGCTTACTCATGAATGAAAACGAAAATAGCAATCGAGAATTTTCTGCAGCAGCTTCCTGCTGGTGTAAGACATCTAAGCCAATTGGATCTCGAATGAGTTACACATAAAAAAAAACAGACAGAAGAAGAAACAGGGGCTTCTTGTGCCTTTTACTTTGCTTGTGTTTCTTCTGGAGTACCATTTCAAAGAATCTATTTAATGCGAGGTCGCCTAACTAGCATACCTCCCTTACATCTGGATTTCAAGCACGTACAGTTTCAACCCTATTAACTTTTCATCGTTTTTCTAATAGCAGCGCTGAAGGTAGCTTCTCAGAATAAGCTAGTCAAAAACGTAAGGAATGGTATCTCTAATAATGCTGTGTTAGCACGTTTAGCTGCCACTGAATAGAGATAAAGCTATGTGTATTATGCGAACCCTATTCTTGACTGCTACACGTCGGCGCTCACTCAGCGGTCGAAAATGAGTAATAACAAATCAACAAATTCTACGTCACATTCTGCTACGAAGAGCGTTGCAGAATCAGATGCTACGCCTGTGTTTACACGTCATTCTTGTAATGAGATAAGTGCTCACTCTCACCGAAACACTTCACGCTTCGCATTCCCAAACCTGAGGTCAACTGGAAATAGTCGGAGTGGCGTCAACGGTAACACTTTAAATCAATGCCCTTTAAAACAATTTCAGCAACGCAGGTAGAGACGCATTCACTCCGCACAAATAACAAAAGATGAAATAGGTTATGTTCTGCAGTTGAAAACAATGGACACTAAACTTGCAGCTACTATGTGCGTAGTTTTTATCCCCTTCATCACGAGCGAACTTTGCTGTATGCGAAACGCATTTAGCTTCCTTTTTCCTTGACGCACGATAAAAAAAAGGCTTAATTTTTTAGAAAAACACAGATGGTTGTGAAATGATAAAACTTTGATCATATGTAGTTCACAAATTGTTCAGTTAACGCATACATCATCGGATACACTAAGCAGTACGAAGAAAATTAAAAAGGCAGAAACAAATAATCTTCTGCACATCCGACAGATTCCACGCTTTGCGGTAATCAGTTTTATGCGAAGCAGTCAGTCCGTAGCAGTCTACCGTGTGAAGTTTTGCTTTGAGTCCAGCGTTGCGAGGCGTATTGACGTCTTTGCGTAAATTGAGTATCTAGTTGTGCGCACCCCATGGGCTCACCAGGAACGCCGACCACATGACGAGAAGGCAGTTCGCAGATTTCTTGGGCTGTGTGCCTATTACAGCCGGCTTATGAAAAATCTTTCCGGGGTGGCCGGCTCACCTACTCACCTGACAAAGGCTGTGTTCCAATTCTGGACAGCTTAGAAGACAGCATCGAGCCCCGGAACTCCGAGAAATGGAACGCGTCTGGATGGCGTCTGCGCGACGTGACGCCACCTCGCGTCGACAAGAAAAAGCTAAGAAAACGAAACGCAACAGTTATTTCTTTACACTTTTTCGTGCTCAAATCTATCAAAAATTGAACGTAGCTCACATTGGGCGCCTGGAAAAGCGTCTGTTGGTGTGCAGACGACCATACCGGCGACACCAGAGCTATCCGAGCAGTTCGCCGAGGCGCCATCTTGTTTGGACAGCAAAGTAGCCTGCATCGTTTTTGTCTCAGATGGCGTCTTTTGGAAGCTGTCTATTTTGCCGGCTACATGTGAATTGGAATGGGACTTAAGATGGCCGCTGTCCAGTTAGCTGTCTACAGTGAGTATTGGAACACACCGAAAGACAGACATCGTGTTCGAGTGCGAACCACCACATGACGAAGTATTTCGAGCACTGAAACGACGCTTGCAGTCACCACCAATCTTGGCGCACTTCGACGAAGACACTGAAACAGAAATACGCATCGACGCAAGTTGCGTTGGACTCGGCGCCGTTCTAGTACAAAAGACGGATGGGCCAGAAAGGGTCATTTCTCATGCTAGCCGCTCGCTATGGAAGGCTGAAACAAATTATTCACGACGGAAAAGCAGTGCCTTGCCATCATTTGGGTGACATCAAAGTTTTATCGTCACCTTTACGGCTGGTTCTTTAAAGTCATAAGGGACCACCACGCCTTTTCCTGGTAGGAAAACTTTTCTACACGTTAAATACGCCGCTAATTATAGTTAGCATCCCTTTTTTTTGTTTGCGACATAGATTTGCCCTTAAGGCATAATATTTGTTGTGTATATTTGTATTAAAGGTGCGCCGTTAGGTCACATTTATTAAAAATAATACAAATAGGCCGGTGTTGTGTATGAAGTGAAGAAGTGTGTTGTGGAATGTGCTGTCATGTATCCTTATACACCGGCAGGTTGAATTTTGGTGACAATGGCTGGGAAAACGTACGTGCCACAGAAATTGGGCAAACTCCACTACTGCACACTGGTCCACTAAAGTGTCGCGAAACGAAGACACATAGACGCATACAGCTCAAATCACTTCTCAAGTTCGTGCTCGAAACGCCAAGGGCATGCGGCAAGCCAGAGAAGACGACGCACCTTGTGGGAAAAAAAGACGCCTACTTCTCAAATGGGAAACACTAAAGGAGCACACGGTAACAACACAAGAAACGTTTTCAACCTTCCTATGCCGTTCATATAAGTTCTGCGCCTTTTTGTACCGTTCATACAAATTCAGCGGCAACTTTGGGCCGCAATTTTTTTACAGCTCTTTGAGCGATACGAATAAAGGAACACAAGGAGTTGAAACACCTCGTTAATTCGAATCTCGTAACGCCGACTGATTGAACTACTGATTCTACGGCCCCTGAAACAACTTTATAATAGAAATTGCGGTGCGGTGTATTTGACAAGGTACCATCGAGGCATATCTGCACGTGATCAGTACACTTAACATAAAAAGTTGGTTCTTTCACTTGTAAGTTGTCATGTAGGCTCAATTCCTTGAAACGGTTGGTATATCTTATAATGCAGTTCGCGAAAATTGTACTCAGCTGCAACATGTCCAAGTAGCACAGCTACCTTTTACGCATTTATTGGTTTAAAATATGAACCCATGCCCTCATTTTTTTCTTTATATTATGTGAGATGTTGGACAAATAAGGTACCGTCTACTGCTCAGCTCTTGAAGGGATCGAACACACAACAAACGACTTTCTCACACTAACGCAAGGACTAATATAAAAAAGCCATGTCATAGGAACGTTTCGCGGTGCAATCAGAACATATAACTGATGCGTTACACATCGAATAGACAATTTATGGAACGCCATCAAAATATAAAAGCAACTGTCTGGGATGGAAATAAATGCCCCTAATAATGCATCTCGTCATCATGGAGATGACGCGTCACATGTGGGGAATGTAACAGACAACATATCATAGTAACTATGAAATACATATAACAAGCGATCTTAATAAAAAAACTTGGAGGACGCTTGAGCTTCGCCTTCAAGAGTAGAACGTGATAGCCTAATCGGGCCCCGTGCACATCGCCTCCTCAACTGCTAGCCTCGGTTCTCGGCGCATGCCTCAGCCGTGCCGCAAAGAAACGAACGTGCGTGCAACATTAGCGGTTTCAAACTATGCTGAAATGACTACTGCAAGTACAGTTGTGCGCTGTGCACCACGCCATCATTCTTCCTTTTGCGAATCAGCGAAGGGTACTACGCCTTCCTGAGGCAACACGGTCTGCGGTCTAATGCAATGAGTTCTGATTTAAGACAGCCTCTTAGTGCGTCATGATGTGAGCAACCTTGAAGGAGGTGGCATACATCTTTGTCTACAAATCCATATTCGCATTCGGAAGTTTTGCGTAAAAAAAACTCAGGAGCCCTTCCACAATCGGGAAAATGGGGACAAGCAAAGCTTGGCGTGGGCGTGCTTGACGTAATGCTTTTCTTTCTTTCTTTCTTTCTTTCTTTCTTTCTTTCTTTCTTTCTTTCTTTCTTTCTTTCTTTCTTTCTTCTTTCTTTCTTCTCTTTCTTTCTTTCTCTTCTTTCTTTCTTCTTCTTTCTTTCTTTCTTTCTTCTTTCTGTCTTTCTTTCTTTCTTTCTTTCTTTCTTTCTTTCTTCCTTTCTTCTTTCTTCTTTCTTTCTTTCTTTCTTTCTTTCTTTCTTTCTTTCTTTCTTTATATGTAGCAGCCGTCCCCAGAGCGCTGATTTCGGGCAGAATCGGCGAGGCTTCATTGACGTTCTGTCCAGCGTTCGTCAGACTCTAGAACTGCCCAATGAAATGGCCATCACGCGATTAAGGAAATGCGGTTTAGGAATTCAGTTTTCTCGAAGCCGGAATTTTCTTTAAATCTGCAATTCCTGACATCAACGTTACGCGTTAACCACCAGATCGCTTTTAGTCCGCCAACACGAAATATTGCTCTGAAGCATTCACAGCAAGTTCACTGCTTCCCAATTGCTTCTTTTTTACAGCGAAAGCTGTTATGAGATCATTTCACCGGCCGTTTTTGGCGCCGTAGTTGTCCGCCGCCGCCGCCGCCGCCGGTGTCCGTAACCAGTATCGCTCGAAATAAGAAAAAAAACGAAATAAGAAAAAAATTCCAGGATGGAACGAGGTTCGAACCTGGGCCCTCTGCGTGTGAGCCCAGTATTCAACCTGAGCCATGCCGGTGCTTGAAACTGCTTCGCAAAAAGGTCCTATACAAGGTTCATGTCGAGAGGGAACCACATTAGCATACGCAATATAGCGTGGTAGAAGAGTAACATAAGTACCAAGCGTCGCACAACGCGAATTCTGTAACCAGGCGTCACACAATGCGAATTGCGCAACGAGTAGGTTGTTGAATGCTTCCAACCCATTACAAAAGGCTCTGCCATAATTCTTCATCATCATCAGTCACAGCATCAAGAAAGTGCGCATAATGCCTTACATGCGTTTAGCAGGTACCACGGCTCTCCGTAGAATGACGAAAAATGGCAGTGCCTGCTGCCCTACTTCTCAAAAATTAGAATGATTTATAGCGTAGTGATTTCCTCGCAAGTGCGCTTGTATTGGTTGCCAAGGAAGCCCATAAGCGCATGATCCATTTCATCGGGGTCTCAGTAAAATTACAATGATTTATAGCATAGTGAGTTCCTCGCAAGTGCACTTGTATTGGTTACCAAGGAAGCCCATAAGCGCATGATCCGTTTCCTCGGGGTCTCAGTAAAATTGCAATGATTTAGAGCGTAGTGGGTTCCTCGCAAGTGCACTTGTATTGGTTGCCAAGGAAGGCCATAAGCGCATGATCCATTTCCTCGGGGTCTCAGTAAAATTACAATGATTTATAGCGTAGTGGGTTCCTCGCAAGTGCACTTGTATTGGTAGCCAAGGAAGTCCATAAGTGCATGATCCATTTCCTCGGGGTCTCAGTAGTTCTTCCCCCCCCCCCCGTCTCTCTCCCACGTCAAGGTATGTTATACAGCATGACGGGAGAGGGAAATAGCGACCGGGCGTTCACCCAATGCAAATTGCATAACTGGTGGGCCGTTTAAAGCTTCCAACCCATTACAAAGGGCTGAGCCATAATTCTTCATCGTCATCAGTCGTCGCGTCAACAAAGTGCACATAATGCCTTACAGACGTGTAGCTGGTGCCTCGCTTCTCCGCACAATGACGAATAATGCTTAGTAGGTGCTTCCCAACTTCACAAAAATGTGAATTTATGCGTAGTGGGTACCATTCTAGTGTAGTTCTATTGTAGCCCCAAGAGAGCTTTCAACGGGTTCAAGAAACGCCGCTCTTCCAGCTTTCGCTGTGACTGTGCTGCGATTTCAGCGCAGGCCTGGCGTTTTTTCACGCGCGCTCGCCGGCATGCACTGTAACTCATCGGTGGTGGGCGCCGCCATTTTCTCGGTTATCTGCCTAACCGAGGTTGCCAAGCTCGGTTTCTTAAAACCGCGGTTAGCGGTATAACCGCGGTTTCGTGTGCCGTGTAACATCAGCGAACCGCGGTTAACGTAACCGCGGTTAGCGTAACCGCGGTTTTGGCTGCCTGTGTAACAAGGGTATTAGAATCTCCTTTGCATGCAAGAGAATCTCGTCGTACTATGCAAGTCAAGTTTGCATCCACAAGATCTTTCAAATCGCTGATGTGTGAAAGGCGCGAGGCGCAAAGCAGCCCCATTTTTGCATTCTTGAGACATTGCAACGAAGGATCACGCAAGACAAACTTCGATAGTGACAGTATAGCGGCATCAGAATTTGCGCAAAAGACGCCGCACACATTGGGAGTACGCAGCAGAGTGCAGGGCCTATGAACAAGTGTCATCACGTCAACACAACTAACAATGAAGAACACATCGAGAAAACAAAAGGTCTACAGTGCATAGACGTTCGCGCGCTTGGTTTTGTCCAAATGGCTCGCGAGCCATCACGTCACTCTGCTCCACCAATGGGGTCGCGTATACCTAATCACCTGCCCTCGCTGGAGCACTGTGGCGGAAGGGAAAGATAAAAGAATGTCGCTGTTGTTTTGTTTTCTTCTGGTGGCATTATGGGCAGTAGTATCAGCTTAAGAAGCGGAGTTCAGCCAACGTTTATTGTTTCGCACGGTGCTGTTTCTATAGCAGTATCTTGTATCTTAAGATACACGATACATTGCTGAACGTATCGGAAATACAGATACAGATACTCGTTTTGCAAGACGTATCGCGATACAGATACAAGATACCCAAAGAGTATCTAAGATAGTATCGAAGATACATGTATCTTCGATACTGCCCAGCACTGGAGACTGCGCTACGACGCGACCGCGCTGCGCGTCATTTCCACATTGGAGACGCTGTTAAGCAGGCGCCGTAGCGCTCCCTGGCCCAGGTTTTCTCGTCTATTGAGCGCAGTGGCCAAGTGAACGAGAATACGCGCCTACTGCTACGTGTTGAATGTGGTAGAAGAGCGCAGCCAGAGCTGCCGGTGTGGCGCGAGAAGACGAGCCAGAGGTATTCATTAAAAATAATTATTCGTTCTAATTGACTCTGTAACCTGTATAAGCACTTACAAATTTCAGACTATATGATTCGCCCTACTCTTGGCCGATCCCCCTGAATGGGTAGGTGCCCATCATCCCAGGAGCATCATCAACATCATCAAGATAGAATGATGGCTGCCGATCGTAGATATTAAAGCGTTTTCCAAATCCATTGACATTCTCCTCATTGCATTTGGTGGCAGCGGTGGCATACGAAGAATGGACGGACTGAAGGACGAACTTGTGAGCACTGGTGGAACTAGACCATCGGTACCTAACTAGATTCGAAGACGTGCTTCGAAAGCTGACATCAAAAAAAGAACTGGCCCACGCTCTAGTGGATGTTTGTCTGACGGTGGAACCTCAGGAGCAAATATTTCTAAAGAACAACAAGTGAACCTCCACAGCTAACAAAGAGGTGCTGATGTACTACAGGTTGCCGAGGTCCAGTACAGCAAGGAAGTGCAGAATGCCGCCGATCCTGTGCTTGCGGTAGCCGCCGACTACGATTCTACTGATGTGATCATGCAGCAACGGCGTAGTCCGTCTACACATTAACGAAAGAAAAATCAAGGACAAAGATGAAGATAAAAAATCAGAACAGATAAAGCAAGACGTCTGCGCAACTTCAACAAAAAGCAACCCTGGCATGGGAGAAATACAAGTTACAAGGTATGTAAAGCAAGCCAGCACCGGCTCCAGTATTGTGTACCGCGAGAAGAATCTCTGCCCTACGAGAAAGCTGTGGCCTTCGCGAGAGCGGTGACAACAACCCCTGCGAACGCCAACAGAAGGCGTTTTGACCAGAGCACTCCTATCACCAATCCGACTCGCTCCATACGTCAGGACAGCACTGATGACAATGCGAAGCCCCGACAGCAAAGGTCGCACTCTCGAACATTGTGCCGTGATCATCATCATTGCCGTGGCGGTTCTTGATTCCCAACGAATCAGCCAGCGAAAAGACAGAGCAGACCGCCGAACTGTCTAGCTTGCAGAGAACACTACGGTAATGGTCAAGGTTCATGTCTCCTGCGTCTAATCCTGCCTCGACACCCCAAGACTTTATTCTGCCAATTTTGTCATGTAGGTGACACCTACCAGCCTGTCAACATTTTGGATGTGCCAGAACAACCTTGAAGGCGTGCGCTCCAGCAATACACTGAGGCAGTCAGGACATCATTCGCCTCCTTGCAGACCCACCGCTCCCCTACCCCGGTGGAATGTGCTACGTGTTGAACGTGGTAGAGGAGCGAAGCTAGAGCTGCCGGTGTGGTGCTAGAAGATGAGGAAGAGAAAGAGCCACAAGATGGAATGATGGCTGCCGATCGAGTTATAAAGTGCTTGCAAATCAGTGATATTCCCCTCTTGCAATACGCGCAGTGAACAGTCCGGTGCCGCTTTCGTCTGCCAGGATGTTATAAGAAAGGGACCCAACCGCACCTGTTTTTTAAAGGTCCCCTAAACCACCCAGAGGTCGAAATATAGTTGGGGCGTTGCAGTTGTGCACGAGTCTACTGCGAACGCTGGCGGAGTTGCACGCGCTTCTCGGTTCGCTCTTTCCTTCGCTAGGCTGCGTTCGTCGGCTCGTCTATCCACCTCTCCGGGTGCCCTTCCTCAACGTCCGTGTTGGAAACGCAAGAAGCGCGCGCATCTGCTAGCAGAAAACAGGCTCTTGTGCGCCCACTGACAGCGTCTCTTGCTCGCGACGTCACTTAATCATGCAGGTGACGTCACGGCGGCTGTTGTCGACAGAACAAAGGCACGGAGAGGAGCAGGCGAGCGTCTGCTGGTGGTTTAGGGGCCCTTTAAAGACGATAGTCTTTGTTGGGGAACTTAAACGCAGAAATTTTGGCCTGTCTTTCTGTCTGTCGGCACGTCACTCAATTCAGCCACCCGGCCAAAGTTGAACCACTTGCTTACCGCCCACCCATCTTGAACTGGTACGGCTGTTCGTACTTGTGAACGCTGTCGATCAAAAAGTAAATATTACGCATATCTGAGGAGCAAAATCATTAGGTAAGTGTGTGTTCCTTTAATAGAAAATACATAGGTACGCAATTTTAAAGACCCTAGTTTCTTAAGCTGCGCTGAAAATGCGACTGCGCTGAAACTTGTCTTCCTCCGTGCCCTCTGTACAAGCTCATGTTGTGTTTTGGTTTCGGTTCAGTATTGGATTGTACGAATGACAGGGGGCGCCGCTCTGGCATTCCTCTTTTACCCAGGTGACGTGTAAATAAGAGAGTTTGTCGAGAGTACTCGTTGAGTGCGGACGTTTCTTCTCCTTCAGCGCATCGCGCCAAACCACGTGTTCGGGCTGGCCGGCGTCCCCGCCGGTCGCGTTGGTCACCGCCGGTTTTCTTTGCAAACTATCATGCTATACAGTACCGCGCGCGACCCAAACATTACTGACATGTCGTGGAAGTTCGAACACATGGCATGCCAGCAGTGATAATGCGGTAAAATTGAATCTGTTCAAACAAACCCCCACTGCATTTATCATGCGAGGACGGAAATGGCTTGACAACAGCATCATGGGTGGCCGCGAATGAGACCAGGACTCATGTAGTACGGCCGGCCAAAGACTATCGTCTTTCGACGATATTTGCAGCGAAGCACGCAGATATGCGGCCAATTTTTAATATGCGAAAGCATCTTATGCTCGGGGCAGTGTCCGTTCTGCGGCGTCCGCACCTGTACTGCACATGCACCAACTCTCTGCCCTCTCCTCGCGTGAGCACGAGGAGGTGGCGTGAGCGATGCCTCCGCTTCGTTTCTCCTCTCCCGTTTCTCTCTCTCCGCCATAGCTGTGCGCGCGTATATAATGCGGCGCGCGCTCGCTCCCATTGCACTCTTCTTCGCACGGCCCTATGGACGCTCGCGAAGCTGAACGTAAACGGCAACGCCGGCAAGCGGTGCACTCTCCTTCGCAACGGCGCTATGGACGCTCGTGAAGCTGAACGTAAACGGCAAGGCCAACAAGCGAATCTCGAAGCTGCGAGGCTGCGAAAGCGCGCGTTCGCTCTGCTTCCGTCATTTTTCTCTGTGAAACGGTGTGCAAAACGCCATGAATAACGTCAATATAGGCGCTGGTTGCAGCGGCAGCGCCACCGCCGCGGAGCAGAGGAATGTGGGGAAGCCGAACGTAAACGTCAGCGTCGGCAAACGGTAATTCAAACGCCTCGACAACCACTCTCTCATAAGTAACATAAGAGAAACAGAAACTCAATGCGCACCCCCCGCGACGCTTTCGCATCCCACCAATGCCCGTAGGGGGACATGCTGTGCAATTTTTCTTTCTCCTGTTTTTGGCTCGCCGTGGCAGATATCTTTGTTGACTCAGGAAAGCGCTGCGTGAACTACAGGAAAAAGAACAAAGAAACAGTGCTGATACGGCCATATAATCAGGGCGTCTATGTCAGACCATATCCATGTCACGCGCAAACACTTCATCTTTATAACTTAATGGCAGCGTGCAAAAAAACACGATGACAAAAATTACACCATCTCCCGCTAAAGGGGATCATGAGGCGATGCGAAGCCGGAGCACTTGCACGATCGCGTTCCGTTGGCGTTCGTTGGGCATGCTACCGACCTCGCGTCGTGGAACGCGAAGAGGGACGCTACGCGCGTCGTATCTTCCATCTAGCCTGGCCGTTAATTCTCACAGGGCGCGCGGGGAACGCGGTCGACAGGCGGGCGAGAGGGGGGCAGCGTAGGAGAGGAGAGAGAAGCGGAGGGGACGCGCATGCGCTCGAGTTCATCGCGGCGTTGCGCAGGAGAGAATTTCGGCATGTCTAGCCCGCGTTTCAGAGGAAGAGTGGAAAGGGGGAGGGGAGAGGGGTATGGGAGAGGGGGAGGGGAGAGGGAAAGTGGAAAGAGGGTAAGTGGAGAGGGGAAGGGGAGAGGGAAAATGTAGAGGGAAAGTGGTGAGGGAAGGTGCAGAGGGGAAGGGGAGAGGGTGAGTGGAGAGGTGTGTGGAGAGGGTATGCGCATGCGCAGTAAGGGTGGTCACGCCGCACACCACCGGATTGAGCTCGGCCTTAAAGGGGTATTCAGACGGGGGAGGAATGCTCAGGGGAGACGGGGGGGTTGCGTATCACGTGACCGCGACGTCATGGATTAACGAGTGGGCGTGACCCCCCCGCGCCTCCTCGGAGGAGACGGGGACGTTTTCCCCGAAAGGACAAACGATCCCCATGCGGTGGGGGATGTGGCGGAATTTCGGGCTCTTGTTTGGCCACATTGTTGCACTTGCTCCTGCAGAGAGCGGCAGTGGGTGTCCAGTCTGCAGCTGGATGGTCGTCTTCAGCTCGTCAAACGGGTGGTGCAAGCCACCAGAGTAGTCTAGTAACACTGGTCTCCCCCTCCGTTTGCCTCGTCCATGTGAGTGGGGGGCATTTGTGGAGACCTCCTCGCGAGCTGACGTCACTAGGCTCCGCCTTTACCCCCCCGAGCATTTCTCCCCCGTCTGAATACCCCTTAAGATACTTCGCATCTAATAACCGTGCTCAAGAGAAGCGGGAGTGGTGTCTGGTTCCCGGAACAGCATAGCAGAAGACGGCTGCACAGGGCTGCTCAACTGCGGGCACGTGCGTATTCTCGTTTATTTCGGCGCTGTGCACCGCTATACTAGAGTGTACTCTAGCTATACGGCGCTTATCGACTCGGCGGTCTACGCTCGCGCGTTCAGGTTAAAAAAACTGGGCGGCTGCACCTAGACTTTTAATTTTCCGAGCAAAAACGCACCTCTATAAAGAGTTTCGTCTTAAACCCGCCAACTGCTGCCTTCTTCAACGTCACTAGCACGTGACACTACATACTGGTCCTTCAATCAGTCTTGAATTTCAAGGCTTGAACTTTTTGTTTCTGCGAAAGCAACAAATCGTATCCGCTATCTGAGCGCCAGTAATAGGACAATTCTGCTCCCAAAGAACATTCCATCGTTCTTATGTCTTTTTTTCAATAACGTTATTCTGAGAAGTGCGATGCAGGCGCTCGCATGCCTTGAAAACTTGCTTGAGAACAATGTAAAGTTCAATAAACAACTGTAAAGCAAACACAGGTAGAACACGCAGCCATTATTACTTTTTACCTTGCATCTCGGTTCGCGGAAATGCATATGGAATATATTAGACATATATAGATGCGTCTAAATGTGCATGGAATCAGAACAATAGCAGTGACCCTGCAAATTTTTCAACCACGTAATGATTGTAGTTTTCAGGTAGGTCAGCATTCCCTCCAGCCATGAGTACATGTTTATTCTTGTCGGCGATGTTCCAGGGCGGATACAGAGCCGGACGCACATTTCGAGAACTTTCCCTTCGTAGGAGCTATTTGAACGATAGGTCGAGCATCACGACTGGCAGAAATACTTATTTGGGAACTCTTCTAGCGTAGGACGTCTCTCTAAATATCAGTCCAAGTGCCGACCGCCTCATGTTGCCACTGCAAGCCGGACACTTGGAACGGTTCCTTGATTATATATGGCTCATTGCCTAGTCCGAATTAATGAATAGCAAAGGAGGCATCCCAAAAGCCATCGAAGAGTTATTTCCTCCTACTAGGTAAAATTACGAGGAGGAAAGACGCAGGATAACAAATGCGCGACTGTTTCGTGGAATGCCTGATTTGAAGGGTATGGTAGCGAGCGCAGGGACCGAACGGAAGAAACACAGGTGTCTGGCTTGACGAAGGATTTCATGAAAGCTTGCCTTGTAACTGAAACGATTTCGATCACACTCCTGTGCCACCACCACCACCCCTAATTACTGATACTGCATTCGAGGAATGCTGGTGTCTGTGTGCCTTGACAAATTTGTAATGTCTGTTTTTGAAGTTGTAACAGGATAAAAAGTAGGGCTAGTTGGTAAAATTGCATTGTCGAAGCGGCGCCAAAGGACCTTTCAAGTTGCCTGAGGCGTTTCAATAACCAAGCGAGTCAATATCCTCTAGAAGTTAGGCACAGCACACATTGCATGCCATACATGACAATAGTGTCGCGTATGGCATGCAAGTGAAGTTGCAGAGGGTCGAATGTTTCATGGGCAGTATTTTAGGTACGAACGAATCCAAAGGTTAGACGGGCCGACAAAGTCACTCGTCGCTTTTCCAGCCCATTAAAGCTGTTGAACCTGTGCGCAACACAGAGTGACCTTCAATGACGGCATGTTCAGTAGGGCGAATTCGATGGATTTATCACTGGAGTTTCTTCGTTTTGTTTGTGGTGTTAGATGTGCAGCACCACGAGGGAACGCTCATCTTTCGATGTATTCTGTCGAGGTTATCCAGAGAAATTTTATTGAATCGCAGCTACCACAACAACTCGGTGTTCCTCTAATGCACTGCCGTGCTCAAATTGTGTGATCCTTTTTGCAATGGCGTTAGGCTGAGCGTGTTGTAGCAGAGTGTGTATTGGTAGGCTATATACGACCTTCATTCTGATCTACGACTGCGTGTTGAGTTTTTAACTATATGCATGAGCACACTGTCTGGAGGGGGGGGGGGGGGAGCGGGGCGTGGCAGCCGCCTTTCCTAATCATCGAAAGGGACGCCAAGTCTTCCCTATGCTTGCCTATACTCAGGGGGACCCGTCACGTCATTATTTAATGTACATTGTTATGGCCATGGAGGCTATTGGTGATAATGGCTGCCAAAGACCTCTGTTCTTGCATTGTAAGAACTGTCTACTCCTAACCTTTACTGTAGGAAAGCCGGGGACCAAAGATAGTCCCTAGTAAAAAGGACGTCATCACTTTATTTTCATTTTGTCCATCCTTTGAGAGGCTTGTTTTCTTTCTGACTCGACGACTGAGGCCGTAACGGGTAATGTTTCAGCCCCACCCCCCTCGCGCCATTTTAATGGAGAACGCTGCGCACGCCTTTATGTGTTTATGTGTAACTTTGGCTGGTGGTAAATAAATTCGTAAATCGAGAACTGAATGCACAAGTCTGTGAACCACGTCGCAGCCCGCACCACATGTCTTTGGCACGACGCTCAAATGAAATGCGTGCCAAATGAAATGTTGCAGAGGACGTTCGATGTATCGTTCGATGTATCGTTCGAACTGAAGACCATGCCATCACCGAACTGGTCAATGGCAAGCCAAGACAGACGCACATTATCAATTTCCAGCATGTTCGCTTGGCCCTATAAAACGCGACATATGGAACTCCCATATGAAAACCCTGTTAGCAAAGTGTCTTAATCACTACTCTTGAAGTGATTTCTATATATGCAGAGTGCAAACATATGCTGACAAACGCGCAGCGCCTGTCCTTGTCTGTTTCGTCCACTGTCTAAGAAATTTTGCGCAAGAAGTGGTCATCAAGCAATATTCATTCTAGTTTGGAATGTACAGATAATTTCAGCAGAATATCTTACCCGACCCATCATGCACTTTCTCCGCAGTCACATCTTGTATATGGAACGGTTTCTCAAGGCAAACGAACCATTCCTTTATTACATACTCGGGGCATTTCTTCAGACCCATTTTTACCTACATGCTGGACTTGCACTTTGCCAGAGCCTTTGTGGCTCTGTAACGTATAGTACACTACAAGTAGTGCAAAGTGATTTATTCAACGGCTGTATTTGTTGCAACAGTGCATTCATTATGGAATCAAAACAAGGTAAACGTTGTTCTGCATGTTGATATGCTAGGTTTCTAGGTTTCTAGTTTTCAAAGATTTCAGGCATTGTACACTCGTGAGCAAAAGTATGCGGACCACGGAAGTGCGAGCCAAAATCCCTGTTACGCCGTCTAGTCGCGAGCCGTCTGCTGTCGAGAGCATTGCTTTGGCGGAATGGCTGTCGAGAGCATTACTCTGAAGGAATATTTCAGAGAAATGCTCTCGACAGCAGACGGCTCGCCACTAGACGGCGTGGACGACAATGGTATAGGGACGGCAATGGCCCGTATAATTTTGCTCACGGGTGTAAATTGGGGAAGAATCTGTTGCTGGGCTTGTTGGTACATACTCAAAGAAACGAACGCAACTTCTTGGACGCGTACACAAGAAGAGAAGACGGCAGACACACACTGGGACTAGCAAAAAGTATAATGAAACAACGACATATAATATTCCCAGGAAAGCCAAGCGCGCATTCGTCGTACAGAGAACACGTGTATTTCAAAAGACGAAGAATGATATCTAGGAGCCACATTTTTCTAAATAAGCGATCTTCTTCTTTGACAGTGATAACGAAGGTACAATAATGCATTCGTTGGAACCTTGTTTTTAGATTTGGTACGCTTCAATTACTCCTCGTTCGTACTGCATGATTTGCTTGCCCATAAGTTTCGTATACCTTCCAGATCAGGAGAACAGCCGCACACACGGCAATGAGCAGGCAGATTTGCCCCTTCTCCTGGCGTAACAGACGCTTGACATTCTGTCGAGCGGAAACTTACACATAGCGCCGTCTGTCTTAATACACGCAACCACAAGACAATGGTACGCGATAAATAACCTTTGTGATGAAAGAAGTGAAACTAGTTGTATGTCCGGTACAGAAGGCACTCCTAGGTACCCGCCTTTCAATCTCTTGTTGTGTACGTGTCTTCTCTTGTTGTGTACGCGTCCAAGAAGCTGGGTTACTTCGTTTCTTTAAGTACATTGGTCGATGAGGGTTACCGATACAGCTGTAGAAGAAGGGAGGGCACCTGTCTGAGACTTATTTTTAGCGACACAACAATGTTGTGTAAATAGTCTACTAAAGTCGCTGGTACTCGTTGACCCTATTGCCTTATCAGATATAAATTACTAGGCGCTATAAGTTGCTCTATTGAATGCTAATGACTTCCATATCTGGCACTGTGAAAAGTCAACAGCAAAAAAATCCCGCAAATCCCACGCATTGTGGGAATCATTTTCTTGCGAAGCAGTCAGCGAGCCTAGGCCTGGTTTTTTTGCTTTAGCCGATCGTATGAGGTGGATCGATGCCTATATTAAAGCAGCAATTGCGGCGAACATCATGCTTGGATGTGTATGTGAAGTAGCATTCCGTGAAAATAATTGGCGTGAACTGGTATTCATGTTAGCGGCTTTTCAGAGACCCACGTGAGACATTCGCTTCTCATTTACAACCCCCATTAGCAATGTTCTAACAAAAATCCCCATGGTGATTATGTTGCACTCATATAACTCTTTGCTCTTATGAATGAACATTCTCCTGAGAAGCTTTTTGATTCTATGTTCAACACCTAATAGAATAGACTCAAGTATTAATATGCAGATTCTGTTACACAAACACGCGAGAAAACAAACCGATATGAAATTTATCTTTTTACTGTGTCAGGTATAAACGGGACAATTCACTACAGGATCAGTTAGCCTGAATATTTCACTGCAGTTGCTAATCCTAAATAATGCGTAACTTTCATTGACATTCCAGAGCCTGCATACCATCCAGTGGTCCAACGTTTATATATCTGATGATTCTCAAGACGATCATAACTGCATGGATTTTGTTCCATGCTTTAGCGACCGCATACGTTGCATCAGATGGTAAGTCAGCATATCCCCGTATTTGACTTTTTAACAGCGATGCCGTTTAAGGCGGGTGTTAAAAATTTGGCGTGTTCAAAAACTATCGTCATCATGAACGGGTATGTGCCACACAAATTTGGCCCTCAACTCACCGTTGGTCCGCTAAAAATGAAGAAGGCAACAGGCGGAGAGCAAACACCAATTAAGATTTTTAGACAGACATAACCAGTAAGGGAGAAAAGCTTTAAAGGGACCCTGAAACGGTTTTGACGATTTTGTACGAACACATTGAGCCGATAGAGCGAGTCCTAAGGATCATTTACAGACCGATTTAAGCTCTGTGCGTAAACTGTGTAATTTATTACAAGGCTTTAAAGCTGCGAATCGCCACCGATCACAGCGGCTCAGCCAAACGCGTTTTCAAACCGCCCACTTCCAGTGCGCGTCGTATTGGAAGCGCGACGTCACGCAGGCGGCTGATCTGATTGGATATGTCCAGTACACGTCACTGAACCTCCTGTGGGCAGCGAGCGTCGTCTGCCTGTGTTACAACGTACTCCGTGTTGGCGTGAGCTGAGCGACAGTGTTTATCTCGATGTTTCTTTTCTTGGACATAATTGATTGCCCTAGCCGTGTTGTGTGCCACATTGTAAAGCTGCGACATCGTGCAATGTTCGTGAGGCATCTGGCGAGCGGAATCCCTCCAGCTCGTCGCTGCAATGAGCGTCGCGCTCTCGCTGTCCGTTCAACGCCACGATCCATGTTTTTGTGGCTGTAACTTCACCCCTGAAGACACAACCACATTGCCCGAGTTTACGCTTATCGGTGATCCTTCTCGAATTATTTTTGTTTGTCCGCATCCTTTTGCAGATTGTCGCCGTACAGGAGAATAAAATAAGATCTGCTGGTAGTGTGGCGGCCGTCGGCGCACAATATCTGAGGCCATGGCTGGGCGAAGCTCAAACCGTCGAGTGCGCTCATGGAGGAAGGAAAAATAAGGAGAGGCCCTGACGTCACATACGTGAAGCCTTCACATCGCAAACACCCGCATCGCCTTCTAGCGAAGGAGCCTCGAAATATTTCGCAATTTCCGCCGTATCGTTTGCAAGCGCATGCGCGATTCGAGCCTTTTTTTTTTTTCGCCGTGCAAGCGGCGCCGCGGCGCAGGCGATTCACGCATGCTGCTCCTTGTGTGTGTTCCTGTGTGTTCTTTAGGAAAGCTACGCAATGCTCAGCTGTTGCGTATGGTTGCGTATACTCGGTGCAAATCGCGCGCACTGCGGAAAGTACCGGGTGTCAATTTTCATGTGTACGTACACGTTTACTTCATTGCTGATCACTAATGCATGGTATTCGCATACGAAGCTCTCGGATGTGCGCTCTGTTGCTTCTTACTCATTGTGTCAACTCAGAAATCACGTGAACTTTTGTTTTTGGCGTCTGACGCGCCGTACATAACATGCGCCGAAGGCATCGTACGTTTTTAGAGGCTGTGTCGTTCAACGGAAGGGCAATAAACTTATGTTGTTGTTATCGGACTACGTGATGTATGTATTGTGCGGTGTGCGCTCGCTGCGTGCTTGTTCTTGTGTGCGTACTGGAATTACAAACTTTACGTGCATGGGTGTCCTCTTTTCGACGTGAAGTTACGTCAACTATAGGATGGCGTTGCGCCGACTAGCTACTACGTTCACTCCATATACACGAACAAAGGAACCGCTAATCCGGCAACAGATCGGGAAATCGGGCTACGAGAAAGGGAAGGCCTAACGCCCAGAAGTCACTGCTAGGTGAGTTTGAATACGATGATGCAGGGGCTGAACGTTTTTGAGCACGGCACGTACCGGTATTCTGTACTGTTGCACAAAAACGCTCCACGAAGAATTTCAGCACGCAGCGCTCGGGTCTGCCATGCACGAACAGCCTGGTAAACGTCTGCTTGCAACATTTTACTGCGTGCGAACCGCACAATACGCGCTAAGTTTACGCCGGGACTACAAATCTGCGCAGAAGCTAACCACGCGGGGAGCACGCCGCGGGGCGTCTGCTGTTTTGTTTGCCCCATACCGGTTTGTTCGCCCCATAAATCTGACGTCACTTCCGCCACACATTTCGCAATGCATTGAAATACGATAGGGCCTCACCTTAGTATTCCTTCCTCCATGAGTGCGCTCATGAGAGCGCTGCGATCGCCGGCGATGTAAGGGTGTCTGTGAGTTGAGGGTGCAAGGCAGTGGTGAGGCGGAGGGTATAGATATAAATTCCGTAGCGGCCTTGGTACACAGTGCGTCGCTTAATTTCTGGTGCGAACGATCTGGGGATGCTCCTGCCAAAACGCTGACAAAACTTAAAAAAAAAAACCGTTTCAGGGTCCCTTTAATAAACCGTCGGGATTAAACAAGTGATAAACACAATGGCCGCACATTTCAGCTTCGCTGAAGCATTTGTAGAGAGTGCTTCAGTGATACGTACAACGAGAGAATGCTAGGGAACGGGAAAGGCAACGGCGGCTGCGAGGAGGCCCCGAAGCAATGGAAGCCCTATGCGAAGGACGACGTGGCCGCAGATCAGGGGCGTAGCCGGAAATTTTTTTCGGGGGGTGTTCAACCCTACTTTAGGTATGCTTGTGCGTGCGTTTGTATGTGTACGTGTATATATACTCAAGCAAAACTGAAAATTTTCGGGGGGGGGGGTGCTGTGGACCATCTCCATCATCCCCCCCCCTTTGTCTTAGCCCCTGCCGGAAATTTACGGGAGGTGCGAACGCTCGGATTCAGCGCGAGTTTCCGTTTCCGGAGTTCTGTGACTGCGACTATGAGTAGTTTAACGCGAACCTCGCTGCACTGAGAAGCAACCTAGAAACAACCTAGCATAACCTAGCTATAGCTTAGCAACAGCCTAGAAGGAAACAGATTAGACTTCAGAATCGCCCCACTTCGCTGTTTCAAGCCTTCGGCGACTTAAGGCGGCTCCACACGAGGGGTAACAAACGTGAAGGAACAGCGGGACTTGGTGGCCTTCCTTTTTTCTCTTTATTTCTCTCTTTTTTTTTTCTTCCTCTTTTTCTTTCTCTTTCCCTCTGTTTTTCTATCTATTTATTGTTCCTGTTTCTTCCTATTTCTTTCTTTATCTCGCTGTCTATTCATTTTGATCTCTTTCTCACTCTTTCTATTATATTTTCCCTTTCTTCCCTTTGTTTCTTTCTCTTTCTCTCTCTTTATTTCTTTCCATCTCTTTCTCTGTTTCTCTCCTCTCTTTCTCTTTCTGCCGCGCTCTGTTTTTTTCTTACGTCTTTTTTGTCTCTTTCTTTCTATCCTTTTCCCTCTCCATATTTTTCTTTCTATCATTCTTCAATTTCTTTCTATTTCTCCCTTACTTTCTATTATTTTCTTTCTCTCTCTCCGTAGTCGTTCTGTGGCCCACGCCGGAGGAATCGGCGCCGCGGGCGAGCGCGCACCGGGCGCACATATTCGGGTAGCGAAGCAGAGATAAAGAAGAACACGAAGGGACGCGCAGCAACCTAGTTATTGTGTTGCAAGTGTTAGAAAGGTAGAGGCCACTCATGAAGATGATAGTTTTTGCAAACGCGTAACAGCATAACGAAAAGCATAGAATCTACGCTGTAAGAAACACTCGCTAATAGAACGTTTTGTTAGCTTCAGGGAATAAAGAAAACCAATCTTTTTGCTTCGACTGCGATACTATTTTACTCACAACATGGCTTATAGTAAATACTGTATATTGCTGTGAGAGAGAAACGAAAATATATGTGCTGCCAGCGAGTGGCACGTTAAGTGTAGCCACAAGAAAATCGTTCACGCAGCCTTTTACAAACAGTCATTGCTGTACATTATGAGGAAGATAACTGCGAGTTAAAAAAATTAGCGTGCCTGCACTGGAGGTGCAACTGTAAAGAGGCAGCGAAGCTGATGCGCACCTATGTTGTTCTGGCTTTTGCTGTTTTGCTAAGTTTCGCAATTGTTCTCTTTCTTTCATCCTCTATTTCTTTCTTCTCTGTTCTCTGTTTTTATGCCTCTTTTTTCTGCGTTTATATCTATCGATTTATTTCTCTCTCTCTCAATTTCTTTCTGTTTCCTGCTCTTTTCCTCTTTCATCCCTTTTTCTCCCTTTCTCTCACTATTTCGCGCTCGCTTCCTCATTATTTCTATTCTTTCCTCTTTTTATCTTTCACTCTATTACACTTTCTTTCTTTGTCTTGCTGCATTTCTTTCTCTCTATTTCTCTTTTTCTCATTCTTTCTGTGCTACGCTTTACTGACTCCCTCCTACTTTCTCTCCTGCTCACGCTCCCTTCCCTTTCCCACCCGCTTACTACCCTATACTATACAAGACTATCCTATGCTATACTATCGTGCCTGCATAGCCGAGTGGTTAGTAGGCTCGCCTTCTGATCGAGGGTACCGGGGTTTGGATCCTTCCTCGGGAAGAATTTTTTGCGGCAATAATTTTTCTCTCTCTTTCTATCTTTCTTTCCGTCTCTCTGTTTGTTTCAATCTCTTTCTTTCTCTCTCTCTCTCACTGTACTCGTTCTCTCATCCATAAGTGTTATAACAGGCCATGCCGTAGCGGTGAGTAGTGTAATTTGTCCAAATTCTGTGGTGCATACCCGTTCATGACGACGATAGTTTCGCGGCAGAGTCGACGCTATAGTATACGGCCGTCTTAAAGAGCTTTGTTGTTAAAAAACGAAGCATCCACGCAACGTTTACGTGTTAGTAAAAGTTCTTTATTAAGAGGGCTTTAAATAATACACAAACACCCGTCACTCCGCCCAATCTCTGTTTAGTCACAACAAAGTTACCGATTTATGAGCTGCACTGAAACGATTTTACTAGACTTCTTTTAGGGTACTGAGTATTATTTTAGAGATCAGTAGCGAGTGACTAATTTTTTTCAGTATGGGCCGAGTGAAATGTGCTTGCTTGCCACAAATACAAGCGCAGTTGAATAGCCGCAATTACTGCACGTATTCAAGGAAATGTTTGAGAAGAGAAGTTGTTGCTTCCGAAAGCGTTTTCTCCAATTAAAAATGCTTGACGAAAGAATAACGTAGATGATAAATTTTATGCATTGTAGTACCGATGTACGTCACATAACAGCATTAAATTTTGTATATTGAAGCCTATGAAATAAGGATATACGTGGTTTTCGAAAGTCATGGTTGCGCGTACATTTTGTCGTCTGCAACTGAACCATACTTCCTTTTTTGTTCTATTTTTACAGAAGTCTATGGTGTCTGCGAAACAGATGTATGCCTCGAAAGGGGTAAATTACCTCTTCCTTCTGTGTTTTCGAATAACTTGTATTCTACCACATCTATTTTATTGCGATAGCAATTATATGGACAGTCCTGGCTGGATTTTGCCGTCGCCATCGCCGTCGCCGCCGTCATGCACCGTATATGTATAAGTATGTATATATATATATATAAAAGCCCCAAAGAAAAATAATTCAGAAATATGCTTCCGAAGCGCGGAATCGAACCAGGGACCTCTTGCTTCGCAGCGAGTGGCGCTATCCACTACGCCACGAAACGCAGATCCTCCACGTAGCTAACGGCGAGCGTTATATACATACGCTTTACCGCTGGACGGACTCAGACACGGCAGGCGATAATAAGCGTTTCTTCATTACCAGCGAGATGGCGCTAGCAGCGCGACGGGCGCATTTAAAAGTCGTCGTCGAGCTCGCTCGCTTCTTATATTTGCGCAGCGAGAACAATGCCCTTCTGTTGTCTGCTCGCGCGGTTTTCTCGCGGTGAGGGGAAGAGGAATGTTTCACGCTTTCACCGTGATGTCCGCGCTCATGTTACCGAGCGCACGAAAGTCACTCGAGCTGAAGGGACGCCGCTAAACGAACAAACAGAAGATGAGCGCGAACTATCAAGTGTCACAGCTCGACACTTGAAGCACGCTAGTTTCCTTCGCTGCTTCGGCCGACTTTGCAGCAGGAACGCTGAGTATCCATTGGCGAGACTCACTTCGTATAGCATTAATTTCTTGCTATCGCATTCATTGCTTCGCCCTTGCGGCGAAACTGTGACTTTTTTAAATTAGAAAATAAGAAATTGGTGGACTGCGAAATGACGAGTGGCCTCAATAAAAGATAGCATTTCCGTATGAGCCACGGCCGGTTGCCGACAAGACCATGATTGAGAGAGCATCAGTTATTAGAAAGAGCGAGATAGAGAAAAGGAATATAAGAAAGATAGGAAGGTTAACTTGACTACACGGCCAGTTTGGTACCCTACACATGGGGAGAGGAATAAGCGAGTAAAAGAGAGAGAGAGAGAGAGAGAGAGAAGGAGAGGCACATTTCACGACACCCAACACACACAATGCAGGGTTTCACAGGCGGTCGCTAAATGCTGTTGCCTTCAAGTACCGAAAAAGGGCTGGTGTGGCTTTCTGGGCCGGCGTGCTGTGCGACCAGGCTCCCAAGAACATTCCTTTAGTAGAAGGCTGATCATCGAGTCTACTCAAGGCACACTAGAGAGTCCGACGATCTTGATCAAACTGGGGACAGAGGCACAAGAGACAATCAATAGTTCCTACACAGTTGCAGTTTTCGCAAATGGATGAATCAGCGATGCCAGTGCGATGGGTGAATGAGTTGGTAAAGGCCACACCGGCCCACAAACGGCACAGCATTGTATCGTCCCGTCCAGAAATATTAGAGGGCAGTTGTAGCTCGACTAACGATTCAAGGTTGTGGGCGACTATTGGAAATAAGCGGAGAATTCCAGTGCACAAGCGGCAACTTGGTTATTAGAAAATGTCACATACAAATAAGCATATGGTCGCTGCACCTTCGAGGGCCTAACTGTGTACACCCACATTTCTGTACACTGGCCAGCGCAGGGTTTCTCGCGAACGAAGCCGCCACCAAAATCTCTTACCCACAGAAGCTTCGCTTAAAATCCAGAATTTATAAAGTAGCATTATTGAGTATTCAGAGCTTAAAATTCAGAAATTTTATATTAGCATTATTGAGCATTTAGATCGAATAAAGATACATACACACAAAGATCCCGGTGTTTCGCTTGTGCATGACGAATATTGTCTTATCGACGAAGGCCAACGGCGGTCTCATTATAAAATCCTGCAGTACGTAAGAAACCCTTCGTTTCGAAAGTACAAAAAGGCGCGATGTTCGTTTGTTGTGCAAGTGGTCACATTTCTGAGAAAATTGTTCACGTCATTCTGCCATGTTGGCGAAATCATACACATTTGTGTTTACCCCTATCCAATGTCCGTTTCTTCGACGCAATAGCACTGGATAAGACGAGTTAACCGGTTCGCCTAAAATTGGTGTTCTAAATCTATAATATTTTAACGTAAAATGACACAAGGCGTGACTGCTTACGAGTGTACTTACACTGATGTTCCAGCATCGACCAAGATGGAGAACAGCACGCACACCGGGCAGGCCAGTCCTGCTTGTCGTTTTGTGTAGGCAGAATGCGTGACCCTTGATGGGTTACCTTCGAGGAACGTCGCAATATGAAAATATGGAGGGTTTTGCTTTACAGTTTATGTTGCTTTATATTTTGCTTTGCAGTTGCAAATATGCAACTTTCAGTCCTAGTTTCATACTGCAAGGCAGGAATACACGTACGGCACCAATTACAGACATCGTTCTAATGGTGTTCTATTGCCTTGATTTTGCGAAAAAAAAGCTGGTTTTCGCAACATGAAGGTTTCTCGAAAAGTATAACAGAGGCATCAACTCTCTCGGTACTAAATGCCTGTATCTAATGGTTTGTTCCTCTGCTGAATCAGATACGCTTTGCAACGTTTTCTTTTTATAATACACAACATCAGGTTGGTTATTTTGCAGACTTACATAATTAGCGGCGCGATAGTATATCATGCTTTTTTGTGAAGACATAAAATGGTACGTTGAGCGAAAATGCCAATTAAGGTTGTTGCATTACAGCCAAAATGATAAATGAATCGCTTAACATGAGCGCGAATCCATGCACGAATTTTTATGAGTACGTTTGTGGCGGATGGGAAAGCAAGCGCAATATTTCAAGTAAAGAGGGCAGCTATGACGTTTACGATGACCTCAAGAAAGACATGATCAAGAACTTAAGCTGTAAGTGATTTTTTAAATCTCAAATTAGTCGAACTTGAGTAGTACGTAATAAACAATAGCTCGTCAATATTCGCAAGCAAATAATGGATGACAGTAACTTGTAACACACTGCTATGGACATTTTATCTCATGTGTACTGTAATAATAGAAGAAGAGCACCAAGTTGGGCTAGTTCGTTGACGTTCATTACGTAATGATTCTAACTGCTCATTGCTGTCACGAAAAGAGAGCAATAGAGTCAGGCTATCTTTTCATGCTCACTGTATATATGTCATATTTCACTCAATACCCCGGTCACATTTGCAAATTTATTGTCATTTTGAGCGAGTGCACTTACGCTCTCAGAATGTCACTTAGGCGGCGCGCTGCTACACGAGAAAGGGAAGTGCACTTTGGAAATCATGGGAATGGCGATGGGTGCTTAAATAGCGCAACAGATATTTCTTATTTTAGGCATTGTTTCTTAAGTATTAACGTATTACAGCTATAAGCAGCCCTCAAAATAAACGTAACGTAGAAACACGGCGGCTGCGGCCATTTCACGGCGTGTGCTGGGCATTCCCCTGGTGGTCGTGGCTGTAAAATGCCTGAGAGCAAGAATAGCAGAGTGGTTTTTTTACAGCGAAAGCTGTTATGAGATCATTTCACCGGCCGTTTTTGTCGCCGTAGTTGTCCGCCGCCGCCGCCGCCGCCGCCGCCGGTGTCCGTAACCAGTATCGCTCGAAATAAGAAAAAAAAACGAAATAAGAAAAAATTCCAGGACGGAACGAGGTTCGAACCTGGGCCCTCTGCGTGGGAGCCCAGTATTCAACCTCTGAGCCATGCCGGTGCTTGAAACTGCTTTGCAAAAAGGTCCCATACAGGCTTCATGTCGGAAAGGAACCACATTAGCATATGCAATATAGCCTGGTAGAAGAGTAAAATAAGCACCAAGCGTCGCACAACGCGAATTCTGTAACCAGGCGTCACACAATGCGAATTGCGCAACGAGTAGGTTGTTGAATGCTTCCAACCCATTACAAAGGACTCTGCCATAATTCTTCATCGTCATCAGGCACAGCATCAACAAAGTGCGCATAATGCCTTACATGTGTATAGCAGGTACCAACGCTCTCCGTAGAATGACGAAAAATGGCACAGTGCTTGCTGCCATACTTCTCAAAAATTACAGTGATTTATAGCGTAGTGGGTTCCTCACAAGTGCACTTGTATTGGTTGCCAAGGAAGCCCATAAGCGCATGATGCAGTTCATCGGGGTCTCAGTAAAATTACACTGATTTATAGCGTAGAGGGTTCCTCGCAAGTGCACTTGTATTGGTTGCCAAGGAAGCCCATAAGCGCATGATCCATTTCCTCGGGGTCTCAGTAAAGTTCTTCGCCCCCCCCCCCCGTCTCTCTCCCACGTCAACGTGTGTAATACAGCATGACGGGAGAGGGAAATAGTGACCGGGCGTCACCCAATGCAAATTACATAACTGGTGGGCCGTTTAAAGATTCCAACCCATTACAAAGGGCTGAGCCATAATTCATCGTCATCAGTCGTCGCGTCAACAAAGTGCACATAATGCCTTACAGACGTGTAACTGGTGCCTCGCCTCTCCGCAAAATTACGAATAATGGCTTAGTAGGTGCTTCCCAACTTCACAAAAATTGTGATTTATGGCGTAGTGGGTACCTTTCTAGTGTACTTGTATTGTAGCCCCAAGAGAGCTTAACGGGCTCTAGAAACGCCGCTCTTCCAGCTTTCGCTGTGACTGTGCTGCGGTTTCAGCGCAGGCCTGGCGTTCTTGTGGTATACTAGTATGTTTTAATGCATAAAAATATCTCTAACAACGAAAACGATAGTTAAAAAAATGCTATGAACTCGACTTCGGATAATGGCATACTCATTCTCGAGACACTGCTACCGAGGCTAGACACTCCGTCGCAGCTAAGTGAGTTTGGCGAACGCACTCACCTGCAAGTACTCTTTGTAGCGACTGTCACTAAGCGTTTCCGTGTGACAGCGTGCGAATGACACTAGCGGTGAAGTGCACTCCCTCAAAATGCTCTTATGTTGCCCTTTGTGAGAGCGGTATTACTGCTCGTTTTGTCGACGGAGCACACGTCAGCATTCACCCTTGTAAATTGTGAAACAAAGCGAATTGCATCCATAAACAAATTTGCTGGCCCTTGAAGATTTATTTAGTCTTCATAAGGATTGTCTAAAATTTTTCTTGATATGTTATAGATTAGGCTATTGGCAACGTCCCGGAACAAGGACTTACAGTGTTTTCTGTTGCCTAAGGCTCCAAAACTCTTGTCCTAGCAAAGGCTTGCTAATGCAGTAATATTAGTCTTGGTCCCATGGGGCTACGTCAGCGTTACATCTCTATAGGCGAAAAAATTTCTTGCTTTACAGATGTTCTAGGGAATATGACATTTGTTAAGGATAACCAAACGATCGTCGACAAGGCGGCAGTGGCTTACAACGCGTGTTTAGGTGAGTGGTGATCAGGCACTATCGTTGAGAACATTATCTATCTATCTATCTATCTATCTATCTATCTATCTATCTATCTATCTATCTATCTATCTATCTATCTATCTATCTATCTATCTATCTATCTATCTATCTATCTATCTATCTATCTATCTATCTATCTATCTATCTATCTATCTATCTATCTATCTATCTATCTATCTATCTATCTATCTATCTATCTATCTATCTATCTATCTATCTATCTATCTATCTATCTATCTATCTATCTATCTATCTATCTATCTATCTATCTATCTATTAGCGAAATCATTTTGCTTTAGTTGGAGTGACAATTGGTCTAGTTGGTAAGAATTCCTATTTATAAAACGGCGCCATGAAGTAAGACAAAACCACGAAGGAGCACACGAAAGACAGGCGCCGACAGCACTTATGTTTCGTGTGCTTCATCGTGTTTTTGTTGTACATCGTGGCGCCATTCCGTAAATATGAATTATTTTGCATTGATCAAACTTAAATATTGTGTTAAATGAGAATGGCAGCATGCAGCCGTACCTCATATATAGCGGCACATAAAAATACAGGACTGGCTGCATTACATTAGCGAGCATTTTCCTGAAAAAATGGAATCAATGATTTTATTACGAGGAGAGCATTTTTCCATCAAACTTACTGGTAAATTGCCGGAACTATTAGAAGCATTCAAATGTCACGACTTCTAAACTTCCGATAAGTTACGCGCGCAACGCGAACATTAGGGTTTATTCAGGAACTTATGCGCAAACCAGCGATAACGCTGGGATCTTCGATTACACATGTATAAATGCCGACGCAATTTATCGCTTGGCAGATTACCCAACGGCCGACGACTGTTGACGCCGCGATAAGTGTACAGCTTCAATTGTTTGTACTTTAAATTTTCACAACCTGGGCACAAGTTCGCCCGAATAAAGTTGCTCGTCTTGAACATGCCGACTGCTGAATGTTTCGAAGTTACCACCAAGTGAACACACACACACACACACACACACACACACACACACACACACACACACACACACACACACACACACACACACACACACACACACACACACACACACACACACACACACACACACGCATATCTAATATATATATATATATCGAGAGAGAGAGAGAGAGATGGATATAGAGAGATTCAGAAGAAATTTCCTGGCTATTCGGTTAAGGATATAAAGGACACGTCATAGTGACAAAGATAACCACATTTCTTCTGCTGTTTCGACTGCAAGACAGACCTTTCTCAAAGATGTAAGTTGTACATGGTGACGGAGGTTAAGTACCCTTTCCAGTAATACACAGGTAACAAAAGGGGGAGATGGGGAGCGGGCGGTGCCAGCACACAAGAAAGAACGAAAAGAAGAGAGAGGAGCGCGATTTGAACACGAAAAGGGAAATCGCAACATGGGGAGGAAAACAAAGCACGAGGGGACGCCGCCTGTTGTCTTATAGATAAATGTCTTTAAGTGCTCGTTTGCGCGTGCAATGTCCCGTCTTATGGGGATGAGGTCGGTGCGGTGTTGAGCTCCGCCGCTTCGATCGAAAGCATTGCACGCGCTGGCGGCAATCATAAAAACCGCGCGCAAGGTACCAAGGCACAATTTCAGAAAAAGATTACAGATACGAAACACCAGCTAAGGCTGGGTATATCGAGAAGACTGATTCCGCTACACACCGGCAGAAAATACACACAGAAACGAGAATTCTTTGGGTTCAATAAAGAAGTACAACGTAATATAAAAAGGTGTTTCTCTTCAGAAAACAATAAGAGCTGTTCACCGAGAAGGACTCGATTACTTGAATAAGAGCTAAGAGCGCAAAAAGAAAGACGCCGGACAAGGAAATGTCTACATCTCCTTGTCCGGCGTCTTTCTTGTTGCGCTCTGAGTTATATTCTAATGGGTAGTACCAACCAGCGTATCTATCCGTCCTGTTACAAGACATGATTACATCACTGGTCAAGGCTCGAATGTTTCAGGAGTGCAAATAAACATGACAACACTGCTGACGTGAGGCACTTTGTAGAGAACATAGCGGGGAACATAAGCAATCGAATCCGGAAATAACAGAGATATCAAGAGCATCGTTTGGCTTTTGTCCTCGTTAGTCTAAGCCACCATCACCGATGGCACTCATGATGCTGTCCTTCGATTTCAAAATTGTCGAGGGTGCCAATATTAATTAGTGCCAATAATTAAATAGTTCCCGATTTCTAAACACTACTTTTATTCTACTAATAAATTGAATGATTCTATTACAGCCCTTCCAAATAATGAGGATGCCCTTGTTAGAGTGCTACGTGAGTCTGGATTTGACAAGTGGCCAATCCTACAAGGGGGAAGCATCTTCAATGCCACTAATTGCACTGATTTGCTCCGACATATGAACATAACCGCAATATTTTATGCATATATCGCAACTAGACTAATAATCGTTAACGAAACTTATGTATATGCTGAAAAAATGACTGTGAGTAATATTACATATATCGTCAGTTAATATATCTCTCGTTGTGTTGTGTGTGTAATAAACTACATAATATTCAATGAAATGTTCACACTGGAAATTTGCGCTGGGTAACAAATGGGTACTAAGAATGTGTTTTTAGGCAAAAAACTTGTTAAATATTACAGTTTACTTAGTCGGCTTGACAGCTTCTTGTGCTTCCCTGGTGTGCCCCTTGTCACACTGTTAGAATTGTTGGTAGCGCGGATTAGCAGCGGTGAGAAATATCTATGTAGACACCACAGGAGCAGAGAGTAGACTTCAGTTTAAGCACTGAACACACAGTACCATTCGGCGTCCGATACGACGTGCGTTATAATGCTACGGCATGCGGCGATTCGAGACACAAGGTGAACGAGCTATCAGCGCTCAGGCTCTGCCCACACTCAGCACATCAGCATGCGCAGTCGGAAAGCTTTGCGTCCTTGTTATTAAGTGCAACACGAACAGCTTTGCACAGCGAGACTTCCTTTTATAATAACATATCAGTAGAACTATGTCTTCGCAAACGATAAACGCATAGCAGTAACCCGAAGTAAAGGGCGAGACATACGGTACGATTTTCCATGCGATGCGACGTCCGACACGGCGGTGCGGAAACCGGAGTGGTGACTTTTCATCGCATCGGACCGCGCCGGACTGTCGCACGGCTGCAGTCAATGATAACTCGGGTGACGTGTCTCGTCACGCCGCTGGTGGTAGCCTCCTCCTGTCTCCGCACCGCGGTCAAGGCGAGTCGGTGGAGTCGAGCCTCGGAGCATTTACCGACATCGCCGCTACCGGCGGCGTGATAAACATCAAGTACATTTTGTTTGTGACGTGAAATAATTCCTGATTGAATAAAGCGATGTTTGAGGTGTGCTGTTTCTGCAAGACAGTGCCCGTTTCCATAGGCGTGCGCAGGGTTCCCCATCAGGGGAGGGGCGAAGGTTCATCGCAGCGCCCCCGCCCCCTTTGTAAGTCGATGTACGAGGCACATTTTGTGCCCTCAGGTGACTAGGGGGTCAATATATGGGGCAGATTTTGCGCCCCTCTGCTAGTTTAATAGGGGGGGGGGGGTAGCTGCCCCCCTCCCCCCCCCCCCCCCTGTGCGCACGCCTATGCCCCTTTCCAAACCACTAGCGATATCGCGAACAGCGATGCAAGGCCATTTAGCAGGCAAGCACAACGGTACCGTCGTATCGGCGAGCCGGCTCGCTTCGCTTCCACCTTTTCTTTCACATCGATGACATCGAGAAAATTAATACGCACAGCGACGGTGACGCTGTGCTGTGTGTATGCTAACGTATTACACGCGAGTACAAAACTTAATCATATTGGCAAAAACAAGCGCTCTATGACGAGCTCGCATGTGATCGCCAACGGCGTAGGCGACGGCCGGCGGCCCCCATGCTAGGCCTACCTCTCGGAGTCGTGAGGAGTACTTCTAGTGACTACTTTCTTATAGAACGAAGCGCGGCTGTTAAAAGCGCAGGAACGGGCACGTTGATGCGGCGCTCTCAAATGCATTTGGTTCGCCATGAAATGCAGCGCATTTAAATTTATCGGCGACTAGGATCTTTTCTCACGAACGTACTGAGTCATTTATTTCTACATACACGAACATATCAGGCACAAACATGTGACTTTTATGAAGCTTGTGAAGTTTATAATCGCGTATCGAGCAGCACTACAAGAAAGAGCGACAACGAGTCAAATAACCTTCTGGACGACTGCTTATGGCTACAGGTCAACAGACCAGAATTTACTTCTTGTGCCAGGAATTTGGCCGAGAGTTAAGTTCACCTGGATTCCATGTTTCGCTCTGTTTAGGAGTCATGAAGACAGTAGTGCAGGTTCAAGTACTGCCGATATGGCAGCTGATAGTATGAGACAGAAATGAAGACGGGCCTGAGTGTTGTGTTACCGTTACATGAAAAGTGCAGTGAAGGTGAGGGCGATTCAGAATTTAGTAAGTAAAATTAATATATTTGACGAAAAAAAAAAACAAAGAAACTTGGAGGACGCTTGAGCTTCGACTTCAAGAGTAGAACGCGATAGTGCAATCGGGCCCCGTGCACATTGCCTTCTCAATTGCTAGCCTCGCTTCGGTTCTCGGTGCATGCCTCAACCGTGCCCATAAGCGTGCGCAGGGTTCCCTTCAGGGGGGGGGGGCGAAGGTTCGTCGCAGCGCCCCCCTCCCTATTATGTCAGTGTATGCGGCTGTCTTTGCGCCCCTCTTCTCGCCCCCCCCCTACAATGTATAGGGCTGACTTTGCGCCCCCCCTTCTCGCCCCCTTGCCCCCCCCCCCCCTGCGCACGCCTATGACCGTGCCGCAAGGAAACGAACGACTGTGCTCGTAATATTCGCAATTTCAAACTATCCTAGAATGCCTACTGTAAGCACAGTTGTGAAGTGCCCACTACGCCATAATTCTTCCTATTGCGAATCAGCGAAGGGTCCACTACGCGTCCGTAAGTCAACACGTGGACCTATACAGGTGCTCACATTATTGATGCTTTTGCAGCTGATGATGAATAAATATGTCTGAGCGCTTTGTAATTGGTAGGCCTTTAAAACACCCACTCACTGCGCAATTCCCATGTTTTTACGCCTGGCGCAATTATACGCTTCAGCCGCGCAATATTACATGCGTTAAGGAGACTCCTACAACTACATGGCATTCATATAGTGTTTTATTCCGGAGCAGTTTCAAGCAATAGAGTGGGTCTGTGGCATAACACCTGCTTGACGCGCATAAGGCCTGCGTTCGATTCTCACTCGAACGCGAAGATTTTCATTAATATTTTATTTGCATCCTTCTCAATTTTAGGGGCGAAGCTCCTTAAGGCGGCACCCGTTCGTCCCTCGTAGTCGTAGTCGTAGTAGTAGTGCGTAACCAGTCTTACGCTTTGACCTCAAAGGTGGTGCCGGTGGGAGATTTTTCCTGTGCGTTGTTGAACAATAAAAAATTCGCAGCGTGCGCGTTAACTAAAAGCCGAATTCTTCTGTCTCTCATTCCCCATTAGCAGCCATTGGCATGTTCTAGCAGGAAACGTTAGTAGAAGTAGAAGTGTAAGTGTTAGCTAAAAGCCGACTTCTTCTGTCTCTCATTCCCATTAGCAGCCATTGTTTACCTCCAAGGTAGTGCCTGGTGAGATTTCTCCTGTGCGTGATTAAACAATAAAAATTTTGTTCAAAACGCCGTTGATTGATGAAATAAACCAACGAAAGACGCCAGATGTTTTGTAAAAGCAAAACGAAAGAACGCCAGATGTTTCTAAAGCAAAACGAAAAGACGCCAGCTGCTTAACGAAAGACGCCAGATGTTTTCTAAAGCAATGGTTTTCTAAACAATGAAAATTCACAGCGTACATGTAAAATTAAAGTGAGCTGCAAGTCGTCATAACTCATCGAACCTTTAGTATAAACGCGCCCGATCTCACGTCGGTGATGATGTACTGGGCAGAATTCACGGAAGATTCACGGTTTACCGATGAACCTCCGCAGCTTAGCCCACTCATCATCATTCACTCCGTGGATATGCTGTGATTTTTTCACTCATGGACAAGATGATTTTTCGCTCACAACGAACGAGGCCGACCGCGCAATTTGTGCGATACGAGCTTTTTAACGCTCCCGTGTTAAGACAACTTGCTGCGGGAACGGACCAAGGGAACAGTCACCAATTTACGCGTTCGGTGTCTCACCCTATCCAGATAGGCAGCTGCCGTTCGCACGGAGGCTGTATTAAGCATTTCCGTTTGGGTAATTCTGGGAGCGCAGCTTTTGCACTGTAAAGTGGGAAAAAATTTAACGACGTCGTTCGAGGCAGTTCCATAGTTGGATAAGCGCATTGTGAACTATTCGTGGCGTGGTTGTTGATACCTTATTAGCATCGAACCACTCATAAGCAGTCCTTCATTAGGTTTCCGTAGCCGACCGTAGTAACCAATTACATCCACCGTTCTTCGACTTTTCTATGAATCTGCCATGCTAGACAAAGCTGAAAACAATTTCTCGTGGTGGGAAGGCCATTTTATGTGACGAATTTAGTAGAGCTATACAGCAGCGCGCTCTACTTGATCAATATGTACTCTTATAATAAGGTTGTAAATTTGAAAACCTAATAGAGGTTTGTCTCAACAGCAGCGCTAAGGATAGAGGTAAGAAAATTTTGCAAAATAGCTGCCCACGCCGTAATACATAGAAATACGACATGGATACACCAAGAAGAAAATTGTGGAAGTATTCGAACAAACTTAGAGTGTCCAACACCATCCAACCGCAGCATTCAAAACTACGAACACATGATTAAACCGCGTTGCCTTTTAACCAGGAAGTGGTACAGAAAAAAAACGTGTACATGCCGCCAATGCGGTAATGTACTTCTCCCTTTTTGTTTCACGAATGAGCCTTGGAATGCTTCACTACAAGCATTGTTTGGGGCCCTTAATTTTCCATCCATAATTGAACGTATTTTCTGAAACATATATCCCTAATTTATTTATTTATTGATCCTTTCAGTTATGCTAATTGCGAGTTTTTTGCTTGCTGTGCTGTAGTGACTGAAGCTATGGTTATCAGTAAATTTCTAATGTATGATCAATGTAACATTCCTGCAATAATGAATTGATGGTTCTGTAGGTAACCGCAATAAAACAGAAACGATTATGACGTAGTACAACGAACTCTAAACGGATATTTTCATTGTTTAGGGAAAAAAAGAAAACAACTTTTTGCTTTCTTCTAGTTTGCTCCGTACTGTTATGCATCTGCTGCATGTCTCTGACTTTTTCAGCTAGAAAGAATACCTGCTCAACAGGAAATAAAGAAAGTTAAAAATATCACGCAACTATTAGACAGCATTTTGACATTACTAAAACCGGACATCAACAGTTCAAATCTTGAATTCCTCACAATGCAGCTGTCAGGATTTGCAGTGAATGTGAGTACGCAAATGTTTACTTATTGAGCTATCATAATAAAGCTTATTGTCCCCGACGACGAGTCTAAAGCCTCTGTAAGTGCAAAAGACATGTATCACCGACGAACAACACAGGACAAGCGCTATTTTGAACTAAGATTTTAATGTGCGGTTACACCAAATATATAAGTGTAGCCACCAAAAGGAAAGGAGAGGCAGAAAAACTAAACAACACAAAAATAACCAAAGATCTAAAAAGACATACTATCACAGGGCAGCGTCCACTCGTGCTAACACGTGTGAAGAGCGTATGTACCCGCAAAAGACTAAGTGAGGAAAAATTGAATACGCATCACCCCGATTGCATCAGAAAATGTGGTGCGAATGCGCGCGCTACATGACTGCACAATGCGCAGATTCTAGAAAGTAAAGCTCCTTGATTGTAAATGCAATAGAAGGAGCGCTAACTGCAATCAAATCATCCCTCTTCATCTGAGCAGCCTCGACAATCAATCTGGAGTTCATGTCTGAGTCCCGATACAGCACCACGGTTTTATCAAGAAATGGCTCAACCCACAATCTCCATAGTGAGCCGCAAGCTTCCTATCCGCACCCTTGGGCACTATATTGCGAAGTATAGGTGGACAGCCATGTATAGGTGGCTACACCTATATGTTTGGTGTTACCGTTGAAAGTAGCGCTTGTCCTGTGTTCTTCGTCCGCGATACGTGTCTTATGCGCTTACAGAAGCTATGGATCAGTGCCAACAAGCCAGATCTCAGTGCTCACGAGTCGGAGGTGGTTAATACGTTTACGCAAGAGTTACTGTATATGCTATCTTTAGGTACCAGAGTTGAGCATCTGTCTTCCAACGCCGCTAGCAACCATGCATTGCGGAGAAGCTGCCGCTTGGACCATTTTTTTTTATTTCTCGACGCCGCCGCTGCGGCGCCCTGAATTAACACTAGCCATCGACAGCCAATATTTATCGCCGGTCTTCGACACGCCAGACAGGTTAATCGGCGACACGGTAGGCATGTCGCCTGCAAAAGCGAAGTGCGACTTCGCCGCATAGCTGTGGTTGCTAGCCGGACCTATGCGCAACTCTGCTACCTAAAGGTAGCATATACAGTAACTCTAGTTTACGCGAAAGCATTACTTGTCTAGTTTGGCGAAAACACGAGCTCGGCGGATGTCCAGAAACTCATGAATAGTCAGTAAGCGCGACAGACAAAGACGTAGAAGGAAACCGACAAGGACACAGAGCTTGTCGCTGTGTCCACTAGCCCACCAACTTGTTTTAGCAATGTCCACAAGTTCATGTGTCCAGAAAACACGTGACGTCTACCACTGGAACTGATCGACGCCAGCGCACGCAACAACTTGCAGCCGTGGTATGCCAATGTAGCCGCAGATTACATGAGGGGGATTCCCACAGAAGGAGAACTGCCGACAAGAACTGCCGACAAAATTTATGTTGAGCGTTCGTCGCGACGCAGTGAAGCGGACTTACGGGCCCGCGCCCAGGCCCGCCGCGAACGCTCAACATAAATGTTTGTTTCTCGCCTAAAACAAAAAAACACTACAATTAAACTTTCACAAATAAATTTCGTTTGTTCACTCTTTCAAACGAGACCAAGCGTGCATTTTTACTTGAACCGCATCACCACTCTAGATGTGCCTGAACACGGGGCATTTCACACATTTTTCAATATTTGCGCCCTTTCCACTTCAAAACTACTCGGTCATCGACTTCAATGCTTTTTGACACGCTTACTGCCTACTATCCAGTCATATCATATAGTCCCATTGTGTCTGTAGCATTAGTAGAATTTTTTAAAAAATAATCAAAATGGGCGCAGAATTGCAGCATTGCCGCAGCACAAAACACATCGTGAGACATAGCAGTGGTCGTCAGTGGGTGATAATAAGATAGTGCCATTCCTTTTCAAGCAAATAGCAGATATTTGGGGCGTTCCGTGAAGCATTGTATTTTTCAGAAATTTTTTTCGCAACCTAGGTTTCACCCACTACGGCAAAATTCAAATCACTGTAATAGCCAAAATTTTTTTTTTCCAAAAAATACTTTCTGAGGGCAAATAGTGCACTCATATGAACGTTGACAATTTTTTACAATACAGTTGGAGAGGGTCGAGCGCAATGTTTGGGAGGTTTGTCGTGGAATGACGCAGTCTAGAGTTTTAGGACTGAGGATCGAAAGAGCTTTTGAGAGTCGCCAGGGCGCATGCCTAGAACCAAAGCCACTATTGGGCCCTTTGTGCTCGCGTTTATCCAAGACCAAAAATCGAAAACTAGCGTGTGTACCCAAGGCGTCTCGGCTCGCCAGCGTGACGAATCAGATGCAGCGTGCGCCACGACGCAGTATATGGCCCAGATGTCGCATAATTCTAATTTCGCGCGGTGTGGCACCCTGTGCGTTTGACCCAACTCTCCAACTCTGCTGCTCCTCCCAACGCAATAGCAGCCTACCAAACGCAGCTTGGGGACACAGTGTCTTAGGTCCGTAATTCTAAAACTCTAATATCTGCTTGGCGAGCCGCGTTCAGTTTTCAGGAGTTTCGGCTATGGTGCATGCACAGTTGGTTTCCTTGGTCTTCTGCCTGTACGTGATGGCGAGATCCTCTGGCAGACAACGCATCAGAACACGGTTTAGTACCATTGTATACTAGTCTGGAGAAACTCCGAGGCCTTCTAAGGCACTGACGTAGAACTGGACATTATCGAATCAGACTGAGCTTCGGCACCTCTGATGAGCTTTTCACGGGGTTTAGCGTGAGAAGATGATCCACGTGATACTTTACAAGCAGATTGCGGCGTCTAAAGCGATCCTTTAACGTCTTGTTTGTGAGTTCGTAGTTTTGCTCCGCCAAGTGGATACCTTCGAGAGCTCGCTTCCCGCTATCGCTTAAATACAAAAGGAGGTACTTGCGCTTTTGAATGCGTGCTAGCTCCGTTGTACTGTGGATCCTGAGTCAAAATGGCCCCAAAACGACTGCCATCCACGCACACCCAAAGTCTGTATCTGGTTGGTTAGTTGAACTGAACAGTGACGGCGCTTTCTCACCTAGCCTACTGCGTGGCCGATGTTGGAAATCCGGGGTTGCTTGGCTCAGGCTGAGTTGGTCGAGCCTGTGTTTTGGTTGTCTTCGCATGCCATTGTACCCAGAACTTGGCGTGTGACGTGGCGTAGAGAATCTTCTCGTGATATTCGTGCGCCGTTTCTACTTCCTGCTCGAGGCTTTTTTGTCTGTGGCCGCAAGAAAAACGTCGTCGAGCCTCGTCAATGTGGCCTCCTTGTCCTTGAGGTAATCCATACAGCCGTTAATCTGAGAGGCCTCGGGATCCGGTTGCTGCAACAGGTTCGTTAAAAGTGTCGGGGCTTGGGTGACACCAGATCAGATTGAGCCGCGCTTTTTCTGAAGGTGGTAAAAGTTTGTCACTGTCGTGACGTGCAGGCGTCTCTAGAGGGCAGTCCCGGGTTTCTCTGCACCAACAAATGGCGCGAAATGACTGGTTCCCCAGTTGTGAAAGAGAGACGCCTGTTTATTTTAATACAACAGGCGAACCGTCGCAACGCCCACGGGCGCGTGCCCCCGTGCCCTCAGTACTGCTTCCGTTCCCTATTGTTCGATAGTCTGACACGCTCCAGGTCGCTTCGTTCCACACTCTTTTTCAACAGCGCCTACAAGCGACTAGGGCGGTAAGCAGTAGTGAACGCCGGCACGTGCCGAATGACAACGATCACGTTCTGATGCACATGAGTGCCACAGGGGGTAATGTTTATGCAGGAACATAGTGACACCTACGCCTGCCCTGCATTTGCTAGAGAGCTGGGCGGAGGTTGTTATGACTCAGTTTACAGCGAAAGCTGTTATGAGATCACAACAGCCGTTTTTGGCGCCGTAGTTGACCGCCACCACCGCCGCCTGTGTCCGTAACCGCTATCGCGCGAAATAAAGAGAAACGAAATAACTAAAAATATCCAAGATGGAACGAGGTTCGAACCTGGGACCTCAGCGTGGGAGCCCAGTATTGCGTCAAAGAGTAATGCCGGTGCTTCAAACTGCATTGCGAAAAGGCCCTATCCAGGCTTCACGTCGGGAAGTAACTGCATTAACTTGTGTAATATGGCGTGGTAGAAGAGCAAACAAACAACCAGTCGTCACACAACGCGAATTTTGTAACCAGGCGTCACACAATGCGAACTGCGCAACGAGGGGGTCTTTGAATGCGTCCAACCCATTACAAAGGGCTCAGCCATTATTCTTCATCGTCATCAGGCACAGTACCAACAAAGCTCACCTAATGCCTTACAGATGTGTAGAGTGTACCGCGGTTCCCGCAGAATGACCAAAAATGGCACATTGGCTGCTTCCCTACTTTACAAAAATGATGATGATTTACAGCGTAGTGGGTACCTAACAAGTGTATTTGTATTAGTTGCCAAGGAAGCCCATAATGCCCCCATGATCCATTTTCTCACGGCCTTAATAAATTTATTTCCCTCAGTTTCTTTCTCACGTTAACATATGTTATATAGCGTGGTAGGAGAGCAAAATAACGACCGCGCGTCACACAATGCGAAGTATGCAACGAGTGAATCGTCTAAAGCTTCCAACCCATTACAAATGGCTGAGCCGTAAATCTTCATCGTCCTCAGCCGCCGCATCAACAATGTGCACATAATGCCCTACAAATGTGAAGCGGGTGCCTCGCTTCTGCGCAAACTGAGTAATAATGGCGCAGTCGATGCTTCCCAACTTCAAAAAAATTATGATTCATGGCGTAGTGGGTACCTCGCCAGTGTACTTGTATTAGTAGCCACAAGAGAGCTTACAACGGGCTCTAGAAATACCACTCTTCCAGCTTCCGCTGTGACTGTGCTGCGCTTTCCACGCAGGCCTATAGACTACATCGTTATCATTCATGCTCGTGGGCAATCCACAATATGTGCCATCATTCATGTCGGGCATGCAATCCGATACTTTGTCACGGCGCCGGTGATAACATTATAAAAAGGTCCAATTCATGAAGTCTCGTCTTCAGTTGAGCAACAATATGCCACGATGTTTCGTGGCATGGACTTGTCATTGTCATGGTTTTACTTCATGTTTGTAAACAAACTACCCGAGCTGTCACCCTTAATGCCCGTGGCGACTTAGTTTTCTAAAACAGAAACTGCACATGGCTGTTTTCCGATAAGCCTGCCCACATTAAACAGCATTCGATGCTACGTTCCTGCTGTAAAGCTTGCAAAAAATGGTTGATCCTTCCATCGTAGCAAGTGGTATAACACGAAACTTAGCCCCGCCGCGGTGGTCCAGTGGTTATGGCGCTCGACAGCTGACCCGAAGGTCGCGGGACCGAATCCCGGCCGCGGCGGCTGCATTTTCGTAGGAGGCGAAAATGTTTGAGGCCCGTGTACTTAGATTTAGGTGCACGTTAAAGAACCCCAGGTGGTCGAAATTTCCGCAGCCCTCCCCTACGGTGTCACTCACAATCATATCGTGGTTTTGGGACCTAATACCTCAGATATTATTATTATAACACGAAATTTAAACAAGTTTTTCGAAAAGCAGTTCAGTGTTCATTTTACGTTCATAAATGACATCTTGTACAATGTCTGTTGACGATCGCCAGCAATAGCACTGTTTGATGCGGACGAACCTAGTGGCACATCGTCATCTCGACGACTAATGTCAATGAACATGATTAACACTTTGTGGTTGCTGAACTTGTTAAATGGACTGTCTACCGTGCTTCATCGCTTTTCTGTTTTGTGCCGCAATAGAAAGCGTACCGTATGATGTATCCAACCTTGCAGCGGTTTCTCTGGAAAGTGAGTAGAAATTTTTAGAACAGAATTTTTCGATCTGCGTTTGGTCTTCTTCCATTGGCGTGAAACATGCCCGCAACACTGGTTGGTGGACGCGATGACCATAGAGTTTCCTACAATACTTACTAGAGGGAACTCTGGCGCTAGTGTCTATGGGAGCTGCAATGCATCGCGCTTCAGCCAGCATGGGAATCATGGGTAGTACACGGATTTGTCTAAACTTCGTTCTTTCGGCTCCGTTTGGCTCCGCGTCGCCTGCATCCGCTTTGTCGCAAAACGAAGTTCAGCAAAAATCAGCAGTTTCACTTCACCACTTTAACTTCTTTAGGCTCACCGTTTCAAATCTGGTCACGAAGTTCACAACGATCCATTCTTTTATCCGAAAGAAAACCAAAACATAGCAATAAACAAAGCCACAAGTGCGTTCGAATCCCACAAGCACGAAGACTAGGCAAATCCGTGTACTACCCATCATTCCCATGGTGGCTGAACGATCGCAGCGCCAGAGTTCCCTCTAGGTCACTTTAGGAAACTCTATGGCGATGACGATTGCAGTGACGGTCAAAATTAAAACCGAAAGCACGTGTTATTTCTGTAGGATTACTTTACTTTCACTGAACACGAATGTAGTGAACGTAACAGTCTTTTTCAGCGCACTAGCGGTTAAATGAAGCCTTATTATACCACTACAGAACACTTGTGCTCTAATCGCTGCCTATGCGTTTACTTTAGCACTGCTGCCGCAATCCAAGCAAAGTTGAGTCATCAAAACGATGCGAAAAATGCACGTCTTCACAGCGCAGCACATGTGAGACATCCTAACAACAATACAGCGGCACAGTACGACCAGCGCGGAGGGCCGCATGGCATAGCGCATGAGTTGAGGCAGACGAAATCGAAGACGGCGCCGGAAGCAGCGCCACCGGGCGCCTTTTTGGATGCGTGAGAAAAAAATGTGGTTGATCCCTCTGATATAGGAATCGGTATAGAACACGAAAGTGAAACAGTTGGCACATAAGCGGAAGTCTTGGAAAGACTCGCGACCGGGATACATTGTCCGGAGACACTACATAGCACGCGCCGGAGCATCGCGCAAATCACACGTAAACCACAGGCGTTCGCAAACCGTGCAGGCGAAACCGAACGGGTTGTCACTGAATCGTTTGGTGAACTCGCGGTCCGCTGCAGCGAAGGGTGCATGATTTGCGGGTCGTGGACCATCCTGTGGGTGTGCTGGGCATCCTGCGTCGTATTGTCGAGCGGGGTCCCGCTGGCGGGTCGCTTCGGCGAAGGTATACGATCTTTTCGTTCTTGGTTCGGTGTGTGTATGGCAGCCAGTTGGGTCGCGATGCGGTCAACTTCTGGAAAGCGAGAGGCAGAGTTCTCAGCTTGAGCCGTGAACGCGCGAAGGCCTCCGGCTCCCCCCTGGCGTGTCGATCGCTGCACCAAACTCACTTGCGCGACGTTAGCTCGCCGACGTCGTTGTCCTTCGACGGCGCTTAATGCCGCAGTTCTCGTAGTCGGTGCCATCACACTCGTATCAGTAGACAGCGGAGAAACACCGCTGGTGTATGTGGAAGCTGCACTGCGCTGCACACGCTAGCACAACGCGAAAGACGAAGCACGTAACTGAATCGTCAGCGAGTCAAATCAGCGCGTATAGCGCGTCGCAATTGCAGCCTCCGCGATCAACTTCAGAAACATTTTCAGAGCTAATTGAGGAGGCCACGCTCCGCTGTGCTGAGTAGGGCGAACGCCACCTAGGTGGCGTTGGTAGTGCTTCTTGATGCCAGCGTCCCTTCGAATGCTGGCATCGAGGCGTCGTAGTCTCGTAGTGCTGCGCCCACCGAAGCGTTCACTGTCGGTGCGCGTTATTGTCATAATGCAGTACTTCTCTTTTTTGCTCGTAGGCGGCGGCACCCCCCGAGCAAGAGCGCAGGTACACGGAGGAGTGTTACATATATAAGGCGCGTCTGTGTAGCTCTCTTCAAATGCGTTTGTGGCGCAATGGGTTAAACGCTCGGCGATCTATCGTCGCAGACCGAGAGGTCGTGGGTTCGATTCCCAAATTTTCCATGTTTGTGGAACGTTTTCTTCTGTTTTTTTTTGTATTGTGTTCGTGTACATTTTAAGAACGTCATATCCGTGACGGAAATACGTCAGTGAAGTCTTGGTGGACCCCTGCATAAAACACTTTCGTGTTAAAAAAAAAGCAAAAAATTACTCTCGGATGCAATCGAAAGCTGCCTCAAGTGCGTAAAATACAATTTCAAGTTATACATGTTTGTTTTTAAGCAAAATGAGTCTACCTGCGAGGATTTCTTGTCCTGCCAGTAGTTTGACCACATCGGACGCAAGCGGTCAATCTCTCACAATTTTCCACATCTAATTAAAGATATAATTCCTTTTTTATGGGGCAAAAGCATGCTCCTTGCCGCCGAAGTGACGAACGATCTTCTCATCTTCACCACAATCGGAAAAAAAGTTCCGAGCGGCAAACAGTCCCTTTAACATAAACCCGGAGAGAGCGTATGGTGAGCCTCGCGCAAAGATAGCACCAACAAGCACATGATCACTAGGAGTCAATATGCGCTTATGGAAAGCGTCGTCATTTCAATAGAGAAATGGCAAAGCGTGCGTGCTCCATTAATTGGCTATCCTACACTCCTCATGCATACACTACCACACGGTACTTCAGGAACGCTTGATAAAATGCCTTGCTGGGCGTGTTGGTTCATAGTGGGGAATACATTTGAGCGCAAAAAGACGACACACAAGAAGACACGACGCACAGTCCTGCGCACTGTGGAGAGTGCGACCGTGTGCCTCTGTTTCTCGAACTGAAGGTACTGGGCCACAGCAGGGACACCGTGGCACACGAGCTCTTGGAGGCTATTTAACAGCGGAGCTGTTTAGGCCGATCGCAATCTGTCCAACGTGAACAAAAAACCTTGGGCTGGTATTTGCCCCAGGAATAGCGCAAGCCTCACTACCGAGTGCTGCAGGTGCAAGCGTTAAACGAAAACGAACACGTGAAAAAGAGGGAGAGAAAGAAAATGATAGAAAGAAAGAGAAAGAGAAAAAGAGAGAGAGGGAAAGAAAGTGACGGATAGAAAGATAAAGAGAAAATAGAGAGATATGAAGGGAATAAAGACATAAAAAGATGGGAAGACAGAGAAACCCATAGAGAGAGAGTAAATGTGGAAGAAAGAGACACGAAAATGAGATAGGAAAAACAGAGATCGAGAAAGAAAGAGCAAGGGAGATAAAGAAACAGTGAGAGAGAGAGAGAGAGAAAGAAAGAAATAGCAAACGATAAATAGAGAGAGAGGGAAAGAAAGGGAAGAAACAGAAATAGTAAGAAAGATAAATAAATCAATAGAGAGACATACAAAAATAGACGCAAACAGATACAAAAAAGAGATGCAAGAAACAGAAAGACGAAGAAAGATAAGACCGGCGTCTCTTCCCAGGCAGTACACAACGTCGGGCCGATATTGGTTTTACGGCGGCTGTGCGCGGCCCCACCTTGGGCCAGCGTTGCCAGTCTGTCGCCGATATCGGCGGAGCCGTTGACTTTCGCCGGCAAAATAGGGCCGATTTTGCCGCATCTCAGCCGATGTTGGGCTTTCACCGGCAACATTGGGCCAAGTTTTCCGGCGTTCTGCTGTTCTTCCACCGATATCGGCTTAGCCGATGGCTTTCACCGGCAACACTGGGCCGAGTTAGTCGCCATTTTGCCGTACTTTCGCCGACATCGGCCGAGCAGATGGTTTTCACCGGCAACATCGGGCCCAGCATGCCGTCAATCTGCCGTGCTTCAGCTGACATCGGCGGAGCCGATGGCTTATCGATGATGTTGGAACTTTCTTGTCTCCCTTCAGACAGTTATACATGCCCTGTTGAGAACGTCCTCCTGCGTCACGGTGCTCCAAAAGTCCTCGTCACCGACAGAGGTACGGCTTTTCGGCAGAGCTAACGCAAACTATCTTGAAATAGAGCCACACAAGTCACCGACGGACATCACCCGTAGGCAAATGGCCTCACCGAGCGGCTAAATGAAACCCTCGCCGACATGCTGGCAATGTACTGTACGTCGAACACATGACATGGGACGCCATAATATCTTCCGCACATAACCTGAAGTTAACAAGGCAGCGTAAGAAACGGCGCACATATCACGCCGTTCAAAGTAGTTCACGGAGGCCCCTCAACGACGCTGGACGCCGTGTTGCCGGCCGTCAGTGACGAGAATAACCTCGACGTTGCGCTCTACCTTCAGCCCGCCGAAGAAGCCCGGCAGCTCACCCGCCTAGGATACAATCGTAATGCAATAGAGCATTAGGCGCTTGAATATTTGTAGCTTAAGCTGCAGAATGCCGCTACATGAATTGCTGTACTAGCACAAATAACAAAGTTCAAATATTGTACCGTGCTAATGCCGCACGTACGACTCGGGGCGCGAAGTATCGCCGACTGAATAGCTTGCATTCTCTTATTAGTTTCTGCTATGACAATGACTAACAAGTATCACTAGCACAGTCACTTTTCTACCAAAAGAGGTGGTCTTTAGAAGAATAACTGACTCAAATTAGATGGCCACTTAGTTGACCAGCTGTTCAACGCTATCAAAAAATGTTGAAACGTTATAACACATACCATGAACTTCATGGGCCAAATTCGAAGTACTTTTGCTTTGTAAATGTGTTTGCCACTGGTCGGCCGACTTGACTAATGTATCCAGCATCAAAATTCACCCAAACATTACCGCACGAATGCTTTTAGCGGAAGAAGTTTTATGTGAATACTAATTCTCTGCATAAATCGAGCCTGTCATCATATTTATAGCGCTATATCCTTTCAGCCGCTGAATGTGTGGCGCGAGCGCTCATATACTACACGGACAGTTTCCGATCTCTGTGTTTACACATATTTACTCACGCGCGTGTTTGGGTCAAGCTTAACAAGCGCATTTGCTTCAGTGATGTCACATAATTTTACTTTATGAAAATAGTAAAAAGCTCAGCAAGGAGTGCTGCTGAGCTAGTTGGTTCATTACTTGAGAAAAATAGGTATGGTGCAAAAAAGACCGGACGAAGTAAAGACACGTTTTGTCGTTTGAATGTTTCCAAATCAACTAGCCCGCTGACCAACTTTAACGAACTGACAAACACGTGTTTGCCACGCGTTTGTCAGTTCGTATTTGCACTTCGTTGCCGTCCATTTTGTCACCATACCTATCTTTTTCAAGTAAAAATCTCGCTCAACGATTGCTTCCCACGTGCTTTCAGAAACAGTCGCATAAAATTATTATTATGGCACGTGAAATACGATGAAAAATACGGCTCCAACGTGGTGTACGTTTTCATGCAGCGACATGTGGCAACAAGTGATGCATCGAAAATTCGACGAACGCCTTTCTCAAACGGCATGCCCATAGACATGCTGGGGGGATCGCACACCATTGTGGTAGGCTGAGCCGTGCTTTCAAGAAGGGAGAATTCGACTTTTTTTTTTCGTCTTCTTCAACCTCTACTCCCCCCCACCCTCCCTTCCTTCCCCTCGTTCAGCGTCATTGTCGCGAAACTCGCTTGACCAGGCAGGGTAGGGTGGCCGTCCCGACGGATGGAAAATCGTAGCTGCGGGAGCAGGTTTTTTTCACTCCGACCAGCAGAATTCTTCAAGAAGTGCGGTGTGCGGACATGTGTGGTGGAAAGTCAAAATCGTGCACGAGACGGATACGCGGCAGGATTCCGGCATTGTTTTCGGCAGAGATCACCGCAGCGAGAAACCAGTGGCCCCCTGCTTCCAGGTTTAACCCACGTGTTCACTACTGTTACGTGTCATCAGATTTCTGTTCTCTTCTTATCGCGTATTTTCTATTGACCATCGTGTTTTGTGTATTCTGATATGGTGCGCTTGCATTTTTTATTCGCTCGTGTTTTTAGCGATCCAACGGGCACACGTGAGTAGTTTTTATGCACGATTCATTTCTGTTACAATCTTACCTTTAGATTAGGAATGCGTGCGTGTCTATCTTGTTTAGCTGTAGAGTTCATGGGATCTTGTGGTACCGCTCGCAATGTTTTTCGCGTCGCGTGCAGCAGTTTATCCATCTTTTTGGCCCTTAAGTTATCACTGAAAAATTGCAATTGCCGCTTATAGGATAACGCTAATTTAATTGCTAGTCATGTGTTGCGAATGCCTACCGTTCCTTGGTGAATTTATTAAAGGTCGGGGAGGGGGTGCTCCTCTGCTCCTAATTAGCTCACGCGTTGCACAATCTTCTAGTCTAGTTGCCACTCTTAATCTCGCTTTTCCGGCAAGCCGCCTAACATTATCTTTCTTTTCTTCGGGTCCGTCTTTAATCCTACTTTGATGCTGCTTTCGTTTACATCTCCAGAATTTTTTTCGTGATTCGGCACCGTCGTTACTGAAAAGCGCGATATCGTCCGCAAAACGCAAGTAGCTAAGCTATTCTTCGTTAATCCTTATTCCTATTTTTGCGCGTTCTAGTTCTTTCAATATTTATAGTGAATGTACCGCGCATAACGTTGATGAGATTGTAACTCTTCGCATAGGCGTGCGCACAGTGGGGCAGGGGGGCGGCCGGCCCCCGTAGTCACCTAAGAGGTGGGCGCAAGGTCTGCCAAACACATTGACCTAATAGGGAGGGGGGGGGCGCCGCGATTAACCTTCTCCCCCCCCCTCTAAAGGGGAACCCTGCTCACGCCTATGATTTTGCGCCTGACCCCATTCTCGATTAGGATTGTCCTGCTTTTTTTGAGGAATACGGTGGCTGTGGCGTTGTTTTAGATGTTGGCTACGGTATCTATAAATGTTTAGATATTCCTTTATGGCATAATTATTCCGGAACTGCTGGCGTGTGCTCATACCTGTGAATAAATTTGTGTTTATCACCTTGCAAATGTGTTGCTCCTTAATTTCTCAGACGCATGCGCAGTTGGTGCAGCAGGCCTTTCAACAATTTAGCTGTGTTAGAGACAATATTGACTTTCGTTCTCGGCCTTGCACGGTTCGACAGAATTGTGGGTCTTAATCGCACACTAAGACATCAGTGGAGCAGTCGTTCTAATTAGGCAGCATTTTTCGAATATGGCACCAATGGTAGTCGATGAATGCCGTTGGGCCGCAAATAGTCTATTTTAGCGCTGCTGATTTACAGTACAGTAACCACAGTAATACCGAGCTGCCGTGGTCGGCACGCAGCCATTTTACTTTATAACACGTGTATCAGCCTGTCTGATCAAGTTACTTTACGCATCGAGCAACTACCACCGGTGTCCTCATATAAACTAGGTGCAGACCACGATGGTACAGTACTACCGTACTTAACGCATGGTAAGCCACCACTGCTAAAACATAATAACGGGTGTAAATGGTCACGCCGGCGGCTACCCGACGTCGGCGGGGCCGACACCACGCCAGCATCGGCTAGCATACATAGGCCCAATGACGGCTTGCCATCATCGGCTGAATAACGGCAGGACCGTCTCGGACCGACGCTGGCTAGCCCACGTCGGCCCGAAGCCGGCAAGCCCGCATCGGCCCAACGGCGGTTAGCCAACGTCGGGCCGATGCGGGTGAAAGTAGCGCGAGCGTGATTTGCCGATGTGGGGCCAATATTGCTGCCGTCATTTGCTGACGTTGGGCCAAGATCGGTCCAATAGCGGTGTGCTGCCTGGGTTCCTTCATCGCAGCGCCCACCCCCTCCCTATTAAAGGGGTACTGACACAATCATTTTGGCCTCGCGTTTTTTTGCTGCAGTGTGTTGCAGGGGGCCTGTTAGTCAAAACACGGCACATCGTTTGCTGCAGCGCGCGACAGATAATTAATTACAGGCTCCTCATTACCGACCAGTCTCAGTTTCGGTTTCAAAAACGACAAGCCTCCGGGTGCAACTATCACCACCTAGCGGCTGCAGCGCTCGATTACGTCAGCACACAGAAGTGTGACGCACTTCCGCGCTGTTCGCATCGTCTTCTCGCATTCGCACGCTTGCCGCACGTGCTGCGCGATGTCGTCGCCATCATCGTCCTCGTTGTCGTCGTTCTCCTCGTCGTCGTCTCTTGGCGACAATTTTCTTGAGACACCAACAGCGCAGCGGCGAGCGCGTCAAAACAAAAATGGCGTCTACGACGTCATCATAACTTGTTGTACCGGCTACAACGGTTACGTAGGGGAAGTAGGGGGGTCACCTCGGGTCACCTCCGAGGGTGTCAATGCAACAGGTGCGGCCTATAGTGCTGGATCGCGCACGCGAACTTCAAAATTCACATAAAATACCTTCCAAGCTTTATTCGCTGTCGATATTTTGCAGATGGTACACGCACGTACACGGAAATCGATCCAGCAGGCTATCTCGGCCGCGAAATTTTGTGTCAGTACCCCTTTAAGTCAGTGTATGGGGCAGACTTTGCCCCCCCCCCCCCCTCTTTGGTGACTAGACCGGGGCGGCCGCCCTTCCTCATGCCTCCCCCCCCCCCCCTGCGCACGCCTATGCTGCAGGCCAGGGTTTAGTAAAACGAAAAGCATTAGGTGAATGACGCCTCCCCATTTTCGTAGTCCTAACGATAACACCGAAGAACGCGCAATATTTTTGTAACGAATTACAATAAACGTAACGTTTGGCGCGCTGAACATGCTGAAGCGTTCGCTCCAAGATACTTTATTACCAGTTGGTAACCTTACGATATACGTTGAATGCAAAGTTTCATGTCTCTTATAATGTACATGACTGCTACCTTCCTTGCACTAATGACATCGTTATCGAGACATTACATGTATTCCCAAAACTTTCTAGATGTCGGAAGCCTCATCAACTAGGAGGAGATTAATTTTTCCTGACCCTTCCATTTTTACGTACGAAATGAAAGTAGATGAAGTGGAAGACCTGTATCCCAATGTAAGTCCCCATTTTTCATCAATAGATCAATAATATTCTGCGTTTGTCATCAACGATGCAATTTGGTAACATTAATTACAATCGGGTTGGTATTAGTGGATTCGCTATTGGGAGAAGTGTATCAAGGAGCACATGTACCATATAAAATAAATCTAAGCCATTTTCACACCAAGTGAAAGGTGTACGAACTGCGGAGCATTGATTCGCCTTTTTTTCCCTTGTGTTTTTTTGTTTGTTTATCTGCTTTTATCTATCGTTTTCTGTTTTTGCTTACGATTATCTGCTCTTTTTCTGCTGCTTGCTGTTCTTTTCGCGTCATCATGTCATATTTCATATCTGTTCTTTTCTTGTGATAACCTGATTTGTTTTGCGATTATGTATTTTTTGTTCGATGGTCTCTCTTTTCCTGTTTTTCTACTGTTTGCTGCTCCGAGCGCGGAGCGTCTAAGTGCCGGCGTTGGCGTTTCGCCTCTGCGTCTTCGACTCCACTTCTTTTGCCTCCACTGGTGTTTCGCTGTCGCTTCGCTGATTCGAACAGACGAATTAGCCGTTCGGTGACGCTGGCATTCACGAGCGAGTGGCCTTCCAAACGTGCAACCTCCTCGGCTTATTTATGTGTATCAAACGTGGCATCGGCGTCACACCAACTCGAGACATGACACGACAACAGGGCTGTCCCTTAAACTGCTCTGAAGTTAAAACAGCTCGCCTCCAATGATCTTGCTGAAGAAGCTGATACCGCAAAACGTGGTATGAACCAAACGAAGGCTTTCGAGTACCTCACCGAAAGGAGGGACATGTACGTACTCTTTTTTTTTATTGCGAACCACCATTTTATTGCGAACCAAACGCATATTTATTGTTTCTATCTATCTATCTATCTATCTATCTATCTATCTATCTATCTATCTATCTATCTATCTATCTATCTATCTATCTATCTATCTATCTATCTATCTATCTATCTATCTATCTATCTATCTATCTATCTATCTATCTATCTATCTATCTATCTATCTATCTAGCCGACTACGTCTGGATTGTCTCGCGGTCGCCTTTTTAACTTGGTAGATATCCCAAAATTGGCATAGGAGGGTGTGAGTGTATGGTAAACATGACTGCCAGGTCACAATGTGAGTAACATGGAAAGTCTCGCGCGTACGTCATGGAAACCTTTTCCACAGTCACGTGTGGCACATGCCCGCATACCACCGCCCATTGTATGCGTGTACCTGCCACAGGTGATTCCCGGTATGTATGAACACAGGAACGGCGAGGACAGACATTAGAAGTTTCAACGCCAGGGCGTTAAAGATCTCGTGTCGCAGAAATGCCGGTGTCGACGTCATCGGCATTCTTCGCGAGTGAGAAATCGCGGCGGATGTAAATAATAAAATTCAGGTTTCAAGTCGGAAACGAACCCAGGCATTCTGTGTGCCAGTCAGGTATCCTAGCAAAGAGCCATGACATGTTTTGAAACTGCTTTGGAAAAATACCCGATGTCGGCGTCATGTCGGGGAACGTCACTTGTGGTTGCAGTGTTCGCTATCAACTTATATAAAAAATGGAAGAAACATTACATATACGCTTATGTCTGGGCAAGCTATATTCATGCGTTGCTCGAACCCGAAGGAATATGCTGACGAACGCTATGTATGATATAATCATCGCAGCATACCATCCACTGTTTCACTAAAACTGACTTGTATGCTCTAACGCGAGTCGTGACGTTACCTCATACCATAAGCTACCCTTTAAAACGCCAGTGCAGTCGACATGACTGGTAAGCCCACGATAGGCACACAACAACTCCAGTTACGCAAACACTACACGTCGATCGACCACGTAACGCTTGGCGCGAAGCCAAAAAATACAGCGTAGGCGCCTAACTACTCGATGACTGCTTCGCATGATACCGATTCCCACAATGCGTGCGATGTGCCAGATTTTTTTCTTAATCGCTAAGAAAAAAAAGGTCAAATGTTACACTTTTCGGTAAATCCTGAGTAGCTACGAATATGGCTCGCTGTAAAGAGACGCAATAACTCTCTTGCGGATCGCACAACTCTCCGAAGAGAGTATGTTGATATCCAAAGAGCGTTCGGGTGTCTCTTTAGAGAGTCATATACGTGGCAAGTCAAGATTCACAGAATCTTCAGAGTTATTCACGTGACTCTTTTTCATAGAGTGTAGCGGAGAGGAAACCGGTCAGCCGTCTTTCGTCGCGCGGTAGGTCCATAGTGCGGAGAGGCAGCTGCATGGCATAGTGCGGAGAGGCAGCTGCATGGCTCCGCCCTTTCCTGAGCCGGACATAGTCGCCCGTGCTTGCATTTACAGGCATCACATTTGTACGTGTTCGTGTCCCCGCTCGGTCTGTGGTGGAGTGATTTCGGTTTTGAATGCCTGTCGCCCGCCGTGCTGTAATATTCGCCCTTGACGTCACTTGTCGTTCCTTGACGTTTATACGTGAATAAACACGTGAAGTTTGGGGGAAGTACGTGGCTTCCCCGCACGATCCTGAAACTTCGCTCCAGTCAGGTCCCCCCGTTCGTGGAACCAGCACGGTCAACGAGAGCCCTCTCCAGCGTGGACCTTCTGCTGTCCTAGTCACCTGCGGCGACCGCCCATCTACTCCGGCTCATTGAATCGGGTGTGGAAGATTGGTTGTCCAGGTACGAACGAGTTAGCGCAAGAAACAAATGGGACGACCAAATAAAGCGTGGCCACGCCATGTTTTACCTCGCAGACATCGCTCAACTGCGGTATCAAAACCACGACGCTGACATTCCAGTTTGGTCTGTTCTCAAGACTTCTATTACAGTAGTCTTTGAGCTGCCTAGGGCTCGCAAGCTACACGCCGAGTAGCTCTTGCATAAAAGTGCGCAGCAACCCGGCGATGTCGAAGTCGGGTAGCAGGCAGAAAGCCGGCACAGCGAAAACAGTCCAATAGGGTCGGCGCCAACAGCTCGTGCTTCACACCAAAAGGGCACACAACTGGTGCATGCCATGCTGCTTCACCGTTACAAGGACTTACAACTAGTTCTCAGTTTAGGTAAGAAAGGTGGCCCCAAAGGAATCCCAAACCAAGCAGAGGACGGCAGTGAGTTAAACACAGTGAGAAAATTAGGAAGATCGCAGGCATAAACTACAACCACCTCACGCAGGACAAGTGGAATTAAAGGTCGCTGGAGTGGCCTTCGTCTTCCAGTAGACAGAAAAATATTAATTATATCTCTATCTCTACAACAGTGCTCTTTGTTTATGCTTCAATATTGTTACGATGAATATATGTAAACTTGCCTATCTAACCTTCTGGGAGGTAGTTTACTGACAGAACCAGTAGGCAGGTAAATAAAAAATGCTCTTGCAGCTTGACAATTTTGATGCAGCAGCATGCAATAGCACATCTCGAGCTTGTTTCTTGATCATCAATAAAGACTTGGAGGAGGCTTGAGCTTCGCCTTCAAGAGTAGAACACGATAACTTAATCGGGCCCCGGGCGCTTCGCATTCTCAATTGCTAGCCTAGCTTCGATTCTCGGTGGATGCCTTTGTGCTGTTGGCGCCGAGCCTATGGGACTGTTTTTGCTGTGCCGGCTTTCTGCCTGCTATCCGACGTCGATATGTCCTGGATGCTGCGTACTTTGACGATAGGAAACGAACGCCCGTGCGCGTAACAATGGCCGTTTCAAACTATGCTAAAATCATCATTTTGTGACTCAGCGAAGGGCTCACTACGCGTACGTAAGGCAAACGCGAACCTACGCAGTTGCTCACTCTGTTGATGTTTTTGCTGCTGCTGATGACGATTAAATATTGTCACGTGGTGGTGACGCTGACGAAGGAAGCAGTCTGCATGTTCAAGACGAAACTTTTTATTGGGGCGGACCTGTGCCCGAGAGACGAAAAATCTAAGCATAAGCAATAGACGCTGTACACTGATAGCGGCGAACAGTGCGTCGGCCATCGATAATCTGATCGGCGGGACGGCGCGTGTGCTTTTCTACATGCGGAATCGAGCATTCAAGCCTTATCGCTCGTGGCCGCGTTAGTTCGAGAATTAACTCAGCTGTTCGAGTTTGCGTGCTCCAGCCAGACAGATGATCCTGAAATAAACTGGAATGTTCGCAGACATTCTGGCGCGGTTTGCGCAACGCAGTAGCTACACGTGCAATGGGCCCGTAACATAAAACGTAGAAAGAAAGGAGTACGTGTAGCAATACATCTGAGCGGTTTGTAATGGGTGGGCCTTTAAAACACCCGCTCGTTGTGCAATTCACATGTTTGAAGCCTGGCGCAATTCTAAGCTTCTGCCACGCAATATTACATGCGTATAGGAGACTTTTCCCGCTACAGGACATTGATATAGTGTTGTTTTTCGAAGCAGTTTCGAGCAATGGTGTGGCTTTGTAGCAGGACACCTCCTTGCCACGCATGTCTGGGTTCGATTCTCACTCGAACCAAAGAACAGCAGAGCTCTTAAGCTCAAAGTTGGCCGTATGTCGTCGACAGATCATCATAACCCGGCACGCCACCTGTTCGTTCTCTTTTTCATCGCGTTCCTCCGCTTCGACGATTGGTTCTAGTCAACCGCACTGCACATAATAAGTGCACTGTACAAATTTCGTACCAGTGCACCAGCTCTGCTTTGATCCGCTTTGCGCGACTAAGTGCAAGCTGCGCTAATTTTTGTTGTTTGTTATATTTGCATCTTTATCGACTTTTGCTCACGGAAAAAGCTTATTTTTTAGCTTACCATCAACGACGCCGATGCCGACACGGACACGGACACCGGAATTATTGCGCAAACGAGCTCTTCAACGCTATCGCTTTAAAATGTAAAAAGAGCCCGCATTTCACACGGCCACACAAAGGGAAGGCGAGACACAGGCGCTGAAGTACGAACTCGTCAGTAGAACACTCGTGCCCCTTTTTCCGTTTCGGTGTAGGGAAATTCGCGCTGTTCCCACTTCTTTTAAGGCTGCGTAATCGCACCGATGAAGCAGAGGTGCCAGAGTGACGCCGCAGTGTTAGTACCTGGAGGACCGAGAGTGCAAGATGCAGATGGTTTAACCACAGCTGTCATAACGGGCGGAGGTGTATGACTTAGTGGTTGCGCGGTAGTGAGCAAACAACGTGACACGGCCAGTTGAGAATGGGCTAGCATGAAACCTCGGATTTTGTTATATGGCTGCGGTCCAGGACGAGGCAGTGCCGGGAGGAAGCATGGCTACCGTGATGGCTTACTTGCCCTAATGCAAGATGATGTTACGGTACCTGAGATCCTCCTCGAACAAGTGGAGCCAGATAGTAGGGCTTCCTTGCCAGAATTCGAGAAACTGTGACAGTTCCAGAAGTCAGTGCGCCGTGGTTTTATCCTGTAAGAACGCCGTGGTGATAGGCGGGTAAGAGCAGAGGTTGGTTAACTCGGTGTGGGTGTCTGATGGAAACTTCTACAATGTTTTTACACGGTCCCAGTCGCAACTTAGCCGCTGCAGCACGAAATGTTGGCTTCGAATATCGGGCCTTCACAACCGCTCTGCCTAAGAAGTCAAGTACTTCCATTCCACAAATTTTTGGCGCTACGTCATTGACTGATTCGCGGATGATCACACTGACATCAGTACGTGACATAGGGTTCTGATGCGGCGCTCAGGGCGACATTGCACGTCAGAAACTGTTACTGCGTGTCACCCTATGCCAACACTTTTGCCGACAACACCTGCCATAGCCGACCCCACCGTCCATCTCCCAATTGACATTCAAAGTCAATCAGCATGAATATCATCATTTGATGAACTAGTTTCCACATCAAGAACGCGCGGAAGGTACGCACCCTCCTCCGTCTGGTGCAAGAGCAGGTCTGTCTTTCAACACCGCCGCGCTACACGTGCCCTCTCGACGCCCACCATATGCGCCCTCCAGGCAGCAGTGGCCGAATTCTCCAGCGAGTCTCTAACACTCTCGTCCTGCTTACCTGTTCCTACGCCGATGCCGCAGAGCTTCAAAGCGTCTGTACTTCAGAAAAAAACGATTGCTGATCGTATCTTTACCAGCATTTGTGGCCCCGCGGCTGGTGCTCAATCGGTAAGTTATGCACGACACAAACATAAATCTCAATGCCGTGTTTCTTTCGCCCATCCATCCAGGAAATGCAGATCGCACTGATGCCTTTTGCCAGCAAGCGCGACTGTATCATTTCACGTGATACCCCTCCACATGCCCACCTATGTGCGCACAAACCAGATATGAATACTACCCGCCCACTTATCGACGCACAGGCTCACTCGACTCACAAGCATCTTATCCTTGTCATGCTGCTGCAACATAATCTCTCTGAACGCTTCTCGACGCATTATGGTAAGACCGCTGCGCTGTTCCCAAACGTCTCCTCCAGAATTCCTATCGATGCTAGTAGAGCCCGCACGCTGATGACCCATCTTAACAGCACACACTGCTCACGTTTCCCCTCTCCTTCCTATCCTCGCTCCTGTGCATTGGAAGTGAGATTCCGTCTATACCAGAAGCGCGGCAGGTATAGCCACCCACGCAGCAAGCATTGGTCTTGAATGCTCCCCCACAAAGTCAGCACTAGTACTCCGGCCATAGAATGTCCACCGCTTCCATAGCAATTTATCTGCATAACGCTCCGATACCGCAAAGCGCCCCTCCCTTATCCTTTACAGCCTATACTCAAATGACACGGCAAAACCAACATAACTCTCAAAACATAAAATCAGTACACTTACTCCGGCCTCCATCATGTTAAAAGAGTTTCACATGCGCGAGCAGCTTTGACGAAGCCGACAATTTCAAGCTGCTACATTTCTTTGTGCTTGGTTTCATTGTCCGTAGCTCTCCTACCTGGTAGACAAAAGTAGAATCAACGAATTGATCCGCCCGGCTACCAAATGAGCACTTCATTTCCCGAGTATTACTAGCACTCAGAGGCTCCATACATTAGGATTGCACAACACTAAACAAGAACTCATAGATGCACATCGACAGTCGCAGTACCTTCGCCTGGCTGGTACGGCAGGAGTACTTCATATAATGGACTCGCAAGGAGTTCGTATACCGGCACACACTGCAGAGTTAATCTCGGCCATCGTGTCATGCACGTCGCGCTTATACTCAAAGCCCTCCCATGGAATGGTCACCCAGAATACCATCAAACCTGCAGCGTCATGAGTGTCGTAACTCTCCATAAAGTATATGCCGACTTAGAGGATGTGCGTTGGTTAGATGCCGCGTGCGGTCCAGACCATTCGGTAGCTGTAGCTTATCATTAAGCAGCCCCCCTCTCACCCACTTCTTGATCCCTCTTGTAGCCGGAAGAAGGAGAGGAAGCTGCTATAGCCTTAGCAATCACCTAAATCAATGTTAATTACATAATTAGCGATTATAAAACAACCATTCTTAACTTTTCTCGTGGTCATGTGCATACCCGGCATAGCAGACATTGAAGGCATGCACCATAAATTCCGGTAGGCGCAATGCACTTGTTTGGGTGTCCTGCTCACTCTGGCAATACCAGAAATTAGGCCACCGATAACTTATTATTCAGACGAATAGTGACCCTAGCCGGCATTTCTGGCGTGAGCATGCGCACGCGTTCTCTGAACTCACCGAACCTTGCTTTGCCCGTCGCCTCTACCGACCTCCCCATCCCCGGTTTTCCCACACACAACAAATAATCTGGAGGCGATTCCAGACTGAAATCCTCCCACAACTGTGGTGATATCCTAGTTGCGCCCTGTTTCTCCGGATTACCATTTCTGCGGAGAGTCGCCTGTCATGTTGGACCACGTCCTTCTTTGGCTGTCCTGCCGACCCTTCCGCGGAGGGACAGCCCGCCATCGGAACATGGGAGAAATGTGAAGCAATGCTTTGCGTCACTTGATCGGGACATACAGGGAACTGGTGTGCCATGGCCGTGCGTACTCTGGGCACAATCGCAACGTCGGAGCTGTGCGATGGCCTAGGGCCTTCAAGGCTCCAAATTTGCCGGCCAAATAGTTTTTCCTTCCTTCTGTACATGCTGCGAGGGGCTCTGAGGCGGCGCGATTGCACCGAAGAAGACGAGGTGGCGAGGAGCGCGAGAAAAGCTTTCGAATCATTCAATCTTTGAAAACGGGTAGGTTCTTGCATTACATTGTATTACCATCCTTGAATCCACCCTCAGGCAGCCTTCATAACGCAATATTGGCATTAGATGTGCGCAAAGCAGTTGTCACCATCTCCCGCGAGACGATACTGCAAGGATTGGAAGATATTTGATGGAGCCAAGCCATTTGCCACTACGTTCTATGATACCAGATCAATCGCCCTGCAACTCTATGCATGGGTCCGATAAAGTTCAACGCTTTAAAGATGCCCACTCAAGGAACACCGCAAGGCTGTTGATCGTCTTTCTTTCTTTTCAACGTCAGGCTACGCACGCTGACCATAACGCTCACCCATGAACTCCGCCTTGGCTTTGCCATGTATGCACATAATATTACCCTTTGGATCACACTCGTTTCCTACGCCGAAGGCCAGCATACCCTGCAAACTGCCCTGGGTGTAGCGCAAGACCACCTGGATACAGCCGGGATGAAGTGTGCAGCAGCAAAAAACGTGACAAGACTCATTACAAGAAACCCAGCGGAAATATGAGCATGACCTAACACGACACGCTGACGCTAGTACAAGCACTGTTTCTGAGCTGCCTCACCTACCCCCACCCCCCCGCCTTCCAAGACAACCCCGAAAATAGAGCAGGAGCAAGCTGACACATTATTACGACTCGCAACTGAGGCAGGCCTTGGACTACCTACCAGTACAGACACAGAACACCTGCTAGCAGTCGGTTTGCACAATATCCCTTGAGGAGCTGGCAGCTACCACACTCATCTCTCAGCGAGAGAGACTCTGCAGCACATGAAGGGGAAATCTTTCTTGAAAGACTACGAATTTGCAGTCCCATCCCAATATTGTTAATAACCACCGAACTACTCTCACAAAATCTCATACTATGCATCGTGGCCCAGCCCATCCAGCAGAACAAGCACCCACACCAGCCATAAAGGACGCCGTGAAGCTCCAGTACAGATAGTGCAAGGACTCATTAATCGCCGTGATGTTTACTATAAAACCGTCAGTCCCTACCCAAGGCAGCAAGCGCAAGCTCCCGCCTACGCTCTCGCTGTAGCGAGCAGGGGCAAACTTGTGAAATACACGACCATAGTGACCTCATTATCCGCGGCAGCCGATGCAACCTCTATCTCTACCGCCATTCGAATGGCAGACTAACAGGGTATCTCCGCCTACATGATCTCAGACTCACAGGCAGCTTGTTACATGTACCTCAAGGGCATCTTACCCGGAAGGGCCATCCAGCTATTGAGGTAGTGAACCCCCCTTTTATCATGGGATAGTCTGGTGTCTGACCCATGCGGACGAAGATGGCAATAAGCTTGTTAACTGCCAAGCTCGAGTCCTCAGAGGTCGAGCCCCGGATTGCCCACCACTGAAGAGGACACAGATGTTGGGGTGACACGATGTGGCCTCTTAGACAAAGTTGAGGTCGCCGCATCGGGTAACTCCTCACAAGCACCTCAACAGACACCAAGCGGTGAACTGGCGCGTCCTGTAGACCATTACGGTTCCGAATCTGCATATTCTTCACATCGTGTACCCGGAGAGACATCCCAAAACATGCGCATGTGGTGTGGATGTATTCCAACACTAATACACATAACTTACAGCCGTCCAATGCGACACGCTACACTCCACTGTGGACATACGCACCCAATAAATACGTCGTCGTGGAAGGTGCGACTCGCTGAACGGACCCTGGGATGTCGATTGGCGACCCTGGGCCAGGCCCGGTGAACCGCTATATTCAGTGTCGCCTTCGAAGAAGAGCGCCACCTGCAATGAAACGTTTTTAAATATTGTTGTCTCTCTCCTCACTTTGCTCCAGCCTCCGCCGCTACCATGCTCATGCCAGTAGTTCTCGCACAAAATATTTTTAAGGCGAAAGCCTTAGATGCCTCATCAATTGCAAAAATTGAGCTCCGGAGTTTACGGCGTCTACGAGTGACACAAAAGAAATCACGTGGTGACGTCATCATGATATAATAGATTGACAGCCCGATGTTATCGTGATGTCATGACGACATCACTATGAGGTGAGAACGTCAACTCCCATGATGGCGCCACCACATTACACCGTCGGTTGTCAAAGGTGGGCCGATCACGGAGCCAGTGTAAAAGCAGGTAAGGTGCAGAAAGCTTGCAATGCATCCGATTCACTAGGCCGTGCAAAGCCACAATAGGAGCAGAAAGCTATTGGAGAAAGCTTTCGGATCAATACATCGACTGAGAAGAAGATGGCTTTCGCCTTCGCGTCGTCTTAAGCGAATTCATAACAGACCCTGTGAGTTTTTCTCAAGGCAGTCTTCGATAATATCAAGTTAAACCTCGAGTGTAATAACCAAGATGACCTATTGGGCGCGAGGAGTTAAGGAGTCGCCCTCTATCGGACGCGCCTCGATTGCGTGCTAGGTAGGATACTGCCGGCGCGCTCCCCATAGGTTTGCTGTCGGTGCTTTACGAAAACACCTCGCCGAATCCATCCATGACATTGCTGTAAGTACTTTCGAAGCGAGATATGTTCTTTACTGTCAAAATATTAATTTTCGACGCACGGAAGGCACACGATAGTTTACAGTCACTGTTCCTTTGCAAAAAACAGAACGCCCGCTTCACGCGTTAACCGCAATGCGGACCTATGAGCCGGCTTCCTGGCGTGAAAGGTAGTCAGTCGCCGAGTGCGAACTGTGTGAAATATCTTGTTAGAGTAAACCGCCGGTATAACCAAATGGAGCACAATAGAAAGAAGCCTCAAGGCAGCGATCGCACAGGTTCGCGGCGACCGACGGTGGTTCTATATGTATGAGTGTCTACATGTATGCATACTGAAGGTTTCGCTTTCACTAAGAGTGCGTTTTGGCACCGTGCTGTGAACTTCAGGCCGCAGAATATGAGAATGTTTGGGTACACGAACAACTATTGCTGTACGGACGCTGTCAGAGCAGGTAAAGAATTTCGTTGCGATTACGACTTCGGCGCGCCTACGACAACTTGTGATATGCCGTCCCAACTATTGAATGTTTTTTTTTCTTCGTTCTAAAGTCGTGTACGTTTCAACGTTACTTGACGCGTTGCCTTGCATTACATATTGATCGATCCTCTCAGCTGCTTCTGCTTCTTATTTCAGTGCGTTCGTTTCGTTTGGTGCTCACACAAGGCGTGAGCAAATGCAATGCCCTTTTAACACGAAAGTGTTTTATGCCGGGGTCCACCAAGACTTTAGTGACGTATTTCCGCCACGGAAATGACGTCGAAAAATTTACATGATCAGAAGGCAAAGAAAGAAAGTTCTGTCAACGGGCATCGAACCCACGACCTGTCGGTCCGCAACAACATATGCCTGACACGCTATCCACTGCGCCACGGTCACAGACTCTAGAGGCTTTACAAACGCGCCTTTTATATCTACCACTCTCCAGGTCAGCGGGGTGGTGTTGTCCCCTGGGAGATTTAAAGTAAAGTAATTCGTCATTACTGTGGCCTCCGCGACCAGCACCTGCAACGCCGTTACACGTCCCTCCCATTCGGCGCGTTTTCAATAGAAGTTCAATTTTGTCAATGCCTTAACACACCGCGAGGTGGCGAACATGGCGCAAGCGTTGTAAAAGCGTCGGCCTCGCTCATTTCATCACGCTAATCCAAACCAAAAATCTCTGCGACGCATGCCTGCCTCACCTGGCTGTAACACCGCATTCCCCGCTCACGCGCTCGCCCCGAGAAAAATCACGGCCGGGCTTCTGGGGCGGCACGACGGCACGACTAACACGGGCGTTAGTCGTCGGGATGGAGATGTACCACCAATCATCAAAGTCGGTGCATCCACGTTAAACGGTGCTATAGCTGCCAGACATCAATATACATTGTGCAAACGGTCTTACATCAATGTACAGTAAACATTCAGTTACTTCTGTAAGGGCACACTTTACTTTAGTGTTATTCCGATTCCTATGACGGAGCCATCAACCATTTTTTTTATTACGCTCCTTAATTATCATACCCTTTGCATTCTAGTGAACTTGCCACTCTCCATCATCAACAAATTCACAGACCATTAGGCTTCATCACTTCGAGATTGCTGGTGGAAGGAGAAGCAATCTGCGAGGCCAAGCATGTGCACTGTAGCATGCAACGCCAAGGAAGAGAAACAGAATAGAGTAACTTCCGCTGGACTTGTCTTGCAAACGTCATCTGTGAACAAGGACGTGAACTTGAATTAGTGGTAAAAGAAAGAGCAGTTATTGCAGCAACTTGCCGCTGCAAAGCAGGGTAACAAGAACGCGTAAAGGGAAAATGCAAAGTTTTAATGCGCACCTTCATTTGGCGAGTTGCCCAGAAATTTAGGCAGCAGTGTCGTGTCTAACGCCAAGAGCGCGGCATCTTTCCCAGATGAATAAATATGGCTCCAAGAAAATACATGGGGTTGGAGAAGCCGAACTTGAGTTCGAGAGTGGCACGAATAAATTTAGGCTTTTCGGCACGTAGTGTTTACGTCAGGTGAACGCAAGCTTGACTGAATGAATGTTATTGCCGACACAACTGCAGCACACATCAGACGTAGCATTTGACTCGCTCGCTATGTACATCCACCAGCAAACGTCGTGTATCTTATGATGGCGAAAGCATGGTACCTCATCAAGCGGGAAGATTGACCGTCAGTGTCCCGCGTCAGCGGCGTCAACACGAGTGATGTAAAAAATCGTAATCAAGTGATGATGTCAGCATATAACGTCATCGTGCCGTCACAGATCGCCAAAATTTGTGACGTCATTATGACGTCACCATGACACCAGAACGTGATGTCGCATGAATGACATAATGCAGCGCTAAAAACACACACACCACAAAGTAAGGAACACAAACCGACGGGACAGGCGCTACTCACAACTTTAATGAAGACTACAAGATTGTGGCACGTATATACACATCCCAATGCGCAAAACGCAACGTCACAAACCATGGGGGGCGTATCATATCAAAGATTTGAAAAAAATGTGTTCCGCATTGTACAGGAAGACTGACGTCTGACTGACGCAATCAACATTCTTCTGCTTGATGTAGAAAGCCTCGAGAAGTTCACGCGCCGTTTTATCATGGCTTCTGCCCAGAATCCTCGCATCATTAAATCTTGGCACACAAGAGCAGGTCTTACAATGCGCCGAAAGGTGCGCAGTGAAATTCTTCTTTAGATTGTTTCCTTCTTTTATGGTTTGTGACGTTGCGTTTGCGCATTGGGATGTGTATATATGTGCCACAATCTTGTAGTCTTCATTAAAGTTGTGAGTAGCGCCTGTCCCGTCGGTTTGTGTTCCTTACTTTGTGGTGTGTGTGTTTTTAGCGCTGCATTATGTCATTCAGCAAGCACCAACTCGCCCAACAACACGTTCTTCTGTGATGTCGCATGTTCACGTATTCACACATGGTTGCTTTGCACGCCGATCACGGAGGCGGTGAAAAACCGCGTCATGGGCAGAAAGTTTTTGGAAGAGGCGGGGGAGAATCGGCTGACAAGAAGACGAGAAAGATGGCTTTCGCCTTCCAGTCATCTTAGGGGAATGCGTAAAGTACCCTGTGAGTTTTTAAATCCAACGTATCTAAATAATGACTTATGTAAATGCAGCCGATTTTGTTGACGCTGAGCACGAGGCCGACAATCGCACGGGAATGTTCTGAAATGGTATCGCCCCTGGTAAAAGGTAGCGCCTTTTCCATCCTGTGGAAGATATGCACCATTAGCCGGCGGGAAGCGCGCACGAACAATCGTCTCAGTACGCGCTTTTTGCTACTCGCCGAACATCGCAGCCCCGACGCAGTAGTGAAATTCTTCGTCGAGGGAGGGATTCCTGGCCACACGACTCGTAGCCGATGACTGCTTGCCGGTTGTTAGCTTCACAACCCACGCTTCACGCAGTTTCTTGTCCCGCGGGTAGCAGTGCAGGCTGACACCAGGCTCCGTTGCGTAAGTCCGGCACTGCGGCATCAGAAGTAGAGCAGCATGCACGTCGCCTTCGTAGGCAGCCACTCTCCTATTACAGTGGGATCAATTGTGTTCAAAATGCGAGACAACCCCCGCATTTGTACAGACCGCAGCGCAGGTGGAAATTGAAACTCGTTTTCCAAGCACGTGAAAGCGCTCCAGAAGCAGCCGACGAGGCCGGTGAGACCACATGATCCTGCCAAGCACGTCACGTCGACGATGGCGCCGGCGTTTCCAGTGGTGGTCCTCGCCCCGAATACTTCAGATTAGAATATCACTCAAAATTGGAGGCCTCTGCTGCGCTGTAACCACAAATCACGGTATTTTCGAACCGTATGTTGATTCTCAAACGCAGGGAGTTTCATCTTCGGTCTTGTTAAAAAGCTGCGGTCCGGAATATTATTTTTATTGGTATTACGAGCACTTTGTTGGGCCGACCAATAATTGACACATATTGCTTTCTTGCTCCTAGATTCCTATATCTGACTTACTCAAGCAGGGACCTTCTTGGGGTTAACATGAACTTGACCATCGATATAATCTCTGTAGATACCGACTATTTTAGTGGTTTAAATAAGCTGCTATCAACCTGCGACCCGTAAGTATAAACTTATGCACTGCATGATGTTTCATACGTTATTTTTCAGAGCGTTTTAGCGTAAGTTTATAGGCGGCATGACACTGTCATGTGTAAGCTAGTGCGTAATGAGCAATTTTCTAAATAATCATGTGTAATGAATGTATGTTTTCTAGTTTCTTAACTGACGAGCAGATATAATGCTCCCTACCATACACTCCAGTTGTGTTATTTTGATTTCAATTACATGAAATTAGACGCATCAGTAAGAAAAGAGCCTATACACGTTCGTTTACTTGAATAGCGGCCCTGCGATGTGTTTGGGACTTCCCTACTTAGCGCAGGAATGAGTGTAGGAATGATTGCCGAGACTAACGCAAAAAGTATTCAGCAATTTGTGGACGAAAACTGATGTTATTAGTCTTGAAAGTACAAACCTCGAGCAGACGACGGTAAGAAACGTTCCCTTTCGTATTTCACACTCTTGCTGACGTCAAAGGCCGTTTCCAATGACCACGCGCCACTTATAGAGACATACCGGAAATCTCGCAGACCCGGACTGGGGTTCGTTTATTTTTAATAAAGTTGTTCTCTCTCTCGCCTCATGGTGGCCTTCACACAGTGCCTCACCAGCGCTCTTTTAGATGCGAAGCAGCTCTTGCTCGGGGCTGTGTCCGGCGGCGGTGGTGGCGTCCGCGCTCCACTGCGCATGCGCCTACTCTTTCTCCCACTCTTCTCCTTGAGGCAGGTGTTCGGAAACTTGGTGTGCGCCCCCAATGCTGCTTCGCATCCCGTCATGTTTCCCTTGAGAGGGAGATGGTGTAATTTTTGACGACGTTGCTACCATGGCTATGACGAACCACGTCCCATGGTTTGTCGCGGTCCCATGGTTTGTCGCGTGGTGCACACAATGAGTGTGGATGATCTAACAAACCTTGAGGGCGAGTTCTTGGGACGTAGCAATGCCCTGCATGTAGCGGCATATCTGGACACGCCATTGCAAATTGAGAGTGCGTCGCTGAGCATAGCTGAACACCGCGCCACGCGAGGATGGCTCCGAGGGCACGGACGAAACGTTACCGCCCGATGATGCGGAAGGCGTCGGTTGGTAAGCGTTTAGAATTTTTTTATTGCGATAGCAATTATATGGACACTCTGGGTGGTTTTTGGACGTCGCCGTCATGACGCGGAAATGTATATATGTGTGTACATAAATAAAAGCCAGAAAAAGATAAATCCGAAGAAAAAATTTCCGAAGCAGGACACTGGTATTTGAACCTGTGGCCCCTCGCTCCGCAGCGCAGCGCGTTCGATAACAAGGCCACGCGCCATCCGTTTTTTGAAGACTAACGGCGAGCTACTTACATACAACATATGCCGCCGGCGGTACGCAGAGCTCGGATGTGCTTCAGCGTGGGCATTATGACAAGCGAAATTGCCCGAAGGGCGCGCTTTAAAGAAACGCTCCAAGCTTTTGCTTCAATGTGAAAACTGCCCTCGAGACGCGCACAAAAAGTGGCCAATTGCTGTACATACTCGCGATGTGGAACGCCAAGTAAACAATGCGTCGAATGCCACCGCGCGGCAGGACACGCGGAGAAGTAACAACTGTGACAGTTGTTTGCTCGCACTCGTCCTGTGTACACCTTTGCGTTATTTTTGAGCGTCCTTCCTTGCATTTGAGCGACGCGCTTCAAGTGTCGAGCCCTGACCGCTGTTAGTACATGCTCGTCTTGTGTGCAAGAAAACGACATCCGCGTGCTGTTGTGCAATGGACGCCAGCATGCTGACGCTGACGCCCTGTCGCGCTCTGCCTTGCCTGACGACAATGCCCAAAGCTCGGTGTCTTACTTTGCCGTTTCTTCCATCGACATTCACACCGTCGCTACCGAACAGCGCAATCACCAATGAATTGCCTCACTGATAGGCTTGCTGACTGATCCATCGGCCACACCATGCACTCGCGCGGTGCGTCGTCAAGCCCATCATTTCGCCGTTCGCGACGACCTCCTCCACCGACGCAATTACAACGGCGACGGCCGCCAGTGGCTACTAGTAATACTCCGCAGGCTACGTTCTCACATATGCGAGTCGTTCCACTCTGATTCGCACTGTGCACACTGTGGGGTATCGAAAACCTACCATCGTATTCGCCAACGATGCTTTTGGCGAGGGATGTACCGCTACGTGGAGAAGTTCGTTCGCTCCTGCATCGATTGTCAGCGCCGCAAAACTTCAACGCACCTGTCGCCAGCAAGTCTGCAACCTCTACCTTGCCCTGACCGACCGTTTGGGCGCGTTGGCATCAATTTATATGGGCCACTTCCCCTGACGTCCGCTGGTAACCGCTGGGCCATCGTCGCTGTAGAGCACCTCACGCGATACGCTGAAACTGCCGCCCTCCCTGCGGCTACAGCGAGCGATGTGGCCTCCTTCCTGCTCCAACGATTCATCCCGCGTCGCGGTCCACCCCAGGAGCGGCTCAGTGATTGAGGCCGTGTCTTCTTGTCGGAAGTCGTCGAAGCCATTCTCAAAGAGTGCAACGTTCTTCGCCGCAAAACTGCTTCTTACCACCCGCAGACAAATGGCCTTACCGAACGCTTTAACCCTACGCTCGGCGACATGCTCTCTATGTACGTCGCTGCCGATCACACCAATTGGGATGCTATTCTGCCCTTCGTCACCTACGCGTACAATACCGCCCCTCGGAGCACTACTGGTTTTCCCCATTTTTCTTACTGCATGGCAGGCACCCGTCGCACACAATCGACACACTCCTTCCATACAAGCCGGACCGATCTGAGTGTGCGCCTGTTTCTGCCACAGCCAGACTTGCTGAAGAGTGTCGCGAACTTGCCAACACCTTTACTACACATGACCAAGAGCTGCAGAGGAGCATTCGCGGTGACACAACCACTTCTGAGCCCACGTTCCTCCCTGGAGCGCTCGTATGGCTCTCGATCCCTACCACTGCAACTGGCCTTTCTTCAAAACGGCTGCCCAAAAATGAATCTTCTTACCGTGTCGTCTAACGCACGTCCCCTGTAAACTACCTGATCGAACCCATTGACCCATCTTCGGACATGCGCCGCCGAGGCCGCGACATTGTCAACGTGGAGCGCCTCAAGGTCTACCATGACCGGCTCATAGTGACAAGCTGTTAGGTCACCAGGCGGCTCCTTTTTCGTACCCGGGGTAATTGTAGCGAAGCCGTGGAACTGTGCAGTGGGTCGCCCTCTTCGGCTCCTTTCGGATAGAACGCAGCTCGTGCTGAGAGTGGGCGCCGCCTAGACTCGCTGTCGTATATTGTCGCTGAGTGCGCGTTAATAAACGTCTTTACATATATATATATATATATATATATATATATATATATATATATATATATATATATATATATATATATATGTATATATATATATGTATATATATATATATATATATATATATAAGTGTACATTATTGGTTCAATGGGCCAGTTCTTTTCGAGTAATGGGTATAACACAACGGAGGCGTTGTCAACAGTGATATAACTCATCCCCCGAGGAAGGGAGGTCCCCTCCCGAAACTGTTGGGAAACAAATATTTATATCACTGTGGATAACGCCTCCGTTGTGTTATACCTGTATATATATATATATATATATATATATATATATATATATATATATATATATATATATATATATATATATATATATATATATATATATATATATATATATATATATATATATATATATATATATGTGTGTGTGTGTGTGTGTGTGTATGCGAACAGCACGGCGACGTCAAAAACCCGCCGAGAGCGCCCATATAATAGCTGTCGCAGTAAAAAGAAAGAGTACTGAGTGTGCGTAGGTCATGCATGTGTCTGAAATTCTTTCCATCAGTATATCGCTAAATGAAGGCGCAGGTAAGACGTCCCTGAGAGTTCAAGACCATCAAAATTCTTTACAGCAGTGTCGACACAACCTTTTTAAATATACTGAGCGGAATAATAATTTTAATGGAATCTCGCTTCAGAAATTTCCTTTAAGACGCGGAGGCCTCATTCCATAGTGACGTTCAAATGCGCATTTGTAGTCACATGTTCAAGAAGTTGCGCAGCGGCTTCTTATTCAATTTGATGCTTCTTGAACCGCTCGTTGCCGCTGCTGTTATCCGCAATGAAACTCACGCACGTACTCCTCCTTTGTTCGCCTCTGCCTCGTTAGTACAGGTATTGCGTCTCTCCTTTTTGTTGTTCTGTTACTTGTGCGTTATAAGTTCTTACCATGCGTTACAAAGAAGGCTGTATTCTTCTGGCTCCAAAAGGAAGTCTTCTGCCTCCCTCAGTCCCCTGAGCATGGATTCCATCGACTTCTTCATGGGCCTGAGCTTGCTTCTGATTTCATCAGTATACACCTGAACAATTTACACTCCAATATTATGGCGGCAACTTTATATAAAGTTGTCTCACAAATCTTTCTTTTTCTAGGTCGGCACTTTATAACTATGCAGGCCTCTTGGGCATAGTTCCATACCTTCAGTATACAAATATAAGCACCGACGATGTCCAATCAAATGAGTTAACTCATGTCAACAGGTGGAACGAGGAGCAATGCGTGAATTTATTGGACAAACATGCACCTGACATCCTTGACTATGTATATGTCGCCAACGTAACAAACCCTGAAATTAAAAGAGAGGTAAGCCGCAAAATCGTACAATATATGCTGAATTATATTCTGCATCATGTTGTACACAAGAATTTTCTCTTCTCATTTAAGAATGTTTCCAACTAGTTATGGGTAAGTGCCTAGAGTGACAGGTGGTTCCACAATCCGCCATACCTTTGCCATTAGCATAAAACTGCTAAGCAGTCCATAAGCACTTTATATGTAAATCATTTCTTGGGCTATCTATCTATCTATCTATCTATCTATCTATCTATCTATCTATCTATCTATCTATCTATCTATCTATCTATCTATCTATCTATCTATCTATCTATCTATCTATCTATCTATCTATCTATCTATCTATCTATCTATCTATCTATCTATCTATCTATCTATCTATCTATCTATCTATCTATCTATCTATCTATCTATCTATCTATCTATCTATCTATCTATCTATCTATCTATCTATCTATCTATCTATCTACGTCTTGATGTACTCGTGCTCGTTTTGTTAATATAGTTCAACCAGAATTGGAATGGCGCGGCGTGTGTGTGTGGGCAGCGTAAATTACAGGCTGTGACAACAATAGCATGACGTGCATGACAAGTACGTCATTACTTATATGACAAGATATCGTGGTGATGCCATGGTGGCCATTTCGATATCTTCCTATCTATACGAGTTTGAGTCACATGGCGTGCACGTATGACAGAGACGAACGACATGTGATGACATGAATGTGAATCATACCTGACATTTGACCAAGGGTGGACAAGAATGACGAAGCGAGTCTGCACTCTGAGCTAAGCCTCAGAGCTAAGCTGGCTAAACGTTGCCTTGAACTTCCTAATGCTGATTAGTGTTTCTGAGTATTGGATCGTGCGTTCTTATTTTCCTAGTGGTGACTAACTGTGTCTTGTATGGAATATTGTTTGCTGTCGTCTAGTAGTAGCTTGTTTATCTAGTGTAGTGCTTTCTTTACTAACTTGATTAGTGTTTAACAAGTAAGTTAGCAGTGGGTTGTTTGCTAACTGTTGGCTAATAGTGGCTAGTGTTTAATATTGGCTGGCAGTGCAAAATGTCGGCTAGCACTTAATGTAGGCTGGTGCTGGCTAATGTTAGCCAGCAATGGCCTATTTTTGATTAAATGACGGCTAGTGTTGCGTTGCGTCAGTGTGTTGGGTTTGCCTTCCGTAAATGCACACTTTAAAATTGTTACTCATAATGTTTTATTCAATTCAGTTAAAAAGCTGTAGGGGTGATGAATTATTTTGTGAGGGCGATCAGTTCCAAACGTATCAAATACTCGCCAACATCGGTCGAGATAATCTAACTGAGTGCCCAGTCTAAGAGTTCTCACATCAACTGCCGATATTCAGCGTATTGGGCATTTTTCGACAAAAGTATCGTAATGTAAGCAAAAGCGACAGCCTACTGCAGCAGTTACTTACTTGATAATGCTATCAGTAATTCAGAATCCAGAACAGTTTGGTCCTACATAATCTCCGACCTTTGGATGGGTGCCACCATGTTTGTTTAGGCAAAGCTTCTGGGAAATGTTCTGGTGCTAGCCGCGGAATTCAAACAGCGTGCCCGGCGTAAAACCAAAATGTAATTCGCCTCTTGCTATCTATTAGCGTCGAAAAAGGTCTCCCCATTTGAGCAGCTGAGGCAAAGTCTGGCTGATGCTTTCATTTTCTGTTTACATTCAATCACCACGAAACAAAAGCCTGCGATTGCTTGCCTTTCGAAGTGGTTTATTTTCAAACAATATAGGAGAATATTTAAAAAAAATTGTGCTTTTTGCATATTTAAGCCTCTCATTTCAGGTGGAAGAGATTGGACAGAGATTGAATGAGACATTCGCCGAAATTCTTCAAAACAACAGCTGGATTGATAATCAGACAAGAACATCGTTGTTGAAAATGGTAGGTCATCTACCCTTTGTGCGGCTGTACAAAAATAAATCCCAGTTTTACGCAAAAAGCAGAGCATTAGTAGCAAATGGAATGCATTAGATAGCATTAAGTGAACTTCAGGTTTATAGGTTCCAGCTAACTATACCGCAAGCTTTGTGCCACGTGCGTATAGACAAATATTTGAACAGGGGACTTAAACACATCAAGGATAGCATAGGTGTTTCGTAGAGCAAGTGGATATGCAGATAAATTCAGTATTCTATGTCCTGCTCAGCAATGAAAGACCTAAATTTAACACTAAACAATCTTTAGGCCTCCCCCCATAGATTTGTTTCATTTACTTCAAATGGCAAGAGGACATCATGCACATTTGTTAGTTCTTTTACAATGCGAAACAATGAGTATTACGACCAGTGAAACCAACAGCACAAAATTACTGGACTTTTTAGTGTATTTAGCTTTCGGGCACAACCTGAGCTTCGGAAGCCTTTCAGTTACACTAGGCTCATAGTTTAAAATAAAGATGATTCGGTTACAGTTGTACTTTTCTGATAAGAGCGGCCTATATTTTGGAGCAATCATAAAGCACTTATAAAATACTGTGGCAATTAAACAAGTTGTGCGGAAGACGCCAGTGCAAAGGAAAATAGTCGAAAAGGAGAAAATATTCTTACCCATACTGTATCGCGAGATTGGAAGATAATCTATGCAGAGTTCTAGGAAACAAAACTTTCCAGGTGAAGAAAATTTTTCCAGCAAGCTTTTCCGCTCTAGAGTTCGAATCGGTGGCGGCCGGCCTAGCAAGTGAGCTGACCAGAGGGCCACCAGATGGCATACAAAAGCCACGCTCACAACGGCAAATCTGACTGTTCGCCAGTGCAGGCTGATTAGTCCACGGCAAGGAAATCTGCGGGAGCGTTCGAAAAAATCTGTCTGGAGCTTACTGAGGCGGGAAAGCCTATTCAGAGTATTCCGATTACCTAGCGCGAACGTGCCATGTGGAGAATCCGACAACTCTTAGCACGCCAAGATATGGAAAATAAATTCTTTAGAGATTGCAGTTGGAGGAAGACCATAAAATAAAAACAAAATTGCCATTCACCTATTTTTAGCAGGAAGCTACACGAAAATATACAAATTTACAAGAAGGAAACTATCCCAGCTGACGAAAAATAGGTCTTGATCTTGGGTTCGCACCCCAGGCTTTTCCGGGGCTGTTGCTTTTTTCTTTCTAAGAAATTCCAGTACATTTATTGTACTTTCACACTACTGACAGATTGGTGACCACATTTCCCTTTCACGAATCTTCCTCCCACTCCGAGCTTCTGCAGAACTGATGTGTCATATTAGGTGCCCAGCTTTCACAAGGTTGAATTGTCCATTAATTCGCGCTCGTGCTGCCTGCTAGCCTGCTAACCTTCTAGCCTGCTGGTTAAGCACAGTCGGGAGAGCGAACGCCATGGTAAGCGCTCGTGCCTGTTTCTAAACCCAGACTAGGTCAAACTTTTGTCAACTGGAAAGCTTTTTTTCTTAGATATCGGTGTAGAATTACGTTGCCAAGTGTTAGATTACTATTTTCTTTTTTATTACAATGTGCTATAATACCCAATACCATAGCCAAAAAAAGCAAAAGTTCAGGGCAAGGGGAATCTTGAACACAGGAAAAATTCGTGAACACGGAGTGTCACTGAAGCAGATGTTCCGACGAGCGGACTAGTCTTGCTCAAGCCTTGGGGAAGAGAAGTGCGCGTACCAAAACGTCGGCTCCACCGACACCCCGTGTTCACAAATTGTTCATCTCTCTAATACCATAGCGTATTTCAAACGCAATTATCAAAGAACTCCATCTGGCTTGCGTTACATATGAATAGTTCGACGAAATATAAATAGGCGCGTAATACAGCCACCCGGGGATTATTTGGAAACTTAAAGAACGTTCAGTTAATAGCATAAAAATGGGAGCCAGCGCTGCTTAATCATGACGGATGGTAGGCACTCGCCGTCATGGCTACGAGCGGCGCTGACTTGACGACATTCCCAGCTTTAAAAGAAAGGCGCGAATTGGGACAACACGAAAGTGAGACAGCAGGACGAGCACCACTACACACTGATGTATTGGCCTGCACATCTGAGCAATGTGTTGTCGCAATTTGCGGCTTTTCTTTCAATATGAAAAAGTAACTAGCCCCTGAAGAAGTACTTCTAAGATAGCATTACGATGTTTGCGTGCACAGAAATACCCTATAAAGTGGATGGGAGGATGACCGCCACCCTAGATCAATTGGTAGAAAATCGGGCGCGTTAACAGATGGTAACAGGTTCGGCCCCTGCCAGCGGCAAGTTGTCTTTTAGTTCACTTTAGCTTCTTCACGTTAAATTCATAATTACTGCATTACAATTAAAACTACAAATAACGTCCGCTATGCCTTCCTTGGTCTGATTGCCTGTTGGTTTTCATAGTGTTGTGACTAAGAATAAAAAGAAGTCCTTAAATTCGCTTTTTTATGTACTAAGAGTTTTTTAATCTACACGATGGTCCACTATACGCAAAATGCTTTGCGCATGGCCAAATATTGCTTGTGAACTGGGCATAGCATGCGCTGTCAGGAACGCCGGATACTCAAAGTACACGAAAAAAAAAACGTGGCCGCACCACCCGAGGCATCTGATGACCGAGTAGATTCAATGAAGTGGTCATCGTGTACTCTGTGTTGCGTAGGTTCCGAACTGACGCTTGTATTTGCTTTTGATCTGAGCAGTGAAGCTTCGGCAGCAAAGTATTAGTGACGACTGGCACCGTTTTCGAGAGCCATGCTCAAATTATCAATGCTGTAAGCTTAGCGAGTAGCGCCGTCAACTTCTGGAATCTCAGAGTACATACGTATTTCTTAGTTCTTCTTGCTCTCCATAGCTGATGTTACTTGACATGGGCGTTTTGTTCATCACTTCGTTCAAATGTAAACTATTGTTCTGTTATAATGCTATATTATCCAAAAGAAACAGACCTTCACCCTGTCAACAATGTTGTAGTTCGTGGCAGTAAATGCAGGTTCATTATTTTATACTTTGCGTGAACGCAGATGCGTTGACTAACAGAAACACGAGCATTGCGGGCGTGTTTTACGCGTGCGTACAATAAAGCTTTTTTGCGGACTTTCCTGCGCTATCTGGTGTAGGCTATCCTATATTCCGCAATGCCTTTCCGCATGGCGGAATAGCAGACAGGCTGAAAAACGCTTATCTAAATGCAAAGTGCACGTAGCGCGAAGTTGTTTCGGGAAACTCATAAACAGGGGGGCAAGCGATCGCGTGGAGGTTTCGAACACTTAACCAATTGTGGTCCGAACATCTGCAATGATTTGGCCATCTTATCGAAACGGCAGTCGAAGATAAAATAAAAGTTACCTTGGCGCTCATCTTTTCCTGGACTAACTCAAGAGTTGGTCCGGGAAAACAGAATGGCGAGAATTCAATACTTTAAACACAGCAAGATTTTTTTTTCACAAGCATAATTGTACGAAATAGGGCAATGTATTGCACCAATACGCATTTCCTGCGACTCCAACAGGCGATATACATGCATTCAAAGACAAAACACAAAGGCAGAAACTACGTGTGCTGTGATGCTCACTAATATTTTTACATATTCACCGTATTTGCTATCGGCATAATGCCGACAACATGTGGGGTTAGTACCACTGGCATTAAGACATCAAAAAATAATTTTGTTGCTCGTTTTGCCAACGGACAATTTCTTGCGAACTATTAGCATTGCCACAGCAATGGCACTCTGATATATGGGCCTAGTCATGAACCATAAGCCATCTGCTATTTCAATGAAAATCGGATTTTGTCACAACATTGTTTTCTGAAGACAATGCGTAAGCTTTGCCGATGCATCCATTGGTTCGATGCGGTACTACATGCCACTAATAGCGTAGGAAATGTGAATAATGCCGCGATATTCAGCTATCTTGTATATCATGTCGAGCTGTCTTCAGAACAGGATTCATAATAGTGAACGCTCGGGTAATTATTACAATAACTCTTTTATTCACAATGTGTAACTGCAAGCATGAACAACAGAATCATTCTTAGCAATAAGTATTTTCCTTAATAAGCGATAATCGTGTATGAAGCGATGAGATAAAGAAATATGGCATCCCTAACACATCAGCTGATATTTGAGGAAATTCTGTGCTATGAAAAATATATATAGAGAAAAACATTAGAAAATACTCTACCTATGTTTAGAAAAAAATGTTCAGGCTTACTGTAGATCTTAAATAGGCATTGTGCATTAACCACTGCGGTGATTATGCCGTGTATGACCAATAATAATCAAAGGAAGTGGCGGTGAATTTATTCTGTGTCCATCAGCATAACGGTATTATTGTGTTCCAGTTGGGAGAACGGGAGTTGAGAATTGGTTACTCGGACACACTACAGAACGTATCGGCCCGTGAAGCTCGCTACCGATACGTAAGTACTGAAAGAGAACTGGTCGCGATAAATTAGCACAAATACTCAAACGACAAGCAGCACACGGAAGGAGACGAGGACCTTGTGCTTGTTCTCATTTTAATATTTCCCCTAACGTATCTCGAACAGTTGTCCACGACCAACTTGCATTCTTCCATCGAAACATGAATTCGGCACATACTTCTAGAACACACTATAACACTAATTTTCCCTGATTAAGTTGGAGCGAAGAAGAATACAAAGCGCGTTGCTTAAGACAAATATGACTGTACGCTTCAAGGTTTTTTTTTTTTTAAAGAAGAGCTTGTTTTATTATGAGAGCAAATATTTTTGAGGCGAAGGCTTTACGTGCCCCATCCAACGCGAAAATTCACCGTCGGCGTCCGCGGCGTCAACACGAGTGATGCAAAATAATCATCACGGGATGGCGCCTCCACATGACGCCATCAAGACGTCACAAATCACCAAAATTGGTGACGTTAACATGACGTGACTACAAAGTCACATCATGACGTCCTCACATGACATACTCGCCTGGTCATAAGTTCGCCAATCACGGTGCTGCTAAAGTTAAACTAAAATAGATATTAACAAAAGTTTGTGAATTAATCTCTCAATTATGAGTTTGAAGGCAGTATATACAGACAGGTCTATAGAGTCACAATTTGTGACGTAGCTATTTAGAGTAAAGGAAATCGAAAGCAATTTGAGATACCTATCTTCGCATTTCAAAGCCCCGATCCACGCGATATCGAAATAGTGTGTGCCAAAAACGCACAAAAGGCGGCCACTGAGTTTCGTCAAGTGGCAGCGTCCTGTGACGATAAATATATGAAATATGATTGAAGGCTCATGACAGCACAATCAGGTTAGGAAAAACGCGAAATCGTCCCAAATACATAAGCGGATCGCTTATTTTTGGCGTGTAATGTGTGCTGCTGTGCTGCTTATCTATTTCCTTCTATAACTATAAATAGTGTGCCGACCACTGTCTCGTTTCTCTCGCAATTTGCAAAAAGAAACTTCGCAGTGTCTGCCGCTGAGTTTGATGCTTTACGCTGCGAAGCTTAAAAACTATTACGCTTGCACGAACAGCGCGGGAGAACTACAAAAAAAAAGATATATTATTTTTCGAGGTTGGTGGCACAAAGGTCATCACCCCGTTATAAAGGGCGCGCTCATAGAATCCATCTATCCATCCTCGGCTCAACCGCTGCTCGGCAGAGCGGGCACGCGCATTGGACGAAAACACGTGTACGTAAAAAGCAGCGGTCCCTCAGCATGCGGGAGGACTGTGGTCGTAGTTTCGCGGAGAAAATCTTGCTGCTTGAAATGACACCTGATAAATAAACTTAAGAAAATAATTTTGTGGTCTATCTGCAGCAAAATTATTTTTGCTGTACTCTAGGAAAATTCAAAATTTGCGAAATTTTGAAGCCAAACACGCGCTTCGGTGTCCGCGTGATCCGCGTGTCATGTCGAACAGCGCTAATAAGCGCTAGAGAGAAAATTATTGACGCCATGCTGATACCGCTCCTAAAACAAGGTTCCAGGAGCGACCACTGCTTACAATAAAGCGGAACGCCCACACATCGCTTAAAACAACTCCCAAAAACGATCCACCGACAATTACGACACTCCCTAATGCGAACTCTGAGCACAGCTTCGTGTTGGGGCAACGCCAACAGTATTTTAAGTTTTGGATGTCTGCAGTTGTAGCAATATAATATTCGTGACACACCGCCACAGAAACTGCCCGCGCTCGAGTTCTACGCACACCACCCTCTGCCTTGCAGGCGTCGCGAACCAAGCAAAACACCGACAGTGCTCGAGTGCTACGCACACCACTCTGTGCACTGCAGGCGTCGCGATACAAGCCAAAAGCCGACAGCCCTCTACGACAAGCGAAGCCAGCCGCAGTGCACGTGCCAGCTCTGTATCCGCACGATCTCCGGCCAAGGCACCAGCCCGCATGACGGAGGAAGAAAGTAAGGTTAAATACCTGCGGCTCGTTGTATCGACAGACTCCGCGTTCGTTCTTTTTTGTCCTCGTTAGCTCTATCGGTTACGCCGACGCCACCAACGTCAACGATGACGCCGCTCTACGCCGGAACGGGCGCCTAAGAGCTGCGCTCTAAAAATAGCTCCACTAACGTGAAACTTGGGACGTGCCAAGCACCGGTGTTTCCCAAAGGGACCTGTCAATGGCAGTGAGAGGACAGTCACTGCTACGGACAGCGTCCATCGCAGAAACAGAGCTTCTCCTGAGCCGACGCGCCGTCTTATTTGCCTGAGCCAAGGGGCCGTCTTATATGCGGAGAAGCGCACGTGCCGTTGTCTTTCGCGGGTGAGCGAGCGTTCTCGCGAGCTTTGCCAGAGCGAACGCGCCGTCTTAAGGCCGAGACAGACGGCACGATTTTCCTTCCGATGCGATGTCCGACGCGGCGGTGCGGCAGCCAGAATGGTGGCTGTCCAATGCTATGAAAGGTCACCACTCCGGCTGCCGCACCGCCGCGTCGGCCGTCGCATCGCATGGAAAATCGTACCGTCTGTCTCGCGCTTTACTTGCCACTTCCTTTACCGTGACAGGCGAGGGCAGGAGACACCGTGACAGGCTACGACGACAGGAGACCGCACAAGGCGCTTCGCACCTAAATGCCCACGCAGGAGACGCAAAGCTAAAGCGACCTGCTGGTGCAAGTAAGATAACCTGCCATTTTTTCCGGCAAGATGTCGACGCGAGGTGCCTTCATTAAAATTACGGCACTTATCGTCACGGGACACCCCAGTAATATGTAACGTAGCGGCCAACATTTCTCTCCTTTCCGCACAATCTCTTTCGATTTCGCCCGGCTGGCGCCTTGAAACGCCATAATGAACACTACAGATTACGTGTATTTATTTGGGTAAAAAAAAACAGCGTTTAGCCTTAAAATGAGACGTCCTCAAACTTTTGCATATGTACAATTATCCTCATGTTCATAAAAGCTAATTAAAATATTTTCTTAATCTTTCCTGCGAGTTAAGCAGCCGCAAGTTATTTCCGCCTTCGCGTAAAGTACGCTCCCATGGCGACCGAGATCTCAATGTTGGAATTTTTATAAAAATACACATAAGCTAAAAAACCCTGTATACAAGAACGTCTACACACAGTCTCTGAAATGGGTACCCGAAAATATGAAAGTTGAAAGGCTCAGTATTGTGCTGTCGATTATTTCAAATATATTTTGAGGTCGCGCTTACTTTTGCATACAAGTTCCATTATTTTTGTTACAGGTGCCACTTTTTCCAATGAATATATCATTCCCAGAAGCCTTGTACTATATTAAACAGAATAAATACAAAATACAACACTTTCTGTTGGAGAATCCACCCAGACACAGTTACAGGTAAGTGGTCAAGCACCATCAAATATGATCTGAATTCGAACGGGCGAAGATTTTTTGCCTGAGTGTCTCTAAATATAAATTCCCGAGTGATGTACAAGAGGATTTATTTTCACAGTATAGGCTGGACCTGTGCGCCGGTATTTCCGCCCCCGGCGGCGGCGCGCTGGTTTCAACGAATCGGTGGCGGCGTGGCGCGGAATATAGGGAGGAGGAGACAAAAAGTGGATAGCTAGAGGGAGGGCGGAAAGTAGTCCCTTGATTTTAGAATAAGATGATTGATCCCTCTGTCACAGGAATCGGTATAAGACGAAAGTGAACCGTGTCATCAAAGAAGTAGTTGATTGCTTTAGTGCAGTGGTATATCAAAGTTTGTATAATGTCTATTGTAGTTTGGAAGATGTACCACCGCCTGATGTGTACACAATCACGTTGACGCTTAGTGGCGCATCACTGTACCGACGACTAACGCCCATGATCATGATTTAACTCTTGCGGTAGCTGAAGTTCTTAACATATACGTGGCCACCACACATGGTGAAGTATGGCATTGGGAGCACATAATAAACACTGATACTCGACATGCACTCCTCCAAAGCGTCGTGAAAGGCGAAGAGAAACGCTACACGAGTCGTGTCTCCCCTCTAGCCTGTCAGTTAATTCTCACAGCGTGAGCGGAGAACGCGGTGCGACAGCTAGGCGAGCGTCGGAGAGCTATTTTTCGATATGGATGGATGCTATGAATGAGGCTAGGGCAAAAGCCACCACCTCGCGGTGTGTTAAACGAAATTACACTTCTACTGGAAACACGCCCAATGGGACGGTCGCCGCAACTGCGCGAATTTTTTTTTATTCGAGCCTGGTGGCACAGATATCGCCACCCCGTTATAAAGGGGACGCTCATAGCATCCATCCAATCATCCATGCAAGAGCACTGCCAGAGGAAAATGTGAGATAAAAGGCGCGTTCATGTAGGCTCCGGTATATGTTTGGCGGTAGCTCAGTGGGCTAAACTCCAGCCAGCCATCGTCGCGGACCGAGAGGTCATGGGTTCGACTCCTATCAACGGAACTTTTTCTTATAGTTCTTTTTGTTTGCCATCTGATGCGTTCATTTTGCTCACGCATTTCCGTGACGGAAATAAGTCATGAAAATATTGGTGGACCCCGGCATAACACACTTTTGTGTCAAAAAATATCAGTTGCGCCGTTATGTCACCGCGCCCTTATGTCCAATATCACGGCGCCATTATGTCAAAGTTCGCAGTTTCTGTTGGAGCGACGCAGACCCCCCCTCTCTTGGCGGCCTGTAAAGCTCCGTCGCCTAACAAAAGACTAGAGGGGCGTTTCCTCCCTGCTTGGGGAGCAATCGTCGGCTGCTCTCGCACGCGGTGAGAGATGTTATCGCATGCGCCCTCCGTGCGACGGAGATGGACAGCTCGTTTCATCTCTGCTTCAGCCACGTTCATCGCCAGCGCTCGAGAGCATGACGGCGTCGAAAAAAACCACTCGAGATTGTCCATAGAATTGCAACTCTATCAAAAATATTTTTGATCCCTCTGTCATAGGAATCGGTGTAACACGAAAGTGAAACGCGTCGCCACAGAAGTTGTCGTTTGTTTATAGTGCATTGGTATACGAGAGCTTGTACAATCTCCACTGTTGTTTGGCAGATATAACACCGCTTGATGTGGATGCACTCAAGTTGAAGCTTAGTGGCAATCTCTGGACCGACGAATAACGACCACGATCATGATTTAACATATACGTAGACACCGCATACGGTGAACCTCGCGCAAATATGGCATCAACAAGCACGTAATAAATACTGATACTCTATATGCACTCCTACAAAGCGTCGTGAAACGCGAAGAGAAACGCTACACCCGTCGTGTCTTCCCTCTAGCCTGGCCTTTAATTCTCACAGGGCGAGCGGGGAACGCATTGCGACAGCAAGGCGAGCGCCGGAGAGCTATTTTAAATGCGAATGCATTTCTTAGTCGGGCTATGTCAGACGTCCGGCGTTGTGCGCGGCGCCCTCTCCCATAGCAACAGCTGCGGGCGCGCGCGCTTATCCTCGCCCCTTGCAACCGGAGCATGTGGTGTGAGAGAGTGTAGGAGAGGGTAGGTGCAGTGCTTCGCCGTTCCTTCTCTCGCCGTTCGCTCTCTCTCCTCCCTGCGCCGTACTCTCCCTTCCGCTCGCGCCTCACTCTCGACCGTTCGCTGGCTGGGCGCCTCTCAAGAACATCCGGAAATGTGTGCTGGAGACGCCGCTGTGAAACGCCCACGCCGAGCCGAAAACGCTGGCGCCCCACTCTCCCGTCCGCTCGCGCCTCACTCTCGACCGTTCGCTGGCTGGGCGCCTCTCAAGGCGATGGCAGAAGTCGGTGAAGGCGAATGTCTAACGGCAACGGTACCCTCTCTCGGCGCAAGAAATGCATTCGCATTTCCTCACGATTCCCTTCGGGGAGATGGGGGCATTTTTTTCGACATCGATGGATGCTATGAGCAAGGCTTGGGCTAAAGCTACCACTTCCGAAGTGTTTTAAAGCGTTGACAAAATTACCCTTTTATTGTAAATGCGCCGAATGAGGCGGTAGTAGCAACGGCGCGTTTTTTTTTTTGTTTTTTTTCTGTCGAGATGGTGGCACTCATGTCACGGCCTAGTTATAAAAGGGACGCTCATAGCGTCCATCCATCCATCCATCCATCCATCCATCCATCCATCCATCCATCCATCCATCCATCCATCACTCCATCCATCCATCCATCCATCCATCCATCCATCCATCCATCCATCCATCCATCCATCCATCCATCCATCCATCCATCCATCCATCCATCCATCCATCCAAGAGCACTGTGAGAGGAAAGCGTGAAAGATAAAATACGCGGTCATGTAGCCTCCGTTATGTGCTTGGCGGTAGCTCAGTGGGCTAAACGCCCGCCAGCTATCGTGGCGGGCCGAGAGGTCATGGGTTCGACTCCAGTCAACGGAACTTATAGTTCTTTTTGCCATTCGATGGGTTCATTTTGCTGATGCATTTCTGTGACGGAAATACGTCATGAAAGTCTTGGTGCGCTCCGGCATAAAACACTTCCGTGTTAACGGAAGTGTTTTATGCCGAGAGTGAGGCGCGAGTGGACGGGAGAGTGGGGCGCCAGCGTTCTCGGCTCGGCCTGGGCGTTCACAGCGGCGTCTCAAGCACACATTTCCGGGCGTTCCAGCGAACGGTCGAGAGTGAGGCGGGAGCGGACGGGAGAGTGCAGTGCAGGGAGGAGAGAGAGCGAACGGCGAGAGAAGGAGCGGCGAGCCTTTGAAGTGGGTCCGCCGTTTTTCTGGAGTGCCGCATCGTCTCCTCCGTGAAGAGTTCGTCGGTTGAAAAACCAAATATTCTGGCGCCTGGTTGATTGTCTTTTCTTCTACATTTATTTATCCATTTAGACAAGTAAGACGGAAAAGAACAATGTGTACAAACGCACCAATATATTTATTTATCTCTTTATCATTGCATTGTGAAGAAGGGGCGCAATCTTGTACACGTTCTGTGAGACAACGTTCTATCGCGCAGCACGGGATTGGTCGAGGCTTGTCTGGAGGTAAGGCGTGAGTACAACAACCGGAAATGGTAGTGCTGTCAATCATATTGTCGTCTGCTAGGCACAGAACGGACGGAAACACCGTTCCGCCCAATAGAACGAATCAGAACGATCTCCGGACAACTCGGATTGGACCGAAACGGAAGCGCTGGGGCCGGAAAATTAATTTAGCCTGCTTTGTGCCTGGCTTAATCCAATCCCGCGCCGATAGTTTACAAAAATGGCAACCAGAACCGCCCCCCCCCCCCCCCCACAAACACACACCCGAACGTCTCGTCAAATTGCGACACAACCTAGCCCTAACCAAGGCCTTAAAACAAAAAAATTGGTAAAGTCATGGCACTCTTCAATTTCAAGCTTTTAAAAAGAGTGCCTCGTAGCATGGATAGTCCGTTATAATAACGCTACATTTATTCAAGGGTTGAAAACATTCCTGAATTTCCTTAGCTCTACTATTTGCTGTATGCTCCATCTCGTTCACTCGTTACGTTGCGCTTGAATCCTGGTTTTATTTTGTGTATCCATCGGGTCAACGCTACCGATGCCGGATTTTCTTAACGCTGTCGCGCTTAAATTACCAATGTCAGTTCTGACTGTTATCCGGACGGCGGCAGGAGCCTTAGTGGTCTTCCGGACTAGGAGGCCCAACCACTAGCGACTCAACGTGTTAGAAAGAAATGTTGCATTGTATCTCTCCTGGGTAGATATAAACTGTGGTGCATACCCGCATAGCATGGCCCGTGGTATACGGGTACGTGCCACACGTGACTGGAGGAAACGGCTCCATGACGTACACTACAGCATTTTACGTTGTTAGAGAGTTTGAGAATTGGGGACCCAAGCGCTCGGCCCCCAAGCTTCGTTGGATAGGCTGCTGTTGCGCTCGGAGGAGCAGCAGAGATTAAGAACTGGGTGAAACGCAAGCTGCGTTGGGTCAAACGCATGGGGCGCCACACGTGGTCAAATTAAAATCATGCGACACGCGGGCACGCGGGCCATACCGAGTCGTGACCCGCGCGGCGTCTGCGTAGTCTCGCAGAGACTCAAGACGTCTTGGGGACCCACGCTAGTTTTCGATTTTTGGGTCTTGGGCCAGCGCGAGCGCAAGGGCTCAAGAGTGGCTTTGGCTCTGCGCATGCGCGCTGGCGGTTTGCAAGCTCCTTGGGCGCCCGAGCTCTTTGGGGACCCAACAAGTTTGCGAGCCGCCAGGGCGCATGCGCAGAACCCAAGCCACTCTTGAGCTCTTGCGCTCGCGTTGACCTAAGACGCAAAAATCGAAAACTTGCGTGGGCACCCAAAGTATCTTGGTTTACCAGCGAGAAGACGCAGACGCAGCGCGGGCCATGGCGCAGTATGGCCCGCGTATCGCATGATTTTAATTTCGTCACGCGTGGCGCTCCGTGCGCTTGAACCAACGCAGCCTGCGTTGGCCCAATTCTCAAACACTCCTGATCGTCCGAACGCAAGAACAGGCTGCCCAACGCGTCTTGGGGGTCCAGCGTCTTGGGTCCCCAATTCTCAAACTCTCTATTATTGGGATAGCAGTTTAATGGACAGTCTGGGCTGGTATTTGCCGTCATGTCATCTGTACGTATGTATATATAAATACATAAAAGCCGCAAAGAAAAATAATTCAGAAATTTTCTTTCCGAAACGCGGTATCGAACGGGCGACCTCTCGCTCGGCAGCGCGTGGAGTTAAATGCCTAGGCCACGAGGCGTACGTCTTCCAGTATGCTAACGGCGACCTATTTATATTGCTACGTACCAGTGGCATCGCGGCCAAGGAGACGAAGAGAAGGACGAAACAGACAGACTGGCGCGTGCTGTTCGCGTCGGTTGCGCTGCTCGCCTAAGCTGCAAACAATACAGGGATACGTATCCCTCTGAGCTAGTGTCTTGTTCCGTAACATATTTGGTGGAGTGGTGCGATCCCCTACCTCGCCACGGAACTCCGCAGCGGACGTTGTCTCGAGGATTTCCCCATGGCCTCGCAAGACTCGGCTACATCCCCGCCGCCCGCATTGCCTCCTGCCCTACCTGCCAACCCACCGGCCGCACCCACTTTCGTCACGCTTCCCGCCGTGAAAGAGCCTGGCGTCTTCTCGGGCCTCGAAGGTTCTGACGTCGACCAATGGCTGCGCCTGTACGAACGCGTCAGCGCCAGTTACAGGTGGGACCCCACCCTTATGCTCGCGAATGTCATATTTTACCTGGACGGAACCCCTCGTCTCTGGTTTGACACCCATGAGCATGAGATTACCAGCTGGGACAGCTTTAAGGAAAAGATTCGCGAACTTTTTGGCAACTCTCTTGGACGTCGCCTCGCCGCAAAGACCGAATTATCGACTCGGACGCAAAGCTCCACTGAGTCCTACCTCAGTTATATTCAACATGTCCTGGCCCTCTGCCGCAAAGCTGACGAAACCATGTCTGAGCAAGAACAAGTTGCGCACATACTCAAGGGTATCGCCGACGACGCGTTCAACCTGTTGTTGTGCACTAACGTGTCCTCTGTCGATGCGGTACTTCAACAATGTCGTCGCTTCGAACAGGCTAAAAGTAGGCGTGTCTCCCCACTGTTCCTGCGCCTTCCTAATACCGCAGTGACGTCTTCTTGCCTCGCTACATACCGGCAACCGGACGCCTGCGATAACTTGACCCGACCCGTTAGGCGTGAACTTGAAGCAGCCGCCCCTGTTACCGTGGCACCACCATCCTCTGACACACCTCCTTCCGTCCCTTTACCCCTTCTTCAACCAGTAATCCGACAGGAAATTGCCAGCATGGGTGTCTGCTCTATTTCGACGCCTCCCCGTACCGCCTTCCCGCCGCACTTCACGCCCCCACGTCGACCCCCGTCTGGCTCGCCACCAGCGTTCCGTAATCCGTCCGAATGGAGAACACCTGATGACAAGCCCATATGCTTCTACTGTCACCGAATAGGACACATATCTCGTCATTGCCGAAGTCGCTGGGGTCCTCCTGCACAAAATTTCCCGCCTTCCTTCAATAATCGTCCCGCTCCTCGTTCTGCAACCAGTCCAGACCACTCTGCCCCTCCTGCCCACTTCGCCCCTCCAGCCCACTTCGCCCCTCCGGCCCACTACGCCCCTCCGGCCCACTTTGCCCCTCAGGCCTACTCTTCCCATCAGGACCACTTTGCCCCCCCCGATCCCCACTACTCCCGTTCTCCCTCACCCCACCGTCGCCAGTCCCGTTCGCCTCAGCCCCGACGACCACCTTCCCCCGCTCCCCCACGACGTTCGCCGACGGAAAACTAGATGCTGCAGCCCCTGGAGGTGGCGCTGCATCAATCGGACCAAGCGAAAATCCTCTACTGACCATACCGACGAAACGGAACCTTATTGACGTACAAGTCCACGGAGTGCCTGTGACAGCTCTAGTCGACACTGGTGCTCAAGTTTCCGTTATGAACACTGATTTTAGACGCAAGCTCAAGAAAGTTCTCACACCTGCGACGACTCCATTTGTCCGTGTTGCCGACGGCGGAACAGCATCTGTCGTGGGAATGTGCTCCGCTCATGTAAGCATTGCTGATCGCCACACAGTTGTCCTCTTCGCCGTCCTTGAACAATGTCCCCATGATGTCATCCTAGGCCACGACTTCTTGTCTGCGCATTCTGCCCTCATTGACTGCTCGGCCAGTACGCTCCGTCTCCACTTGCCCATGATCGACCCTCCTGTGCCCCGGCCGAGTCGCCTCTGCACTGCCGGATACGCTCGCCTCTCACCCCAAACACTGACCTATGTCGAATTTTTCGCAACATTCCGGGTTTTTCCGGGTACTGGCAGATTGAGGTGGACGATATGGATCGTGAAAAGACGGCATTTATCACCCCCGATGGCCTATATCAATTCAAGGTCATGCCCTTTGGCCTTTGTAACGCCCCAGCCACCTTTGAACGAATGATGGACTCTTTACCCCGAGGATTTAAATGGTCCACCTGTTTGTGCTACTTGGACGATGTCGTTGTTTTTTCCCCAACATTTGAAACTCATATAGAACGTCTCTCCGCCGTCTTAGCCATCTTCCGCCGTGCTGGCCTGCAGCTGAACTCATCAAATATCATTTTGGCCGTGACCAAATTACAGTACTTGGCCATTTAGTGGACGCTAACGGAGTACAGCCAGACCCGGCGAAAATCAGCGCAGTCAAGAACTTTCCCGTTCCACGATCTGTCAAGGATGTCCGCAGCTTTCTCGGACTATGTTCGTATTTTCGACGCTTCGTGAAAAATTTTGCGGATATAGCGAGACCTCTTACGCAGCTCCTCAAGCAAGACGTCCTGTTTACATGGGGCTCAGAAGAGGCTTCTGCGTTCTCCAATCTCATCGCACTCCTCACTACTCCTCCAATTTTGGCCCACTTTGACCCTGCTGCCCCTACTGAGATCCGCACGGATGCAAGTGGTCATGGCATCGGCGCCGTGCTTGCTCAACGCCAACGTGGCCACGACTGCGTTATTGCGTACGCCAGCCGCCTCTTATCCGCCCCCGAATGCAATTATTCAATCACAGAGCGTGAGTGTTTGGCTCTCGTTTGGGCGGTCGCCAAGTTCAGGCCATACCTATACGGGCGCCCGTTTTCGGTCGTTACCGACCACCACGCGCTCTGCTGGCTGAACTCCCTTAAAGACCCCTCAGGGCGGCTTGGTCGCTGGGCTTTGCGCTTCCAAGAGTTCTCCTACTCAGTCGTGTACAAATCTGGCCGCATGCACCAGGATGCCGACTGCCTCTCCCGGTACCCTGTCGACGATCCTGATGACACTGACGCCAACACGATCTGCTCCATATTCTGTCCAACTTGGTTCACATTGGGGAAGAACAGAAACGGGATCCCGTGCTCCTTGACCTCATCACCCACACGGAATCTTTCCCAAACGACGCCTCTGTTCGCCACTTTGTGCTTCAAGAGGGCGTCCTCTACCATCGAAATTTCCGACCTGACGGACCTGACCTTCAAATTGTCGTGCCTAAGCATTTACGACGCAGTGTCCTCGCTGAACTTCACGATGCGCCGACAGCTGGACACCTCGGCGTCTCTCGCACATACGAGCGCGTACGCAGCCGTTTCTTTTGGCCAGGTCTTGCTCGCTCAGTACGCCGCTATATCGCCACGTGCGAATTATGTCAACGCCGCAAAACACCGTCGCTGCTACCCGCTGGCCATCTTCAACCACTGGACATACCTACGGAACCCTTTTACCGCGTTGGATTAGACCATCTTGGACCTTTTCCCGTCTCAACCATAGGAAACAAATGGATCGCAGTGGCTACAGATTACGCTACACGCTATGCGATCACGCGAGCTCTACCGACAAGTTGTGCAACCGACGTTGCTGACTTTCTGCTACGGGACGTTATCTTGGTTCACGGTGCCCCAAGACAACTGATCACAGACCGTGGCCGTCACTTCCTGTCTCAAGTTATCGCCGACATCTTACGTTCCTGTTCTACGCAGCACAAACTGACCACTGCATACCACCCTCAATCCAATGGGCTAACGGAACGCTTTAATCGCACGCTTACGGACATGCTCGCTATGTATGTGTCGCCGGTCCACCGAGACTGGGATGTTGCCCTACCCTACGCAACTTTTGCGTACAATTCATCGCGTCACGACACGGCAGGCTTTTCCCCTTTTTATCTCCTGTACGGAAGAGAGCCGACTTTACCGCTGGACACGATCATTCCTACCTCCACCTCGTCCACCAGCGAGTATGCCCGAGACGCAATCGCGCGAGCCGACGAGGCCCGACAGCAACGACGCCGGTACGACGCTACTCATCGAGACGCACATTTCGTTCCCGGTGCCCTTGTGCTACTCTGGTCCCCACATCGTCGGGTGGGCCTATCCGAAAAACTTTTGTCTCGTTACACTGGACCTTACCGTGTACTGCGTCAGGTAACAGCTGTTACCTATGAGATTGGCCCCATCTGTCCATCGCCATCTGTTCGGTCCAGCGATATTGTACATCTTTCACGGCTCAAGCCCTACAACACCGCTTCCGAAAACGACCTTTAAAGCTCCGGGATGGTGCTTCGGCCGCCGGGGGTAATGCTACGTACCAGTGGCATCGCGGCCAAGGAGACGAAGAGAAGGACGAAACAGACAGACTGGCGCGTGCTGTTCGCGTCGGTTGCGCTGCTCGCCTAAGCTGTAAACAATACAGGGATACGTATCCCTCTGAGCTGGTGTCTTGTTCCGTAACAATATACACCATTTACTTCAGCGTGCTTTCTTGGTCACCAGCGAGATGGCGCGAAGAGCACGAGGGGCGCGCATTAAAGGTCATCGCCTCTCTCGTTACAATGCACGCGTGCTTCCTGCCTCACCAGGTGCAAGGTGCACTTTGCCCTTCAGGGCATGGTCGCCTGCACTCGCGCTTCTCTCGTATCTCTTCGCCGTTACGGCGAAACTATGACTTTTTCATGTCGTGGCCCGACCGACAAGTTCGTCATGCCCTCGTGCCTTCCTATACCAGTTTTGGTCAATACGAAGGAGGCGACCACCAGAGCACCCAAACGTAGGCGGCTACGTTTGGGCTACGTTTGGGCTACGTATAGATAGATAGATAGATAGATAGATAGATAGATAGATAGATAGATAGATAGATAGATAGATAGATAGATAGATAGATAGATAGATAGATAGATGCACGCGCGGAAAGACGGGTGAAAGAGACGTACTCACGTGTTTCATGGCGATGTCGTCCCCGTATCGCAGTGTGCCACGTAAGCGACGAATCAAGTGCTTCATTTTTTATGAAAAATGTGAATTCATCAACACACTATATAATACAAAATTCAATCGCCAAGTGTTCTCTGTTTTTTGTATTGCTCATTCGTATGGCTTTACTGTAAATTGTGTTTTGTTCATTTCTAGTTTTAAACCGTGTATGTCGTATATGCAGCTAACTCAATCGTTAATGAGTAATGGCGCCCTATTTCTGTGTCAACATTACCTATGAGACAAGAAAAAAACAAGCCGAGTACCCAAATCCGCCCACGCTGCTTACGACTGCACCGCCTGATATTAGTGGCCTAAGGAAATGATGTGGGTTTATGGTGAAGACATGTAAGAGGTCAATTCTCTCGGCATGAACTAATCTATAAAAATTTGAAGCAGTTTTTGACAAACGGGTTTTAAAACTGGTTCAAGTTTATCGTTACTGCAGTAAGCTCGTGAACAATTTCTTCGATAGCAGTCGAGGCCTAGCAGTCGATAGCAGCCGAGGCCTCCTCAACCATTACAGGCAGGGTTGCCACTGACTTTCGAGTAAATGTCGCCAAACAACGAGCAGAATGTCGCCAAAAGTCGCCATTTTTTTTTAGAAATTTCGCCAAAAAAGTCGCCATTCTAGATGTGTGCGACATATCCTAGTAATAGGAATTTTCACTGATGTATAGCCCCGTAGAATACAGTGCCATTCAAAGCCCTTAAAGTATCTTGACATTTCTCAATACCAGGCGCATCGCCCCTTCACCATGGGAGTGCTTGGTGCACCTGGTTCTCCGACTAGCCGCAAGATGTGCGCGGAGGCGCAAGTATGAAAGGATAAAACGCTCATGATATCCTTTCATCCCTGTTCGCTCGTTTCAGAGGTAAAAGTGTGGTAAACCTTGGGCGAAAGCCGCGAAGGCGTTGTTTGTTGACAGCTTTACATCCCCTCATATGAAAAAAAGGATTAACAGGTTTATTGAAAGTAGTAAGACAGAATTCTTACAGGTATCGTTCATTAGTGAGTCTTATACCTTTCAGTGTGAACTAATATGATACCGGACGCCACTGTCCCTTTCATATATAATCACTTATATCTACCGCGTCAATCCAGTGCGTTATAATTGAACAGGTAGACATTGTAAAATGTTATATAGCAATTGTTTTCATTGCACACGCTCACCGAGAACAGTAGAAAATGCCTGAATAAATAATTTTTTTATTGCACGAACACCCGCGTATCCGCCCATCTTCGCTATACGAGCTCGATTAGGGGATACTGCAGCGGTGAATAGGTCGCCAAGCTATTCCGAATAGTTGGAGCTTTGGCGGAACAAATGGCCGGAACACACGACCAACCCGTCATCTAGCCCCTTCAGAAGCGAAACTTTAGCAGAGCTCTGAAGCATTTAGATGAATCTAGATGAATTGAGGAGATACACACGAGTTACAGGACGGACATACAGAACGGCGCGTAATGTGCACCTCAAAACCCAGAAAAATACAGAGAATAGTGGCGCTCATTCGTTGGGAAGGCACTGAGCTTAGGATGCATAACTTAGTGGAGACCTAAGCTGAAAATCGCCAAAAATTCGCCATGTCGCCATTCATAATTTTAGGTCGCCACGGGCCTCTCAAATTCGCCAATTTGGCGAAAAGTAGCCACCATTGGCAACCCTGATTACAGGGCCATCCGGAGAGAGACAAACTTGTTGGCCGACTGGCAAACTTTTTTTTCAAAAAATCCACGAGGCTTTACATTCGAGTTGCAAATGAGTGGATCATAATTCTATCATTTATACAACTAAGGGTTATTACAAATATGAAGTTTTTTTAATGTTTCACGACACGTTATGAGAGTTAATGGACCATTTCATGTGCATATAATAAATGTAACACACAACACTCCTAACTGCTCCTTTTCGAACAAAGACTAATCGGATAAAACTTGGCGAGACATTAATTTTTTTTCTAGCAAATACGTTCTGCCAAACGAAAAATGTGTATTTCAACAATAACTAAGATTTGGCGTCTCACTAAAGTTTCATTTTCCACGTTTCGAAAATGCACACCAATGTTTTTGGCAGAAGCCGGAGAAAATACTGAGCGCATCTTTTTCTTTTATTTCAGGAACTACGCGTACAAGGGGTGAGTTTCTTAACAAAAATTAGCTAGCAGTGAGTGCTGATGAGGCCTCTAAGCGACAGAAGGTTACAGAGCCGCCCTTTCTTTGTTCTGTAGTTCTAAATTAACCATTTCTGTTGATGTTCTCAAACCGCACTACATTTAATGTCCAGAGCAAATTTGTTGCAAAACCTACCATTTGAAAAAACTTTGTGGCAGCTACACACTATGTAGTGGTGCGAAGACTAAGGAAACAGCGGAGAAGGTGTCGTTCCCCTCGTCCTTTCCCTCTTCTTCACCCTTAATTCCCTTAATTGCCCCTTGCAATATTATGCTATATTACACAAGACCATGCTAAGCTTTACCCTCCCCCCTCATCTTTTTCCCACTCCTCACTTTCAACCCTCTTTCCCACCCCTTGCTACAGAATGCTATACAAGGCTATGCTACGCTCAACCCTCTCCCTCCTACTTTCCCTCCTCGTCACTCTCACTTCCTTTTCCTGCCTTTTTTCAATAATACATTGTACATGGCTGTCACGCTTTGCTCTCTCCCCTTCTCCTTTCCCTCCTGCTCACCCTCACTTGCCTTTCCCACCCCCTTCTTATGCTATACTATAGAAGGCTATGCTTTCTTTCTCTCTCTTTCTGTTTCTATATCTTTCGTTGCGTCTCTCTCTTTTCTCTCTCTCTTTTTCTCGTTCTCTCGTCCATAGCAACGCAATCATATGGTTCCCATAAATGCTGTTCAACTACCATGCTGGATAGCCGAATGCTTACGACGCTCGCCTTGGGAGCATGGATAATGGATACTCGTGTTTGAATTCCGCCTCGTCAATAATGTTTTTATTCATTTATTTCCTCTCCTCCTGCTTTCCTTCCTCAAACCCGTTGCCAGGCGAAGTGAGATTCCATACAAGGGAGAGGCCGTTCATGATGATTAGAGTTTGCTGCGCATGCTGCACGGCCTGACCTCCAGCTTAAACGACTCCACTGTTAATGTGCTGCAATGATTTCCATATCTTTGTGCGTTCTGTTTTACTGTTCTTGCCCGTTAAAGTACTTTCGTTTCCTTTGTTAGTTGGGAGTACAGTCCAAGATATGCTCGTATATATCATGGTAGGTCAACGTATCGACCAAAGACTGCAGCTGGTAAGTATAAAAATGCAAGTTCGTTTGCACGAAGAAAAAGGGAAATTTGTGTGAAATGCCTAACAACACTTCCTAGTGTTGGAGAAATATATTTATACTCGAAATATGAAGCCTTTATTTTTACATCAATACAAGATTTCGCTACATATTGTTATTGTATGAGCTACGAACAAATCTATTCAAATTGCACTGATACTACCGTCAGCCTTTCTACGGCGTCAGCAAAGATTTGTTGCTGCCAAATGCACCAGCCACACAACAAACTTGCCAGTTCGAACGGAAGCCGCCGTATGAGCTCACAGCTTCCAAGAGAGAGAGACAAAGAGCAGAGGAAGACAGGGAGGTTAAAACTCACTCATCGGTTTAGTCCATCGGAAAACAAAAAATTGGCCGCGTATCTGCGTGCTTCGCTGCAAATGTCGTGTAAAGACGATAGAAGAGGCGCTGTGTGAGATATGGACGCCATCTGGCAATACGTCGGGAAACATGAGTGCTGTGTTGCGTGCTGGTAGTCCCGGCGCAGCAGCAGGCGAAGACCGGCGGTGACCAACGCGACCGGCGGGGACGCCAGCCAGCCCGAAAACGCGGTTTGGCGCGAAGCGCTGAAGCAGAGAAACGTCCGCACTCAACGAGTACTCTCCACACACTCTTTTATTTACACGTCGCCTGGGTAAAACAGGAACGCCAGAGCGGCGCCCACAACCGGCAGCCTGAAGGCCGCCCACAACGCTGCTTTTTCATTTTTTAAATATATTTTTTCACCTTCTTGGCCTTCTCAAAACTAAAGTTTTTCAACACCAGCCCATCGCATTCGTACAGTGCAATACAGAACCGAAACCGAAACACAACAATGAGCTCGTGCGAAGGGCACGGAGGAAGGCAAATTTCAGCGCAGTCGCATTTTCAGCTTTGTTGAAACAGCGCTCACTAGACGACGACGAAGTAAAAGAAGGCACACGACAGGCAGCGCCTGTCCTGTGCCTTCTTTTACTTCGTCGTCGTCTAGTGAGCGCTGTTTCAACAAAGATGAACGCATACCAACTCGCTCAAGCTTCCATTCTTATGTATTTTCAGCGCAGCTTAAGAAACTAGGGTCCTTAAAATTACGTATGTATTCATTTTCTATTAAAGGAACACGCCACCTAATACTTACCTAGTGATGTTGCACCTCAGATATGCATGATATTTACTTTTTGATCGACAACGTTCACAAGTATGAACAGCCGCACCAGTTCAAGACGGCTGGCCCTTGGGCAAGTGGTTCAACTTTGGCCGAGTGGCTGAATCGAGGGACGTGCCGACAAACAGAAAGACAGAAAGACAGACCAAAATTTCTGCGTTTAAGTTCCCCAAGAAAGACTATCGTCTTTAATATTATTAACGCGGTAGCGTTAGAGAGCTCGTGTCGCAGAAATTCCGCTGTCGGCGTCGGCACCGTTGGTTGTGAGCGGAAAATCATCCGTGAGCGAAAAATCGAGAAAGTAGCAAATAAAATAAACGATAAAATCTTCGGCCCCAATGAGGATCGAACCCGGGCCGTTCGCGTGGCAAGCAGGTGTCTTACCACAAAGCCACGATGTTGCTTGCAGCTGCTTCGGACAAAAACACTACATAAATGTCATGTAGTGAAAGGAGTCTCGACGCATTTTGTTCGGCAGGTGTCACGACGAAAACGAGCCCATACGGTAGGCGCATTCGCGAGGCAATCAAACTACGTCGAAAAACGCCGGGATAGTGCAGCCATCGCCGCTAAATACACACACGAACTTTCAAACAGCTCTAAAAATGGACAACTATGTCCATCTAGAGGAAAACATATCAAGCCAACGCAGCAAACGCTAGATAATGTGCTGCCATCTGTGAGGCATTGTGAGAAATATGTCTCGACTTTTCATTGCATCCGAGAGGGCCGGCGCGCGGCGTATATCTTGGAGGCCATGCGACTCTTGCTTTAGATCGAAAGCAAGGAGGTTAAAAAAATTGCTGGAGTGGCGATTATTGCGCAATAGTGAAGCCGTGCCCACCAAAAGATGGCGGCTGCACCCGCCATCTTTCTAGGGGCACGATAAACCATCAGCGTTTGGCGAAGGAAAGCGAACGTTTTCCACGCACGCCAGAGAAGTTTAATTATGGTAACTTTTATGGGTCAGATACTGCTGTAAGTGTGTCTTTGTGTTACTAGTTTTCGTAAGTAAGCTTCAAAGTCATGGCAAATTTTATTGGACATCAATCGTCAATACTGCACTCGACGGGTTACTTTTGTCGGCAACAAGGATCTTTTATTTTATAATTGACGTAGCATTTACAATAACAGATCAAAGCCATTTGATCTCTAAGTAGGCACCACCAGAAAAGAGCATGTTTGCGAACTCTTTGGTGGGCAAAAGCTGGCTTCACTTTCAATGGCAAGGCGTTTCGAGAGCTTCCACTCCAGAATTTTGTTTTAAACCTCCTTGATCGAAAGCCTGTAAAATTCGCGCGCGCGCGTGCGTGTGTGTGTGTAACAATACACATTAATAAGTATGCACTTAGTGGTTGAAGTGCGCACTAGGGGCCGGATTTCGCTATCGCGTTCAACTCTTAAAGGCGAAGCTTAAGGGTCCCCCAATTTTTAAACAAATGAGCTGGAAAGGTAGGTTCTGCTGACAGTTTCCGGTTAATTGTCGTGGTTATTATGCTGTGTATGTTGGTTGTAACTTTACAAAGCTTCACGAATTGTCCAAATTTCCGGATAACGCCGATTTTAAATGCGAAGCATTTCTTAGCGAACCTCGGGCACTTTGGGCGTTTCTATTTATCTGTCTATCTATCTATTTATCTAGCCGCCTACGTCGGGGCGCTCTCCTGGTCGTCTCCATAACTTGTAATATACCAAAATTGGCATAGCAGGGGATCAGTGTATGGCGAACACGATTCACTGGTCATGACATGAATAACGCAAAATACCTGTCGCGTACGTCATAAAACCCTTTCTCTCAGTCACGTGTGGCACATACCCGCATACCAGAGTTCATGTTATGCGGGTGTGTGCCGCAGGTGTACAAAAAGTCTCAAGACTCTCAACCAACGCCGTAAACGCGAATACACACATTGACATGCAAGGAAAGTGAGAATAATAATAATTGTTGGGATTTTATGTCCCAAAAGCACGATATGATTACGAGAGACGCCGTAGCGAAGGGCTTTAACGTGCACCGAGATCGCGCAGTACAGGGGCATCTAGCATTTTGCCTCCATCGAAATGCTACCGCTTCGGCCGGGATCGAACCCGCGACCTTCGGGTCAGCAGCCGAGCACCGTAACTGCTACACTACTGCGGCGGACGCATGGAAAGTGAGGAAGCTGAAAGAACACCCCTGGAAGACGCAACTACCTTGCACTCGTTCACGTGGTCCGCAACGTGGACCACGTTGATTACGCAAACGCCGGGGTCAATGCTTCCTACAATAAATCTACCCTAAGAACCAAGCCTCTCATCATTACCGGTGACTTCAACATTGATTTATCAGGACCCAACGACGCCTGGTCTTGATACTGCGTGAAAGACGGCTTGAATGTGGACAGGGCATCAAAAGACCTCGCTGCCACGTTCAGGACAGGAGGCGTCGTAGATCATTTCATCGTAAGAGGCATCCAGGATTTCAACCAGCTGTGCTATACTTCGCACTAAAGTTCTTTGGCTGCCTGCCTGTACTTAGACCCCTCGTAGCTGCGATCAAGAACGGATCCGATTAACAAGTCTGTTCCAGCTGCTAGTGCTCACTGATCACAGTGATGATGACATTGTTCAAGAACTGTCAAGAACCCCTTCTACACATACACACGGGTTCGTGAAACGTGAGTGCATTCTCCGTCATAACGGACAAGTATATTCATAACTGTAACGGAACTCTCATTACTGCAACTGTCACTGTAACGTACGTGCAGTGCGCCTGCGTGTATATCCAGGGGAACTTTCCTGAATGGAGCTTAGTTGCGAGTAACGCCTGTCCTGTGCATCTGTGTTTCTTCTTTGTGATGTTCAGATTTGCGCTATCCAATATTGAAGTATGTAAGCATTGCATATCAGCCTACCGCGTCTGGTGTTGGTCACACCCATGTTGCTGTTGTCATCGTAATGCAACTGTAAATAACTGGTCATATAATGCATATGCGACTCTTCAGCATATGAGAGTGTGTATACCACTTCCACATTTCTCTAGTGTCATTCGGTAACGTTTCGCTCAACATTAAAAATTACGCTACAGTCACCACCCCGCGCATGCTTCGCATAACATCGGTTCCCACGGTACGTGGGATCTGCCGAATTTTTTAGTAGTGTTGCTGTCACAAACGTCCGGAATTTTCGCACACGTGCCTTCGTCTGGTGACACGCGTGCCTTCATCTGGGGAAGAGCGCCTTGTTGTCGGGAGGGGAAGCTTCCCACAGCTGGTTTTGGGAGACCGACGCCACCGAGTCTCTCACACCTGCAGCAAGGCATGTTTTTGGGGAGCGCCCCGCCAGTGAAGGTGCGTAAGACGCGAAAGAACTTTGGCAGTTTAGCCTGTTGACGTTGAACTAGCGAAGAGCGCGGTCATCAGTGCGGGAGTCACGCGTAGGCGGCGAGCGCGTCCCGCGCAACGAATCGAGTCGCCTTCAACATCGTGCACCCTCGTCGGCTACCAAAGCTGGCGAGATCAGAAGTGGCACTACGTCGACTCCCCTAGGAGTACCAGGACCCGGCATGGTCCGTGTGGAATCTCTAGAGCGAAGCTCTCTAGCCATAGGATCAAAGAATGCTCATGTACAACTCCGAAAGAACCGTCATGTTGTGTCGGAGCACGCAGACGCCTTGAATATAATGCCTGAATTCGTTGTTTATACTAAAGCGTATTATTCCAGGAGTTTCAGACGCGTGTCTATCGTCATGTTTGCACGACACCTTAAAGGGGCCCTCCAACGCTTTTTTTTTTGAAGCGCCTACATCGCTGCCGACGGCATCAACACGTAGCGGAGCTCGCCAGAACTAAAGCGGGCGGAAATGACGAACATGAAAGCAGGCCTGTGATTGGATAAATGTAACGTTAAAAGTAATCGCGGCGTTGCATCACAAAGAGGGTTATTACTGGGCTTAGTTTTTCTTTAGCATGCCTTCTTCACCGAACACCCAATAGACGAACGATCTTAGACTTTTTCAGCTTTAAAACTGCAGCGCCCGGCAAAGAATGCGCGGAACGCCACGGCGCTGGAGGAAACGCGCTGGGGACGCTCCAGCCACGGTTGTTTGAAGAAACTGAATGAGAAAAAACTTCTATCTATCTATCTATCTATCTATCTATCTATCTATCTATCTATCTATCTATCTATCTATCTATCTATCTATCTATCTATCTATCTATCTATCTATCTATCTATCTATCTATCTATCTATCTATCTATCTATCTATCTATCTATCTATCTATCTATCTATCTATCTATCTATCTATCTATCTATCTATCTATCTATCTATCTATCTATCTATCTATCTATCTATCTATCTATCCGCCTAAACCTTTCTGCTCCCGTGGCCGTTTCATTTTCTGGATTTATACCAATATTGTTCTCTTTATGTTGGACTGTATGTCCAACATAAATTGCAGATGGTAACATGAAAAACATGACATGCAAGTTATGTGTGGCATGATTTCCATGATGGTGCTTTCGCAACCGGTACGGTAACATTACATGTATCAATATTGGTATGGTATGAGATTATGCCGAACATGAATGGAAGGCGGTAACATGATGATCATGACATGCATGTCATGTGCGGCATGATTTCCTATTTACCTTATATGCTGAAAATGTATGAAATGCCGAAATTCTAAGTAGCCTGTCTGTCCACTCTAAAATATTCGTGATGACTGTCTCACTCATCAAACTCCTTTTCATACTTCTTATTAAATGCAAGAGCCTACCTATTCAAAACTCTTTCATTGAGATCCTCATATTCGGGTTTCTAAATTATTGATAAGCACAGACACTTCTGAAATGGCGGAAATGCATTTTAATATTTCTAAGGTCGCCTAAATTTAAGAAATGCCTTACCTACGGATGACAGGCACACTGCATACTACAGGACTCTGCATAAAGATTTCATTTATTACGCATAGCAAGCCTTCCTATTTCGCACTTCTTCATACATAAGTTAATATAGATGTTCTACAAATCCTAGTGTAGAATTACAGAAGTTGTTTGGTTGTTTCAGAAATTCCTTACGCGCTTTTTGGGGCTCCATTCTTTCAAAGAGGACTTCCCAAGTAAGTATTTGGAAATTTGCGCTATCCTGCAATTACCTATAGTCGAATGGAACCTTAGCAGTTCGCGGCACTTCCTCCTCAAAGGCAGATGCACACAAGCCTGCACAAATGGGCGCGCATTCCACACTGACGAAATAAGCCGGACGGCCGGTCGACCCCGTCTTCGCAACACATTACCGAGTGCAAGAGCGGGACGATTTCTTTGGTTGCGGAGGCAACCGGCTGCCCCGCTTCGGTCGTCTGGGCGGTGCCTCGCCCGACTTCTTAAGCTGTATCCCACTATAGCAGCATTGGCAAGAAACTATTGTTTTGAGCACGTCTATTCGATTTGTATTAGACAGCTACTCATCAAACGCTTCCTTTGGTATGGATGCCGGGCAATGGGCAACATGAAGATTATTCGAATGCCAGGCAGTTCCACAACCGTTAGTTAGTGTTTGTTATCGACACTAACCGTGAACGTTGCAACACTCTCCAAAACGAATTTTTATTAGGCAATGTAACTGGAATAAACGCAAGCAAATTCAAAGACTTCACGTGCGGCAAGTCCTTCACGCTAAGATGAAAAATGCCGTCGAAGTGCGAGAACATTTGATATTTTCGTGAGATTGCGAGAGAGCCTCAAATGAAAATTTGTTGGGTCCATAAAAGTATAAATACATGTACCATGAAAATAATGAAATAATATTCAAACTTCAAAGGTCTTGTGCTGTATCAGGTCTGCTTCAAAATGCCGCTATTTTTTGCAGCGTCGAGACAGTGTATCTCGCTTTAGAATAAGTCAACAGAAGTCAATATGGTGGTTGAATTTTCTCAAGATTTACTTCATTCTCATGGTCACGGAGGCTTTCTGCAATAAATTTTAGATCCGGAAGAAAGAACATTTTATCGACACGTAACTTTATGTTACTTTGCGTAATGCTTCCATACCAACGCATCGCGAGTCCAAACAAAAGTCTACGCGATGCAGATCCGAAGCTCGTATTTACTTACCATCATCCCCATGTCTATTCCGGCACTACTCAAGAAATTTCCCATAGAACCTAGCCCCAGATTTCTCTCTTGTGTGGAGTATTGGGAACCTCTGTGGAGTGAACCCCTATATTAAGGCGAAATCCATAGATTCCTCATCAAACACGATAAATGACCGTCGGTGGCGCGACTCCAACACGAGCGATGCAAAAAAAATCACCACCACGTGTGGTCGATACCACATGACGTCATCATGCCTCCACAGGTTGCGAAAATTTGTAGTTATCATGACTTCACTGTGATGTAACATCACTTCACGCGACATCACATGACATCGTATCTTGGTCAAAGATGGGCAGATTCCGGAGGCGCTGAAAAACTAGGTGCAGAAAGATTCCAATGCTTTCGATATCGGAGAGGCAGAGCACAACAAAGTTGGGTGCAGAAAGCTTTCGGGAGGGAGGTGGGGATCCTAATCAAGCGCATCAAAAAACGAGTAGCTGCTGTCCCCGTTTTTTTCTTCTTTCAACAATGCCTATTTCGTGAAATTTTTTGACGAGTGAAAAAAGCACATGTAGCATATACGTTGGCACAAAAATTGGTCGTCTCTGAATTATCCTTCAACCTGGCGAAACACTTAGATGCGGCAGTGTTTAAGAGGCAGTATCACTGAAGTTCTGATGTGATAATTAGTTCGGGCAGCGCCAGCGAAAATGCAACGCTCATAAAGAAAAAAATTGAAGCAGCTTCTATGACTGAATATCACAAAGACTGGTTAAGTTACAGAGCTGGTGGTATAATATTGCTATTTTATTGCTTGACTTTGCTCTGTAGTAGTTTTGCCACCATCTGCACTGTTTAACCAGTCTTCGCGACGTTAGGTCAGAGAAGCTGCTTCAATTTTCAAATTTCTAACGGCGTCGGGCGCCGTCTCGCCTCGTGTTAAACTCAGGCTCCTATGCAAGCCGTTCACGTCTAACATCATCTTCTCTCACTCGAAGCTCTGGCTCATGCGTCCTCCGCTTGCGCTCGCCTTCGGCATCTCTTCCGTGGGCTTCTGAATGAGAACGACGTCGTCGTTGCCGTTCGCGCGCCACTTCCCATTGACGCTCCCGACGGGCAGCCTCCTTTCGCGGAGAGCGCACGACTTTAGCCATCGCCGAACATTCTAGGTAAAGAGAGCTTCCTAATTTTTACTGGCGTAAGTTGTGGGGCTTGTAGAAATTCTGTGGGGCATACACTTTAGGCTAGTTATAGACAGGTTGCAGACAGACAGACAGACAGACAGACAGACAGACAGACAGACAGACAGACAGACAGACAGACAGACAGACAGACAGACAGACAGACAGACAGACAGACAGACAGACAGACAGACAGACAGACAGACAGACAGACAGACAGACAGACAGACAGACACGTAACTTTATTAAGGTTCTCAGAAGCCAGCCAATGAAGTTCCAGAGAGGACCCCCTGCTAGCTGTTTGGTAATCTCATATTGGAGTTGAGAAGCCATGCCCCTCCGCTCTCACGCGCTCTCTGGAGAGCCTTGTTGCATTGGTCTTCCTGTCTTGAACTCGTGATCGCCTTCTCACAATCATCGCTGATACTGAAGTCTGGTAACACAGGGCGCTGCCAGAGCATATGAGCTAAAGTAGAAAATTCTTTCCCGCAATCCGGGCAATGATGACCTACCTCCGCGTGGAGCCTGCTCAGGAAACCTGTCGATGTATACCAATCCGTCTGAAGCATCCTGAGCAACAAGATTGTGCTATACTCAGTTTAGGTCGGGGACGCGGAAAACGTCGCCGCTCCGCTCTGTAATAATAATAATGATTTATTTCTGCCTCAAGAAATACATGGACAGGGGAGCTGCAGAAAAACCTGTAATAGACAGCTTGACAGAGCCACAGCCCCTAAATACGAGGCAACAGCGAAGGCAGTTGAAAAGGCAGTTGAAAGCAAAAACCGTCGCACAGACAGAGCTTCATGTTACCAAAAAAAAGAAAACCTAACAGGAAAAACAAAAAACAACAAAAACACTGCATATCAAAGCAGACAAGAAAATGAGCAGACAGAGTGTTATCTACACTTTCTACACACAGCATCAATTGCTTCCTCAAAGTAATAATAATATTAATTGTAATAACAATAATAACACATTTCGAAGATCATCATGTATCAAATAAGAGCACAAATAAAAATACAGATACAGAGGAAGGAGAGATACCGTATTTGAATTTTACGAAACCTAGAATATATGTGGGGGTACATCCTTATACATAGAACGAAGTTTTTTATGGGTACAGGTAAACAGGTCAATGTTTGCAGACGTGTACGCGTTTAGAAGGGAGGGAAGTGTATGTTGGAGGCGCTCTGTCCCGGTATTTATACGTAATGTTGGCACTAACCAGCTTTCGGGTTGCCTAAATGGGTAACTCGTTTTCTTTTCTTCTAAATTGGCGAGATGTCGGATGTAATTTATATTACGTTTTTTTTCTACTTTAAAACGAATGCTTAGCCTGTATTGGTATAAATGGAAGATTTTGATTATGCCAGTCTCAAGAAATAGCTCTCTGCTGGGTGTCCCATAGTTCGCATTAAAGATATGACGAAGAAACTTCTTTTGCAAAATGTATATTTTCTGGAGACAGGACGATGATGCAGTGCCCCATACTAGCTGAGAGTAATAAATGTAAGAATAAAATAAACAGTTATAAAGGAGCAGTTTAATAGACTTAGGAAGAATGTATCTGTTGGAACCGATTGCACTAGTTATTCTGGCTAATTGTTTAATAACATGGTTCTCATGGGCTGCCCATGACATATTTGATGAAAATATAACACCGAGACACTTGAACTGATCAACTATTTCTATTTCTTTGGAGTTATATATAATACTATCATGCGAAGGAACCACTTTATTTCTCTGCCTGAAGATTACCACTTTTGTCTTTTTTTCATTGACACGCATATGATTATATTTTGACCATTTTTCTAGCGTGGTCATCGTTGTATTGCGTGATTGTATTAGCTCATAAATGTTACTTCCTGAGAAAAAAATGCTCGTATCATCTGCATATATTATAAATCTTGCGCTTCGGTTGATGTTTACGATATCGTTTAGGTAAACATTGAAAAGTAGTGGCCCTAATATGCTTCCTTGTGGGACACCAGAAAAAATTGGTTTTACTTCTGAGTGCATGTTATGTATATTGACCATTTGTTTCCTATTAGATAAATACGATTTTATTAATTCTGCAGCTTGCCCTCGAATTCCGTAGTACCATAGCTTCTTTAGAATTAATTCATGATTTACAAGGTCAAACGCCCCCCCCCCCCCCCCTTGGAGAAGTCAATGAATATTCCTATTACAAAAGCTCTGTTCTCAAATTGGGAGAGTATATATTCTTTTTGTTCTAAAAGCGCTAGTTCAGTCGATTTGTTTTTGCGGAATCCATATTGGCACGGCGTGAGCAAGTTGTATTTGTCTATAAAAGTGTCGTAATTTCACGGAACGTAAGGAGAAAGTCACTGTGCCTAATAATCTGCGAACGCGCAGAGGTGTCATCCCCGTCACGGTGCGTGAGTTCTCGCGCACGGCAGTGGGCGACCTGACTGGGGATCAGGCAACCCGGCAGCACGTCCTCGTCCATGTAAGCTGGAAACCAAGTGATATGATGGACATATTTTGTATCTGAATTCTTTAGAATCGCTGCCGCTTCTATAGCTACGAGGCCCGAGGAAAAGGCCCTGAACGCCGCGCGGGAGTCCGTGTATATAGTCGATTGTTTGGGATCTAGCATCGCGATGGCGACCTGCTCCGCGACATTGACCCTGGTGGCCCTTAAGGAAGCCGCAGAGAGAAGTTCACCATTGTCTTGAACCGCAAGAGACTGTGAATTTATCCGAGCGTACATACTGGGTGGCATCTAGAAAGGGTTCACTGCCTGAAGTGTTTTTAAAGATGCCTTAGCTCGCGCTACTCGCCTTTCCTTATTGTGCTGCGGATGTAAGTTTCTGGTGAATGGAGCAACGACGTAGGTTGCTATGACCTTAAAATGAAGTTGTACCATCTCCTCATCGCTGGAGCTAGGTCGAAGACCCGCTACCTCCAGAAGACGCCGGCCAGCCCGAGAGCCTTAAAGCCTCATAACCAAGCTGTGCAGACATTTGTGCTTCAATCAGCTCGAGGGTAGCGTTTTGCACTCTCAGCTGCATGAGTTTCTCCGTAATTGCTGTGATCGGGCTGCCCAACATTTTTTGATGCTTTTCCGTATCAGAATCATGAATCGAACCAAGCATTCTGCGTGGCACGCAGGTATTCTACCATACAGCCACGTCACATATTGAAAAAGACCCTATGTAGGCATATGCAGTGCTGGCTACCTAATTTTAAAGAAAGAAACAATAAACACTACAAATACACTCTTATGATACAGGCGTTATGCCGGGTTAACTTCTATTGGGGTTCCAGTGTTGACTGCGCTATTCGCTTAACTTTTATTGAACCGGCGGTGAGCTCTGGCGCTTGCTCAATTTCTGTGGCACATACCCTGCAGTCGAAAGCGCGAACGCTCCACACGTTTAAACGTCCGCCTTAAACAGCTACTCTTTTAAAAACCATGTATAGACCCGATTATTTTACTTTCGCATCAGCGTCTCAAACATTTGTTGATAGTTATCACTTTTGTTATCATGCTTGCTCCATCCATGTCTAAGTGTGTGCAACGTACGAAACCACCACATGACAGCCGTGAAACAATTGTTAATGAGGTAACTAATACTTCGATTTTAATGCAGAACAATACTATCACTTTCCAAGCTGATTACAAAACCCCGTTTTCTTTCCTGTTTCAGATCAATGAACTATGGTGGCATCGGCACAGTAATTGCTCATGAGCTGCTGCACCCATACAAAATAGGAGGTAAAAAGGACGCCTATTCATTTTTCGGATGGTGTTGTCAATGGCAGCCCATTAACAGAACATTCTCAATTGCTATCAAAGATTCATTTTCGTTTAAAAGTTGTAACTACCGATAGACAGTTTTTCGTGAAATGGTCACAACCGCTCCGGAAGGCAATACAGGGGCAGTAGCCATCCGATTATCACAGGGGTAATCCGACGTGCTTAAGCAGTGTACACGCTTTGTGTTACCACCTGGATCCTCATCACGCGCGCTTTGGAGCCAGGCTGCCAACCGGATCAAACGCCTCCGTCGCCTCTGAACCACAGTGCCTATAAACCGCACTCGGCAGATCTGTCCTCACCTGGTTATAATCACGAGTCTACTCTCGTTACTAGAAGGACCAGTGAAGGAGTTAGTTGTTTGTGCATATTTGACATTTGTGAGGCGCTGTTGGAACACGAAGACTCACAAAAAAGAACACACACGTAACACACAACATGACCGCGAACTAACAACTGCTTATCTGATGAAACAATGACAAATATATGCAAGGTGAGAGAAAAAGGACACTGGTAGCGTGCGCAAAGCACACAACAAGAGAAGAACCATACACGTCATGCCTGAAATCTGTCCACGTCTTATCTCTGGTGGCTGTACAGCCACGGGCGGGAGGACACAAACCTATTAAACGAAGACCTGCGACTTTGAAGGAGTGGCTCGCGGACTCCTCTCCAGACATCATGAAGGCACTACTCGAACATCTGAAACTTCTCGAGATGTTTGCAGCGCAGAAAAAATGCGGATAGAAAAGTAGACTTTACAGACGAAGCGTTGGCTGCGTGGCATCCAGCGCTTCGTCTGTCGAGTATTCTCTTCTGTCCACGTTTTTTCTGCTCTACAACTATCTATTTCTACATGAACAACCAACTTGCCCAAAGAAACGCACACCTGAAATTTCTTGGCCTGCCTGATAACTAGGCCTACTAGGCCTTGCTTCTTTATGTGTAACCGGACAGGTGTTCGTTTTTTAAAGACAAATTTGTTCTGTCCCTCACTCTTTTTCTCTTCTATAAGCCTCTTAGAACATTCTTGAGAATCTATGCCGTTTTTACATAAAATGTTATGAATTAAACGTTGCGTTATTTGCTGTGAAACTCAAATTTTTAAAATTAAAATTTCCTTTAATTTGACATTTTCTTTCAACAAGCTTCTTTCCTCGTTTTGTGGGAGCTTAATCACACTCTCGTGCTCCAAATAATTTATTCGCTGTTTACCCAAACAGCAAAGCTCTACTAAGTTCGACAGAGTCGCTTAGTTTCATATCCAACATATAAACACCGGCATATCGCATAGAATGCCCAGAGAAAATTGCGTACGTAGAGGTTTGGAGGGAGAAGTTCTGCCTTTTAAGGCTCATATCCGTCCTTAAAGTAGCCCTCTAACACTCTTCAACTCCCCATTTTTTACTCGTGGATTACGTAGACTGAAGTACGGACAAACTAGTGCAGCAAGAACGGCAGCGATAGCGGCACGCAGTGCGAAGTTATTCAATTTAGAAAATTCAAAATACAAGGGAAAAAAATCACAGCATATCCACGGAGTGAATGATGATGAGTGGGCGAAGCTGCGGAGGTTCATCGGTAAACCGTGAATCTTCCGTGAATTCTGCCCAGTACATCATCACCGACGTGAGATCGGGCGCGTTTATACTAAAGGTTTGATGAGTTATGACGACTTGCAGCTCACTTTAATTTTACATGTACGCTGTGAATTTTCATTGTTTAGAAAACCATTGCTTTAGAAAACATCTGGCGTCTTTCGTTAAGCAGCTGGCGTCTTTTCGTTTTGCTTTAGAAACATCCGGCGTTCTTTCGTTTTGCTTTTACAAAACATCTGGCGTCTTTCGTTGGTTTATTTCATCAATAAACGGCGTTTTGAAGAAAATTTTTATTGTTTAATCACGCACAGGAGAAATCTCACCAGGCACTATCTTGGAGGTAAACAATGGCTGCTAATGGGAATGAGAGACAGAAGAAGTCGGCTTTTAGCTAACACTTACACTTCTACTTCTACTAACGTTTCCTACTGGAACATGCCAATGGCTGCTAATGGGGAATGAGAGACAGAAGAATTCGGCTTTTAGTTAACGCGCACGCTGCGAATTTTTTATTGTTCAACAACGCACAGGAAAAATCTCCCACCGGCACCACCTTGGAGGTCAAAGCGTAAGACTGGTTACGCACTACGACTACTACTACGAGGGACGAACGGGTGCCGCCTTAAGGAGCTTCGCCCCTAAAATGCCTACCCTCAACTCAATTTTTGCGGGGTCACGTGGCCACATTTCACTTTCTGCTGTGACGTCGGATGGAGCTCCAATGAAATGGGTTGAAAGCTCTTACGTAGGGGAAGTTCGCAGACCATTGTTGCCTGTTCAGTCGAATGTATTGATGACGCTGTTGCTATAGCAACAAGCAACGTGGTGCCTCACCACGCCGTTTTGTATGCACGGTTGGACAGCTGGGTGAGGCTGGTAGAAATGAGCTTCCCAGACTTGACAGAATCCGCCTCTTTCATTTTCCTGTGCTGCCCTCTGCCGTTTTGGTAGGGGTTTGGTAGGGGCCGGGACAACCGGTATTGCCAGAAGCAAAGCCTCCGAGATGATGAGAGGTTTCGCGACTTTTCCGCTAGGGAAGAGCGCATGGACGGGGGCACCGTGAAAAAGAAAGAAAAAAAAAGGCGCTTTTGCTTCGAAGCGAGGCTTTGCGCGTCGTTCCTTACAACGACACTCCAAGGAAGCAATCAAATTCCTCGGACTCGCATTCGACACCAGCGAGAGGTGTTGAAGACCACCATATGGCATCGCTGTAGCCGCCTGGAAGCCCACCCCCGGACGTTGATGCAGCTGGCTGGATACACAGGCGAGATGGAAGCCGCTTTGTGGTGGTGGCTGTAGTGATCTTCCTTTTTGCTATGGGGTCTGTTTGAAGACCAATGAAAAGCTCGGAAAAGAAAAAGTAAACTCACTAATAATCCAAATTTTGATGCTACGCCACGATTGCTTCTAACATTACATTCGTCCTCTGATAGGCTGCGCCAATCTTCGTCATTTCCGCCCACCTAGTACTGGCGAGCGCCACTATGCGCAGATGCGGTCGGCAGCGATGTGGTGACATTATTGCATGATTAAAATACTAAATAATTTAATATCGGTGCTTAGACCTATGCTAAAATTATCCCCAGCCATCGGTCTACGCAAAACACAAACAAAAAATAGGTGCTTCAAATGTGTTGGAGGGCCCCTTTCAAGGCCACGTTCAAACTGTTGTCTCGGAACTCTTATCTACAAAAATAGCTCTCATCATAGAAGTACGTCGATGCTGTTGCTCGAGGTGTTCTACTAATCGTATTTTATTTGTCTCTTAACTGCCCATGTGCTTAGCCAATTTTTGAGCATCTGGCTGTCCGTTTCTGAAATTCTCCAATGCTCCTAAGGTCACCTTCTATATGACGATATCGCCATGAATATCATTCCATTATTTCCTTATTAAGTTAAAGGCCCTAAAACGTAGGACTGAGAACACTCGTGAACACCACTCCCCATTTTTCCCTGTTACTACTGTTTTTCATTTCATGAAATGATTTCATAATCGTATTGTTCATTTCTGTGCTGTGTCCTATGCATACTGTTTTGAAGCAGGCCTAGTCTAAAAATTCACGTGTGCTAAAAGAACGTAAATGTCTCCCTGACCGTTCCCTCCAGCTCCTAATCAAGGTGTTAATGTTCTATTCCATTGGCCCTACCGTAGTTAAGTAATCGGCTACAACTATTATTATATGTTTGCTATATTTATGTTATCAGATTGGTTATCTGATGATTGAACTTGGTTTGATGTTCACTGGCGTAGTGGTCTTCAATTCTGTGTATACACCACAAAATAATCATATTTATGCAAAAATTATCACATTTTCATTTTTTCTATTTAGGTATGGGTGGTAACATTGCCAAGAGCTATTATAACGGGCCTATGACAAATGATTCCTGGATATTATTTAAAAACAAGAGCCAGTGCTTCAAACAACAATACAAAGAGGTCAACAAAAAGCTCGTTATGGTGAGCTTCTTGGTATATTCAAATCCTGGGGTAACTTGTCAAGTTTTCCAAAGTGTCTAGGTTGGTGTAATAAATATTTGAAACATAGGAAAGATTTGCGCTGGATTTGAATCGCTATACACAGGTGTTATTAGTTAATTGTCGGTTACGTTCGAGAAAATTATGACTGTGTGCAATTAAAGCGAAAATTCTTTGATTGAATGACATTTTGTGAGTCATTTTATAAAAGGTATTTTATAGAGATAATATATCAGCTGAAAATTTTTGAATTGGTTTTTGATTCTGTGCAGGAAAACAATTCGTCCTGTTTGTATAAATAACTGTCTGACAATAAATACTAGAGATGTAAAACTAGTACTGGGATTTTGTATTCACCCAGTCAAGAACACGTCTTGCATCAAAGGGGAAGCTCAAGGTCCTTAAATGAGCATTATGTGTTATGTATACTAAAGTAGCATAATTACAGCGCACATATGTTACAGCGCACATGCTGTTTTAGACGACTCAAAACTTCGTGGCATATTGTAGCTAAACTGAAGACGAGCCTTGATCTAATGGATCTTTTTATAACGTTATCATCGGCACCGTGACAAAGTAATGTTGGTAATCTGATTGCATGCGCCACGTGAATGATGACATATATTCTGGATGGCTCGCGAGCATCAATGGTCACATTATATTGTATAAAAACGCATTCATTAATGTGCAGTGTTCTTCACCCATAGGTGAGATTTTGGAGAAAGGCAATAGCGCCCGCCGCTACGGTTTCGTTGTGGGTGTTGTTTTTTTATTTTCGGTAACAATTTCCCCAAGAATGTTCATCTTTACAATAGAGTTTGCTTGATGCATTCTTCAGGGAAACTATAACGTGGCATATGGCGAAGCTGCTACCTAGTTAACTTCTCGGAGAACCCTCGTACGAAAAACGTGTTCACGTACCTCGCGAATGCAGTAGAACACGCGTCATTATTTTTTTATCATAATTTTACTGCTTGAGATGGCGCAACAAGCGCAACAATCTTATTTCTTCCTCCGCAATCAACGTGGAATGATTGACAGTGAAGAGACAGAACAACTTTATTAAAACTAGGCGCACGCCAGTCCGGGTCCACTATAAAAAAAAGGCAAGGCTTAGCCATCAGACAAGCCTAAAAGTTTCCAATGTCCGAGTAGTGCCTTCATGATGTCTGGAGAAGAGTCCGCCAGCCACTCCTCCAGGGTCGCAGATCTTAGATTGGTAGATTGGTAGGTATGTGTTTAAGGCTCTCGCCCATGACTGCACAACCTCCCGGACAATACCACAAAACGTAAGCGTTATCCGCGTAGCCACCGCATGCCACGCAGGCAGTGGAGCCGTCCTTGCCTTGTATGTAGTGTTGAATGTGAAATTTTGGCATGTGCCAAACCTTTGTTAATGTTCGCATCGAACTGTAGAAACATTTAGCTTAGCGGTCGAAGCAGAAGGTTCAGAATTTCCTTCTAGTTACATTGCGTGGCTGACCAGGACACGTCAGCACCGGAGTTTCGTCTTGCGATGTACACCAGCAGGTCCATCAAAATGTTGCAAATATCTTTACTAGATATCTGCAGTAGAAAATAGTCCAACAGTCAATATGGCGGTTGTTGTTGATGATGATTATGATGACCTGTTGCTGATGGCGCTCACCCACAAAGGGGGAAAGGCCAAGAACCAGGTGGCAGGATGCTTAAGGTAAAGACCTGTGGAACTATACAAATCTGGCAATTTTGATAAAAAATGAATCATCGGATAAATGAAAATGTGAAAGAGCAAACGGTCACACTATCGTTTGGGCTTTCTAAAATAAATAATTACAGATTTCAAATCAAGACTATGAACAGAGAAAAATAGTCCACCAGAACACGTCGTCCTCCTTTTCTTCCATCCTCTTACCATGGTGATAAATGAAACACCGCAACAATGTAATCCGGGAAAATTAATACGTGACCTACAGCAGTCCTCCATCCGTAGGCCCGAAAAAAGCATTACAGAACGAAAGCAAGACACTTAATCGAGATGCCTAACAGCCCGTAATCCACCACTAATACAAAAAGGAAAGATGGAATCTGATATAATTCAATCCCATATATGAAATTCTCAAGCATTTTTTTTCAGTCAGACTTAAAGATGTCCCCATTTTACCTTGCTTACCGACGTGAAGTGCTTCAAAAACTTTCACGATTCGTGACTGATTGAGATAAATCTGAAATATTTTAGGCACGTTCAGCAGTTCTTTGTATATAGTTCACAATTTAAGATATTTGTGTTGAAAACATTATCATGTCCAAATGGAAACTGACTTTTGTTTTAGGAATTGGATGAAACATTTGATGCAAATGCGAGCGCTGAGGTACGTGCAACTTTTTTTATAATATGCATTGAAATGTTTTATACTTTCATATGCAATAGTTTAAAACAAGTCGAATATATTAGGTACGTGGCCGTATTATCTGCGTGTACAATACTCACAGATTCAAGCGCGACTACGAAACTTCATGTATATCAACCGGTAAGTGTCCTTGCTCGAGATCCGAGTTAATGCGGGATCCGAGAAGTGACCGGGTTACTATTGTGCCAAACGAACAGGAACGAAAGCTTATCATTGCCGAAGCCAAACAGCTGTGGTCTAACACGGCTTATTTTTGTCACTGTACTACTTAAACAACTGCTCGCACCATTTGTATGGCCTTTCAGGCCGTGTATGAGCACATCGAAAACAAATGACCGCAGCATGTGCGCGCCGTCTTATTGCAAAAAATCCACAATAGTAATAATAACAAGAGTAATAATAATAATAATAATAATAATAATAATAATAATAATAATAATAATAATAATAATAATAATAATAATAATAATAATAATAATAATAATAATAATAAAAGTCACAGTTTCGCCGCAATGGCGAAGCGATGAATGCGATAGGAAGAAATTGGAATGTCATACCAAGAACGACAAGCAGCTCCAAACTTGCAGCGCGCCGCTGAAGCACAAAGAAGGACGCTCGAAAAGAACGGACAGGTATACACAGGACAAGCTGGAACTAACAAATGTCACAGTTGCTGCGTCTTTGTATTTGAGAAGTGCGCTGCAAGTGTCAACTATGCAGAACCCGATGCTTTTAGATATTTCTTTTTTCTTTTAAAGTAAAGCAAGATATGGCCGGCGTTAATTTTTTTCCGTTGCAAATAGCAAGTGGATACAGAAGGGGGCACTTTTCAAATTGAAAGAAAATGTACGAGCGTTGCGTGACAGGGAACACGCTGAAGCTCCTCTGAGGTGTGTGTACCGGCAGCGGTAAATTGTGTATATAAATAGCTCGCCGTTATTATGCCGGCACATGAATGGCATGGCGCGTGGTAGGGTATTCTAACGCGGCGCTCTGCAGAGCGAGGGGTCGCTGGTTCGAATCCCCGGTCTACGGCTTCTGAATTTATTTATTGTGATTTTTTTCGTTGTTCCTCGCGCGCACACACACACACACACACACACACACACACACACATATATATATATATATATATATATATATATATATATATATATATATAATATATATGCGAGACATGACGGCAACGGTGATGGCACAACTGCACCGAGTGTCCATATAGGTGCTATCGCAATATTGTAATATTATTGAGAATAGTTTCCTTTTACATGAATGTGATCCAGCGGGGAGGGGGGAGAGCTGGAATCGGAAGCCAGCTTGAGTAGTTCCGTGTTTCACCCTAAAGTTTTTCATAAAGACAGCTGCAAAAGAAAATGATACGTTACACAAAACATCCATGCGTTCCCGAACAAGTCTATTATTTGTACGTACTGAAGAAACAGTAAAAGACAACAATGCGAGAGTGTATACGCATGGACACACCCACCAACATAATAGCGGGTCGCTTCAATACGCGATGAAGTTAGAAATTGGTGCAACTGTGTTAAACGGACCTATTACCTACCGTTGATCTCAATGGCAGTAGAGCTCAATGGCAGTTAGCTATGTTATGCTGCTGAGTCGTAATAATCCGGGGTTTTACGTGCCATTACATTAAGTGATTTATGCGGCGGGACATACCACTGTCTTGTCTTTGGTTGATGCTCTAGTATATCGCGAGCACTGTAAGGTTCGTATTGTTTATTGCCATCGTTTTTCGCTCGGTTGGTCAAATCACGAGCTAAAGTGTGTGCCAGCTAATTATCCGAGATATCCTCGTGGCCTGGACACGAGATTACGGCATGCTCTTGTTTGAGCTTGTCACCGAGTATTCTCGAGGCGACATTCGGCAGTCCGCCACGCAGAAACGTTCTACATGTCTCCTGCGAATCAGCCAGGAATAGCGCGGCGGTATTTTCTGCCACTTTGGTTCTTATGGCTAGCACAGTAAGCGGTGCTGCCGCTGCTGCTGTGGAGGTCGCTTTAAATGGCGATGCGACACTTTTAACGTTATGATGCAGTGGTTGTACTGCTACTACGCCGCAGCCCTGGCTTGATTTGGCGGCCTCGGTATACATCCCCTCTTGACATTGGCCGAAATGTTTTTGAAGTTCATGATAAACAGAAGGGCGCGATAATACGGCACACAAGGAAGAAGATGGACACGGGACGACGCGGGACGTCCCGTGTCCATCTTCTTCCTAGTGTACCGTATTACCGCGCCCTTCTGCTTATCATGAACCAACACCAACTCGCCCAACTTTTTATCTTACTGAGTTTTTGAAGTTGTCGAGCTGCAGCTTGTCTTCTTGCCTCGCGGTTTTTTCGTGCTCAGCAGAATGTAGCAGAGACAATTATATGTTGTTTTGCTTCCCCTATCGCCATAGTAGCAACGTTCTTTCTGCAGTATTGTGCTCTAGTGCGGTATCCCAAGAGAATCAGGGTTTCTCTGCCTACCTTTGTGAAGCATATAGACGTTCCTTCTGCGAAGGAAGCGTTGCTGCCACAAGCTCTACGGGAATGTTCTACAAACCAAGCGCTTCTACAGCTTTCATTTGATGCATTTAGCGGTGTACCTAGGGTCGTTTTGAACGCTCGCCATATGAATAGGTCGATCTCTTTGACTTCCGTTGGTGTGAGCTCCTGATATGGTGGTTCATATGCGACTCTACTAAAGATGAAACTTCAAGAAAGCGCAGGGTTTCTTTTCCGTTTAGCCCTTTCCCCTTCCTTGCTCTCCTATGGATCCAAAAAGCAATATTCTTCATTGTAGATTTAGGGATTTCAGTTGGGTAACTTGATCTTGTGTTGCTTTGCAACCAGAAGCTTAAGCTTCTCATCGTCTGTCTCTCCGGCAGAATTTCATCCCAAATACTTAGTTGAATGGCTGGTTTGTTTCAATAAGTTCTCTCATGGAGGTGGATAAAGTCTAATTTATCTGGCGCACATGTCGTGCCATTCCATTCGGTAATTCCTGTATTGTGTTGATTGCTTCTTGCAAGATTTGCTCTTTCTTTCCCAATGAGCCTTTGCTGCCCGCTAGAGTGATGCCATCTGCATAGAGCGGAAATTGGTGTTCATGAATTTTCTCCAGCTGCTTTGCTAGCAGGTTCATGAATGACAGTCAGTCAGGAATACAATGTACGGACCATCTTATTACCAGCACTCCTTCTCAACGAGGCATAAAAATTACTTCCTGTAGCAAAATTTCAAAGGCTTCACGTCGCGTTCACAGTGTATCGCACCAATTACCCACCATATGTAAACTCGGTATGTATTCGAGGCGACGGGTTCTTACACGGCAACAAGGAAGCACGTGCCTGCGCGCGAGCTCTTTAACACCACGAGCCGCGACAAGGACGAGAGGTAATCGCTACGAGCGATTGCTTCTCAAGCGAGCACTATCAAACCGCACACACATACTTCAACGTTAATTTCCCGTGTTAGAGGTAATATATTATTTACAATCACTACACAACCCTCTGGTAACAGAGCAAGCAGTAGTAATGCTGCGCGCAAACTACACAATAGACTGTACCACGCTAGCCTGTAGCATGATGTCTGTCCTTGAGTCCGTACCATGCTATACACTCTGTGCTGTGTTCTTATCAAGACCCACGCTGCACGGAGAGCGCAATGCTCTACCACCTGGTATGGGCATTTGTTTGTGTCTAACAATGAAACGAGCCCCCGATTCATCCTCCTCTCTTTCGTTGATTCATAGCCAGAATCTCGTTACGGCAGACTTGATTTGATGCCTTAGGTAGTATGCATGGGTTTATCGGTTAGCTTCTCACTCGTAATGAGATCATGTGCCACGTGACGTCATCTGGCAAGAAGAGAGTGTTTTACATTCGCTGTCATAGCTGCCAGCGTCGCCGACAAACGCCCCCAGGATTACATAAAAACATTAATACCCAATAAAGTGGATGAGAATGCGACCGCCGCTGTACATGAATTGGTAGAGCATCGGACGGGTTATCCGAAAGTTTCGGTTCGGTCCCTACCTGCTGCAAGTTGATTTTTCATCCACTTCAATTCATTTCCATTTATGTTGTAATTACTATGCTACAGTTAAAAGCAAAAAACATTGAACTCATACCTGCCTTAGTTTCATTGTCTGTTGGTTTTATTACGTTGGGCTTAACAATAAGACGAGCTCACGGTCAATCCCACCACTGTCATAGGCTGAGTCACTTTGGGATGCTATACCTCATAAACAAACAAACCAACTTAATCGATCTTTCAAATAAATTCAACATAGCGTACACACTAACACGTTACAAATGTAACACCCGGTCTATGTAATACGGCTACCTGCAGTGTTACTCATTTGTTAATAGAAGTTTTAAATATTCTTCTATTTTAGATTTTTGATACTACCGACTACGAAAACGACGTAAGTTTTAATTTTTGTTCTTGGATTCTGATATGTCTATAAGCAAAGAGACTTTGCCGACGTAAATGGATACAGCTGCAGCTTCACAGTGATTTAACATACCACTTATGTAATTGAACATGTGATAGAAAAAAAGTCGTATATAGCGTCGACAATTTGTGTAAGAACCCGAAAACCAAAAAAGCTTGCCTGTCCCCTAAAGCTTTACCGACATAGTAATGATCCCAGGATTTCATGTTCGCCATAATCTCCAAAACCACACACACACACACACACACACACACACACACACACACACACACACACACACACACACACACACACACACACACACATATATATATATATATATATATATATATATATATATATATATATATATATATATATATATATATATATATATATATCCCGTTCATCTAAGCATCATTGAAACCTTCCACTCTGAGAATGTGCTCGCAGTACTCTGTACAAGCCCTCCACTACTTAACATGTCACTTTCGCAAGCTACTCAAGAAATATGTGAATCATTATAGGGCCGATTACATTTTTGACAGATGCATTGCACCTTTTCCCTCATTGTAATTTTCATGCCCGAAAATTAATTGTAGTGAAGGTGCACTGGACTAATCATTTGAAGTTAAATACTCAATTTGCTCATTATATCTTGAAATAAAACGTTTGTGCATACTAATGCGCTCCTCTGAGATACTGCATATTTTCACTCTCTCGGTGACAGCCAGACTGCTACTGGGAAGCCAAAAAGCAGCTTTGGAGCGTAAGTGGTCTTTGTTTTTTTGCTTTGTTCATAAAAATGGGAACTGAATATTACTGCGCCTTTATCTCGTCTGAATATCTTTCATTATAATATTTCTTAGCACAATCTTTAAAAAGCTACGAAATAGTGAATGCATGTAGTTACTATCTCAGGAGCGTTTTTACAACCGCTATGGCATCTCCTTACTGGAGAGCATCTAATCAACCTACCCTGTACTTCCGTTACTCAACAGGAAGGCTTTCTTTTTTTAACAACGTAACTATGGCGTTTTTACACTTTATAGAGACATAAGTACAAGTACACAACCACCGAAATTGTTTCGCGGCTATGGTGGGTTCTTTTTTGCGACAACGGTGGCCGCACTCCGATGGTGCGGAAATCCAAAGACGCCGATGTCTTTGATCAAGGTTTACATTAGTGAACCCGAGGTGATCAATATATTTCCCATAGTCTCGTGCTACGACCTCCTTTATAATCATGCAATGGTTTGGGCATGTCAAAGCGAAGTATTTTATAACAGAGGAACATACTACTGTTGCTATTCAAGTCTTAATTTATGATCTAGTTTTCTTTTGACTTTTAGGTCATTTTGTGTTTGACTATTTTGAAAGTTATAAGAATCATGTTTTATTAAAATCTTTTGTTTTTCTGCTTCAGGAAGGAATTAGTATAAGTAACTACAATGGCGTAAGTATCTCATAGAGAAATCATTCAATCTTGCATGCAGACATATTTTTCAGATAGATCGAGAATACCCGTTAAAACGGAAAGTAGAAGAGTAGGTCTGAAAATTAATATGCATAAAACTAAAGTAACGTGGAACAATCTTGGCAGAGAACAGCGCTTTGCGATAGGTGGCGAGGCACTGAAAGTTGTAAAGGAGTACGTCTACTTAGGACAGGTAGTAACCGCGGAGCCGTACCATCAGAGTGAAAAACTAGAAGAATAAGGATGGGATGGGGCTCATTCGGCAAGCATGATCAAATCGTGAATGTTAGTCTACCACTATCCTTCAAGAGGAAGGTATATAACAGCTGCATCTTACCGGTACTTACCTACGGAGCAGAAACCTGGAGACTTACAAAGAGGGTTCAACATAAATTGAGGACGACGCAGCGAGCGATGAAAGGAAAATGATAGGTGTAACCTTAAGAGACAGGAAGAGAGCAGAGTGCGTCAGGGAACAAACGGGAGCTAAGGATATCATAGTTGAAATCAAGAAGAAGAAATGGATATGGGCTGGGCACGTAGCACGTCGGCAGGAAAACCGGTGGTCATTAAGGGTACCGGACTGGATACCAAGAGATGGCAAACGCGGGAGGGGGAGACGGAAAATTAGGTGGGTAGATGAGATTAAGAAGTTTGTAGGTACAACGTGGCAGCAGAAAGCACAGGACCGGGTTGATTGGCGGAACATGGGAGAGGCCTTTGCCCTGCAATGGGCGTACGCAGGCTGATGATGATGACGATGATGATGAAGATGATGATGACCCATTCAAAGCTCTAAGACAACCACGCAGTGGGTGACCCAACTTGCGCCATGAATTTCCAAAACCTACTTAGCACAGGTCAGCAGCAAGCCGATGGAAGGAGAAAGAACGCCATTATTGGCCTCTGCTTACGCTGCGCTAACGCCAGAACAAGTGTGATTTTGTGCCTTGCCGTCAGAACCCTCGCTCCCTAGCAAATTCAAAAGGGAAGCCGAAGGGTAGGCCTTCAATGCTTGAGTGCCGGACGGAGCATGAACACCCAAGCACAGCAGCCAGCACGCTGGTAAATTGTGTCCATATTTCCGCACCTTTGACGTGAACACTGTGGAAGGCTTTGCCAGTGATTGCGAATGACTAAACCCGCGAAAATGACATACACAAGTTACAAACAATAAATAAGCTCTAAACTGTGCCCCCCCGAAAACAAACGTCAAAGTCAAAACTCGATTGCAGTATAAATAGGGACATGAACTTGATTTTTAACACATTGTCCCATTTTAAATCATACTTTTCATTCATAAGGTTATTATCCACGTTTAGGTCTTTATAACTTGTTGAACATACTGTGTCTTTGGTCCTCCGAATATTGACGCAAGATACATTCAAATCACGCCCACGAGCACTTGCTGCGCCCTCCACGTTGTCTACGGCGTGCGTGCGAAACAGAGAAAACAAATCGTCGATGAAGCACGCCAGGATCACCGCTCACAACTCAGGCGCGTGCGAACTGCACGGGACAAGAAATGAAGACGTGCCGAACTCTGGTGAATAAGAGAAAGGCGTTGTTACAGTGTATACATAGGCATTTTTCTCTGACTTGTTTGTTTATAGGGCACAAGTTGGCCCAGTTTAAGCTATAATTTGAGGTGTGCTTCTTGAACTTTGCGTGACAAATCTCGTGGAGGTGCGGGGTATCGACTCAAGCTCTTCTGAAGTTGGAGAAAGCAGCCCGCAGCAAAAAAATACTTGGACCCGACGAGCTCACTCCTGTTCACCAGCGTAGCAGTCGAGCAGTCGTCGCCTTCGCGGTGAGGTCCCCGAGTTTTCACCTTTGTAGTGTACAAGAACAGCAGCAGCTGTCAGCGAAGACGCTACCGAAACAACTGCTCAGGTAACGCCAGCACAAATTATAATGGTTCCGCCAATGACTCCTGAACCTTTCCACGGTGACGCATACGAAGACCCAGAGGACTGGCTCGAATGCATTGAGCGCGTCGCGATGGCGAATGCCCTGGGATGACTTCCGACGGGAGCTGCTTGCCACCTACCCGAGTACTAATCGAAGGGAGAGGGCCGAAGCCGCTCTCCAAGCAAGAAACCGCGGAATAATGAAACTGTGGCCATGTATGTAGAGGACATGTCCCGTCTCTTTGGCCGAGCAGATCCGAACATGAGCGAGGACAAAAAACTTACACCATCTCCCGCTAAATGGGACCATCGGGCGATGCGAAGCCGGAGCACTTGCACGATCGCGTTCCGTTGGCGTTCGTTGGGCATGCTACCGGCCTCGGGCATGCTACCGATCTCGCGTCGTGGAACGCGAAGAGGAACACTACGCGCGTCGTGTCTTCCCTCTAGCCTAGCCGGTAATTCTCACAGGGCGAGCAGGGAACGCGGTTCTACGGGCGCGCGAGAGGGGAGCAGCGAAGGAGAGGAGACGGAGGGGGAGGGGACGCGCATGCACTGGCGCTCATCGCGGCGCTGCGCAGGAAAGAATTTCGGCATGTCGAGCCCGCATTTCAGAGGAGTCAACCGAAGCAAGCGCTGGACTGAACGCGCGCAGCGCTCTACCGCTTGGAGGAGAGGAGACTAGAGGAGGAAAGTAGCGTATGCGCCACGAGAGCAGAAGCGAGAACGCAGGAGAAGCGCAAGCAGGTGCTGGTAGAGAAGTGGGGAGAGTAACGCGCAGCTGTTGGAGTTAGGGAAGGAGGAGAGTTGCGCATGCGTAGTTTGAGTTCGGACTAGCACGCCGCGGGACATACCTCCGAGCAAAAGAAGCATTCGCATCTAAAAGCTTGGCCATCTAATGCGAGGTGTGAAACAGGAACTCTTTGCCGGTTGGATCGGAGTCCACCGCCTACAGTTGCCGAGTTGCGCTCTGAAGCTGCCACAATGGAAAGAACGCTTCAGCAACGAGCGAGGATGTGCAACCGGGATCTGTGCATTGCTTCCATAGACTCAGTGCCGGCTATCTTCGGAAACAGAGTGGAGGTCTTACGTGAACTGTTGCGATCTTTAGTGCGAGAGGAATTCAAATGCAGCGGCTCGACCATAGCGCTCCAGCTGTGTCGTCAGTGCCCGTGGTGCGCGAGGAATTACAATGGCGGTTCGGGATCCCCAACCCATTTGGGAGCTTCAGCACTACGCTCAGACAGAAGCGCCACCGCAGCGACCGCAGAGATTCTCATATGCCGATGCTCTACTGCAAGGGCCTCCCGTCCGTATGGACATCGCAGCCACTTCGGTGTACAGCACTAGGCCACCGAGAACGCTCCCACCACCGGATAGGAGACCAAGGAAGGTTGACATATGGCGAACTCCTGCCAGAGTACCTCTCTGCTACCACTGTGGAGAGGCCGGCCACGTCTATCGAATGTGCCAATATTATCACAGTGGTTTCGCAGTGAATGCATCTCGACCTCGAAACGGTGAATGTCCTTTCGAAATTGAGCAATAACTGTCAACTCGTCAGGGCCCGCATGACCTTCAGCAACATCAACCCCGCTCCACAGCGCCGTTGAGATATCGGTCGCCGAGCCCGCGTCGATCATCAGCCTCTCCCACTCCAAGACGTCGTTCACAAAGCTCGGTGTTGGGAATACTAGAGTCAGCGACCTGTGGAGGTAAGGCCGCTGTCGATGCTGAAACACAAGAACCTCCATCGCTTACTCCGGACGACGACGATGGACTAAGAAGCCGCTACAGTAATCGCGACGTCGCTTCCGACTTGCGTGTGTTCGTCGATGGCTACGAAGTGAACGCACTAGTGGATACAGGCGCAGATTACTCAGCAATCAGTGGCGAGCTTTCCAGAACACTGAACAAGGTAATGAGTCCTTGGAATAGACCGCAAGTTCCAGGGCAGGGGGACACCTCATCGACCGGACGGGAATGTGTACGGCTAGAATCGAAATAAGGGGCTTCACATACGTCGCAAGTTTCGTTGTGCTGCCGGAATGCTCTAGATACCTAAATATTGGTCTGGACTTCCAGAAGGCTAACGACGCTGTAATTAACTTGCCGGAATTATGCGTCTAATTTTCAACGAGACACGCCATCGCAACTTTTGACACAGGAAAAACGTCAATGATCTTTGCAATGCGGACAACGACGTGGCGGTGCCTCCGAAGTCCGGCATAACTTTACAGTTAGGAGCAATGCGTTCAGTGATCATAGAGGGCTCACCGACTGCAACACTGCGCTCATACTCAAAAATAGAATCTGCATGGCAAGACGCCTTGTCCAGCTTCGTGACGGATGTGCTGACGTCTTGCTCACAAACATTTTGAATGAGGTACAGCACCTAGCAAAGGGAACCGTCATTGCAAGCATCCATGACTTCATCCAAGTTGTGCAGACCTGAGCCCCTCTGAGACGTCACCACCCATTTCAAAGACGTGGATTCTGTACTCGCGTCCATTGACATCGACCAATGACCATTGCCAAGTTAGAAAGAACAAACAAATTACCTCATAAGAGAATTCGTCGCGTGTTTTTCAGTGTCATCCAAAGTCCGATGAAGGCCTATTACCAAACATTGCATCATTGTCGACGAGTCAGTCAGGCCTATCTACCAGCGCGCCTACAGGTTGTCACAAAAAGAAAGAAGAAAGATATCGGAAATCAGGTCGAGAAAATGCTCAGAGACGACGTAATTCAGCCATTGACGAGTCCGTGGGCGTCGCCGGTGATATTTGTTAAAAAAAAGACCAGTCCCTACGGTTCTCTATTGACTACCAAAGGCTGAACTCCATCACTAAGAGAGATGTTTATCCTCTTCCGAGAATTGCTAATACTCTGGATAGACTACGAGATGCGAAGTTCGTTTCTTCCGTAGACCTAAAAAGCGAATACTGGCAGATTGAAGTGGACGAACGAGATCGCGAGAAGACTGGATTCGTGACACCGGACGCGCTATACGAATTCAAGGTACTTCCATGCGGCCTTTGTTCAGCTCCCGCAAGATTTCAGCGGATGATGAACAGTGTGCCCTCACACTATTCAGGACTGAAGTGACAGACAGGACTGAAGTGGCAGTCCTGTCTCGTTTAGCTTGACGATGTTGTGGTTTTTTCTGCTGCCCTTGAGCAGCATGTTGAACTACTGCGATCTGTGCTGAAAGCCAATAGTTCGGCAGATCTGACAATAAAGCCACAGAAAGGTCACTTCGGCTTACAGAAGCTTCTTTTTCTTGGCCATGTAGTCAGTGGTCAGTGCTAACAGCATTCGTCCGGACCCTGAGAAGACAGCGGCAGTAGAAAATGTCCCAAAACCAACGGACAAAAAAAGCGGTTAGACGATTCCTTGTACTTTTTGCGGTTATTACCGTCGCTTTGTCAAAAAATTTTCGAAGACTGTCGAACCACTAACGCGGCTGACAAAGCAAGACGACCCTTTCATTTAGCTGAAGGAACAGCAGGATGCCTTCAAAGAACTGCGACAGCGCCTTCAGAGCCGCCCAGTCCTCGCACATTTGACGAGAGAGCCAAGATTGATATTCACACAGACGCAAGCAACCTATGTATGGGGGCAGTCCCCATTCAGTGACAGAATGGTGTAGAGCGGGTCATTGCGTACGCTAGCCGTACACTTTCGAAGGCTGAGGTCAACTACTCGACGAAAGAAAAAGAATGTCTTGCGGTGGTTTCGACCATCAGTAAGTTTCGGTCATATTTATACGGCAGATTTTTCCGAGCCATCGGTGACCACCATTCAGTGTGCTGGCCCGCAAATCTTAAAGACCGGTCAGGACATCTTCCGAGATGGAGCCTGCGACTGCCGGAATACGACATAACGGTTTTCTTAAAGTCCGGTCGCTAGTATAGTGATGCAGACTCTTTGTCAAGTGCACCGGGTTAATGTACGGAGGCCACCTCCACGGAAAGCGGACTGGCAATTCCTTTTTTGGGAACCGTGACTTCATCGCAAACGGCACAGCACCAGAAATCTGACCCTCAATTAGTGCTGCTGATCAAGTACTTAGAGGGACAGCCCGTCGATGTCTCTCGTGTTTTTTCCGGTGGCTTGTCTTTTGTCCTCCGAAATAACTTCTTGCACAAAGGAAATTTCGAACATAGTACAGAGACATTCCTGCTTGTCGTTCCTACAGTGTTGCGATCCGCGATTATGGAAGCATGCCACGATGACCCGTGAGCAGGACACTTAGGAGTGAGCAGAATGTTGGCACGTATTCGCACAAAATATTACTGGCCAAAGTTGCAGAATACATTGCAGCACTACGTAAGAACTTGCCGGAATTGCCAAAGGCGCAACACACCACCACTGAAGCCAGCAGGTCTCTTCCAACCTATAGAGCCACCAGAAGCCCCTTTCGCACAAGTACGAGTGGACTTACTTGGCCAATTTCTAACGGCGTTGCCAGAGAAGCGATAGATCATCGTTGCAACGGACTATTTAGCCCAATATGCCGAGACAGCGTCTCTTGTTCTGGGAACGGCCGTCGAAGTAGCCGAATTCTTTGTGACCAACATCGTACTGCGGCATGGCGCTCCTACAGTGTTGATCACGGAACGAGGAACAGCGTTTACAGCTGAGTTGACAAATCCATTATCAAATAGATGCACACCTGCCATAGAAAAAGAGCACTGTATCATCGGCAAGCGAATGGAGTGACAAAGCGGCTCAAGAGAACGTTGACTGACATGCTGTCGATATACGTGGACGTAGAGCATCGAACATGGGACAAAATGTTACCGTACGCAACATTCTCATACAATACCACTGTGCAAGAGACGACGCGAATGACACATTTTCAACTTGTTTTTGGCAGAACTGTTACCACGCCCCTGGATGCAATGCTACCGGTTGATGACAACTCCGACCACGACCATAATACCAGTGACTTCACGCAAAAAGCTCAAAAAGCAAAGCAGCTTGCGCGACATCGCATTCAGCAGCAAAAAAAAAAAATACGATGCCAATCGGTATAATCTGCGACGAAGAGACGTCAAGTACGCTCCTGGAGACAAAGTATGGGTATGGACACCCGTACGCGTACGCGGGCTCTCGGAAAAGCTGTTTCGATGTTATTGTGGTCCCTACAAGGTACTTCGCCAGCTTGGTCCTTTGAACTATGAAGTTGTTCCGGAAGAGCAAGTCACATCAGCGAGACAGCGGCATCGCACAGTAATTACGCACGTCGTCCGAATGAAGCCATACTACGAAAGGCAATAAGGAATCAAGCACCACTGCTGGTCGATGTCTGCTTCTACCGGCAATTACTTGATATACCAGCCTGGAACCAAAACAAGCATCGGGACGATGCATTCTCGGAAGGGGGATAATGACGCAAGATACATTCAAATTACGCGTACCAGCAGTTGCTACGCCATCCACGTTGTCTACCGCGTTCGTGCGAAACAGAGGAAACAAAGCGTCGATAGAGCACGCCATGATCACCGCTGACAACTCAGGCACGTGCGAACTGCACGGGACAAGTAGAAGAGGTGCCGAACTCTGGTTGGTCAAGAAAAGAAAGGTGTTCTTTCTGTGTATACATAGGCATTTTTCTCTGATTGTCTATTTATAGGGAACAAGTTCGCCCAGTTTAAGCTATTAATTAAAGGGTATGGTACTCGCACTTTTCGAAGAATTCATATTGCACGCTTATATTATTAAGGCATTGTACAGTTGTAAAGTTTTAAACTTTCTCTAGTAGTAGAGAAAAGGAGCCATCCTGGCGACTTAAGGAACAGGGACGACTGGTGGGTCGTAGTGCGGCTTCAGTCGGTCGACGTGAACAATCTCGCGGCCACGGCGGCGCCGGTTTGCGGATGGATGAACGGGCTCGACAACATAGTTGACGGGAGAGGCTTGACTTAGGACGCGGTAGAGGCCTTCATACTTCTGCAGTAGCTTTGTGAAAAGACCAGGAGCAGAGGAGGGAACGCGAAGCCACACCAATGTTCCAGGCGAATATGACTGGGGAGGCAGGTTTGCGTCATGGCGGTACTTTTGGCGTGCTTGGTCTTGTGCGGTTAAGGAACGTGCGAGCTGCCTGCATTCCTCGGCGTAGGTAGCGACTTCAGATAGAGTTGTGGACTCTGAAGCGTCCGGGTGGTACGAAAGAATGGTGTCCATAAATGAGGAAGGTTCGCGGCCGTAAAGAAGAAAGAAGAGAGAAAATCCTGTCGTAGACTGAGTGGCGCTATTGTAAGCGTACGTAACAAAGGGTAGTATGCGGTCCCAGTTGGTGTGGTCAGCGGAGACGTACATGGACAGCATGTCGCCTAGTGTGCGGTTAAAGCGCTCAGTCATTCCGTTGGTTTGTGGATGGTATGCGCTGGTCGTCCGGTGCACAACGTTGCATTCACGGAGGAGGGCTTGTACGGCATCAGGGAGGAACGTGCGTCCGCGGTCGCTGAGTAGCTCGCGAGGTGCGCCGTGGTGAAGAACAAGTTGGTGAAGTATGAATAAGCCAACTTCACGTGATGTGGCCTCTGGCAGCGCGGCAGTCTCAGCATAGCGTGTCAGATGATCGATAGCGACGATCACCCAGCGGTTCCCGTCTGGTGTGTACGGAAGGGGGCCGTACAAATCAATTCCGATGCGATCAAAAGGCCGGGAGGGACAAGGCAACGGCTGGAGCGGTCCAGTGACTATACGTATAATTAACTGCTCTTGACACCTATGCACAAGCCCAAAGCATGCGACCAAACTCCAATTTACCGTACATTTGGCTGAGGGTATGCAATTCGCCCGTGGCTACCCTAAAATTTAAATTAGAGTAAGCCATATATAACTAACTTCTCGTAGATATTATATGTAGCGTTTCCTTCACTTTTGTATAGTCGGCAGCCTCTGCATTAAGGTATCCATGCAATATCTGTCGAGCCCTCTTACAAAATGGCGAGGGCTGCTTATTCCTTGATCCGCTACGATAACCAGCTTTCCTTGGCCTTCTTTTCGATCATGAGGGTGGCTCATAAAACTGATGACCAGCCTTTTCACCACTATTAAGCAAGAGCACCTCTTCAACCGTCATTGCGAGGCAGCGCGATAATCAGTGCTCTGTAGTTCGTGCGCGATGACGACAAAGATTGACATACGTGCAACCACTGGCATGCCTACAGAGAACTCCAGAATTGCGCTCTCTGCCTCACGGGCGTTGCTAGAGCTCGATTTTTCAGACATAAGTTCACATTGGCGAAACTCGGCTGCGTTCAAACAGAAAATTCTATAGTATTCCAGCACCGAGAACGACTACATCCCTCTACCCAACAGGACGAGAGTTGATCCATGCAGAAAACGTCCAGGAAAAAACAAGGAATATCACATGGAAGACGTTTTAAGTATATTTCGCCACGTCGACTGAACGATGCAGAGCCCTCACGTGAGGTGGTACAGTGGTTACGGTGCTTGGCCGTTCACCATAGAGTCACGGGTTCAATCCCTACAGCGGTGTTAGATTTCACTGGAGGCGACATGCTTAGAGGCATGTACTGCGGAATGTCAGTGCACATTTAAGGACACCAGATGGTCGAAATTTGCGGAGCTTTTCATTGCGGCGTGCGTCATAATCGTACCGTGTTTTGGGCATGTAAAATAGCAGCAGTTATGTTATATAAAATGCGAAGCATTTTTTAGCAAACCACAGGCACTCAATAATTTGTATCAATTTATCTATCCAGGCGCCTAAGTCGGCGCGCTCCAGTAGTCGCTACTATAACTTCGTATATAGGAAAATTGGGACAGGAGGGTATGAGTGTATGGCGAACATAACTGACAGGTCATTATATATAAATAACAGGACATGCGTGTCGCTTACGTCATAAAATCCTTTTCCACTGTCACGTGTGGCGCATACCCACAAACCACGGGCTGTGGAATGCGGGTATGCGCCACAGGTTATGCGCCCTTGCGTGTATCAATATAGAAATGTGGAGTATAGATTGTGTAGAAATTAACGAATAGCGTTAAGGAACTCATGCCATAGTAAATATGGTGCCGGCGTCGGCGTCGTTGTCGGTGATCGCAAGTTAACGATGTACGCAAAGAGTACTAAAAATCACAATTTGAACCAGAATGGAACCCGAGATTCCGCGCGGCAGTAAAGTATTCTACCACCAAGCCACTTCAAACTGCTTTGGAAAGACACCCAACAGGCGTCATGTCAGGCGTCATGTCGCAGCATCGTTAGTTGTGGTCGCAGTGTTGGCTACCCTCTTTTATGACAACGTGATGAACATTACATATGTAGTCATATGACCCAACGAGTTATAGCAAAGCGTTGCTCGATCGCGGAGGAATACGTCAATGATAGTTATGACAGGCGCATAACCGTAATGCAGCGTGCGCTTCGTTTCGATTATACTGACGGCTGTGCTCGAGCATAAGTGCTAATAATATTATTTGTTTGGGCTTTACGTTCTAAAACCACGATGTGATTATGAGGGACGCCATAGTAAAGGGCTCTGGGAAATTTGACCATTTGGTGTTCTTTAACGTTCACCTGAATCTAAGTACGAGGATCTCAAGCAGTTCGCCTCCATCGAAATGCAGCCGCTGACCCCTGGATTCCATTCCGCGACCTTCAGGTCAGCAATCGAGCACCGTAGCCATTAGGCCACCGTGGTGGCGAACGTGAGTGCTAACATTACGCCCGACTATGAGCTACCCCTTAAGCGTCAGTGTAGTCGACTTGCTTGGTAAGCGCAGAATCTGTGCACAGGTACTCTATTTACGCTAAAATGTCGATCCACCTCGTAAGGCTTGGATTAAAGGAAAAAATTGAAAACCAATGAAAAAAGGCAGCATAGGCAGTGATTCGCTGACTGGTTCGCATGAAAATCGATACCTACAATACGGGGTATTTTCACGAGTTTTAACTAATAAAGAGTTGAATACAGTTCTTCACGTCCTGAAGGGCATTGCACGCGTCCCGTTTAGCGCCTTCATAGTTGACAAAGACGCGAGAGACAATGCAAAATGTCATCGCGATTTGGCAATATTGAATGAACTGCAGGCAATTCGTGCACAGCCGGACAACTAGGACTCTAATTCTTTCTCGGACATGGACCTGCACACTTTGATTTGGACTACCATAGGTGAAGAGCTCGAAACACATCACTTGGCCTGTCCACCCCTTCTTCTTTTCCAGTCAGAGATGATGGCCGGTGCAATGAACTCAAGAAGGAGCTGTTGTCTTTAGCCTAGGTTCCAAGCACCATAGCCCTTAAAAACTGCTAGCCACACGCCCAAGGTGCGGCCATATAGTCTACATTAAATCAGAAGGCACCATCGATTCATATAAACCACGCAGCATTTCCTGGAGCCTCAAGCACGTGACCTTGACTTTTACAGTTTGGGCGCTTAAACCCCCTCCTTCGTTAGTAGTGTGTAAACAGAGGCAGTGTCCCATTGGTTCATTTGTTTCTACCCCCGCTGATTGCGTAGTGTCAATTCCGCAAGCGAAGCTTCTAAATTACTTCAGACATAAACACCCGTGATGACATTCTGCTCATGCTATCGTTGCGTTTCCATTCTAAAAGAATGCATTAGAATACGGCCTTGTTCGATTCAGCAGTAGCACTGCTATTTTAAGTGCATCCGACGTCGCCAACGAGGCAGTGCCCATTCCTAAAGGCGCTGTTTCTACTTGCGGCTTCTCCAGAAGCTACTCCAGAAGTATGGCTTAGGGAAACGTTTTCTTGCGCTAGTTGGTTCATGACTGAAGAAATCGTAACGCAAAATTACACAAGGACAGACAGGTACAAGGGACTGGCGCTATTCCCGTGTACCTGTATCTCCTTGTATCGTTTTGCGCTACGATTTTATCTTCAGTATTCCAGTAGCATCTGCAGCGGCAGACAATGCCCTTATTCTGCTCTCACTCGTGTCACCAGGACCGATCTGACTTCCCAAAAAATAAGTAAGCGTTACTGGTATGGTTCTCCAAGTGTAATGCTTCCTTCCTAACCATTCATTCTCCTAACCCGGGATAGACTTCTGCAACTACTCATCGTATACACACCGATGTGACCTCCATCGTATGCAGTCCGCCATATCGCGTCTCTGCCACCAGAGGCCACACCACTGACACATAAGTTGCCGACAATTTTAAACGAAATATAATAATTAAGCCCTTCCTCAAGCGTTCGGTCATTTCCTGTCGTCTTGACGATCAAAAAAGACAGCTTGTTTCGATTTTGCGCTGAATCAATATCTTTAAAAATGTGTTCAAATACTGTCATTTTCAAAATTTAAATTTAAGAAATATGAAGCAGCCTATAGAAAAATATGATTTTTTTTGTCACTTCTAGTGTTTTGATAGAATCAGAACATGCCATTCAGCGGTTGCTATGCTCAATTTCACGTGTAAATCTTGAGGTCTTTATTATTCGAAAGAGAGGACGCGTATGAGATAGTCGGTGACGTCTATGAAATAGACTCCACATGGAAGGCTGCAGTCGAACTCTCATAAAACGCAACTTTAGACAAAACGTCCCTCCATCCGTGGATTTCTATGGTTATGGTGCTTGAATGCTGACCCGAAGGTCGCCGGATCTAATCCCGGTCACTTCGGCCGCATATCGCTGGCGGCGAAACGCTAGAGGTCCGTGTAGACTTATGTGCGCGTTAAAGAACTCAAGGCACTGAAAATGAACATTACTCTGGTGTACTCCGCTATTGCGTGCTTAATAATCACATCTCGGTTGCACGTAAAACCGCACATCGTTCTAGCACAAGTACAGAATAATACTACTATTTACTTTACACCTTACTTTCCAGTTTTTTTGCGTGTGTTCAGCGAAATACTATTTTCATGCTATTCCTTGTTTCCCTGTTTCTGTTGATTCTGGCAACATCGAATAATATTTTTTTCTACCTCAGTCAGATCTTGAAGAGAGAAGCGACAATAACGTAAGCATTTCTTTTTTGTGTTCAGCGAAATAATATTTCTTACACTTTTCCTGGTTTTGCCTGTTTTTGTTCGTTCTGGCAGCACTGAATAATATTTTTTTTCCTGCTTCAGTCAGATGTTGAAGAGAGCAGTGACGATAACGTAAGTATCTTATATGTACTTTTTGTAGAAACACTCAATGGGTGTTCTTGCTTCACAAGTTAACCATTAAAACATATCCCTTTCCGACCCCGTGACCAGTGTACTGGACATAACAAAAAAAGCGCAGCAGAAAAGCAAGCAAAGCCACAATCGAAGCCGAAACCACTTTGAAAGCTTGTGTAAGAGGCGAGAAATATCTTTTTGAATGTAGTTCCTCCTTCAGTTACATATTCTTATGGGGGCGCATCAGAGTAATGGTGTCAATCAAGAGGAAACGCGCGCGCATGGTGTGCTCAAGCATACAAAATAATTTGAGGAGTTATCTTCGCACAATTCAAGTAACTTAAATCGTGCGAGCTGATTTATGCCCTCTTGAAACAATGTTCCAAAAAGGTAGCTTTTGTAATCGGAAGTTTGCTCGCAATGCGAGATTGTATTCATGTCCAGTGCACTGGACTCCGGGATGCAATTGGCGTGCATTGTGCTAAACATGGAGGAGAGAAAAGAAACTAGGAAGGACGTCACGTGAAAATCTTGAAAGCCAGTCATAAAAATTGAACCAGGAGCACGCTGGGAATTCTACCAAGAGCCTGGAGCACGAGGAGGCAACGGCGTCGGAGGACATTGGCTTGTGGACGCTCAGCGCGTTCCCTCCTAGCTTTTTACCCCTTCGTGGTGCTGAACGCTATGCGCGACAGCTAACAATAGAATTTTTTTCTTTTTCTTAAGTCAAAACAAACCATTTTTCTGTTTTAAAAGACAATAAACTGTCTGACAGGAACAACAGCAACATTTTTTCAAGGAAGAAAGCAGAATAAGTAAAACAAATGAATCCTAGTGTCCAGCATACTGGACATAATTATCCCGTGAAAACAATTGTACCTACGGTCTCCTTTATTTTTTTGCATGCTTTTCAATAGCCTCTTAGCTAGAAAGGAGCGCTGAAAATTTTTGTTCTACCCTACGAAAAATTCGGGACTGAAAGGGATATACAGGACAGCATAGCATACGGCAGCTAAAGGAGGGAAAGTTTTTGGTGCCCACTAGGCGCTGCGCCTAGTGGACGCGACTTTGACGCCGAAAGAACTGTGCTGTTGAGTTTAGACGTCAGAACACTCCTCTCCTCACATAATGAAATGTTGTCTAGGCGTAGAATATTGGACAAAACCTCTACACCATATCACAGCAACCAGGAGCACCGACCACGCGTGTTTACACGTTAGGACTTTTGTAGGCTTGCGTGACAATAAAAAAAACTCACATGTATAATGCGAATGACACAAATAAGGATTAAAAAGTACAAATTAGTCTAGATATTGCCTCCCTTAAAATTAACGTATAACATAAATTATTGCATTCCATTCAAGTAATAGAGTGAAAAAAATGCCCCCACCTCACCGAAGGGAATCGTGAGGAAATGCGAATGCATTTCTTGCGCCGAGAGTACACGGCGTAGTAATTTTAATGGCGTAAATTAATGACGAGACGAGGATTTGTACTGTGACCATTTATTTACACATTCATCAGCACCTGCTTGTGTTGTTATTGTACCTGACGGCCATAATCTCAGCCTTGTGGTCTACACTTCTTGCTAGGGGTACCGTTGCCGTCAGACATTCGCCTTCACCGACTTCTGCCATCGCCTTGAGAGGCGCCCAGCCAGCGAGCGGTCGAGAGTGAGGCGCGCGCTTCACTCCATTTATATATACGTGCGAGCGAGCGGACGGGAGAGTGGGGCGCAGGGAGGAGAGAGAGCGAACGGCGAGAGAAGAGCGGCGAAGCACTACACCTACCCTCTCCTACACTCTCTCCACACACGCGGGAGCTCCGCCGAGCTCCCGCGATGCGAGCGCCCTCACAAGCCAGAGCGCGCTCCTCCTCTCCACTCACTCTCCGCTACTCCGCCCGCACCACCTGCTCCGGTTGTTAGGGGCGAGGATAAGCGCGCGCGCCCGTAGCTGTTGCTATGGGAGAGGGAGTGAGAGCGGAGAGATAACACCTGCCGGAGCGCGGACACCGACAGACGCCTGATGTGCCCCGACTAAGAAATGCCTTCGCATTTATAAGTGGCGAATAAAGAAAGAAAAGCAGCATTGGTGGTGGTCATAAAGGAAGAGCTGCAGTCTCTGCGTAAAGGGTGGAGATGGCTGACGCCTATAATAATCCACCAGCTTTCAGGCGCGCTGCATCTAAACAGACCATGGAGGTCGATGCCGACGCTGTTGGACGGTCCAACCGGGCACGATAAAGGCTGCAATGCTCCATTTTTGCACCGTGGACACGTTTTCCTTTTTTTGGCATGTCCCACAAGACTGGAAGAACTTCTGAACAAAGCCGAACGTTCGGCGCCAATAATACCGCTGACGCAACCTTGTGCAGGTTTTCAGGACGCCGGCGCGAGCGCTTCAGGGATCGACAGGAAACTATGCACAGATCTCGTAGGGCATGTGCCGGGGAACAGCAAGGAGCCATTTTCGACCGTTGGGCATATAGCTGGGGTGGCATAGGATGTTGTCTCGCGCGGAAAATCGAGTCTCTTGACTATGTAGCGCTTGTGTCGAGGGAAAAAGAGATACAGCGGCAAATTAAGCAAAAAGGTAAGCGATGGGTCTTTGCTCTACTCTGAAGAAATGTTAGAAGCGGTGAGCGGTAACACTATGGTCGAGGGAGCGGACAGAGAAACCGCATCATGAGTCATCGGAGAGCGGGAGAGTGCATCAACATCGAGTGATCGCGACCGCAGCGGTATACGACACCTTATCCTGGCAAACTAAGCGCCCGACTGCCCAAGCAACAAGACGGGTCTTTCAGGGAAGACAGCCAAGAAGGAGCATAGTGTGCCCTGATAATGCCAAAAAGATGACCTTAAAGGTGAATGAGAAACTTCCTCAGTGCTCAAATGATTACCAAGTACTCTTTATTTGTTACTGGGGAAACTAACTCTGCCTGTTTTACGGTACGGCTTGCATAAGCGACGATGCATCCGTCCTAGGCAGCTAGTCATTGGATGAAGACAGCCACAAGGCAACAAGGTTGACGCCACTCGCGTTGTTACGAACATCCGTAGGCGCAGTGGGATCGTAGTGCAAGGCCGGACTAGAAGGAGACGCGACGCGCGTGCTAATGAGGAACGCGCGCGTCTCCCATCTAGCCCGGCAATGCGTAGTGCCGAAGAGTCAGAGAAGAGGCCAACAGGTGGCGCAACCGCCGAAATGCTCTACCACATAAATGTGACCACGTGAATATACAACACCTGGCGCTGAATAAACTGGTCAAAGCTGCGATGATGAATGCGAGTTCGCGCACGAAACGATTAAAATAAAAGCACATGCTTATAATATCGCAATAAAACTTCTGAGAATTTGGACAGATTCAGGCTTCTGAGGTTGAATTATGAAAGGCGTTTTTATGCAGAAAGAATATGGCTCTAAATCTCACCTTATCTTGCCGTCCTATATAAGCATCATTAAGTAATAGATGTACGAAAGATTATAGCCAAGTACACACTCATTGATCTAACATAGTGGTTATGGTACTGCACGCGGGTAGGATGTCCAACGCAGCGGTGTAATTTAGGTGGTTGTAATACGCAAAGACACCGATCTACTTAAATCTACGTGTACGTTAACGTATGTAAGGTGATTAACGTCATTCCGGTGTCCCCTCCTGCAACGTGCTTAATCACATAGCGGTATTGAATGTAAAACAGCTGGGTCTTCCAGCATAAGTGCGGACAGTTATTGCTACTTAATTTTCAGTTTGCTGTCCTGTTTTCTTTGTGTTCAGCGTAAAAAGTGTCTTTACGCTTGTGTTTATTACTTTTGTTGTTTACCTTTTTTAGTTAATTTAGCCAGCTTTATTGTTGCTCTTTTTCCTGCTTCAGGAAGATATTGTGGAATGCGGCTGTGACTTAAGTGTTTGATTTGTATACTATTTATTGCAATGTTGCATGCATCATTCATACATTTCACATTAAATACCATTTAGTACTGAGAGTGCTGAAACAGCCATTTTTTTGGCTGTTCAGTCTTGCGCAAGCAGTCAAACTGTTATTCTGTTGGACATAAGGTACTTTATAATGGAACGGCAGCGCAACCACACACGAACTGAAGAAAGAAGGTACACACAACACCGCAATGACCCCTGGACCGCGTCTCTTGTCGACTTTCTCTCCAACTCCTCTAAAGTTCAAAAGCCCCGAATGCTCCAGCACCAAGTTCCACACTTTGCGATTCCTGACAAGCTCGATGCAACTACGCACCAGAGAGACGCACATGTTTGTTCATGGTCCCACGAGACTTGAGGTCAATCTGCTCCTCTTTCCACGATGACCCACAGTATGGATACGCAGGAGTCTTCAAGACGTACGAAAGACATTGACACCGTTACCAATGGCGCGGCATGTGTACTTTCGACCGCAACTTCATCCGCTAATCCTTTTAATCCTATAAATCGGTCAGCAAGCAAGACTGACTATAGTAGGTAAGTTTGCTGTTTTCTTACGTGTTATTTATTACTGCAAACGCTCTATGAAATGCCGCAAGCAGTACTTCGTAGAAAGAGTACCCATATATTCCCAATACTAATATAGAGATTACTACGTACCAGTTATTACATGTAATTCGTTACGAATAACTATCCCCTTCAATGACGTGTGTCATTCTCCAATAAACAATGCTCATGACTATGACTTTTAGGACAATGTCTCGTGCTATAAAATCCCGGCATACTTTATGACCTTATTGACTCTCTTTTAATACTCATTCAACAAGACAGAACGCAGGTTCAGCTTCCTTAACTCAAAAAATATACCCTCAAGTAAACTAGTCACTGGTAATCAACATTTTTTTCTTTAGGACACCGACAACTCTACGGTAACTACAACGGTAAGCGTTGCATTCTTTCAATTCAAAACTTTTCGATTAGGAAGAAAGTCTGGGTTCTCAGTATTGCCACGCTGTTTGTCTTTCGATGTATAGTTCCACGTAGTTATATTGAATTTGTTTTGAATTGTTACAACAATATCGAATACTTCTAGGTAGTTTTACTACAAGAAAAAGGTCCATAGATAGAGCAGTCAAGTTTAAACTGCGCGAAGAAGACAACACGTAAGAATATAGAAAAAAAATTGCAGTGGCTTAGCTCGGCTATGCCAGGATATGCGTAGCGTTAGCAAAAGTTCAGCTGATTATTCTTAGCTTTCCAGATTGTCTAGGATTATCAGCCTTCTTCTGTTCATTCTTCGTACGCTAAAACCGCTAATTGCCAGGCAACTACTTTGGGATCCGATGAGATAAGCTTCTCGCCTCTTCTGCGCCGTTGAGCAGCATTTGCGCTCTCCTTCCCCATGACGTTACTCACCTGCAAACGCCAGTCAGAGGCGCTATCACGCGGCTCAAGCGCTGTGTCAGACGGCGACTGCACAGCGAAGGCGAATAGCTGCGCGCGCGCTGGCGCCAGTGTGTCTACCATGGCTACGACGTCACTCCTCTCGAATGCGCAGACCAGCAGCGGCGAGTCGCGCGCGGCGGTGGCGGAGAGCGCGTGAGATCGCGGTGGCGGAGAGCGGTGAGCCAGCTGTGTGACATCACTGAACCTTGCGCATGCGCTGCATGGCTCATGAGGTTCCACGCGAAATCGGCTCCGGCTAGGCAAGTGTAGCTAACGCTACAAAATAGCGCTACAAAATTGCAGTGGATTAGCTCGGCTATGCCAGGATATACGTAGGGTTAGCAAAGGTTCAGCTGATTATTCTTAGCTTTCCAGATTGTCTAGGATTAGCTTGATTTTCATGCTTACTGCTGCTCCAATGACACACACACTGTATACGTATTATGTGGCACATGCATATTTATTTTTTGCTCAACGTCAGGTTGCTTCTCTATTGCCACAAAGAGGGCTCGGTGGTCAGTGAAGTAACACGCTGCCGTCTCTACGGCCCCAACACAGTAACCACTAATTGCTAGGCAACTACTTCTGGATCCGATGAGATAAGCTTCTCAGCTCTTCTGCGCCGTCGAGCAGCATTCGCACTATCCTTCTCCATGGCGTTACCCACCTGCAAACGCTAGAGTCAGTGGAAAATCAGAGTACCGCAAAGGTAGGCTGCACGCGGGCAACATTGGGTGGCGGCGGCTATGTCCCTTCCAGACCGTCCGGCGCGTTGCTAGCGTGTGTTTACAAGTGACCGATCTTTTAGCCTCAGTGCCGTGTTACGCTCGGCAGAACGGCATTATGTGTGTGTTTCTTCAAGAGGATATTAGAAGTGATTTCGAGTCATCGACAGGTATGGATCTACTGCGCGGTTAGCGGTGTAACTAATGAAACGTACGGCGAATGTTGCCATGTGCTCGCGAACTCTCTTCATGGCTTCATCGGTCTCTTTCGTGTCACGCCCGGGCGTGTTCGCTAGGTCTGGATCTGTAAACATCGTTGCATTAGCGCAGTGACATCGTGCGAGATGCCATTTGCTACGAAATTTGGTGAATCTTAACTGTTTGCGCTAGCTTTGCAGTAGGTGTTCAGGTTCACTGCACTCGAGAACGTTATCGAACAACATCGAGAACATTCAACATTGCGTCCTTCGACTGATCGCTGACGCATAGCTTGATTGCGCACCGTGCTTGCTGTTCAACTGGTTGATATTTGTAATAGAAGTTGTGTGTGTACGGTAATTGGAAGTTGTGCGCGACGTCTTGATTCGGCACGTCAGCAGCCGAACGCACGGGCGAATCGGCGTGCGGTAGGTAAGGTGCATCTTATCTTACGATACGTAGAAAATAGGCCATCAAATATGATTGACATCACTACTTAATTGTTTCATTTCCTATTTCTTGTCTGCTTAATATTCCCAACGTTGCAATGAATTTGCAAATATTTTGCTGTTTCCGACAAAACATTTCTTTTTTGGCGTTGACAGCGCGTAAACAGCTGGGGTTCGGTTTATGCACTGCTGCACTTTTTTTTCATAATGCACTCTTATTAAAACTTCCTCGGCAAGGTGCTTTATGTTCTTTTGATCAGAAATAGCACATCCCGGAATTTTTAACGCGCATGCTACTGCAACACAGTATGTATATAGACCTAGGGCTCGCATAAAATCGACTCCGTCAATGCGTGGGATCTGCTTTTTTTTTTTTTGCTGTGACCATTTCTCACCAACTATACAGTATTTTAAGCGTACGCTCGGTGCAATGCAGCATTAGCGGCATTTTTTTCGACAAATTTAAAAATACGCTTGATAACATTGCCTCATACGAAGTTTATCAACAGAGTTCCACGCTTCTGTTTTGTGCAATGCCAAAGATCATGCCACAATTGCCTTGAAAGTATACCAGTAAACAGTTATTATTTTATTAAGTCTTCGATTTCGCTCTCGTGCGTGACACGCTTATAACTCGGATAGCATGCGTAATCTGTTCAACAGATCGAGATATAAACGGCCGAGCAAATAGAAAGGTATGTAGTTTGCAATATCGCTGACCATAGCGAACCAAAAAGGTGAAGTATCCTGTCGCATAAGATCTTTTCCAGCAAAGTTAATGTAGTGCACTGCAGGAAGGAGTGTTATTCGAGGGAGGCGAATTCGTTCAGGCCAACTATGCAGCCACGTAGAACGGCGCTCTTTGACATTAATCTTTCCCACACGGCAAACGAGATTCCCAGAGTAGCTCACCAGTAACGTTCGATTGATGGTGAGCTACTCTCTTCTGGCATCTGCATGCAGTGGCATAGCCAGGGGGTGGCACACCGAGCCGTGCCCCCCCCCCCCCCCCGCAATGCGAAAGAAGTGTCTCCTTACGCCCCTGTCTGCATGACGCGTTTAAAAAACCGACGAAGTACTTCTGGGGACCGTGGTACTGCTAAATGTCCGGCCACGCTCTGCGTTGAACGCGCCTGCACCCAAAGCGCTTGGAAGGGATATGGCGGTGAGAGGTCACGTGATGCGAATAAGCCAATCGCGTCTGCGGCGGCGCGCGGAAAACAGATGCGATACTCTGAAATCTTTCCAGTGACTCTAGCAAACGCCAGTCAGAGGCGCTATCAAGCGGCCCCGGCGCAGTGTCAGACGGCGACTGCACAGCGAAGGCGAATAGCTGCGCGCGCGCTGGCGCCACTGCGTCTACGACGTCACTCCTCTCGAATGTGGCGCACACCAGCAGCGGTGAGCCGCGCGCGGCGGTGTCGGAGAGCGCGTGAGATGCCAGCTTCGATGACCCAGCTGTGTGACATCATTGATCCTCGCGCATGCGCAGCACGGCTCATCACGCTCCACGAGAAATCGGCTCGGGCTAGGCATATGTAGCTAACGCTACAAAAAGCACAATGTCATACATAGCATAGCCACGCATGGTATAGTATAGCAAAATCTGGAAAAAGTCGCCAATGGTCGATGCCTTATATTTTTGGCACTGTATTTGTGTTCGAAAAACGCGCCAATATTTCGACTCCTATATAAATTTCGGCTAGTTTATTGCCCCTAAGTGTGGACGAAATTACACGTGATCACAGGCGGGTGCTGGTGTAAAAAAGCGATGATGACGTTGACATGTCTGCGCGTTTCTTTTTCTTTCTTTTCTTAAATATTTTTTCTCGAAAACTGTGATATTTGATTGGCTCTCGGAGGCCATGAGATGAAGGTGGTTAGAGAGTTTCTTTTTAACATCTATTGATCTCTACAGAAAGAGACAAATATAATAAACAATTCCCTTTTGTATCTTTGACTTCATGAATCCTATGCAAACAAAAACAGGAAGTATTTACTAACAAAAGCGCAAATAGTAAAATAAATATTAGCCATACTGTATAATACTGTCATAATATTGAACGATCATAACCAGCATAAATACCACTTACTTTTTGTAATGAATTTTTAAGAGCATAAGGACGTCGGAATCTTGCTAATTAAATTATTTACTTCATAGCTCTATGGCTGTACTTGTAACTTCCCAGGTCTAGAATAAAATTCGAATTTTAATGCCCAAGTCGCATGCATATAAAGATCTGCTTCAATGCAGTCACTGCTAAACCCTACATTTCTCTGACAACGAGTAACCTGTTCTCGCTGATCAGGGTGCACGAAACCCAAATGACGCATATGGCTACTTGTTCTACCATCGAGACACGTAACTACAAATATACTGAAGCAAGGATTGAGACTGGGCTAGTTGGCAATCCATCTTCAAGAAACAGCGCAGTAGCGGTCAACCGACAAGGACAAGCACCTTTGACCCCTTTCTTGTCCGTTGTCCGCTATTGCGATGTTTGTTGAAGATGATGTTACTAGAAAAGTATATCTATGAAATGACACGTTACTCACAATATGCAAATTTCTTTTTTTTTTCTCGTTTAGTGGAGGCGCATATTTAAAGTCTATGAAACATTCCGTTTTGGGGTTATATAATGTACACTTCTAAAGGTATAATATGTATGTTTGAAAGGGTCCTGAACCGCCAGTTTTTCAACGTCTCAGATACGCTTTGAAATAACTCAAATACACCGAAAAAAGCATATTATCAAAACATTTCTTTACGAGTCCTTTTACGAACAGGTATATCAGTATGCAATGTTCCCCTGTTCAGCCACAGTCAACTTCTGCAACAGCAATTTAAATCGGATTGCAGCGCCACGCAGAGGGTGCTGCAGTTCATTCCACTTCGACTGTGTGAAAGAAAGAACTCTTTATTGAACGGCAGAGGACTTAGCTTGGGCAGTAGCGGTCAGCATGGCCATACGATACATTTCCTTTCGAAAATGCTCAATTCTATTTGAAATTCCCGACTATTATATGCGACTATGATACGTGGTCAAGTTAATACATTATTGCACAGAATAACTGTAGAATAAGTTTACCGATTCAAACCTAACCTCTCAAGGCTAAGTATTTATTGGCTCTATTTTTCTCCTTTTTAAGGCCAAGCCCTGCAACCTTACACACATGAAGAAATATGTCAAAGTAAGTAGGCTATCTGCTAGATTTTTAAACGTCAAGCATTTTTTTGGCGAACCGAAGGCGCTTCGACCATATCTATCTATCTATCTATCTATCTATCTATCTATCTATCTATCTATCTATCTATCTATCTATCTATCTATCTATCTATCTATCTATCTATCTATCTATCTATCTATCTATCTATCTATCTATCTATCTATCTATCTATCTATCTATCTATCTATCTATCTATCTATCTATCTATCTATCTATCTATCTATCTATCTATCTATCTATCTATCTGCAACTTGATATCTACAAAACCTGGTATGGAACGACATGTGGCATGATAAACATGGAAGGTCATAATACGAATATCCTTTCGTGCGTGTCATGCCTGCCATAACGTACATGAGAAGGTGCCATTGTTGTTCCATGGTGGTCCTTTCATTGCCTTGCTATATAACGAAATGTACATTGCAAAGACGAGCGTGCGTGAAAAGCATGAATACAGGTCACGCATGAATATTCCTGATGTGCGGGTTTCCAAATGTTACGTATTGAGAAGCAATTTCTTTAAATTTATGCATATTTTTGGAGAGGGGAAGAAACAAAGAACTAGACTGTCAAACTCAATAAGGCATACCACACCTTCGTCAGGCCTATACTGGAATACGGTAAAAGTTCAGGAGGAGATAAAAGTTTGAAGCGATGAGACATCCTCGGAACACGGGGTGTCACCAGAGCCAACGTCTTCAAGGCTGCAACTGCCTACCTTAGCGCGTGTATGTGTAGCCCTCGTTCCCTTTACCCCAACAAAAACGGGGACCGTATTACTGAAACGATCTCGAAAGACGTCAGTGTCGCCCTGTGCGACATATACTCTGAAGTGTTCCATAACTGAATGAAATGCATCCCGTGACGTCATCATCGATCTGCCCATTGGTATTACGAATGCCTCACAACACAAGGGGGAGCGCTCTGTACAAGCGCAAAGCGACTGGAGTGCGGTCTTCTCGAGTGTATACTGGCTTCTACACGCTGGCTAGGCTTGCCTGTATCTACATCAAACATAAGACCTGTTGAAAGCGTTTTCAACGTTTTCTGTGTAATTGTTTAAAGCAAAGAATATTATTTTAAAATGCAACCTTATGTGAAATGTACTTTTGTTGGATGTTTATAACGACGTACTCAGAGAATTCAGCTGTGGCGTGCCGCCGTAGGGACATCGTCTCAACGTATCTCAACATCTCAACTTGCTGCTGGCGCGGTGAACCATGCGAGCAACGCACGGTTCATGCTGCTTGCACGTTCAAAACACAATAAACACGCGCTGCCCAGACAACGATCACTGAAAACACATGAAAGTAATCTCACTGAAAAATTCAGCGTAAAAATGCTGCGCACATCCACCAAGGATTGAATACTATGGGCTACTGTCTATGTCACTGAAAGACAGAAATGCTAGCCTGTACCACCAATAGGCGGGGATAAGTTATGTTAGTTCATTCCTGGAATGCCCAGAGCATCGTGGAGCACCGTGAATTCGACGGAAGTACTAGATAACGCTGTCAGTTTTCTGGTTTTTCTCTACAGCGAATCAGTTCACACCAAAGGCAACAATTTGGCGATTGTCAAATTTCGCGATCGTTTCAGAATACGACCCCAGAAGAGGCGGGCATGGCAAATGCGAAAACGGGGGAGTGGGTGGAGAGGAGGGGGTGAGATAAAAGGAAGAGACGGGGGGGGGGGAATTGGCATAATTTACGTGCCTTAGTGGGGGAGTACAAAGTAGGAGGAAGCACATCTGTAAAACAGAAAAGAGAGAGAGAACAGAAAAGGGAAACACGATAAGAAGACATAAAGCGGGAAAAGGAATCGTGTTTTTTTTCTGTTTTGTTCTCTCTCTCCCTTTCTTGTTTACAGATGTGCTTCCTCTTATTTTGTGCTCGCCCAATTCACACGCCGGTTCATCTTAATATCCCTCCTGTATTTTCCTTCTTTCTAAACCCACCGCCCACTCCCCCGTTCTCGTATTTATTCTCCCCGCCTCTTCTGATTTGTTTGCGGGAATGGTTACGAAACATACCCATACAAGCGCTAAGGTAGGTAGTTGAAGTCTTGAAGAAGACAAGACTGTTTGCCGAAACGTTGGCTCCAGGAACATCCCGTGTTCCAAAGATTTCTCATCGTCATACCGGAATTAGCCTGTCCAGTTTGGGATCCTTTTTACAAGGTACACATTGATACACGTGAGCGTATTCATTCACAGAGCGTATTCAATCTCTCTTTTTTGTGTGTCGTGTCTGCTTCTCGTATGTACCGCGCTATTACAAGCTACGTTCATGGATGACCAACTCGTCCGAACTACAACACTTCTGGGTATTCAGTCTATTGCAGCTATATTTGTATTGGGGAAATACGATCGATCTGAAAGCTCTCGGGACACGAAGAGACATTAAGTGGCAACCTGTGCACGGCGAACAATGTAGTCTTAGACTGAAACTTTTTTTATTGAATCATAGGAAGCGAACAGGAATCAGTGCTTCATACGGTGTACAAACAGAGCACTGTGAGTCGTCCCGTTTGAATAACGAATTTATAGTTCGGCTACAGAACCCAGGACAGACCTTTTTAAACATTCATTTTGCCCCAAAAACGATTTCACAATGGAATACGTTACCACCTCGGTTTGGTTGACCCAACCTGCAGATTCATTCTCAAAAGGTTTGTGCCCCCGCAATAATGGCCAAAAAGGCGCGGCGGGTAATGTTCCAAACAAAAATAGAAGCAAACTTTATTAGCTAGCAAGACGAGTTGTGCATAGCTCAGGTATCTGGCCGCTGACGCCACTCACACTAACACACGCATTGACGTCATCGCGTAGGTGCACCATATGAACATAATAAAAATTTTGAAAATATTCCTACTGCAGCCTAACCTCCTGGCTGCATAAAACCAAGCACTATGCTCTAACCACCACGCCACTTGCGTATTCGTGATCAGGCAAAGCAGAACAAACTTAAGGATGTTCCGCAACCAAGCCAGTGCCGTTGAGACGCTTGGCGTATTTCGAGAATGCTGACGAAGCATCGCCGCGTCGCCGTTATATTATTGGCATTCACGATGACAGTTGAGAATAGCCAATTTCTGTCGTCATTATCTTAATCGTGAAGGTAAACCCGATTATTCAATTCATGCGACCTGATAGGGTATGTCTGAACCAATGTATCAGTGTTGCTGGTCGCGTTATACACCAAGAGGAAGAAAGAAATGTCATTTGCCTTGAACGGCGAAATCATGTTCAGAAATAATTGTACAGCGTGCATTTTCTGCTTTCCAGGAGGCCCAGTACATGCCTAAAGCGGTTAGCTGGACTAGTTGGAATAATGACGTTTCATGCATTGCCAGAGCTTAAGATAAACTGGAAAAAAAAACACTTAGACACAGACAAAATAGCCGAAAAAATGCTGAACAAGAAGTAGTGAACATCATCGTTGTTGCTGTTGATTTGTCTGTCTGTGTCTCTGTCTTTTTTTCCGATTTCTCTTAACTGCTGGCAAGGCGAAAAAATATATGATACAAAAGCGGGCTCCACTAACTTGACACACGAAAAAAGTTGTCCTTTTGAAATAATTTATTGTACTTATAGTGACTTAATTCAGCTTCTACGTGACTTCTTCACCTGGCAAATACCCACGTTTTAGTTACTGAAGATTCGGCCATTTTACTTAGCTACCCGATTCGGTTATGTCGTACACAGCATACCGCTAAGAAACGAAATTAATATCTTTACATTAGAAATGCATTTTCACGTACATATGTTCATAAAGAGTTACACGTTTTTCTATTACAGAGGGAGTGGATGGATTCGAAAAGACTCAGAGTCGTCTGGTGGAAAACTGTAAACGAAGATCAAGCTGACAATATTGCCCTTCAGACAGCATACGAGGTAAGCATCACTGTCTTCGTTCAAGTCTCCTTTCCGACTAAGGAAAGTAACAAACTTTCCAAGATGACGAAATGATTTCATTCTTCTACCAAAGTACAGCTTCATTCAGGGGGTGCTTTACTTGTCACTGTTACGTATGCATTCCACAAAACAGGTGTACCTGCAATGTTTACAATGTGACTGTAGGTGGGACCACAACAAAAACGGCAAAGATGCCCACACGTCGTGGTTTTCGTCTTCGTCCACAGGATAACTGATTCCTAAAATTATTCCAAGACGCAGAAAGTACCCACTCGGGAAACCCTAACAAAGACGGTAGGAAAAAAGATTAACAATACCAAGTAAATTCAGGCCAACACAATGACACTACTCGAGCGAATGTCGGGAGACTGAAGATGAGAACCATACAGGAGTGTCGGCTTTTCCGGCGCTGACAGATGTCGCACGAAAACACAAAGCCGTGGACCGTGCAGTACAAGCGTAGCTAGTGAAATGAAAGCACGCGCCACTGAAGGCGCGTAATTCCCAGGCGTCCCTCTATTAGTACATCGTGAAGCTGGGCCAGAACATCCAAACGAAGTGGTGCCGTAATCAAAAGAAAAATGACAGCAGAATTATGCAGCGTTCTGCTACAAAGAAAGGTTCTATCTCGCAGTGAAAAGAAGCTTAGGGCGGCATTGCCAGCCTGGGAGTTGAGATTGTCAATATTTTTTGCATAGTGCCTGGTCATAGCCTTGTTGCGCGGCAATATTGAATAGTTGAGGCATAGAAAGTACACAAATACTGGTATTGCTCACTGCAATTTCTGGTTGGGCTACGGAATACTAGGAAAGACAATGAAAATTCCGATACAAGTAAAGCCGTCTACACGACTTGAAGGCGACTTTATCTGAGTGTTATTCAAACCGAGTTGCGGAAATATAAAGGCGGCTAGTAATATAGCCAGCGGATAGCCGCGGATGATCGCGTGGTGGACGCTGACGATGGTGAACGGACAGACAAGTGCGAAATTTGGTACGGTTCAAGAAAGAGCAAGTTACAGTCTATTCGTGATCCAGTAATTTTCTTCAGCGGTGCAAAGAAGGCGGCTTGCGCATGCAGTAACACGTCCTGGCCACCTTGATATTGGGCGAGAACAGCGCTGATGGGATGGCCGCTGGCAAATGCGGTGACTTCCACGGGCTGCGACTTCTAAAAAATTGAGTGCAAATAATGAGGGGTCGAGTCTATTGGTGGGATAAGCTGGAAAAGGCGGGCGTTTGGACCACAGAATAAAAGCATTAGTTTTTTTAAGAAGGCGTTTGCGGGGCTCTGCTATCTCTTACTAGTATTTCGCAACGCTCCAAAGGTGCGAGCAAAGGCCTAAAAGAAAACATACCCATTGGAATGAACAAAGAGTTGTGAAGTTCTTAGCGATACGTACTATATATAGCAGGCTTAGGCTGTATACACCGCAGCCCCACCAATTACTTTACGTGTAATATAAAAAAGTAGGTTTCTTTTAAAAAGTTCACACTGAGAAAATGAGCCATGCCACTGCGGCAAATATGGCTGTCCGGGTAATGGTTGTCCTCTTTCTCTTCATTCGCAAGATGAGTCACTCCATAACCATGCTTTTTTCTAAGAAATCGGTGTGAATTTTTCGTCCCCTCGCTTTAACAAGGAGAGGGGCATTTATAATAGTTTTGGTGGAAAAATATATTACCGTGAAAACAGCCAGAATTTTATCGAACTTCATGAAAAATATGAATCGCCAAACGTCCTCCCATCAAACCTGTTTTCACATTCTGACAAAATTACGGCAGTTCAATGAATAATGACCTTAAACAGGTCATTGCAATCACTTACTTACAGGCATTACTTTCTATCATCGTGTACAAACGAAGCCACTGCGGAAAAAAGTAAGGTACGACACAGAACAACATCTCCTCGTCATCTTCACTTCAGAATCACTGCACTGACATTGTGGTGACATAACCTTTGTTTTGATGGGCGGTCGCCACTTCGAAAAACGAATGGCTGAGATAACAAATCACTCCAAAAGATGGTTAAAAGCCTCTGTCGCTTTCTTTCTCAAGCACAACCGAAGGTCAGGTAATCAAACATCTGAGCACAAATAATGAAGCAGAACTGACCACATACAATACGACAAAGAAAGAGAGTAAAATTTTAAAAAGTCACAGTTTCGCCGCAACGGCGAAGCAATGAATGGAATAGCAATAAATTGGAACGTAGCACGAAGAACTGAAAGCAGCTCGAAATTTCCAGCGCGTCACTCGAGCCCAAAGGGCCCACGAAAAGAACGCACACAGGACGAGCGCGAACTATTGCGTCACAGCTCGACACTTCAAGCGCAGTGCTGAAACATAAAGCAGGACGCACGAAACGAACCAACAGGTACACAGAGGACGAGCGCGAACTAATTGTCACAGTTGTTACTTATTGCTGTTTGAACAGCGCGCTCCTTTCACAAACGCGGCCGCTGCAGCGAGCGAAGTGACCTTCGCACCCCCAGCTCCACTCCACCGGCCACCCTTCTTTCCTCGAGATAAGCTCACGAAGGCGACCACTCCCTGTGGTGCGAACAGCGATGGCGTTCGCAGGAGCGGGGCGGCAATCTTTAAAGCGCGCCACGCGTGCACATCGCGCCATCTATGTGGTGACTAAGAAAGCATGCTGAAGTAAATGGTGCATATAAATAGCTTGCCGTTAGCTCGCTGGATTACGGCACTGTTCGTGGCCTAATCGTCTAACGCCGCGAACTGCGAAGCGAGAGGTCGCCCGTTCGATTCTGCGCGTCGGAAAGCCTTTCTGAATTGTGACTTTTATATATATATATATATACGGTGAATGACGGCGGCGACGGGGACGGCAAAAATCAGCCGAGACTATAACATCTAATAAAATTAGATGTTATGGAAGTAAGCTAAATGCGGTCTTTAAAAGCAAGCAAGGCAAAAATTGGGCGATATTGTGCAGTCCGGATTTGTTTCAGTACCGATGGCGTCATACAGAATGACAATGTAAACCAGACAATTAAGTCTAGCATATGGAATAGGGAAAATTATATATTGCGAGAACAATACGAAATATTCAGGCCACACATACACTTATTGTATACTGTCTTTGCATATCTCGGTACATAATAATTATGATAACTCAGATTTGAAATTTTCGGATAACGTTTATGAGTAGAATATTACTACGATACCCAGAGAACATTTCTACGTGATATTCTCTGGCAAGAAGACGCCCACAAATTTGTTTCCAAGCTACTCAAAGAAATCTACAACATCCACCAAGTACAGTTTATTACCGTAGCGAAAAAAAAAAACGCCAGGCCTGCGCTAAAACCGCAGCACAGTCACAGCGAAAGCTGCAACAGCGGCGTTTCTAGAGCCCGTTAAGCTCTCTTGGGGCTACAATACAAGTACACTAGAAAGGTACCCACTACGCCATAAGTCACAATTTTTGTGAAGTTTGGAAGCACCTACTAAGCCATTATTCGTCATTCTGCGGAGAAGTGAGGCACCAGCTACACGTCTGTAAGGCATTATGTGCACTTTGTTCACGCGACGACTGATGACGATGAAGAATTATGGCTCTGCCCTTTGTAATGGGTTGGAATCTTTAAACGGCCCACCAGTTATGTAATTTGCATTGGGTGACGCCCGGTCGCTATTTCCCTCTCCCGTCATGCTGTATAACATACGTTGACGTGGGAAAGAGACGGGGGGGGGGGGGGGGGGTGAGCGAAGAACTTTACTGAGACCCCGAGGAAATGGATCATACGCCTATGGGCTTCCTTGGCAACCAATACAAGTGCCCTTGCGAGGAACCCACTACGCTATAAATCATTGTAATTTTACTGAGACCCAGAGGAAGTGTATCATGCGCTTATGGGCTTCCTTGGCAACCAATCCAAGTGCACTTGCGAGGAACCCACTACGCTATAAATAATTGTAATTTTTGAGAAGTAGGCCAGCAGGCACTCTGCCATTTTTTGTCATTCTACGGAGAGCCTTGGTACCTGCTAAACCCATGTAAGGCATTATGCGCACTTTGTTGATGCTGTGGCTGATGATGAAGAATTATGGCAGGGTTCTTTGTAATGGGTTGGAAGCATTCAACAACCTGCTCGTTGCGCAATTCGCATTGTGTGACGCCTGGTTACAGAATTCGCGTTGTGCTACGCTTGGTGCTTATTTTACTCTTCTACCACGCTATATTGCATATGCTAATGTGGTTCCTTCCCGACATGAAGCCTGTATAGGACCTTTTAGCAAAGCAGTTTCAAGCACCGGCATGGCTCAGAGGTTGAATACTGGGCTCCCACGCAGAGCACCCAGGTTTGAACCTCGTTCCATCCTGGAATTTTTTTCTTATTTAGTTTTTTTTCTTATTTCGAGCGATACCGGTTACGGACACCGGCGGCGGCGGCGGCGGCGGACAACTACGGCGCCAAAAACGGCCGGTGAAATGATCTCATAACAGCTTTCGCTGTAATAGATCACCAAAAGACAGCTGGCCCGGCGGACTGCTCACGAGATGTATTCACAAGAGCGCGCTTGGTGGAGACCAAGATGGAGACTCTCGCAGCAAGAGCCTTGACAGTTCGTTGTCGGCTCCGCAAACAATGTATACGCGCGAGTAAGGCGACTAAACAGGTACATGGCAAAGTCTGTAGACAAATCAGCTTGATGTGGTGTGGGTTTTAGAAATTTCGTGATTCCATATTATTTAGAGCTCTGTGCTTTGAACACACACACACACACACACACACACACACACACACACGCACACACACACACGCACACGCACAAGGTATCCCAAATATCATGCTGCAGCACGATTTAACAAAAGTGGAACGTTGTTACGCAAAGCATACCAAGTGCGTATTGTTCCCAGTATACCGTAGTGGCCACTACTAAATATTTCGTTAAGGAGGTTCAGTTAACTAGTCCTAATTATGTTTCTAACTCGACAAGTACTCACCTAATCATTAAAATGTCAATGAGGCATATGTATGCATGCTCAAATGACATCTAACTGCGTAATTTTTAACAACGTACTAATTGCGTGCTCGCTTTTTTTCACAGATAAATAAAGCCCAGAAAGTCCGACAAATATATATATATATATATATATATATATATATATATATATATATATATATATATATATATATATATATATATATATAGTTTCGAAAGAATGTTCCTGGCTATTGGTTTAATTATATGAAAGAAAACTAGTCACAGTGAAAAACATAACAACAACAATGTTGTTATGTTTTTCACTGTGACTAGTTTTCTTTCATATATATATATATATATATATATATATATATATATATATATTTAACGTTGCGTACGTGCATTCGTCTCTTCACTCATCTATCGTACCGGACCCATCGATCTTCATACCCACAGCACACACACACACACGTATATATATATATATATATATATATATATATATATATATATATATATATATATATATATATATATATATATATATATATATATATACAACAAAACCTCGGTAATACAGATTTCGCGGAACCGAAAAAAACTGTCCGACGAATTAACCGAATGTCTATTGCATAAATGCGCTTCAATTTTTTTAGGAATACGTAAATTCACTAACATTTTTCATAAGAGCAGTCCAAAAGCCCCTATTTTCGTCATTTGCGACTTCGTTCACAACGTAAACCCTCGTGTCCTAATCCGAAACGTGATGTTAACCCAAACCTTATTACGTACTAAAACGTGACTGCGGATGGCGACCACGCCTTACCGAAAGCCCGGGGCCATTTAGGCTGTCGGCAAACGGCGTTTTCGGTTCTTTGCGTCGCACATTTGCGGCGCCTCACGCTCGGCGTTCTCCGGGGACCGTCCGAATTAACCGTGTTCAGGCCAAATATCAAACTAACGAGAATTTGATGCCACTAAACTATGCATATTCTGGCAGGTACCAGGGAGCACGTCTAAATTATGTAATAAACAAGTGTCGATTAATGATGGAGTGTCTGCTGTATATATATATGCGATAGAGTAGCATAGGTTCTGCCTTCTTAGTTGAATAGAATACTGTGCATGCATGTAGTTAATTGGTGTTACCCTGCCACTGCTGTCAATTGCTGTACAATGCACCTATATTCAGTAGTCTTGCATAGGCTCTATGTAGAGCGTAATTACAGTGTGAAATATGAGTGTACAAAATAACGTGAATAAGCCTTATTTATTTAAGAAACGTCGCTCTGCTCAAAAGTGGTCACTTACACATTAGAACGAACGTTTTGAGGCCGATTTTTCTCATATATACAGTTGGACTTTGAAGACTCTATTTGCACACACTTACGTTACGTCGGCATTTCTCTTCTTTTTCAGGCTTATATGAAAGTACTTAGGGACGAATGTGCCACGACAGATACTCGTCTACCAGGTCTCCTGAATTTCACTGGACCTCAGCTGTTCTTCATTACACATGCCATGGTATGTTTCCAGCCTTTGAACTAACACACCATTGAATAGAAGACCAAGTTTTCTGAATACATACAAAAATGTTGGCGCTCTTTGCGCTGTCTCTCCAGACGATGTGCAGAGCTACGGCCAAGAGCTTGCTTATAAACGAGATCAAGTATTCAAGTTTCAGCCCTCAGATAAACAGGTGAGAAACTATCTGTGTGAGAACCCCACATGTTAAACTTTTGTTGTTATCGTGATTTCGAAACTATCAGCAGATCCACGTCTTATGCATGTACTTGCGTTTTTCTTACGCTCTACATTTCCTGTTATCATTTATTCCATTCATCTTTTTATCTTCGTTACACGTTTTTTTAGAACAATGCATGGGAGTGTATCGCACAGTAATAGTCGTTCTGATGGTACATTTGTGCTGAATTAGTCACTTTTTTAACCTAATATATATTGATTTTTGTTGTTAGCAGTTGTACAAAACTGACAAAAACACAGCATGTGCAACAGATTATATGTTGCATTTTAATCTTACTACGAAGCTTGCCATAAAGTATGACACATATTGGCGACAACTGTTCACCGAAAGCAAGACGCGCGTTTCTTGGCGGCCCTAAAGTATCCCTCGCCACATTCAAGGACATTATGGGCCAAGCAAATATCCACAGGGTGCATTAAGACGATTGTTAGGAGCGGTTAACTGGTACACATTTTAAAAACAGAAAGCTTTGTTGTATTCATCTAAGGCATTCAGGTTCGTGGAGACTCACGCCATTAGGAACTGTTTCATTCGTTCCGGAGTTGTAGAGGTTTTCTAGTCATATTCGAGGGTTGTTCATGTTAAATGTGGAGCTCTGTAGTGCCCGGGCTGTCGCCTCATCTCGTCGCTTGGCGTCACGCTCGGATTACCAAAATAGGTCAAAAGAGGTCGCTACAGGTCAAGTCAATACCAAAATAGGTCGAGAGAGGGCGCCACTGCCTCACAAATGAAGGTTTTTTCCCCGCCATGGACGCCGTCCAGGCTGCGCGTTTGGAACGCCAGCGCTTGTTTGCTCGTGAACGTCAGTGACGCCGAAAGGATAATTCGTCTATCCGAGCCAACGAAGCGACAGCGCCGGGATTTAGGCGCACATCTATGGAACAGAGAAGCGGAGGCGAAACGTCAGCTAATCCGAGGTAACCGTCAGCTTCGGTAGACTCATGCGAAAGCGCCAACAGACACAGGAACCGCAGCTTCGACTCAAACACAAGCCAAGCATCAACAGAGGCAGGCGAATCCTAGCTCTGCTCCGCAGTTTGTACAGTTCTCACGGTGTGGAATTGGCTCGGACTTTTCATTTATAGTTACCTAGATAGGCGCACAGAAGTTTCTTTATTTTTGTTTGTCAAAATTTTTGCCCTAGCGCTTTCTAAACAGGTCATCATCAGTCAATTGTGCCTTTACTGCAGTGTTTCTCAGCGATGAATTTTGGGAGACCCTTGTGGACCGGTGGAATAGATGAGGGACCCCTTGCAGTGAAAAGGTGCGGGAGGGGGGGGGGGGGGGGAAGGAGGAATCAAAGCGCAGCATACAGCGTGCAGTGCGTGGCTTTTGATTAAGTGGGTCTCCGCGGACTCCCTGGGTACCGGAGAACCTCATTTCAGAAACACTGCTTTAGTGAATGTAAAGGTACACTTCTTTAACTGTTTTATGACATACTGAATATGTGTTAGTGGGATTACCCATTGTAGTACGCGTATCTCGCATAATATTGAAATATTCAAAAGGATTAAAACAGTATTACTTGCACACAGCATCAGTACATCCAAGCGAAGTTTGTATTGCCTCACAAGTGTCGTTGGTAATGTAGGTGTGACCGCAAAAAAAAAAAAAAACACTCGCCGACGATCACGATACTGCCTAATACGAATTCTAAGCGCAGCTTCGTGTTGGGGCTAAGCCAACTGTTTGAAGATTCAGCTATATCCGCAGTTGTAGCAACGTAACATTCGTTACATATTCCAGCGCTCGAGCGTGATGCACACCACTCTGCATTGCAAGCGTCGCGAACCAAGTGAAACGCCGATAGTGATCGAGCGTTACGCGCACCGCTGTGTGCACTGCAGGTGTGCCGAACCAAGTGAAAGGCCGACAGCCCCGTTACGACTAGCGCAGCCAGCCGCCGTGCAGGTGCCATCCCTGTATGCGCACAAGCTCCGACCGAGGGGCAGCGCGCGTGACGGACGAAGAAAGCAAGGTTACATGCCAGTGGCTCGTGATATCGTGAAACTTTGCGTTCGATCTCTTTCGTCCTCGTTCACTCTATCGGTTACGCCGCCGACGCCAAAGATGCCGCTCAACGCAGGAACGGGCGCCTAAGAGCAGCGCTCTAAAGACCCGGTGCCCGTGAGCGCAAATGTGGCCCTCGAATGTGCGCCGGTGACGCGCGTGTTTCATACTTGCAGTAGCGCGAACAGACAACCACTAAACAAGGCCAGACTGGTCTTCTTATTCAGAAAAGACACATTTATCAAATGCTTGTCCCAAAGAACCCGCTTGTTCCAGAATGCGCGCTGACGAGAGCACTATAGCTCTTAGATAGGTAGGCCTTTCACACACTTGGTCATGTACTGCAAGGACGGCAGTTAGCGGACCCTATTTAAAAGGACCACAGTAATATTCATGTACCATGGGAAAACTGAGAGGAAGTTCACCGATGCCTTTCATATCAGCCGGGAAGGTTCTAGGTGCATAAGCCTACCCTCAATTAGCTTACAAGAAACCGATATAGCTTTTTTGCAACGACACTTGTCAGTTGATGACCGTGCAGCTTTAGCTGACAGTTTTTTGGTCGTCATGGCGAGGGTTCTCTGGAACAAGCGTTTTGTAAATGTTTGTTTTCAAAAATAAAAATTCACTTGTTAGTAGTATGTAATTCTGTTGTTTTTTTCTGGCCTTTTGTGCTTCTCTGTTCGCGCCTTTGCAAGTATGAATGCGAAACAACTCGCCCCCCCATCTTTCCGACATGCGTATTTGTTTGCCTCGCTTCGCAATAACTGTTGTCCTCTTGATCATGGGCTTGTCATCGATCAGCCGTCTGATACGGCAATCTCATATTTTATAGAGGTTATCAAGATGACTTGTCATTTCACGTTGCCACATTTCATTGTTGCCTGGATATGAACGTATGACCATCGTCGTTGTCTGCAACAGCTGAAGTGTTGTGTTGCTAAGCATGTGGATGACGGCCTAATTTCCGGCACGGAGGAGCAGTTAGGAGGGAGCATGCCGTCTGTGCCGTCGGATGCCGTCTGTGCAACTATTTGAGGTTTTCTAGTTTTTTTTCTGTTTGTGTATCAATTTATTTAACACAATTTTTCAGTAGGAATTAATCGGGGCAATGCTGTTTTAGTCAAGACTGATATTCGAGGCTTTTCACGAGAAATCTTCCCATATGAGGTTGCTAACATTCTGATAGAACCTTGTTCCGAACCAGTGACACAAGCGGCATATTACTTCAATTTCTCCCTTGGCACATCACATTACCCGCGCACTATCCTCGTAAAGGCCATAATATATTGTTTTTTTATTGAAGGAAAAAATCAGTAAAGAAGTTATTGTCGCTATCCCTCGGCGACGGCTACCCCTTTCCACTTGGTTATTAGGACAGAAAAAATACGAAACAAAAAAAGTATATATACATATATACAGTCCTGCATTTGATAACTTCAATTGTCCTCGTTTAAATAGAGCACACATACAATCGTAGTGCACACTTGCAATGCACTCTTGTGTATATATTCCGAAGTAACGCTTTTCTGTTCTTTTTTTTTTCAGGCTCAACATTGCCCTGCAAAATTTAGAAGGCTTCGGCAAGGCGTTCAAATGTGAATTGGAATCCCCGATGTACCCAAATAGAAGCAAAACTTGTCCGTTGTGGTAATATATATAAATATTAAACAGGCACGTATGCTGAGAGTAACGGGAAAAAACAGGGCTCACGACTTGAATAAATTGACATTTACGCAAAAATAAAGCGGTTTAATAGATTTATTTACACCGGAATTGATTATTTCCTGGGAAGACCGACACACAAAGGCTTTCTTCAAATCCGCGCAGTACATTTCACGATGTTTGCTCTAAACGAATGCACTCTTATACTTACCTAAATTTAACATAATTTTAGCTTTAGGACAAATCAAGGCCTTATGGTTAAGGAACAAAAATTACTTGTTTACCGCTTTACATCTGTAGGTAAGTCGGTAAATCATCACAAACCTACGGCAACTCATTTTCTTAATAAATGTGTGTATTGGTGCAGCCCTATACATCTGTTCGACACGCATATGTTTCAACCGCCTACACGGACAAGCTGTGTCGGCACCTCCAGGCTGTCATCACTCGTCTCCTTCGAAAGTGAACTCGCTAACTGCTTTAAAGAAATTGTTGAGGCATATGACCTGTGTACGACTGTAATGAGAGTGGATTCGGCGTACACCTACCGAAACAACATTGTGAAAACGGTCAGATTCCTGCCGCCAGTAGAGGTCAGCAGAACTGTGAAGGTAGCAGTGGTAGCGCTGCGGCGGTATAGTAGACGCTGCGAGAGGGGAAAAAAGCGTGTAATATTGTATACTAAAACATTTTGAGGCAGTTATTGTAGTGTATTTTGTTTTGTTGCTGTACAGAAATACCATGGCTGCAGCCATGGTAACAACGTTTCCAGTGCCTCCCAGTGCCTTTCAGCGCACTGGGTGGCACTGGAAACGCTGTACAGTGTGTCCCAGTGTACTACAGCGCGCTCGGAGGTACTGGGACAGACTGTACAGCATGACCAGTGCCGCCCAGTGCGCTGACAGACGCTGGGATGACTGCACAGTGTGGCCCAGTGTCTTACAGCGCACTGGGAGACACTAGCCACGCTGTACAGTGTCTGCCCGCGCACTGGGAACACTGGCAGCACATTGGAAAAAACTGGGCGCGCTGGGTGGAGTTCGTATAAAATTTGGTATTGGGTCGCGAGAAGTCGGAAGAAAAACTTACCGAATATTTTCAAAATATTATTCTGTTCTGTGTCCTACACATATCTAGCTTGAGCTTTAGTTAAGCGACGGACGTACGTATACGCTAAAGCAATCATCTGTCGAGCGCGCGCGCTTTAGCTGAAGTGTGTGATCAAGTGTCGTGAATGTAGTTCATATAACTACATCGAAAGAACTTATCATTTGCAACGCAATGTGACATTAGTATTAGTCTCATAAGAACAACAACCTACTCTACCAGTCAGTCCTTCCGTATGGGCTCGTACCGCTGAAAGCCCCACCATGGCCGCGTGTCACCGGCAACAGTGAGCCAATGTAACGCTCAATCTCGGCGTTTTCTAACTTCTGATTTGTGTAATCGAAGGTGCAGTTTGTGGGGATTGAGGCTTGCCCGTCGCCATTGCGCGGGTTTTTCGCCTATTTCTGCCATCCTCATGTCCGATCATGTCGCTCCCCTCCTCCGCCGTCCTACGGCGCTGGGCGAGCGGGGGTGACGTTAAACCCCCTCACCCCGGCGCCGGATCTCGACGGTGGCGCCGCGTGCGGGTCTCGCGAGACGGTGCGCGCGGCGGGGGAGGCAGACTCTCTCTGGACCTCGTAAGGTGAGCACGTCTTTTCTTTCCTGTCCGTCGGCTCCTTTGTTTGGGCTCGCTCGGACGGAGTTCGCCAACGGTGCCTTGCGCCAGCGGCGAGCGCTTACCTTACGTTGTCCTTTCCGAACGCTAGGCTGAAGAGCGGTGCGGTGCATTCGCGCGTGGTCTTACTACGCCGAAACCGTACCTATCGAAGCCAACGCGAGCGGAGTTTGCCCTTGCTCGAGCGATCGGGCCCTGGTTTGGTCGCTGATCGTGAGAGCACGCAGCATAGTCGCGAGGGAACGTTTCTCTCAGCGGCGTGTCCCCGTGAGCCCTTTTGCCCGCGGAGACGTGCTAGCGGCACCCTTTGTGTTGTACTTTCGCCCGTGGCGTGGTTAAGCCTGTTTTGCTTCTCCCGCCGCCTTTGGGAGCGGGCGTTGTACTGCGTTTTGTGGTGTTGCCGCAGGCAATAAAGTGTTGCGGATTTCGAGAGCAGTACTGTGTACTTGCCGCGCTACGCTCGGCGCCTTGTTTGCGTTTGAACGTACGTGTGCAGCGGCGCGCTAGTTCACGCGAGGCGACGGCAAACGCGGCCCTGTGGCTCGCTAAGTCCGAACCCACGCTAGTGGCCGTACTCCTGTGAGGTACGTGCACACTACAAATTATGGCCTCGCTTCAGTCAGGTATGATCGAAATTACATTTGAACGGCTATTAGATTGTTCGTAATTGAATATCCACGTTCTTCACAGCGATCGCGGCGACGAAGTACAGCTCTAAGCCTAACGGTTGGTTCGGCTACGGTACACTACTGCGGCTGTCCATTGCGCGGAACGTAAACAAAGAGGACGGTAAATATGTTCAAACGGGTGACGAAATGTACAGTGTTCAGTGTGCAGTTCAGATAAACATTGTTTTCTAGATAGGTGTGACTAACTGCTTAGACGTGTTGCGATCGCGCAGATGTGTTGCGCGATCGCCGCAACACATCTGCGGTTTTTTGCGGCAAAACATTTTTTGCGGCAAAACATGCCGGATAGATGTTCTGATCCTAGGCAGCACATAACAAGCAAATTAACTATCTTCTGCTAGGTTCTCGCGAGCACGAAGAGACTGAAATCTGTGTTTCTAAACGAGAAAATTGTAAATACTGGCTACCGGAAGTAGTTGTCGTCGAAAGACGATACAGGAGCGCTGCGTTATAGTTACTGTATATGCTACCTTTGGGTAGCAGAGTTGCGCATAGGTCTGGCTAGCAACCATGGCTATGTCGCGAAGACTCACTCCATTTTTGCAGGCGGCATGCCTACCGGGTCACCGGTCTACATGTTCGGTGTGTCAAAGACCGGTGATTTACTAGTGTCAAAGACCGGTGATTTACCGGTGAATGACTAGTGTCAATCCAGTTCGCTTGGCCCCAGCGTCAACTTCTTGGCCCCAGCGTCAGCTTCTAGTGTCAATCCAGTTCGCTTGGCCACAGCGTCAACTTCTTGGCCCCAGCGTCAGCTTCTCCGCAACGCATGGTTGCTAGCGGCGTTTAGAAAACAGATGCGCAACTCTGGTACCTAAAAGTAGCATATGCAGTAACTCTACGCTGCGTGAGATACGGGCGCTATCTGGCAATACGTTGGGAAACGAGTTTGTGCAGAGGGCACGTAGGAGGAAAGTTCTTTCCTTCCTCCGTGGCAGACAGCTTTCGTCGGCGCGTTGCATATTCAGTGCAGCCGCATTTTCAGCGCAGCTTAAGATACTAGGGTCTTTAGAATTACGTATCTATGTATTTTCTATTAATGGAACACACCATCTAATACCTACCAAGTGATGTTGCGCCTCAGATATGCGTAGCATTTACATTTTGATCGACAACGTTCACAAGTGTGAACAGCCGTACCAGTTCAAGCTGGGTAGGCGGTAAGCAAGTGGTTCAACTTTGGCCGGGTGGCTGAATCGGGTCACAGACAGACAAACAGACAGACCAAAATTTCTGCGTTTAAGTTCCCCAAGAAAGACTATCGTCTTCCAGGTGTGGCGTAGCGGTAACGTGTCAGACTCAGGATGCACGGTGTGTCAAGGTGGTGGGTTCGACCCTTATTCGCTGTCTATTTCTTTTCTTTGTTTTCGAAGTTTTATTTTGTTGCAGTGCTCGTGTTTCAGCCCTAATTACGATCTGGACATGACCACAGTTCTTAAAAGCAATTTAAAGGCCCGATTTCCGCCCGTAGCGGGTGGCCCAGTGTGCAGCGCGCCAGCGTCTAGCGTGCCTCGTGCAACGTGCCAGCGTCCCAGTACCCAGCGCCACACTGGTCCAATAATCATGTATTGCACTGGGACAGTGCCACTGGATTTTCTAATAGGGTGAGGTGACAAATACAAAACATTCTCCAGATCCCACGACCTGTGGGAATCGGTTTCATGCGACGCAGGCAGCCAGTAGTTCTATGCGGCATTTATTGGCTTTGAGCCAAGCGTGACGAGGCGGATCGACTTTTTTTTGTAAATTGAGGAATCGTGTGCACACTATGGGCTTACGAGGCCCGCCGGCTACACTCACGTTTAAATAGTAACTTATGGTCTGACGTAGCATCAGCACTCACGTTAGAGCACAGAAGTCTGTTATCGAAACGAAGTGCACGCTACGGTGCGATGATGTGATTATCATGCGTAACTTTCGTTAGCCTATTCCTCCGATGTCGCGCAGCGCTTGAACATAGCTTGCTGAATCATAGGAATACAAATTTAATGTTTATTAGACTACTATAAAAGCTGAGCCAACACTGGAACCACCACTGGCGTTAACTTGACATGGCGCATGTATAATAGGAGTACATATGTAGTGCTCATTGCTTTGTTATGAAATTAGATAGCCAGCACTACAATCACAATCGACGTTGCACCGACATTACGTCTGCATGGGGTCTTCTTCCGAATCAGTTTCTAGACGTGGCGTGGCGCTGCGGTAGAATACCTAGTAACTGCCACGCAGAATATTTGGGCTCAATTCCTGCTGCGATCCTATTTTTCTGCCCTGAGTGAATTGCACGGCCGCGAAAAGCACCAGCAAGATTTCCTCGTGCAAACACGGTCAGATGGCGAGAGGAGTGCAACGGTGTCCGAAAGACTGGTGCAGCAGACTGACACCGCCGTTGACGAGTTTGCAGGCGCTTTAGGTCGTCTCTGACAAGTACCTTTCTCGCAGCCGATGAACTGTCTGCTGGTGTCACATAAAGAATTGTGAGAGCTCTATTTCGGCTGGTGCGCAATGAATTACGGCGTCGTGAAGGAAGAAAAAATCTCATCCTAGGATGAGGTCGTGAGAACATGCCGGAATTATTATCAATTCCACGGCGTACAGAGCATCATGAATCATGACGCGGGCTGTGCGCACCACTGTAGGGTGAATACCTTGGGCGCTGGCTGTACGGAGGCAGAGCCCGGAAAGTGGCGTTGTCACTTTTCGCAGTAATCGGCTAAGCTTTGCGTCCATAACGGATACGGCGGCTCTAGTGTCGATAAGGGCAGATGCGTGAACACCGTCCACAAACACGTCTATCACGTTCGATGGGCTTCGCTGAGGGCTCTCGCAGTTCGACATCATCGCAGCCCTTGCCTCGTGGACTGTGACGACTAGTTTTCCTGGTCGCGTGGGACCGGACATGGCCACATCGGCGACTGTGAGTGGCATCGTGGTGTCGGTGAACGGCGGGTAGATGGAGCTGAGCGAGACGTCGGTGACGGAGGCGTGGGTGGGCCCGCCAATGGTGCAGGACATGATTATGACTACATGATGGGCTGCAGTCATGGCCTATGCATGACGTGAGAGTAGGTTGCCGGTACATCCGCTTCGAAGGACTGAGGCCGAGCGGCGGCTTCAGCGTAACAATGTGGGGCAGCCGTAGGGATTGCTGGGGGTGTTCTTGCGACAACTTGTGCGTAACTCAGTGGTGCAGGAGCCGGATGGTGCTGGTGGTACTCGGGCATGGCATCCGCGATTTCCTGCTCAACTGCTCGACGGAGGGGAGGCAGAGGTGTGGTCGACGGCTGTTGAACGTACTGAGGGCGAGCAAAGTCCAGCAGAGAGAACTGGCGCGCGATTTCCTCGCGTACGAATGACTTCATTTCTGCGAGCAACGCGGAGTGGTCGGATATGGTCAACAAGCCAGCGAGCTCGGCGTCGCGTGATGGAGAGCGACGGGTCATCGACCGCTGCCGGCGCAGCTCCTCATAGCCTTGGCAGAGCGTTATGACCTCTGCCACTGTGCTGGGGTTTTTGGCGAGCAGCATGGTGAAGGCATCGTCGTCTATGCCTTTCATGTTGTGTCTGACTTTGTCAGATTAGCGGCGGCTTTGTTACACAAATCTAGGACGTCTTCGATGTAGCTGGTAAATGATTCAGTGGCCTGCTGAGCAGCTCGTTCACGTAAGCGCTGTTCGGCCTGCAGCTTACGAAAGGCAAGGCGGCCAAACACGCTGATAATGGCGGTCTTGAAGTCGGACCACGTCGTAAAATCTGATGCATGGTTGTTGTACCACAGGCCGACCACACCCGCGACGTAGAAAACCAGGTTAGTCAATTTTCCTGCCTCGTCCCATTTATTGGGGACACTCAGGCACTCGTAAATCGCGAGTCTTCCTTGTCGGTACCATCTGCACCAGTGAAGACTGTGCATGGGGTCGCGGATACGAGGGACACCGGGACATGAGGTCGGTGCAGGCGGGGGAGTCTGCTGGGAGGCGTCTTGAGGCATGGTAGCTGGCAGGGTACCGAAGTTCCGAAGTTGTGTTGAAGGTCTAGCACTCTCCACCAAATTGTGAAGGCGTTTATTGACAGCACTAGGCGACGGTGCACAACGGCGACAGTCAAGACGGAGCGCGGACTCTTAACACGAGGTGTGTGCTCTCAGAGAAGAGGACGACCCATTACAGAGTTCGAACGCTTCGCTACACCGCAAATAAATAAATAAAAAAATTCAGCAGATCCCACGTACCATGGGAGTCGATGTTATGCGAAGCATGCGGCAGGAAGGCGACTGTGGTGTAATTTTTTTACTGAGCGAAACGTTACGAAATGATGCTAAACATTTGTATAAATTTTATACGCACATGTATATGTCGAAGAGCCGCGTATGTGTTATAAACCAGTTGTTTACTGTTGGGTAACGCGGCCAACGGCAACGTGGGTATTAACAACACCAGAAGCGGTAAGCTGATATGTAGTGCTTATACTTGTCCGTTATCGTGGAGAAAGCACGCAAGTTTAACGAACCAGTGTGCATGTGTGGAAGGGGTTCCTAACAGTTCAACAAGGTCATCATCACCGTGATCGGTGAGCACCAGCCGCTGGTCATGACTTGTTATGGGATCCGGTCGCGAACGCGGTGGCGAGGGGTCCATGTGTAGTGAAGTATGAGTTATAGTACAGCTGTTAGAAATCGTGCATGCCTCGGTCATTTCCTCGACAAATTGTCTGTCTATAGAGCCGGTGATATGTGGGAATCTGAAGTCACTCATCGCGTTGGTGAGATTTAGGCGGTTGAGGCTCGTAGGCCTGGATAGGGCTACGTAGACCAACATCAGTGGATGGCGCTTGTCGTATTCGTAGACTGCCTGGGCGTATGTGACCTACGTAGCCTAGTCTACAACGCAGCCGTCAATCAACCTGGCATCATCCTCGGTCAGCATGAGGCCATCGCCCAGTCTCGTAAGAAATAAAGAGGACACTGCGTCGTTCTGGCGGACTAAGTGCACGTTACGCTGCGATGATGTGAATATCGTACGTAACTTTCATTAATATATTCCTCCGTGGTCGAGCAATGTTTCAAAAAAGCTTGTTGAATCATAGGAATACAAATGTAATGCTTATTAGACTGCTATAAAAGCGGAGCCAACACTGGAATCACGGACGTTACTCTGATATGACGCCTGTATTGTAGGACTACATATGTAATGTTTATTGCTTTCTTCTAAAATTAGATACCCAGCACCACTACCACAACTGACGTTGCACCGGCATTACGCCTGCATAGGCTGTTTTTCCAAACCAGTTTGTAGACCTGGCGTAGCTTTGTGGTAGAATACCTGATCGCCACGCAGAATGCTCGGGTTCGATTCCTGCTGGGGTCCTGAATTTTATTCTTTCCATTCGTCGGGTCAACGCTGCCGATGTCGACTTTTCTTAACGCTCTCGCATTTAAGTTACCAATGTCTGATCTCGCCGTTCCTTGTTAGATATAAACTGTCAATCACCTGTGGCGCATACCCGTACACCGCGGCCGGTGGGAAACGGGTATGTGCCACACGTTTCTGGAGGAAAGGGTTTGACGACGTACGCGACAGGATTTTCACGTTATTCATGTCATGACCACACGGTCATATTCCTTAAGTCCTCTTACCCTCCCGTGCTAATTCTGGTCCACACCAAGTTAAGGAGGCGATCACGAGAGCACCCAGACGTAGGCGGCTAGATAGATAGATAGATAGATAGATAGATAGATAGATAGATAGATAGATAGATACGTAGATAGAAACGCTCAAAGTGCCAGAGGTTCGCTAAGAAATGCTTCGCATTTAATAAATGGATGTTATCACCTCATAAAAGCAACACAGTATTTCCCTCCAGAAATACTGAAATCCCTTGACTACGCGTTTTGTCATAGCCATATTGCCTATTGTTTAGATTCATGGGGCGTGACCTACAAATCATACATACAACCTTTACAAACATTACAAAAAAGGGCACTCAAAATAATTAGTCAACCAAACAGCAGCAATAATATAACTCGTGACATTTTCCAAACTCAGCAAGTGTTATCGGTAAAGGCTCTATGCAATCACAAAATATCAATTTCAGTTAACAACATTTTGTGTACCAACTTTCCTATTTCTCGAGATGTCTTTTCTTTTCCGACACGTAGTACGAGACACGCTCTAAAGGGCAATCTGAATTTACCTATATGTTTTAATGTATACGGCGAAAGAGTAATTGAATTCTATGGAACAAAAATCTGGAACAACCTACCCCTAGAGGTTAAAACGGCACGCAACTGTAAGCAATCTAGTAAATACTTTTTCATAGAAAACCAGGACATCTAACGAACCTATATTGATAAACTAGGTGTACTTCATGAAAAAATATGTTAATGAGGATTATATGGTTTGTTTTAATTATGAAATAGTATTGAATGCCGTTCTGTTAAACTCTGTAACTGACCTGTCTGTTTGATTTTCAAACACTGGACCAGAAACCAGCCTTCTTTGGCTATCGGTCCAGATAATTCTGTAAGTGTGTTTGTGTGAAAAAAAATAAAACGCAGCACTTCAAATAAATAAATAAATAAATAAATAAATAAATAAATAAATAAATAAATAGAGGCGATAGAATATGCAGTTGATCAAAAAAAGAACGAAAAACGACAGACGTGCGACACAAGTGCACCAAAGCTTCGGCAAATGAAATATTTTTTACTCTGCCGCAACGTTACTCAAGTTTTCTTTAGCACGTGTGCCTTTTTTTTTACTTCATATATATATATATATATATATATATATATTGTAAAGGAAAGACACAGAGAAATAGACACAACGCCTGTTGACTAGGCCGGCTGTTCTATTCTGCTAGCTTCGTCGTTCTCTTCCTCGTGCTGGTCAAGCACGAGGGCCCAAGCTAGGCCGCTGCTCATCGTCATGACACCCGGCCATGACTGCGAAAGATCAAAGCCGCCGACAATGTCTCTGGTGGTCGATGCTGGCTGTGTCGCTGTGGTCAGTTGCTACAACGCTGCGGCTTGGCTTGGTGCTTTGCCGATGACGCTTCTGGTGGGCGGTATTGACTACATCTCGGTGGTCTGTGCCGGCCACGCTGCGATTTGGTTCGGGGTTGCTCCATACGTGGATCTGGAGGACGAGACCGACTGTATCGCGGTGGTGGGTCTCGGCCACTCAGGAAATTTTTGTGGACAACTGCCATACATACATCTGGCGGTGGGCTTCGGCTGTGTCACGGAGTAAGCGGCGGACGCGGCACGGCCATAGAAGCTTGCCGGAACAGCATCCGAGAACACACACCGGGTGCCTTGGCTGGGGGCTCTAGTGCAGGGTTTTTTGGGAAAGAAGATGGTATTTCAATGGGCTCTGAGATTATCCACAGGGACACGTTCTCGCGCTTGTCCCGGAGAACCTTTTCACTCAATGTGAAGTGATGTGGCGCGCATTTGGTCAAGGAATGCTCTGGAAGCGGCTCCGGTGGGTCTGTGAGCACAGTGGTGTGTGCCATGAGATCTTCCGGTACACTCGCGAAAGGCGCGCCAGACACCAGAGGTTTTGGCACCTGCGCGAAGGTGGTCGTGGTCTGTGGCAACGTTGCGGAATTCGAGATCCTTGGCGGAAAAGCCTGCTCGCGGCCGGTATCGTCTGCCGCGCGGCCTTCTGCGTTGCTCTCGTTGGAGATGTTGCTGCGAGTGTCTTCAGCGCCGAGGTTGTGTCCCTCATGAAGCTCGTCATCGAGCACAGCGATGGATGCCTTGGGCTCTTCCGACGCCTGCACCGTAGGCGTGTGAAGCACGACAGGAGATGGTGTCTGTATGTGCCCCAGCGAAGGCGAATCTGGGGCCGGCTCCTCCAACTGCGCTGGACGAGGAGTGGTCTCGGCCTCTCTCAGTGATGTCATGATGCCGTGTACCGGCGCAGAGGCGGAGACCAGCAGTGGAGTGCAAGACCGGCGTCCAACATCAGTTTCAGGGCAGCCCGAGATGGTTTCTGTCGTGGGGCTTGAGGGCACCGAAGCCCCATCGAGCTGGTGCCCCAGATGAGCTCGATGCCCGAGAGAGGGCACGTTGGTGAAGGGCACAGCTACATCATAGAAGCGCTGTGCCTCGTGATCTCGGGCGGAGGGCAGGTTTGTGCACGCCCGAGCCGCGCCGTCGAAGTGGTGTGCCTCACAGCCCCCATGCACGGTCGAGAGTGGGTCTGGGGAGATAGGGTCACAGGCATGTGAAAGAGGACGAAAAAGATTTGCGATTTTTGCACACCATGCCAACCAGGATGGCTGCCTGAAGCCCTCGTAGGCATGCCATGCCTTAGCGGCATCGCGAAGGCTGTCGATGGCAATCATCCATTTTTGATGGTCCGACCAAGCGTGGTGGGTGCCGAGCGAGTTGATAGTCTCAATCCACCCGAAGACGTCGTCCTGGAAACCGCGGAACACCGGCACTGCCCAAACAGCCGGTGATGGTGCTACGGTAGGCGAAACTCCGGGGCATGACGACGCCAACCAGTCGAGTTGGTATGAGAGCTCCGTGAGAGCACACCGCAGCTCTCTGCGGCTCTCGGGTGAGCTCTCTTCATGGTCTTGCGAGGCGGCGGCGGCCAACGCGGCATTGAGCGAGTGCAGTGCTGGCAAGGCGGCAGGGCACAGCACGGAGATTGATGCTGCTAAGGCGTTCACCGTGAATCGGAGTCGTGCGATGGTGGCGGAAAGCTCGGCGGCGCTCTCGGGCGATCCGCGCGTGGTGCCTGTGGTGACGTCCGAGAAGTATGATACGATCAGCGTACTCACAGAGGAGGAACCCTTGTCCGAGGGAGCTTGGACAGCACCCCTAAGCGGCTCGGATGCTGATGGAGTAATGAGTAAGCCGTTGTCGCTGCGGGAAGCGTGGACGGCATTCCCGGGGTCCTGGCCGTCGGAAGCGTCAACCGCGTTCCGAGGTAACCGGTACCCGTGCGATGGCTTGTCGTGAACTGGTACTGCGGCGTCGATGAAGGAGGCTTGAGCCGCCGAGGAGGCCTGGACGCCTTCCACGGACGGTGCCTGAAGCGCCTACAGATTGGCAGGTGGTGGCGAGGAGGCATGTATGCCGTCCCTGGGCGAGATGAGCCCGTGTGCATTGTTGCCGCGAAGGAGCACGTCACCGGACAAGTAGTTCTCCGGAACCACAATGGAGGCCTGGACGCCGTCCGCTGGTGGTGGGATGGATGCTTGTCGCGGTGATCTACTTGCGGGTTCCATCAGCGAGGAAGCGTGACGGCGTTCCTCTGGAAGACGCGTTGCCTCAAGGTAACAGCTGGGGTTCGGCGAAGCCTTTCGACGACTGCGCCGTTGTAAAGGAAAGACACAGAGAAATAGACACAACGCCTGTTGACTAGGCCGGCTGTTGTTGACCTCTCGTCATGGCACATACCCAATGGAGGGGATCGGCCGAGTAGATGGTGAATTCGTCCTATATTTTCTGTATGTCTGTTCTATTCTGCTAGCTTCGTCGTTCTCTTCCTCGTGCTGGTCAAGCACGAGGGCCCAAGCTAGGCCGCTGCTCATCGTCATGACAATATATATATATATATATATATATATATATATATATATATATATATATATATATATATGTATATATATATATATATATATATATATATATATATATATATATATATGAAGTAAAAAGAAAATTCACTTTCCGCAACCTGAGCCGCTATTTTTTTTATTTTTCATGTCTCATGAACTCCATTACAGATAATTCCCTAAAGCCACGAGCTGAGGTCACTTGCACTTGGCTGCATGCACATCCTCTTCTCCATTTCTCCAACGTGCTCTGTTGTACGGCGCTGTTTACTTAAACATTACTAGAAGATATGTTGAAGCAAACATCGTAGCAGACGGCGCTCGCAGTTCAGTGTGCTTTGTGCGCTTGCGCGTCGTCGGAAGGTGTCGTTACCTTTCGAGAATATTAGACGCTACCATTTCCCGCGCTCAGGGCTCCCGCGATACCGCTAAAAAATTGGAAGGGTGTACCTGAGCCGAACTCTTAAGCTTAGATTTTGCTTCCAAACTTGACGCTTATGAACGCTCAAGCTTAGTGACGTTTTACCAGGACGAAGCATTATTCAGAATATTTGGAAAGGATACAAATTGCGCAGTTTTAGAAAGAGAAGATAGATCAGCGATTGCCCGCCGAGAGAAAAAGCAATCGTATTACCAGATTTGTTTTATTTCTGTGAATATAATAAGTAGGGCTAACGGGAAAAAATCTTCAAGATTTAGCATGCTCATTAAATCAACACACTTCAGAAGCAGCTGTTGTAGTTCGCATGGCTGCGAGGATTTGCAAGACCTTCTGTAGTGGTATTTCCTTCGTCACATTTTGACAGAATGGATAGTACACTGTCACATTATCTCCAGGACAGTTTTCATTGTAGACAGAAAGGCATAGAGGAGAAATCGGTCCGTCAGCGTACATTGCTGGTTGAAGTAGCTGACACTGAAATTTTGAAGAAAGAAGTAACACTTAAAAAACAGTCCCACGGACTGCAATAACACGAAATATCGGTGAATAATGTTAGTTTTCTATATTACTTAGTCACTATGTTGACGACTGACATGAACTTTTTTTCATGCAACACAATTTATCCGTTATCCACTTTCTCCACCTTTTATGGTATTTAAGGATGGTTGTTTCTGGCAACTCTAGAGCACACCAAAACAACTTTTTCGTATGGCCAAAAAAGTAAGGCTCTGGTGTTCTAGTTCTTGTCAATCTCTCAGCTCCGAAGCGCGCTCTCAGTGCTATCGCGCGAACAGCCAAGAAATCTGGCCGCATTCCCTTCACATGATCTCGCCTTTTGTGTGGTTGCCCTTAGAAGGAGATGCTGACCCTTCTGACAGTGACTGTGATTATTATCGGTGACAATTATCATCGGTGGCAGCGATAAACCCGTTACCTGACGTCACCCTCAACTTTAGTTTTCTTCAGCCCTCTGCAAATAAGCGCCGGCTGTCCTGCCGGCTCAAGGTAACTCCAGCTTGGATTCACTGTGCAGTCGTAATCGGTGTGCACGGATTCGAAGGATGGCAGCAACCATCCGAAGACGTCTTATGTTTCTCATCATCACAGCACATTGTATAAACGCACCTACCTAACTTTCAGCTGGCATATACTGAAAGCAGAGGTCCGGATCATAAGAATCGTAAAAAATCGTAGAATTTGCAACACACACATTGAATTATTTTTTAAAAGCCTTCTTGAGGCGCGCAATTATTGCCTGGCCACTTCATTAGACGCATTAAATCGCTTATGTGATATTTTAATGCAATGTGTATTATCATATACTACACAGGCTCCATTTTTATGATCATGCTATCTTTACATTTATTCATTCCAGCGAGGGGCGTAGCCAGAAATTTTTTTCGAGGAGGGGAGGGGGCCCCTTTAACTCGAGTCGGTAGGTAGATGTGATCGAGTGTCATTTTGAGCTGTGTATGTCATGGCAAAAAAAAATTCGGGGGTAAGGGGGCACGGGCCTGTTGTACCCTCCCACCCTTACCACGCCACTAATTACAGCTTTCACAAGCTCTACCCCGAAATGCGAACCGCGCAGATGAAATGCATGCGAGGCGAAAGTGTAGAAATGTAATTAAGCGCACAGAAAGATATTTCATGTTTTCCACGATAAAACCGGTGATGTGAAAAGGACGCAGAGAGAAGTACAACACGAAAATAGTTTGTAAGATTCATTGTTATTTGCCTATTTCGTTCTGGCATTTCTCGAAACAGAAACTGGCACAATATCAAAGTACGTAATTATTGCGTGCTGCTTACGTGCACCGGTAGCTGCTATACGAGGAAAAGACTGAGCAGCGTACACAGTGCGAATGTGGTACGCAATAGTGCACCATTTCAAAGTATTAATTGCTGCGTGGCCCTAATGTAGATGTGGCGAGCGATTCACCAATCAACTTCCTAAATGGCACGAGAGAAGTGCGCATCACATCTGAAATCATACGTTTATTCTTTCTTTTTATTGTCCAAGCGCAATAACTACCACAGAAACATCCGGCAGTAAAAGAAACCTTGCAATAGTGTCATTATTCTTTAATTACGTTTTCCTCACTGCGCTGTTTTCCAGCCAACACCTTCTGCGAAGAAGCCCAAGCGCACGCACTTCCACAGTTCATGTATGAAGCTTGGTTAAACTTACTTGCATCTTCCGTATCCGTTCGGTTATCCACAAATATCATACAATCTTGTTCCACCGTCATATACATCAGCTTTCTGAGCTTTGGACCTTCCACTGAAAATATTTCAAACAGTCTTTTGTACGGTGTACAAATATTGCACCAACTGCACTTTAGCGGTGTTCGTGTGTATTTATGGCCAAAATTTTTCATCAAGAAGATATAATAATTATTTCATTTTGATAACAATTGTTTGAACCACTAACATGTTTATATAACTTTGAAGGCCGGTTCAATAGCCCCAGAATCAAGCATCTGTTCGTTCTAAAACTGGCCTTGTTCTTTCTGTGAAAAAGAACAAAAGCCTGCGAGCTACTGGAAACATGAAATGGACGGGAACTCGTGGGCAGCTACCGAAGCGCTTCCAAAAGAACTTTGTTGATACACAGCTCCGTGCGTTTATCCTGACATCTACAGAGTTTCACCATGCAGGATTGTTTCATACGCTTCGCGACCTAATTGGGGGTGAGATAAGCGTTGGCATCTACTGACGCAACAATGTTATCTCATGCGGCACTCAGAATGGTTCTCGCGGCCTTCGGGTCAGCAGTCGAGCACCATAACCACTACACTACCGCGGCTAGTGGGCTTTAACTTTCGAGTCTCCGATGTACAGAACAAGAGGAAGCAAAGCGATATTCGTAAGAGCGCCGTACAGGATTCCCTTCTTGCAGATATCAACCTCTCTCCCCCCAAAGACCCACTATGCGACGCTTACGAATATCTTAGCCGCGAGTTTCCATGCAGCGACCATCAAATATTTTTTAAATGCGAAGCATTCTTCGGCGAACCTAAGGCACTTTGAGCGTTTCTATCTATCTATCTATCTATCTATCTATCTATCTATCTATCTATCTATCTATCTATCTATCTATCTATCTATCTATCTATCTATCTATCTATCTATCTATCTATCTATCTATCTATCTATCTATCTATCTATCTATCTATCTATCTATCTATCTATCTATCTATCTATCTATCTATCTATCTATCTATCTATCTATCTATCTATCTATCTATCTATCTATCTATCTATCTATCTATCTATCTATCTATCTAGCCGCTAACATCTGGGTGCTCCCGCGATCGCCTCCTTAATTTGGTGTAGACCAAGATTGGTATAGGACGGTAAAAGGTTTTGGCGAATATGACTGTCTGGTCATCGCATGAATAACGTGAAAATCGTGTAGCGTACGTTGTCAAACACCTTCCCCCAAACGCGTGCGGCACATACTCGTATACCACGGGCCGCAGTATTCGGGTATGCGCCAAAATTGATTCACAGTTCATATCTACCTTGGAACGGCGAGAACAAACATTGGTAATTTAAACGCGACAGCGTTAAGAAAAATCAACATCGGCATCGTTGACCCGACGAATGCAAAGTACAAAAATCAGGATCCCAGCAGGAATCTCGAAACCCCAAGCATTCTGCGTGGCAGTCAGCTATTCTACCACAGAGCAACGCCACGTCTTGAAACTGCTTTCGAAAAAGACCCTATGTAGGCGTAATGTCGTTGAAGCATCAATTGTGGTTGCAGTGCTGGCTATCTAATTTCATATCAAAGGAATAAATATTTACATGTGTACATATGTACTGCTATGGCACATGCGTCATATCGGGTTAACGTCACTTGTGGTTCCAGTGTTCGCTCCACTTTTATAGCAGTCTAATAAACATTAATTCGTATTCCTATGATTCAGCAAGCTAACTTCAAGCGTTGCCTGACCCCGAAGGAATACGCTAACGAAAGTTACGTGTGATATTCACACCATCGCACCGTAATATGCCTATCGTTTCGATAATACTGACGTCGGTGCTCTAATGTGAGTGCTGACGTTACGTCACACCATAAGTTACCCTTTAAACGCCAGTGTAGTCCACTTTTCTGATAAGCCTACGATGTGCACGAAACTACTTCACTTACAAAAACTCGTCGATCCCCATCGAAACTTGGCTGAAAGCCAAAAAATGCAGCATAAACAACTACTCGCTGACTGCTTCGCATGAAACCGATTTCCAAAAGGAGTGGGATCTGCCGAATTTTGTTATTTAGTTCGCTCTGTATTTATCGTCCTAACTGGGTCGTTCCACGCCTACTGTCCCACCCATGGCGCTCGACAAAAATCAATTTCTATAAAAAAAGCGCGAAAATTACACACATATAGACATTAGTCCGACAGTACTTTCCCAAAATATTTTGAGCGGAAAAAAGTTTTTGGGAACATGAGCGCCATTTGGACTTCACGAAATGTTGGAAAAACAGGTACGAAGAAAAATCGCTGTAAATGCACCGTTCCACGCATTCTTTCGAAAATTGCTTTTCATGCGTTTTGCTATTATTGTGCGTTTATTATAGGAGAGTTCTTTATAGTAGCTTTATAATTTACCCTCCTCAGCACGTAGGTAAAATTGAGCAAATTGTAGCGTTTTCGGGAATTTTTTACAAAATCAAAGATTTTATACATAAATAATTTTTTTAACTCTCCATGAAGCGTACTATCCCCTAAAAATTTTCCTTTGCCTGTGTGCGCCGCATAGGCTCTAAAATAAAATCCTGAACTTGGCAAAAACGCTACATTGGCCTATGTTGAGACGCTTGTAGCACCGTAAGGTGGTCCAAGAAAACATAAGCAGAAAAGCGCATACGATTGAGAGTCATACTAACTGTGACCACAGAAACTTTAACAGAAGTAGTTTTTGTTTTTGTCGAGAAAAATGTTTTTGATATTTAGTCCCACCCTTGCATTATTTTGCTATGGGGGCAATAGAAACCAACTGAAAGACGTCGTATATACGTAGCACACGGTTTTCAGTTCCTTTTGTTAGTAATTTATATTGTATATTACATGTCACGGGGATAATAAACAGAGGTAAAAATAGTGCCATTGGCTCAGACGCTAAAATTTCCCTCTAATGAATCGCGTTGCCTATACTTGCTTCAGATTTTTCACTTCTTAGCGCTACGAGCAATGCAATGGCCTATAATATAAGCACGATGCTCAAAAAGCACAAAAAAGCAAGTTTTGAAAGAATGCGTGAAACGGTTGATTTATAGCATTTTTTCTGTACCTACTTTTTCACTATTTCGAGAACTTCAAATGGCGCTCACGTGCCCACAAAATTTTTGACGCTCAAAATTTTTTGGGAAAATACTGTAGAACTAATGTCTATATGTTTGTAATGTTCTCATATTTTTTAGAGAAATTAATTTTTGTCGAGCACCAAGGCTGGAAAAATTGGTGTGGAATGAGCCAGCTGCATTCGAATTCATTTGTACTAGTCTAACATCGTATTTTCATATGCACTCTAGTCGCTTTTAATTTGATGTTACTTTGTTTGATTCACTTTGTTCTTTTATGTACCCCATTCTCCTCTGCAAAGCTTTGTGGGATTGAGGGTACAATAAATGAACTAAAATGAAAAAGTGTCAACACTTGTACGACGGGCCGAGAAACGAATTCACTCCTGTATCCATCAAAATTCGCATGAACGCGATTAAGTGGCGGAGCGCAAGCGGGCGTGTTCGTTATATTTTGCAGGTGTTTTTTTTTTCTCAGAAAAAAAAAAACAACCCTGCAAACTCGCGCCCAAAATAAATGCTTCATTCCTCGGTTTTTTGACGCGATCTACAGCTTCATATGTGACATGTTTGCTATTCAAACAATACATAAAAATTGGCCAATTAAAATCAGCTACTTATTTATGCTCAGTGTTAAAAAATAACTATTTTAATTATGCACACCGGAGTACTGTTCATATGCAGTTGGTACAATTTTTCTAGAGCTCTTGTTTTTTGTTTTTTTAAACCATGGTGAAAGTTAACTAGGACTCCCTGTATACAACCGCTTATACTATATTCATAATTAGCAATATATACATGTATAACGTAACACATTTCATATGCTTGAAGAACATGTCACAATGTGTGTAGTCGTGTGTGCCATCTGAAGAATGGTAGCACATAATAGACATGGCGGGTTATCAAGCTTGCCACGAAGTATAGTTTACCGTGAATTATTTACTTTTTGAGGACAATCAATTTGCATACTGCTGTACTATCGTGCGAACATCTCCGAAATCACATGAACCGCAAGGCAAATAAGTTCGCTCTAGATATCTTATTCTCCAAGCAGCATACTTATTGCGAACTGTGAATCCTACTACATGGATTTGTAAACGAGAACATTAATGTAACGATAGCCATCCCACGTCGAACCAACCGAATGCTGCAATGAGACAAGAATTTTGTAGAGGGTAGTTAAGGTTTTTATCTTTGGACTAAATATAACATGTATGCATGTAAGGTTTTAATACTTACACGATGAGTAGCGGAATGTCATAGCATTGAACTCCTCGTGATTTCCAGTCTTTGAAAGAACCAGCGACGTGTTGAACTTTACGCTGAATGTGTGAAATTGTAAGAATATACATTACGAAAGGATTTTTCATAATTTCAACCCATACCAGAAAGTAAAAAGTAGGTGCCTTTAGGGTATTCTTTTTATTTTTATTGGATCGCCCCTCCACCTTGCCCGCTTTCATAAAGCATCAAGTGCTATCAGAATGCATAGTAGTTCAATAAAATTCGACAAACATACACGCATTGCTTCGAGTTACTGGACGTGTCATATGATAATGACAGTGTTAATGAGAAATAACCGACAATGATGCCAAAGAAAGTGCCAATAATGCCAAGAAACTTTCTTTGGCATTATTGTCTGTTAGTTCTCATTAATAGTGTGTTTAACTAAAAAACAAGCGCTTAAAAGTTATTGTCTTTCTTTCATGGTAATAACAGTAAAGATACTGCGCAAAGCTCTTGAGAATATTAAAGTGGCGAAGTTTAAAATGTAACGGTCATGCCTGTCTGCAGCACTGCCTGTTTGCAGTAAGTAAAGACCACTGGATATATGATCTAGTGTAGAAATGAACGACATTAACGCGAATCAGATGGTGGAACACATTAGGTAAAGTTAGCGCCAACATGTCGGACCACTGATGACATCAAAATGTTAATTTGGAACACCGCAAAGGCTCAGCTGTTCGCGTCAGCTGTTGACAGCTCACAAATAGTGACATTCTCACGTATTGACATTCGTCGTCACAAACTGAGCTCATATCCCACGCACTGAACTGTTTCTGATAAGCTATCGCCTTGTCAAATAGCACAGTTCTTTGTCCCTCATCCCGTCTGACGGGACACTCACGCACGTATCTGATAGCGTGTATATTCGGCCAGCCTCAGCTATTTCACTCACGAGTCTGCCACAAGATTTTGTAAGAATCGTTGCGTTGTCCAGCCGAATTGCATTATCCAACGAAATAGTCCAGCCGTCCAAAAGCCCTTGGTCTTCACCTGTAGGTTTAGCGAAAAGAACCGATGGACCTCTGTGATTCTGTATTGATTATCGTTGCCTGAACAAAGCCGCAAAGAAGGACGTACACCCGTCACTACGGATATACGAGGCGCCGGGTAGACTCTACAGTGCAAATTATTTTCGTCGATGGATATGAAGGCTCAATACTGGCAAATCCAAGTAGATGAGAGGGATTGAAAGAAAACCGCCTTTATCACACCAGAAGGCCTGCTCAATTTTAAGGTAATACCGCGTGCCCTTTTGGTCTGTACATGCAACATTCCAGAGGGTAATAGACATGAACTTCGTCCGATTGAAATGAGAGTTGTCTCGTAAGGCGGATGACGCCGTCGTATATGCCTCAAACTTTCACATCCGTCCGTCCGTTCGTCCGTTCGTCCGCCCATTTATCCATATATTTTGATATTACAATCAGTATACGTGCGATATATATATTTACTGCTAAGAGGTTTATTAGCTGAGAATGCGGAAAGAACAAGCAGCGGTCCGCACCGTTCGGTCAAGCCCAGCAACCACGACTCCATGCCGATGGCGATGCCGCTGAGGCCACTCTTCTTCACTGCAATCGCCCTCCGCAGAAAAAGGCGCTGGCGGCTTAGGGTGAAGACACAACTATTCGGTCATAGTACGGCTTGATGCGACAAACGTGGACAAGTTCGCGGCCGCGATAGCGTAGATCTGTCGATGACGTGATGGGCTCCACGAGGTAATTGATGGAGGACGTTTGCTCTACAACGCGGTATGGTCCGAGGTATTTGGCAACGAGTTTTGCGGAGCGGCCGGGTGCGGAAGCGGATACCCGAAGTCATACCAAAGATCCAGGGGAAAAAGTTGGTGCCAGTTTGACTGGATTGCTGCTGCCACTGGTCCTCGGTAGAAAAAGAGCGAGTAAGCTGGCGGCATTCTTCAGCATGTCGTGTAGCTTCGGACAGGGGAGTACTTTCGGACTCATCAGGTTTATATGGAATAATGGTGCTAATCGTAATTGAAGGTTCTCGTCCGTATAGAAGAAAGTACGAAGAAAATCAAGTAGTAGCTTATTCCGCAGAATTGTAAGCGTAGGTGACAAAAGGGAGAATTTGGTCCCAGTTTGAATAATCAGAGGCGACGTACATTATATAGCATATCACCACGATTCCGCATTCGGTACACAATTCGGCATTCGTCAAGTAGTACCTTCAAAACGTCGGAAATGAAGGCACGGCCTCTATCGCTCAGGAGCTCGTGAGGGCCACCATGGCGCAGAAAGAAATGTCACAACAGGAACGTTGCAACGTCAAGGGCTGTTGCAGTCGGCAGTGTGGCTGTTTCGGCATAGTGTGTGAGGTGGTCTATCGCAACGATAATCCAGCGGTTACTTGCTAGAGTTGATGGCAGCAGTCCGTATATGTCAATGCCAACACGATCAAAAGGTCGAGTAGGACAGGGAAGAGGTTGTGACGGGTAGACTTGTCCGGGATGTGACTTTCGTCGTTGGCACTAAGCACACGAGCGAATGAACTGCCGTACGTAGTTGTACAGCGCTGCGCCAATAAAATCGGAGTCGAAGCCTAGCGTGTATATACGTATGGAAGAGGCCTGCATGCGCACACTGTGGGTCTGCGTGGAAAGCGTCGCATATAACAGCACGGAGATGGCGGGGTATCACAAGAAGCCACTGGCGACCGTCGGAAAGGTAATTGCGCCTATAAAGATCATCCTGAATGCAAAAGTTGCTAGTCTGGCGGCAGAGAACACGAGACGGGGAAGAGGTGACGGAATCGCACAGGATGCCCATGAGGCCACTGAACCAGGGATCCTTCCGTTGCTACGCCGTCTTGTTGTGTAGGGCAGGTGATGCAAGTGCAGGCTCAAGGGTAGATAGGCAAGCACCGTCATCCGATACCGGTGTGCGAGAAAGGGCGTCAGCGTCCGTGTGCGTGTGACCGGATCTGTAAACAACTCCAATGCAGTACTCTTGAAGTTTGAGGGCGCAGCGAGCAAGACGTCCAGAGGGGCCCTTAAGAGCAGATAGCCCACAAAGGGCGCGGTTGGCAGTGACGACGTCAAATGCGTGACCATACAGGTGAGGGCAAAATTTTCCAAGGACCCAAATAATGGCTAAACACTCTTGCTCTGTAACCGAGTAGTTAGCCTCGGCTTTCGTCAGAGTTCGGCTCGCGTAGGCGACGACATATTTAACCCTTTCAGCCCTGGATTTTTTATTTTGGTCAGAGATTTTTTTATGCGTGTTTTCATAATAGTTAGGATCTCAGAAGACCAAAAACGAAAAACTGAGCCAGTGGTGCAAGTATTAATGGATTTACCGACATTGCATCAAATTAAGTCATCAGGGCTCAGTGGTTGTGAAATGAGAAAAATTGCCTCTTTTTTTCTGCTACTCACTAGAGTACACAAACTGTGAACCACGTCTAATTTTTCAGTGTGATACTCATTGAAACAGCTTTGGTACGTCGACCCGAAAATGGCGCTTACCCGCCTCAGCGTACCCACCTCGGCGTCGTCCACAACTTCGGTCAAGCTTCTTCTTCTTTGTGGCTCCCACCCCCACAAGAATGCCACACTTGGGGTGTCGATTGCAGTGGGGATCACTGAAGAAATCTTACCCCAAGAATTAACAGTCTTGGTTTCGTTCCCGATGTGCTAGGGTAACTTCTGTGCGGTGTCGTCAATTGACGACGCCAGGGCCGAAAAGGTTAACAAACCCTGCTATTCTCTGCGCGGGCACAGCGCCAAGCCCGGCGCTACTGGCATGAGTGTGAACCTCAGTCGGAGCGGCATCATCAAAGTGGCGGTGTAATTTCGTGAAGGCGTCGTCGCAGGCTGGTGACCAAGCGGAAAGGTCCTTGTCGCCGCTAGGAAGGTTCGTCAGAGGCGCCCATATGTTCTGTCAGGGGGCACATATGGCACATATGGCCATATGGCGCACATATGCTGCGTTCGGCCAAGCGCAGCCTCCACGAGTTCATGCCGATGGCGATGCCGCTGAGGAGTAGAGCAATGCCGCTGAGGCCACACTTCTTCCTTACATTACAAACAGTTGAACTCTATGAAACGAAATGATGACGGTCTTAGTAAGAGACATGAGGTGGGAGAACGACAAGGACGACGAAGTTCTCAAGCGTTCGAAGTGGCAGAGCGCGTTCTTGAAAACTGCTAGATGATCGAGGCTCGTGAACCGTGCCGTGAACAGAGACGAGGACAAATGAGCTGGCATTGTCTACGTGGACTCGGAAGGAGAAGGTCGTCTCGCCAGCAGACGCACCGGCGACGGTAGTGACAGGCGTTCGGGTCTGCAGCCGATGACGCGGGCGTCTCCAGGTGTAGCGGTGAAATCGACGGCGTTCGCGCGAGCACTACTCGGCGATGCAGCAGCTGGACCCAGCAAGTACAAGCGTTCCTTTCGCAAGCACCCTTCTGAAGCAAGCCGCGGAAAGCAAGCACCGGAGGCCCACGTCAAAGGTGGAACGCCGTGCTGGGGGAAGGAGCCGTAGACGATGCTAGGCCCAGCGGGCCTCAAAGCTACGTTTGCATTACGACAACCTGCTTGTACAGGCGATGAATGCTGCATCGGGCGATAGAGTGGACCCTAAGAGTGGCGCCTGGCATCACTGACCAAAAGAAATAACCGGACGACGGACTAAGGCGCCGTTCCTAGTCGGTGTAGTCACGTGAGAGCGCCCTAAGATGTCAGTGCTTCAGAGTAGCCTGACTGTGAGTAGGACAGTCCATTTAGCAGTGGCATAGCTTGTGGCTAGTTTGAGCTTTTTTTTGTAGTGGATGGCATTTGCTTAATATTTCTATACTTTTGAGTGCTGTGATTTTTGAACAATTGTGTTATACTGTACCACCAGTCTTTTCTGAGTCCATCACCCGGAATCACCGAAATCCATGACGCTCAAATTATTTCGTTAAATTTAAAACTTTGTAAAATTGAGCAAGAGATTTTTCGATCGCTCAAAATCTAAAACTCTATCGCAGCGACAATGGAAAGCTACCACGGCAATGTTTTTGGTGGCAATTCCACGCCTGTGCGTCTGAATTTTCTACGAGGGAGGCACAGATGTAGGGTACACCATGTCTGGGCGATGCAGGCCAAGTAGACGGTCTGGCGAAGCAATGACAGGCTACCGGTATGCTATGACACGAAGAACGAATGCAGTGATAGTGAGAGCACGTCGCGCTTATAGTTGCGAGGAGGTGATCAGTGTTATCTAGCTGTCACATAAACCATGAAACAGCTAAGGTAACCACCACCGCCCATAGCATCACCCTGTACGTACCAGTGCTACCGTCTGCTGAGTCCTGTGTTCCATGCATGGGCTCAGCGTGCAGCTTCCTCAAAGCAAAGCTAGGGTCGTAACTAGTGCGTCTAGATGTTTTAACGCGATATTGCCCGGCAAAATTCGAATCTCACTAGGTGTCAAAACATGTGAATTCCGCATCGAAAACCATGGGTGGTTTAAAGCTGCCCACCGATTACAAAGTGTGCAGCTGCACAGGTACGCGTGGCGCCTTACGGACGCGTTTTGGGTACTTCGCCAATTTGCAAAGGAAAAATTATGACTTAGTGGACACTTCGTAACTGCACTTGCAGTACGCATTCTACGATAGTTTATAACAGCCAAAGTTACGCGCCCAAATTTTCCTTTTCTTCGGGCACGGTTCAAGGCGATGCGCATGGGTCCCGATTATACTGTCGCGTTCTACTCTTGAAAGCGAAGATCAAGCGACCCCCAACTGTTGTGCCTTTAGCGAAGCGTTACGAGTTCAATTGATGTCTCTGTGTAAATTGAGTACGTGTGTGCATACCGTGGGCTTGCCAGGCATGACGACTACACTGGCGCTTAGAGGAGAGCTTATGACCCGACGTAACGTCAGCACTCACGGTAGAGCACGGGCAGTTTTATTTAAGCGATGTGCAGGCTACAGTTCGATAATGTGTATATCATACGTAGCGCTCATTAGCGTATTCCTCAGGGTTGAGCAACGCTTGAATATAGCTTGCTGAGTCATAGGTGTATATATGTAATGTTTGCTTCTGCGATGTTTTGGACGGTTCGGCGCTTCCGTTAGTGTGCAGTGGCGCAGAGGAAAGCCAGGGACTTCTTTTTAAACATTTAAATAACAAAATGAAAACATGTTTAAAGAAATCGATGGTGTGGCTACCGGTGGATCGTCCATCACAACACACGAAAAGAAACGGATGTCAAGAATCCCGCGCTCTGAGGCTCACGCTTATTAAGCAGCAGTGACGGCATCCAGGAGATGCCGCAACCAGCGCCGACTCGACCCCCGTCTCGAACGCCTTTCACCACCAGGCGTGGCTGTTCCACCTGAGGATCTCGTAGAACATCTGTGGTATGTTGGAACGCTGTTCTACACAATTCTGTTGCGGCAGCTCAGCAACCGGCGTAACCGCACCAGGCACAGCTCGGGTGCGATAGGTCAGGTACCAGCGGCACACATCCAAGCCTGGAACACCGCTCGGCGCGGCTCAGGTGCGGCAGCTCACGGACAGGCGGCCCTTGATTGAGCCAGTGTCTCGAATAATGTCACCCTCGGAACCTCGAAAGCCCTCAACCTTGCCCGGCCCCGCAGGCCTCCGTACCTTGCCACGCACGCCTCGCCCGGCAGAACCTCTCATTCGGCCAGGAGCCCGGGACTGCAGGCTGCCTCGTGCCGCAGTGCTCTTATTTTAGGGGCGAAGCACCTTAGGGTCTCGGCTTGTCGGTGGTGCATTGTCATCTGCTGTCGCCGCGTGCATCGTCGTGACCATTTCCTTGCCTGCATCGTCGTGTACTGTCCATTTGCTTGAGCGCAAGAGAGGGCGCCAGCGCCTCAGCGCTCGCCGTGGGGCGAGAGAAAGCGAACGGCGAGCGTTGACCATAGAAACGCTCTTTGTGCGATGAACACTAAACTACCACCTCAAGAGGAACGAGAACGCGTCCTCGCCCGCGAGAGACAACGCTGACGTGGGCAGCGCCTGCTAGCGAGTTTCTTGAAAACACCGACTGCTCGCACTGCACAACCGTTCACCGGCCACCCCGTCCATATAGGCACTGGATCCCGACCTGCAATGTAGTGCCGCTGGGAGAATTCTCTTGTGCCTAGTTGAACAAAACATTAGCAGCGCGCACGTTAACTAAAAGCGGACTGCTGGTCTATGTGCCTAATATTTCTTCTGTCTCTAATTTCCCATTACCAGTGATTTTGCTGTGGGAAACAGCGGCGCACACTGCACGCTTCGCCCCTCCACAGGTTTCGCGTTAGTGGAGCTGAAACACCTTGCCCTACATGCTTCGCCCCTCCCCAAATTTCATTTCTCTCGATGCTCGATTCTGCGCTCTGACGTTTTCGCTGTATTTACGCGTGACAGTTTCATTCGATAAGAGCGGATAGCCAACACTGCCATCACGATTGGCGCTCTCCCCACACGATGCCTGTACAGTCTTTCTTTCTGGTGCGGTTTGAAGCACTGGCACGGATTTGTAGTAGAATGCTTGACTGCCATGCAGAATGCCTGGGTTCGATCCGGCTCAAACCTTGACGTTTATTATTTGCTTCCATAGGGATTTTTCGCTCGGTGACAATTTCACCGACGCCGGCACGAAATTTTCCGCGGCAATGCCTCTTCCCGATATCGCGTTCAATTTTCCAAAGTATAGGTTGATATGGTATGGTATTTCTATATGGTATAATATATTTGCAAAGTATGGGCTGTGAGTCACCTATGGCACATACCCGCATACCACGTGCCGCTGTATGCGGGTATGTGGCATATGTAACTGTTGGAGAGGGTTTCATGACGTACTCGACAGGAAGTCGCGTTATTGCTGTCGTGACCAGCGAATCGTGTTCGTCATGCACGCATGTCCTCCTCCGCCAATTTTGATATATACCAAGTTAAGGAGAAGACAACTCCAAGATAGATAGATAGATAGATAGATAGATAGATAGATAGATAGATAGATAGATAGATAGATAGATAGATAGATAGATAGATAGATAGATAGATAGATAGATAGATAGATAGATAGATAGATAGATAGATAGATAGATAGATAGATAGATAGATAGATAGAAAAGGTCAAAGTGCCGTTGGTTCGCTAAGATGTAATTCGCATTTAAAAACAAACAAATGCGCTGTGTGTGTAGAATTGGACCAGTACTGTTCGGAGCCATATGAAGCTCGTCAAGATATTCTTTCCTACCCACAAAGCTGGGTAATTAAAAAGATTAGATAATGAAATTTTAAGGTAGCAACTCTAGCGAAAAATGTTCAACACAAAAGTTAGAGCGTTTGTTCAGAAACGTCGAATTATTTGATCTATGCTAACATAAGTGCCCTGTTTAATTTGTTCCAGCTTTCGTCAAAGAGCGCAGGATGAAATAAAAAAGTACTTAGCTGACACCTCCTATACATATATATACGAATTAGTTGTAACAGCGCCATCTGTCATCGTCCCCGAGCTGACTGCAGTCGTGTTTAACGACGTGTCCTGCATATACTGGATGAGAATGCCTTTAAAAGATCAAGAAGTAAACTATCAAGGTCACTGCAATCTCTATTGCAGATTTAATGACGTCTCTTCCTGATATTAGAATTTTTGAAAAATTTGTCTTATTAAAAACACGTCTTTTCAGTAATATCAATATTGCCGACAGGAAAAAACATACGGAAAAATAATGTCTCGCAAAAATTTTAAGAATATGGTAAATCAAACAATTGCTACATGCAAGTAAATATAGTTTCAACAGCTCCGGGCTGTTCTGAAACATACATGAACCCAACCTGGTCTGTTTCTAGCCATGTTAAGCATAATTGACGGTATGCGCGAATACACCACACGCTGAATGCGCGCTATCATTTTCTTGCGATAGCAATTATATGTACAGTCTCGGCTGGTTTTTGCCGTCACCGCGCTCGAAATCGAACGGGCGACCTCTCGCTTCGCAGCGCCCGGCGTTAGACGGCTAGGCCACGATGTGTACAGTCTTTTAGCCTGCTAACGGCGAGCTATTCACATACACCATTTACTTCAGCATGCTTTCTTGGTCCCCACCGAGATGGCGCAAAGTGCGCCCGGGGCCCGCTTTAAAGATCGTCGCCCCGCTCCAGCGAACGCCGTTGCTCTTCGCCCTACAGGGCGTAGTCGCCTTCGTGCGCTTATATCAATGAAATGAGGGGGCGAATCGGGGGGGGGGGGGGTTAAAGTGGGGGGTTGTATGTCTTGTACTTTCCCCGCGATGCTCGCGTTGAAGACAAAGAGCGTATGAAGATCACTTCGCTCGCTGCAGCGGCCGCGTTTGCGAAAGGAGCGCGATGTTCAAATAGAAATAAGTAACAACTGCGACATTTAGTTCGCGCTCGTCCTGTGTGTACCTGCTCGTTCGTTTCGAGCGTCCTGCTTTATGTTTCAGCAATGCGCTTCAAGTATCGAGCTGTGACGCATGATAGTTCGCGCTCGTCGTGTGTGCGTTCTTTTCGTGCGTCCTTTGGGCTCGAGTGACGCGCTGGCAATTTCGAGCTGTTTTCCTTTCTTCGCGCTACATCCCAATTTGTTGCTGTCGCATTCATTGCTTCGCCGTCGCGGCGAAACCGCGACTTTTTAAGCTGGTAACAACAATATTGTCGAATTCAGTGCTGATATTATTCATATTCTTACAAGAATCACGTAACAATATCTACTATTCATATCAGTGTAAACTTGTCTGTCGATTAGTATAGCGATGCTGAAATTGGTAGTGTGGCTGACTAGTGGTGTGATTTCAGCAATGGTCTCAAAATGGTGACCCTTGAGCATGATTTTGAAATTTCAAGACACTTTTGGTCGGTAATCATGCAGCATTATCAAGCACTTCCGCCAAGGCCGACGTTGTTTAAAAGGCGCGAAGAACGTTTCGCAATACTCAGGTGGCTGTTCTAATCGGCAAACTCCAGATGCGACCACCGATATGCCTCCCAGAACTGCCGTCGAAGCACTAGAGAAATCTGTCTTTTCGGTCACGTAGTATACGTGGTTCCCAAGATTGCACTGGCGAAGTGCGACTTCAGCTCATTTTACGGTGACGGCGATATTCGTCGGTGTAGCTGCGCTGGCTATATTTACGTGAAGCTGCAATTGGCTTTCACTGCCTGTCCCATGACAGCTTCGAAATTCAGACGGTGTTTCGTTCCTCACAACGTGTTTCTTACTTGAATTACGAATGTTTTAGAAATTTTGCGATCAGGCACCGTCGATGACAGCGATCGTCCAAAGATGCGATTAGGTGTGTGCGTGCAAACTTGAGATGTGGCAGCCTCAGTGTTTTTAAAATTTATGCCTCCCCATTCAAAACAAGTCTGAGAAGTCTGCAGTGGCTGTAAAATCAGTGCACCTTGTGGCACAGCATGATGCACAGATCTCCTTCAATATATACCCCAAAATTCTAAAATCCAGAGGAATCTCACGACTTACTACTAGCATGCCCATCTGCTGCACGCCTTGGCAGAGGATTCAGAATTAACTGTAATACCTGTTGATATTCGCGCCCAGGTTGAAAACAATATGAATATACTTACAGTGTATCATTTGAGAACATAGGAACCACCGCAGCGAAAGTGAAATTATAATGTGTATCGTTCATTTTTGCCACTCGCTCGGCGCTATCGCACAAGGGTGGCAATGTAGTATTTTTGAAGTTCTGTATTCGGACGTAAATTGTTCCATTAATACCGACAGCCTGCAACAATATAGTTAATAATTACAGCTGTTAGCACTATAAAATTATTAAAGATGGCATGCTTTCTTTCTAAATTGCTGTAACCCATTCTACATACAGCTACCCACCGGCTTAAGGTTTAATACCTTCCTTGTACATAATTAACTATTGCAAATTCACAGCAATAAAGAAGTAAATGTATTCTCTTACATCACTTGCGTTCTGATAGCAAAAGTACTGGGGCCGAATTCACAAAACTCACTTACGAGCAAATTGTCGCGTAAGAGAAATTTTTTCGCGTAAGTCGATTCACGAAGCGAAAAAAACGTCGTAAGAGGCCATCGTTATCACATCGGCCGCTGCGGTAAAGCGCGCTGTTACTGTCCAGGAACATGTCAGCGATGGTGATGCAGTTGCTATATTTGGTGACGTCACTGAAAAAGGCTCGTAAGTGGATTCACGAAGCAAAAAAATTGCGCGGAAACAGCGTGGCTACGAGAAAATCCCAAGAGTGGTCTGGACCACTCTTACGAACAATATGGCCGTTTAGAACATGCAACTGCGGCGGGTATCTGGGTGCCGTGGTTAATGTTGAGCTAATTCATGGCCATTTAAGGCTTCTTGATGATTGCTGGTGCGTTTTAATTTATTTGGGCGCTTTGAGTTTCGTGTGTTGTTTCGCTTGTACGCTATGGACTGTATTGGCGCTCGTAGTCGTCCAATAAACTGGGAGTCGCAGTAATTAAAGAAGCCTATTGGGTGTCAATGGCGAAACATTACGCATGCAAAGACTTGTGGTTGGATTAAAACCAAAGGTCTACATGAATGGTCGATGAAGTCGAAAGCGGCGCGGTATTTGGTCAACATTTTTTTGTTATGTTGTTGTGTTGCCTCCGACTTCCTCCAATGAGACGTCCAACTTATCATGATGTACGCAGCATTGGTCGAAACCACCACCAAAGAGGTTCAGAGGAGCACATCAGCTGCACGCTATTGGAAATAAAATTGAGCGGAGCATTTCAATTAGCCGTTATTAAAGCCTATTATGTGATTCCGCAACTTGCCTAGTTGGATAGGCTTTAACTGCCCAATAGGCACGATCGCTGAAACGCAGCTGTCGCTACGCGCTTTCGGTCGATCCAGAGCGGGCTCGTACATTGCAAATCGCAGCATATTGTTACGATTATAGCATATTATAGATGTGCGAGATTATGCATGAAATCTCAAATAAATCAAGCTTTTCGATCTTCACTGTTCGGAAACCGAAACGGAACGCGTTTATACGGCGAGCAGTCAGAAGTAAATGGATCCAGTAATTTGAAATGACATCAAAAATATGTGCGAATGCTCACGATTCTCGAGTATAAACAAGCCTTTGCCGGATTCACGTCTCTTTGATTACTAACTGCCATTTAACATGGCGTGAGAATATCAACTGAAGGTGGCTTCACCCACTCATAAATGTATTTTGTGCTCAGAAGCGTCAGCTTGACCTAGAAATCATCGCGTAGATAAGGCGAAACCCCCGCAGGAGGCTACTATCGTAGCAGACGACAAACGATAGCAGACGACGGCTTGGGCGAGAGGTGCAACTCGTGATTGGTTGGGAAGCAGTACTCTCTACAACAGCCTATCTTATGACGTTGACAAAACACTTCTTTCATCGCGCGCTCCTGTCGTGTTCGTCATATCTTCCTCCTCGCACATAAGAGAACTTTTTATCTTCTCGCGATGAACGCGAAAGAGCTTTTTCTAAGTTGTCTTAGCGCCTACCCCCTGCTGCGCAGTTTGTAAGAACAACATGGCGCCGTAAACTGTAGGTGTCGGCGCCGATTTTCGCAAACGCATGAGTTCCTTCAGCGTTCGACTGGATGTGCTGTGAATACCGCTGCTTTACCGGTGCGCGCAAGCAGTGTGAAGACCGATGGCAGTGTCTCTTGGTGTGCCGTGAAGCGTAGCGAAGCCTGTGCCACGGAGTGTTTATGAAGCGGGGATCGGCGCCTGTGTACCGACGGTAACTGGCACTGGAGGAGCCTGCAATGTGTGTTTGAGTGTCGGTAACAGTTCGTTTGCTTCGCTTTCCTGTGTCTCATTAAGGTGCAGTGCGGCATTTCGAACTGACAGCATTTTGACCCGTTACTTGAGTGATTCCGTGCTTCCGTGATTCCGTACGGTAACGCATGAACTACGCTCTGTATTTGATTCTCGCGTCGCCAGTGGTTAGCCCGTGCGCTTCTATTTTCTTGTGAGCAGTCCAGGCAAATGCAGTGTTCGGGAGTGAAACGATGTGCGTTGTGAACAGTGGTGCTGTGTTGACATTTCCAAGGCTTGTGAAGAGGCTGTGCCCGTGTGATAGAAGATTAAAAGCGTTGATAACCGTGTTTCGTCCTACGAAGTTGTGATGGTGCTTTATGAGGGCTTTAAGGATTTGGCGCTGGGCTTGGCGCTTTCTTTTTTAACTCGTTGCTTCTCCTTTTTGTGATAACCGTAATTCGAACGTCATAACGTGTCGAACCGAAGTCACTCGCCGAGACATTGTGCTGTAAATGTGGCTGCTTTGGCAGTATGCCTTGACTGTTCTCCGGTGAAAACTTGGACTTGTACCTGGCAGCGAAAGCACGTGGACGTCACGCTTCGCTCCGGACAGAACACAATCCTCACTGGTGCTTTGCCTTGGATGAACTCGTAGACCAGCACCTGCTAACTACAGGTTTTCGAGCCCATCTGTCGTGTCGTTTTGCACGGCACTGGAGCCTTGACTACAGCGGCCCACGGCGATTTCTCACGCTTCACCAGTGGACGTACACGTCCTGCTAGCGTTACATTTCTACGTCAACGGCAGCTTCCAGTACACGGACGTCTTTTGCCTGTGGCTGCAGAGCACATTCCATTCCCCATGACGCTGACGGCTGCTAATATCGTTGTGCCATCGGTGAGTTGAACTTGCGCAACTAATTTCGTTGCTATTCGTGTAGTGCTATAACGTACGTTTGTAAGTTTTTCATCCCAGCAGATGTAATGTCACCCCATGTTAAGTTCCAGTACGAAAAATGTACTACTACCGCTCTGTATATACGTATATATGGCCAATATACATATATTGCAATATGAGCAAGTACACCAGCAGTGTTTATGATTTGGGTTAAGCAGGTTATTATCTGGTTATTAAGAGGAGCCTGTCTGTTTACTACGCTTGACAGTTGAGATAAAAATAATTGATGCGAATTTATTTTCCAGGAGCCACGAAGCACTTCTTCAGGAATTCCCTTTATATTGCAAAATTACTTGTATAGAAGATTACTGCTGTGGCAGCACTATACTTGAGCAGGACATATACATTACAGTATGTAAAGCTTACATGGGGCTTCAGTTTGTTTCAAATTGAATAAAACATATTTGATAGGTATGACTAAGTGGTAATTTTTGTGTTTCTGCCAAATATGTATTAAGAGCGCTTTCAATGATGGTTTTTTGAATATATCGTATTTGGCCTCTTCACAGATCGCAGACTTTCGTAAGGTCCTGGAATCCATCGATTGCAAGCACTGGCAAATCAAGCCACCTTATGACTTGGAGCACCTGTACAGAAATAGGAAGGATTTGCGCTCCCTAAATGTACAAGTCTTTCGCAATGGTAGGGGTGTCATCATCCAGCCGACCTCAAAGGGGCCTGGAAGCACGCATGGCAGCCTCATCTGGATGGACTGTGCTCTGCCTGGGAGCTTCAAGGGGTAGAAAAGTGCATATTGGCTGGTTGCTAGGTTAGTTTTTTTAGGTGTTTTAGGTGTTTAACCACAGTAAACACCGGTTAATGTACACACCTTCACAACCAAAACATTGTTTACTAACAGTGGATGCTTGTATTATTTTCACACAGCGATGCTAATTGGACGCGTAAAGAGAAGCAAATATAATAGAATTGACAAATGTCGAAAGTGTAAAGTCTACAGCTTATCAATTTTACTCCATACATGTGAGACTGGAAAGTTGTGCTTTTGAAATAGCACAAGTACTTTTATTGCTTATTGAGCTCTTGTGCTTGTCACTCACACGGTGTATCAAGTGCTCTGCATGGAAATAGCAAGCGGGAGAAAATCGCCTGGCTGTTCGCAACATGCAGGGAGAAAGAACTCTAGTTCAAACCTCAGGCCACACAGGAGCAGTAAATGCGCATTTTACCTGCCGTAGCTTATCTTTTTTCAATGTTGTGGCACGTTGTATTTCCGCCGTACATATTCTCAGCACAATTGCATAGTGGCACGGTTATTTCTACAAATCGTATGTGACCTGAGTACACGCTTGTTGATCTCTGAAGGTGACTCTCGCTGTGCCTGAGAGCCATGGGTGCTCACCCTTCTGTCCGTGGCTGGCCCAGCTGAGCAGCAGTGCAGTGCAGCCCCCACCCATGCAAGACAAGTCATACAGTGCACCTTTGGTGTTCTGAGCAGGACACAGCATATCCGTCCGGCATGGCAGTGACATCAATAATAATGATGGTGAGTGTTTGTGGAAGCCATAAGTGCCCATTAACATGCATTTATGGATTATGAGTGTGTTTGTTGCTCGCAATCATTTCTCCTAATCAAGTGCATTTTTTGCAAAGTGTAATTTTGTTAGGAAAAACCGTGTCGAGCAACAAAAACACACATAATCCAATAATGCTTTGTGTTTTCAAGTCTTCAAAATTGCTCCTTCGCACTGTATGATGAGGTGGCTATGTTAGATAACTTTAAAGTGATGAACAATAGCTGTTGTCTTGTAACATAGAAATACATGAGTACACTCTAAGAACAAATCGTGTATTTGGGAGTATTTCTGCTACACAGAAATAATCAAAATCTTGCTTGCTCGCATTTCCTTTTTTCAAAACCCCGCTCTTGGCACTTTTCTATCAAGAATGCTATGATAACACGCGCGTCATTCGTGACCCGGGAAGTCCCGGGACCGTGGTGATAACGCGAGGAAAGTACGTGAGGTGGATGACGTTATAGTTGTGGGGTAGCAATACTCCACAAATACTTGATTTTTTCTTAGAGTGTAGCATAGTAAACTCATTTTTGGTCGGCTTCTTTCACCTAGTGTAAAGTCGAAATAGAAGATACTTTATTGGCTGATGTCTCACTATTAGGCAGAAGTTTGTTGCCTTCAAAATGAACATCGTAGGTATACATTTATATCATAAAATAATTTTTCAAGGTCTTCATTGTTGGTGGCTCTATGTTCAGACCTTTTTTCCTGGTTTTTTATTATATTTCATACTTGTCATTGGATTCTGAAAATACGACAGCTAGACTTTTTCGCACATATCAGCTGTCGATTTTTACACATAGCATGGTTTTAACAATCATGTGTATTTTTCTATGTTCCAGCAGTGCCATGGGATCAGGTGCCCCACTGTCATATAATTGTACAGTGTATCTCGGACAAAACACACAAGGCCAACAAGTAGAGAGCGACTACCAGTGACTGTGTCCTTCTGTTCAAAGTGCACGTCAACAGAAAGAGTGCATTATGATAGTTGTAACAGCTTGAATTGTATGGTGAGAATCTGCACAGCTGCAGTTTAATCGTTGAGCAGTGCATCATTAAGCAATTCCTTGCACCGGAGGATTCAAAATTAATTAAATTCTGCATTTAATATACCGAACCTTGACGTTATTGTAAATCACACTGTAGTGGTAATGTGCAAATTAATTTCGGCTACCTTGAATTTTTAACATGCACGTAACTCAAAGTGCATGTGTGTCTCTGCATTTCACTGCCATTAGAAACAGCAGCCATGGTCGGCAACCAAAACAGTGTTTTCATGTTTGATAGTGCACGAATGAAACCATTGAAGCGCGTAGTTTTGCTTTTGGTCTATATAGGCGTTCAGGATACACGCATTATTATAGCACAAATGATTTTATGTATATATAAGCTCTGGAAAGTCATTTTCCGCGGATTATTTAGATGCAAAAGGAGCGTCACTATTCCTAGTATGTCCAACAGGCTTTAGCACCTGTGTATTGTTATATCGCATGGTTGTCCTCTTCAACGGTCAACCTTTCTGCATGTACTGTGTAAGTTTTAATTTTTTTTTCATATAGTGTTTGCTGCCATATGCTTCTCCATAATGTACTTGTATATTCTGCAAATAGTTTATCATCTATGTAGCTTTGCTCATATTACTGCTGAAAGTATTTATTGCTTTTTGTATGGTGACTATGCATGCCTTTACTTATGCCTTTTGATGCGCCTGTGCAATGGTTTAGCCTGAAGAGGGCTGCTGGTGTGCTCTAAACTTGAAACTGGCGACTTCGAACAAATTTGAAGGCTGATAACCATTACTACTATATTCAGACAAGCTGTGATAGCTCCATGAAAATGTATTTAAGATTCTGTAAACTGTGCCAGGTAAATGTTAATAAATTCCTTTATTGTTGTCCATGTTTCATGCACCTGAAACATAATTACTTTGTCGTGGCACATTAAAAATGTTATTCTGCCCATTTGCGCTGATCAACATTGCAGCTGAGGCAAGCAGCAAGATATACATGCAAGGTACTGAATCTTTACATGACATTCCTTGCCCAGCAGTGCACTGAAATTTTTTCAAGCGAAATGAGAGGCTGATATACAGCAGTCTCTCATTTGAAGGAAGTCGGCACATGTGCACCACTTTGAAACCTTTTTGAGGAGTGTTTTCAGAAGAAGCAATAGGGTATTTACATGTCAACAACAGCATTATTTGTACCGAGGAGCTTCGTAACAGTGAATTGTTTTATTTATGTATTGTGCAGAATTTGTCCGAGCTGCGCCAATCTTCCAGCCCACGTCACCTGACATAGCTTGTTATAGTGTTGTCAATATGCCGGGCTATGTAAATAAACTATGTGTCATCTTGCAGACATGTACCAAAATGTGATGCATTGCGTTTTTCCTTGACATCACATTGTCGGGGGCTCTTTTCTTATATATCGTCGTAGGCTGCCGCCCACGAAAATGTATAAAAACTGCTTGTGAGTGGGCAGAAGCAGAAACTATACAATCAAATTGTTCCAAGAGGGTTCGAGAAATGCCGAGTTAGCACATAAGAGTGGTGAGAGATTTCTCTCGTAAGTTACTGCCTTGAAACCTCATGTGCTCAAGACTGCGTGTATCAGCATTGTTGTTTTATAGCAGTTCATCCTATTAGCTACTACTAAATGTATGTATGTATGTATGTATGTATGTATGTATGTATGTATGTATGTATGTATGTATGTATGTATGTATGTATGTATGTATGTATGTATCTTTTAAACAAAAACTTACGTTTTTTGTTTAGTGTAACTTTCATAAAAATTTTGCTATTTGATTTCTAGTTCTTTTTCTATCTCATTTTCATTTCTCAAATATGTTTTCTACTGCGCAAAAATTAATGTAACCTTACAAAAAATGTGTGCATTCAAACAAGATGTTTCACTTAACAACGTACACTTCTCAGCAAGAAGTTGGGAACTATGCAACCAACCAGCAAAAATAAGTTTGTAGGACAGCTCCTCTGTGTAACATTGCTTCTACACATTGCGTTTGTCGAATATGTACAACAGACTAGTCGACTTCAACCAGCAGAATCAAGCTTTCGCCCGTGGCTGTACATACTTTACATATGTGCGTGGTATTTCTACGTATTGTCATACGTGTTGCCAATTACTATTAAGGGCAAAAACTAGTCAAGCTGAATATACGGATTTTTGTCTGTTCACCTGTCATCTATACTGTAACTGCTGTTGATAAAGAATAAACTCTCGTTTAAAATTTTCATGTACTTACCAAGGGAAGAGTAGCCCTTTATGACGCAAATGAATTTGCCGTAATGTTTTCCCAGGCGTACTGTCTTGCCCTCTCCTCAGAACTCGATAGCCTGCTGGAGTCCTTTATAGCCATTGACAGAGGCATTACACGGAGCTGCGCAACACGACAGAGACCGAGAGAGAAGACACAAGCACATCACTGTGTTTGTGTGTTTTCTCTCTGTCCCTGTCGTTTTGTGCAGCTGCTTGTAATGAATCCCACCCAACTAGCACGGAAACGTGTCCCGACAATGGCAGTCATCTTGGCCGCAAGCATTTTGGCCGCCGCGTGTCTCCTGATGTTATTGAAAACACCGCGATGTCTGACCGGCGGTCGAATGGCCAGAGTCGTGAAAAGTAATGCCCAGGTATGATAATTGGGTTTCAGGACTGGGCACCCTTGCGATAGTAGTGGTTAGAGCAAAAAAAAGATACTCTTATTTCTATGATCCGTGAGGGAGCACGGCGCAGCGCATTTGGTTATAAAGGGGCGTGAAAGAAGAGAGCGGAAAGGCCACCTTCTCAAGAAAAGAGTGCTCGCAACACATAACCTCAGGCCGTGCTATCCATTTTTCCATTAAAAAGAATACGCGGGTGCTTGGCGACACTGCGAATCGAACCCAGTACCTCCCGCATTGTAGTCTGACGCTGTAACGACTCGACCACCGCTGCAGTGTTTCAGAAGAGAGCTGGCCACTGTAACACTTACTTCATTGTATATATATTATCTTTCCCTCGAAAGACACGTAATTCAAGAAGTCCGGTGAAAGTCGATCAAAAAAAGAAGAAAAAACTCGGGATCCTAATGCATTCGCCTAAGGTGACTCGAAGGTTAAAGCCATCAAATGGGGCTATATTACCATGCACTTTGTATCGAGTGCGACATCACTAATCAACTATCGCTAATTGACTGTCACTAATGACACTTTCACTAATTGAATATTCAATGTGTTTCGATTATTGTCGTTTAAATAAACTTTCACTAAACAAAGCACTACTCACTTAATTTGCTTCGATTCTCATGTATAAGCACAATCACACGTTCGCTCGCTTTTGTATGGCTTTCGCTCCCATAGACGTTAGTAAGTAACGCGAACGCCGTCTCTTTTTTTTTCTTATTATTAATCGTGCGAACGCGCCGCACGCGCGCCCGTGAATCCAGGCGCATGTGTATAGTCATGTCACTCAGGCCGAGACAACACCGCTCCTTTTATGTTTGCTCACGCAAACTCTGCAAGGACGAAGTGACTGCGCCGTATTTTCTGAAAAGCATTAGCACGTAGAAACCTCCCGACGAATCTTCCTTGTTTTACGCGCGCACATATCTAAGCGTATACGATTGCTCTCTCATTCCAGCCCTGTCAAAATGCTGCGGTGAATCGGACCTGCGGCATTACGCTATGATACCTTTCTTACTGCTGCTTTGTATTTCTGTACAGTTATCCGTAGGCTCAAAAGCCGCTCCTATGTCTTGTACTGAGATCGTAAGAAATGCAGCATTTTACGTCTAGCTACAAAACACCCTAATGGCAACCACCATACCGTGCTCAAACATGCCTAGTTAGTTTAGTGGCAGCGCAGATTCTTGAGAATGTAACTAAATGGTTGTGGTAAACAGGGGGAGTCGTTTCAGTACATCTTCAAACCTTCAATGTTTCAATTACCGCGCGGTTTAAAGATGCAGTGCGTCTGGAGCGTTGTTCGCCTGCACTTGACGGGATTAGCGCACGGATTATTAACGCCATCGAGCAACTAGATTTTGTTAGCTAGGCATCGATGAAACACGAGCACTGGGCTTCGCGCAAGACCCCAGGACGTCTGCGGCAACGCGGCAACGCGTAAGAGCTGTAGCAGACGCCCGGAACTGGAAGCTGACATGCAGCGATAATACATTTGGCTATCATCGATACCCTCGATGCTAGACGCTTCGCGTGCGCCCCTCTGTCACCTGCGCGCACTTCTTTCCTTCCTTGTCGTTTGGTCGGCTTTCGCGTTGCTCTCCTTGCCCTCAAAAGTGGCTGGTCAGTTAAATTCGTACCATTGCTATCGTAATCCCTCGAGATACGAGAATTCTTGGCTAAGAAATTGCGTAGGCAAGAGAAAGCTTTGTGAATTCGGGCCCTGTTGTTCTTCTTCAAATGGCACTTTCCCACCGACTTCCTTTGCTGTAGTCCCAGCATGTGAAAGGCACACAAGCAAGAGTACAACTAACCAACGACGAGCTATCCGCGTCATTATAAACATTACCTTCTGTGAACACATTGGAGAAAAGAGCGAGTTTAAGTAGAACGTTCGATCCAGCAACATTTAAGTATCAGCACTGTATTTTTTATTTGATATAATGAACTAAACTTGACGTCGTCTTTTACGGCAGCATACTCGCGCAGAAGAGCAAAAATAAAAGAAGCAACGTTTATTCCTAGATTCGAAAAAAATAAATTTTCCTTTCGGCCTTTGCTTACGCGCCCTTTCATTAACAAAGTTATAGTTCAGCGACAAACTTTACTTACGTACTTGATAAAGCGATTTATCATTCGTCAGCTTTAATGCGTGTGTTGGAAATGTAGTAAGGCAGTTTTTAGTACAGAAGAAAAATGGTTAATCTCGGAAGTACTTCTCTGAAGTACCGACGCGTGTACGAGCTGGGAGCTTACAGTAAAATCTATCGCGCCTAACAGTGCTTAGGAACGGACGCCCACTAAGGGAGGGCCTGAGGGAAGCAGGCATCTAACACACGTTTGAGAACGCCGGACATCGTTTCAATGCAACTGCGAATCGGTTCTGCTGAATCCCACAAAGTGGCGGAATGGACAAGCACGCGTTTTAGCACGAATCCACAAGGAAATCTCTACGGATTTATCAAAAAGACAGCTTCTTAGTAGCCAAACAAATTCCGGGGATCCAAGCCAGGACGAACGCCTTTTCGGGGGGGAGGGGGGGGGGGGGTCGGAGCCGCTTTACATTTCTTCCGCTATTTTTATGTATGGTTCGCCGACGCCCTGATTCCTTAGTGCCTGTATGGTTCCTGAGATTTCGACCGAATCAAATGTTTTCTCGTATGATCTATGAAGGCTATGGATAGAGGTTGGTTATATTCCGCGCATTTTTCTATCATCGGATTGATAGCGTGAATATGGTCTATTGTCGAGTAGCCTGTACGTTTGTTGATTAAATTGCAAACTGTTCATAATATTTTAGCTATTACCTTTGTAAATAGCTTGCAGTCAACGGACAGTAAACTGAGTGGCCTTATTTTTTCAAGTCGTTGACGCTCCTTTTCTTAATAATTAAGATGATGTCAGCATTCTGGCTATATTCTGGTATCCTCACTGTCAAGAGATAATTCGTATATACCGTGGCCGGGTTTTGTAGCACAATTTGTACAGCGTCTTTCAATAGATGTGATCTTACCTGATCGTGTGCGTGTTCATCTTACTGCGTCCCTGTTTGTCATTTTGTGCACACAAGCTTCAATTTGAAGTACCTGATCCTCACCAGCGGCTTTGCCTCTTTGCATTCCCTCCAAGGCTTTCTCTACTTCCCCTGCCATTACTGGTGGGATGTCAGCTTCCTCTCGGCTACTAATACTTTTTACATTATCGCCCTGCTTGTCCCGGCTACTGTGCAGCTCTTTGTAAAACTCCCCAGCTACTTTAACTAACCTATCCATTTTTGTAGTGACGTTCCCTTCCTGGTTTCTTGGTACATACATCTTGTTTTTGCCTGTGCCCAGTTTTCTCTTCAGGGATTTTAGGCTTTGCGTGTTCTGAGTATCTCTCCCGGAACATGTGTAAAAATAGAACGGCCTTTTTAAGTGCTCTAATAATGATGGAATTTGAAGCGAACAGTTTCAAATTTTGTAAAGCATCAATTTTCTGTGCATTGCAGTTAAGTTGAAAAGAAACGAACCCGGTGTGTCGCCCACTTGGAGTTTCGCAATCCGAAGTGGTGAAGTGAGGGAGCGAGTGAACAACGTTTATTTAAAAAAAAACTAGGGTCTTACAAAGAGCTCTAGGCGTGGGTGGTGTGTTCAGCCGAGGACCTCATGAGCCGCAACCGCCCAGCAGGCTCTCGCGAACAGATCGAGCTGGCCGAATGAGTGGTGAAGCGAATGACCTGTTTAATAAATGCGAAGCATTTCTCAGCGAACTTCAGGCACTTTGGCCGTTTCTATCTACCTAGCCGCCTACGTCTGGGCGCTCTCCTTGTCGTCTCTTTTACTTGTAATATACCGAAATTGGCATAGCAGGGGATCAATGTGTGACGAGCACGATTCACTGGTCATGGCATGAATAAAGGAACACCCTTTCTATCAGTCACGTGTGGCACATACCCGCATACCACAGTCAACTTACGCGGGTATGTGCCACAGGTGATTCACAGTCTCGATCAACACGGTGCCCGGTACTCATAGCAGAAGCACTGCCTTCTTAATCACTTCAGCAAAGTGTCAAGTTTATGTCTTACGAAGACAATTTCAGAGGTGATTAATGGGACATGAATGCCACATGGTGCCATATGCCACGTCACATGCCACATGGTAGTGGCACGCGGTCGTCACGCAGTAGTCACGCAGCCGTCGCACACGTCAGGACATCGAAGTCGATCATCATGTACTTCCAGTGCTCGTATCTTCATGTTAATGCGATCACCTCAATCACACTTTTTCATTAGCTTAACAATTACCATTGTCGTGTCGTCCTCATGGTAGTGATTTTCGTATACAAGGCAGATATTAACCAATCATACTTAACAAGTATTGTTGAAATAAACGCGACGTTTGGTGTTGCCTTTTGTCTTGTGAACGGAAATTCAGCATGTGAAATGGAATCAGCACAGACTGTGTAGAACATATGAAAGTGGAAGAAAATTGAAGAATTGAAGAAAATGTATTAGAAGATCTACTACAGGAGGCCTGCTCGATTAAAAAAACAAAACAAAAACCTGCCGTGATAAAAGATATGCTGCTCTTTGGCATCAGAAACGTTCTGGTACTTTGCTACCGCCGCGTCAATCAGCTTCCCGGTTAATGCGTTGTACGCAGATGCTGACTTCTTGAACCGCATCTGCTGATGTATGTCATCGCTACGCATTCGTAGACGTTCCTCTTCCTGTGTTACACTAACCGCTCTTTCGTAGTTTGTGAGCGTTTTCATAAAGAATAGCACTCTTGAGAAATCTCATTTTCATATCATAGAGGCATTTCCTCTGAATATTAGGATTGGTCGCAAAGCGTTTTGCTCGTCTACATTTTGCACCATGTAAGATGCACTTGTACATTTACAGATATAATACCATAGAAAACAAAGAGCCTGCTCTGCTGACAGGAGCCAAGATCGCTTTAAACAAACTAAAACATTTGAGCTAGGGTCGGTTTCTTGTCAAACGATGCGACAAAGTTTTGGAGGTTGTTTTTGTGCTTTAGCTGCAAGTGTGGTTTTGCTGTAAGCAGAAGTTCACCGTCTTCCACCCTAGAAGTCTTGACGTCGGCGGCTGACTTTTGTATCTTCGGATGATATTTATACGCGACAAACGCGAACACTGTCAGACGTAACGCGAACACTGTCAGACGTACCGCGATCTATATTCACATTTTGTTCCGCTTCTCGGTTGAACTACGTGTGGAAGCGTACCCTTTACACTTACAGCGTGGAAGTGCTCGCTGCGCATCCGCGCAGCATTCGATCGATCAACAAAACCAAGAACGGTAAATCAGCAAATTACAAGAGAACGGCAAAAAAATTCACCAACGATTACGACACTGCCTAATGCGAATTATGAGCACAGCTTCCTGTTGGGGCAAGGCCAACTGTGTTTGAAGATTTGGTTTTCCGCAGGCTATCGACTACGCCATAAATCATATATATATATATATATATATATATATATTGTGAAGTAGGACAGCACCCACTACGCCATTATTCGTCTTTCTACGGATAAGCGACATACGCGCTACACATCTGTAAGGTATTATGTGCACTTTCTTGATGCTGCATGCGGCTGATGATGATGAAGAATTACGACTGAGCACTTTACAGTGGGCGGGAAGCATTAAACCACACACTTATTGCGCAAATGGCATTGTGTGATGACTGGTTGTTATTTTACTCTTCTGTCACGTTATATTACATAAGTTAATGGGGGTCACTCCTTCTTAACGTCATCATCATCGTCGACTAAGCAAAAAGAAACTAAAAAAACTGAAGGACACGTAACTTCCAAAGTGTTTTCAGCTAAAGCCTGTGGCCACTCGAGCCCGCCGACGGACGCTGCCGCTGGACGCCGCCGGCGCGTTGCGCAACACTTGCGCAACGAACGTTGGAAGGAGCGACGCGCAACTGTTGTGCGTTGACGTAAGGACGCCACCACCGCGTTGCGCAACACGCGTTGGAAGGAGCAACGCGATCCTGTTGCGCGTTGTCGGACGGACGCCGCCGCCGCAGTGCGCAACAGTTGCACAACGCGCGTTGGAAGAAGCAACGCGCAACTGTTGCTACGCGCAGCTGTGCCATCACGTGATGGCTGCGAGAGTGTGAGGGGGAGAGGCCACAGCTGGCACCGTGCCAGGGCATGGAGGACGTACGGATACCGCGAGTATGAGATTAAAGGTTTTCGCCTTAAAATAAAACGGAGTACACGGGAGCACAATCGTCACAACTTTGGTGGACTTGCGAGTAGGCTTTCCCTGCTCGTTTGTTTGTTTACGCCACAAGAGTTAAACTGCCATTATATTTCGCATCACGTATCCATGTTTGAACTTCATGAAGGGACATCATAGGTGATTTTCCTAGCCTCTCTAGTGCCAAAGACATCAAAGACAGTGTTGTTTCATAAATTTTCAGGCTTCACACGTCAGCCCATTCTTCCGTTTGCGCTCTACGCTAAAGGTCTGTTTACAAACTTCAGCGTCTAGATCTGATAGAGATTTTTGGACCTAATGACTGAGTCGTAAAGGACAAATCATGAAATGCAGGTCATATTCATTGCTGATCAAAATGAGGCCAAAAATTTAACAACACAATTCTATAATTACCTTCGAAACCTATCGTCGACGATCAGCATGGGGAGAAACTCGAGAAGCACTGCTGCTAATCGCCGCTACGCGGACTGCAGCATGAAAATTAAGTTAATAAGCGGAGATGCGATATAACCAGCACAGTCACCGAATTCGCGTTTAGGACATGAAGGAAAATCAACGACGCAATCTTTCATATATCTAAACATTTCGCACGTCATAGCGCAATCGAGCAGAACAAACCGAATTGAAATACATACGCTCGGCAAGCTCTACTTTTCCTGGATATGATAGTTATGTTTGAGTTTTTTGTATTTCTTGAATGTTAACTACAGACCAAATGAAACTATGCCATAAACCGATGTGATGTGCTTTCATGTCGCTGGCACCACAACAACCCGAAAGTAAATCGTACGTACGTCCATCTATATTTCCATTCATCAAGGTACAGCTGTATCTCATGCGGAAAAGGCTGCAGAAGACAGATCACGCATTTCAACTTTCGCTCCACCGCATCAATTGTAAAGATATGTTTACTTACTACTGAACAGATATCTAATGACCTCCTAGAGCTCATGAAAATCCAATGCACATGCTGGGCGCTTAAAGAGCGTCGAACTGTTCATGGTAACCTTTTAGGCACGAAGTGACGTGTCTTACTTTTGCAATAAGAAAACAAATTGTTAGAAGGACACGAAAGAGACGGTCTGGCCTCCAAAATGTATCTTCTTTTCAACTCCTCCTGATCAACAACGAAACGCTCTGACCATGTGGACGTCTATTTTTCCAGAGATAATAAATAAAGTGGCAAAAACGATATGCCACCAAGACGCACTGTATTACAAGCGCAGGTGCGAGGAAACCAGCAAAACTCAAAAACAAGACGAAGAAGAGGCACATTCAAGCACACACCATCGCCGGCCTTACAACCATTTATTGCCGCATCCACGGCATTGTGTGTGCTTGAATGTCTTCTTCGTCCTGTTTTTGAGTTTTGCTGGTTCCTCGCACCTGAACATGAACCAACGGCCCTGCTTTTCACGCTTCTGAATTACAAGCGCAAATTAAAATCAGGATGAACGCCTTACCGCCCGCACTCGTTGATCGACTTTTCATGAAGTTATTACGGGCTGTAGGTTTTCACTGATATCGAGGTTCGCCAGAACTCGCTGCAAAAGAACAAAGGTACGAATTATTTCTGCCCCATTTTGTAATTTTTACATGATCAACCGAAAACTGTTTTCCTTCGTTCTTCGTGGTGAGCCCACGTCAATCTCCAAACCAGTCACTATTGAAGTTTTGTCACATTATATATCTAACACTAAATATACATGCAAGACATGAACACAACATGTAGATCATATCTGAAGGCAGTACGACTCAATCGCATACCAGCCTCATGTAATATAATATCTGGGGTTTACCGTCCCAAAGCCACTATATGGTTATGAGAGACGCCGTAGTGCAGGTCTCCGGAAATTTCGGCCGCCTGGGGTTCTTTACAACGTGCACCTAAATCTAAGTACACGGGCTAAAACATTCTCGCCTCCATCGAAAATGCAGCGCCGGGCCACGATTCGATCCCGCGACCTTCGGATCAGCATTCGAGCGCCATAACCA